>NW_025333706.1:3678333-4317500 GCF_019186645.2 Phyllostomus hastatus
TCATTTGGTTACCTCCCTCCCACAGGGTAACTCAAGGGACCGTGGCCTCCATCTACTCCCACCCCCCACCTCCATCCTCAGGACCCCTTCTCTGCTCAACTGCCAATGTCCGCTGGACTTTAAGTCCAAAAACCCTCCCTTAAAAATCAGAAAATTCTGAAGTGGAAGGCAAGCATTCTAACCATCAACCAGCCTATCCCCCTCTGTTTCCATTATGGTCATTGTTTTCCTTATGGTAATTCATACCTCTAGTAAAGCATCCAAACAGATGACAATTACTGTGGTTTGGTGCCCTTTTCTATGTCCTGATACCAGGTACTTCAAAACTGAGGGGGATAATTAAGAATGGAACTTAGCAACTCTTTTAGAATGTGATACCTTATTATATAAAATGATATCGAACTACCCCTTTCTCCCAAAAAACAGGCAAAGGAGGGAGGAAAAACTGCATTTGGCCAGTGTGGTAGAAAGACCCTCTGAGCTCTTTACAAAAACAGACTTCACAAGCACTCAGAAGTCTCCATCCTCAGAGGGAGAGTGCCCTATGCCTGCAAGTCTCAGAGAACAGATGACACCAGGAGGCACAGTGCTCTTCCATAACTGCCTAGGTTTACTCCATTCAGTGGCTCCAAAATTAATTCCTGTGTTTACTCAAGTGCTGCTTATCCATTTCATTACCAACCACACCTCCATCACCATGAATTTCCTCCTGTCCTCACTGCATTCTCCCCACTCCCTTGAACGGTTTAAGAGCAACACTGGGCTCAGCTAGGTGGGTGTGCCATGAATTTCCAATTCCCTCTTTGACCAGAATCTCTGCTGCTTTTCATGCTGTCATTTCCCCTCCACTGGGCTGAAGGTTTCTTAGTTCTAAACTCTTTGGCCACTGCTATCTAAAAATCAACTCAGGAAAAAAAATCCAAACCCAGATCCTCTGGGGGAAGAAGGTATCTGGTAAGAAACTACCAGAAAAGAGGTTTCATGAGAAAATATAATTAATGTCACAGAAAAAGGAGTAGAGGCTTGAGTCTGGGGACAATGCTTATTATACAATGGGTGAAAAGACCCTGTGCCCTCACCGTTAAAGGCACCAGAGGGCCACCCCTCCTGGGCCTTCAAAGAGTCCTACTCACTAAAAGAGAAAATGAGAAAGCTACCTGGAAGGGCCTGGGCACCCAACATCTGCCCACCCTCCTGACCTCCTTCCCACAGCAGGTACACACACACCTCACTCTTTTCTACTTCTGAGCCACAAGGCAGATGGGCCAGCTAAACTCCACAACTGGGTGACACTCAGAAAATGTGTCCAGAGGTGGTTTCAAAGAGTTACACTAGATCTCTTAAAAAAAAAAAAAAAAACAGTCTATAAAAAAGACATGCAATTAAGACAATTGCCTGTGTTGCCTGTGTTGGTGAGGATGTAGAGAAAAGAGAACCCTCATACACTGCTGCTAGTGGGAATGTAAGATGGTACAGACACTGGAAAAGAGCCTAGATGGCTCCTAAAGACGTCACACACACAGATGACCATATGACCTCAAACTCCACCCCAGGGTAGGTACCCAAAAGGAATTAGAATGTGTGTTCACTCAAAGACTGTTCCAATGTCAGGACAGATAAACCCACAGAGATAGGAAGCAGATGTTTTTTTGCCAGGCCCCAAGGTTCAGGGTTTCTGTCTGAAGTAATGAAAATGGTCTAAAATGGTCTACAGTGAAAAATATGCAACTCTGTGAATGCACTGAGAAACCATTCAACTGTGTACTTTAAAATGGTGAATGTTACAATATGTGAGTCATATTTTTAAAACTAGAAGGTTGAATCATACAAAACTGCTGCTATTCAACCTTTTTTGAGTTAACAGATTCTTTTAGAGCAGTTTAGGTTTACAGAAAAATTGAGCAGACAGTACAGAGACTTCCCCATGAACCCCTCCCAGCACACCCCCTCAACTGCTTCTCCTATTATTAACATCTCGCATTGGTGCGGTACATTTTCTATACTGATGAGCCAATATCAACATGCTGTTATCAACTGAAGTCCACAGTTACCATAGGGTTGGGTCTTTCTGTTACAAATTTCTATGGGCAGTAGCAAATGCGTCAGTCATTTCCCTGCCACCACAGGGTCACACAGAGTGGTTTCACTGCCAAAAAAATCCCTTGTGTTCCACACACCTGTAATTCATCCCTCCCTCCTCCCCAAATCCTGACAGTCACTGGTGTTTTACTGCCTCCATGGTTTTGCCTTTTCCCCAATGTAATCTGGTTGGGATCAGTCTGCCAGCTTCTCAGACTAGCTTCTTTCACTTACTGTTCAACCTTTTCACCTACAAAGGCAGTGATTTACACTGCTCACTCAACATGACAGAATTATGTTCCTTTAGGTATACACAAACAAAGCATATGTATTTGTATGCACATATATATGTGCATGCACACACACATGCAGGAACATACACACCTGCTTACAAGGTGAGTCTGGTCACTCCTTCCAGAACCCCTGGAGCCTGTGTCCGCCACAGAGTAGGCTGGATATGCAGCAGCAAGAACGGCGGCCACAGTCCTGTCCTCGAGGAGCTACTGGGCCAACCAGAGAGCCTGGGCCCCGAGGCCACATGCGACATAGGCCCAGAGAGGGGTCACACCATCCTCAGCCTGTGGGATCCCAGACAAAGACAAAGAAACCCTGAAGCTGGCACCTTTTGGAAACAGGGTCAACCAGGAACACGTGGGGGCTTCCGGAGCACGCTGAGAATGCTGAGGGCATTCCTCATGGGCGATGCAGGACAGCACCGGGACAGGTGAGCTGAAGCCAGAGAGGCCAGCAGGGAGCCCTTCCTGCTCATGCCCCAGTGCTCCCCGCCACCAGCCTCTGCTCATGATCACCCAATTAACTGGGTGTAGCGCAGAGCTTGTGGTTTAGGGAGCTTTATAATTAGAAAGGTCACTGTTGTATCAAAGTGAAATCTGTGTCCCAATATCCTCCCCTCAGTGATCCTACTGTCACCTTCATAATGTTCCCCTCAGAAGTCAAGCCCACAGGGCCACTGGGCAAGTCCTTCCATGTGATGGCCTGTGGATAGGCCATCACCAAACTGCCCCCACACAGGGTTTCTGGCCCCACACACTTTTACATTGGTTTAAAATAAGATGGAGGAACAACCTTACAGTAGTTTTCAGGAGGTATTTTAAGACAAATGTTTGAAAGTTGAAGCGTATGAGACTGCCATTTTTGTAGGTTAAAAACAGTCAAAGACAGGCAATTTCATGTGGTACATCTGCGCGTTGTCAAAATAGGTGCAGGTGATGGAATGTCTTAAAGTTTAGTAGTGGTGATGGCTGCAGAGTTCTGTGAATGCCCTGTACACACTAAACAGGAATGTTATGGTTCATGCACTCTATCTCAATAGTTCTATTGTTGAAATAAAAGCCAGGGGAGCACTGCAAATGTCCTGTACCCATAATGTATTACACCTAAGAGGCTCGCCTCTGTGGGGCCTGCTACCAGGGCACAAAGTGCCAAAGAGCCACTCATTTCTGAACCCCACCCCAAGCTGCCACTTCCTGTTGCCTTAGATTCTTTAACTATCTATTGGCACCTACTCCTCCAAGGGTCAACTATACTTATTGTTGACCTACCTCCTATACTCTGGGTGCCCTGGCGTCAGTGGCCTCCCACTGACTAGGGAAAGGCTGCCCAGTCCACAGCCAGGCAATTCTCAGGGAGCAAAGGGCTTGGGTGGGGGGGCCAGGACAGGGGTGCTCGGGGTACAATGTTCAATGCTTTCATATGCACACTAGCCACTGCCTTATCCAGCAATGCATGCCACAACAGTGTTTCCCGGTCTTGCGTCACCCAGGGACAGGTATGCGACCACAAGAACAGCCCCCATGTCCCAACGCCTGCCATAATTCCTGCAACCAGCCAATCCAAAGCTGTTCACTGTGCCTAGCCTTGCCCTTCCCCTCACTTCTGACCAACCTGGGGCTTCCCTACTCTTGGGATGTGGCCCCTTCTCTTGGGAATACAAGTAATAGATTCTTCTTTGAATGTAAAACCCCACAGATACCATCGTGGTGTGGGGTGTGCCTGTGGAGCACAACACGGGCCACACTCCAACGTGGCTGCCCAGTGGCCTGGAACAGGCAGAGGGACAGCACAGGAACCCTGCACTGGAGAGAGCAGCCCCGGAAAACCAGACCTAGACGCCACCACTCCAGGGCTGTGACTCTGGGCAAGTCATGCCACCTCTCACTGCCTCAGTCTACCCATCTGTAGAATACCAACAGCACCTCTCCTCAGAGGTTGTTCTAAAGATGACATGGGACAATCTGTCTAAAAAGCATTAAATGATCCTGACTCAAAGCAAGCAGTGAGAAGAATCGTCCAGACGGTGTGCAGAGCAAGTAGTCGGTGGCCCACGTCCACGGTATCTCAATCACATGGAGGAACTGGGCACCACTGATCTCCGCAGTCCTTGCTGCTACTTCAATAAGTACAAACACTGCCAGCATGTAGACAGTCCTATTTATTTTGCTATAAGATCTTGAACAGACAAACTGGTCAGATAGGCAATGATGAAATGCACAGTGTCCCAGGTCTTCTCTACAGATGCCCAGGTGTGGGCTGTGCGCCACCATCTGCAGTGTGGGTCCATGATTAAAGGCAGAGCAACTACGGTTTCTGGGTCCCGAGAAAATTGAACAGATTCAGAAACAGTAAGCCCCCAAAGTAAAGGAGCTCCATAATCAAACATGTTTGGGAAACACTGTGTTAAAAAACAAAAACCAGGTTTTTTTTCAAAACTGCACGTGTTAGTAGTCTCCAATGTTTCCACACAGAGCCATTCTTCCATGAAGGAACTCAGGAGAGGAGTGCCAGGGGAACCCACTTGGGGAAATGCTGTGGCAACACAGAAGAGAATTAGAAAGAACTAGGCTGTGAGCACTTAGAGGACAGGCTGGTGGTCAGCATGGATGTCCCCAAACTATCAACACTTTCTGGTTAAGCAAAGAAGACTAAGACAACACCGTGATGGTGTGACTGGTGAAGAGAGAGAGGTTCACCCTGTGCAACTGACTGTATACACCATCGAGAGACTAAACCAGCACCTCCAGAATAAGTGACATTCAAAAACACAAAATAATCAGCCCTGGAATTTACTTCTGGTCCCCTCAGAAATTCTTTTCAAATCAACTTATGTTCCAAACACATTTGGCACAAAGATGGCAGAACATGCCTTAGAGATGTTTTACTCTACTACCCCCGACCTCTACCACCCCCTCCATTTTCAAGAAAACCTAAGAACAGCCTCAAACCAGAAGCAAATCAGTGGAGCCAAACCTCAGCTCCACACACCCGGATGGCTCTGCACCTCCAGTGGCATTCTTACCCAACCCCCAATCAAGCGCCCTCATCAGGGACAAAGGTTAGAGGACTGGGGTCACACCACAGCTGGAGCTCTGCTCCCTGGCTTTCACTTCACAAAAGTAACAGTAAATCTAAGCAAATTCTCTTTGTTTTCAAATTCCCAGACTCAGGTCTTACAGGAGTGGCTACTCAATCCTGACCATGAAAAAGATTCAGCTGGAAGCTTTAAAAAAACCTGGATACCCAAGCCACATCCCAGTCAGTTCAATCAGAACCTTAAGCAGACACCACAAATTTTAAAACTCCCCAGAAAAGCAGAGATTCACATTAGAGTCATTGGAAGCATTTGCAAATGACCTGGATTCCCCTCAAGATGAAAAAAAAAATGCTCCACAGGTGAGTCCACCTGTCTCAGGCAACGCTGAAAATCATTTTGAGAGTCAAGAAGTGGAGGACCTGCTGACTACAGAAGCTGAGGCACAACCTATCTGTAAGTGGTGTCCCTGAGACCCTAGCAAACAGGAAAACATATATGCAAGGGTATAACAGACAAAACGAACTCAAAGGAAGGCTTAATTTGCACACTGGATCCCAAGAAAACTGAACAAGATCAGTCATTATTGGGGCACAACCGGTGAAGTTCCTGAATTTCAAGAATTCACATTTGACTGATAAATCTTTGCCCTTCTTTTATGATTTAGATTGGTCATATAATGTAAAAGACAAAGAAAACAAATCAAATCAAAGGAAGAGAAGAGAAACATTAAAAACAGAAAATTTAACCATAAACAAGTGACAGACTTAAAGTAAAATATATTATCTCAAGAAACATAATTGAGGAAAAACTTATTATCTAGAAGAAAAACAATCAGTAAGAATCAAAACTCAAATAAAGCTATTTGTTATATCTAAAATATCTGTCTAAATCCAAACAACTAGGAGGTAGAAAAATATTTAAACATAAAGACTGGTGAGCAAATGTCACAAATAAGAAGAATCATATAATATTTTAAGCAATTTAATCAGAAGCAAAAAGGAAAAGGAACACTTTAAAGGTACAATCCTCAATGAGGATCCTTTGTAAATATACATTGTACAGCAAAAGTATGTTTATAGTTGTTGATATGGAAAAATACAATAAATAATACAACAATAAACTGTGTTTTGCATACTCACAACTGTAAACCTACTTTTGCCTCACCCTGTCTACAACATCCATAACACAAAGTAAAAACTGAAGTAAAATTAGAGAAACAAACAGAAATAATGGCAGATACGTGAATTCACTTCTGTCCTAGGCAGCTAAAGAAAACAAAACTATAAGAAAGATGTAAGAAAATGAAATCACATAACCAGTAAGGTTGCTCTAAACTGAAATTATGTTTTTGTAAGTTCCAAAAGGATATAACAAACAATAACCAAAGTTTAAGCCATTCAAAAAACATGAAATTCCCCAACACTAATATATACAGACCACACTCTCTATAAACAAAATACAGTAAAACTAGAAAATAATTCCCCAGAAATATTAAAATTCCTTCAACTCCTGAATCACAAAAGAAATAAAAATTGAGATTATAGACTATCTAGAAAATACAATAAAAACATTATGTAACACAATCTAAAAACTGAAGCTGATGCTACACTTACAGGAAAATTTATACCTGTAAGAGCTTGCCTTACTTATAATAAAAATTGTTCTAAGATTCATCTAGAGCAGTGATTTTCACTGGCGTGCAGCAATAAATCTTTAAAACATGCACTATCTGACTATTTAACTAGGGGCCTGACCTCTTTTCCCTTAGACTGTCAAGTGAAAAAATGACAACAGCCAACACTATAGCCGTCTAAGGTGAATGAATCAAAATTATACCTATTTTTGTCAGATCAGCAAAAAATGTATATTTTGGTGTGCCACAGAATTTTTGTAACTAGTTTATGTGTGCCACGAGATGAAAAAAATTGAAAAGAACTGATCTAGAAAACTAAGTAAGTCCAGTCAGGAAAATTCTGGGTAAACGGGTAAAGGGACATATTAATCTTACCAAATATTAAAATTCATAATGCCATCGCAATTAAAAGTTGAACAGACACTGAATGATCTAGAAGTAACATCAAACTAATATGAATTTTTTAAAGATTTTATTTATCTACTTTTAGAGAGAGGGAAAAGGAGGGAGACAGAGAGGGAGAGAAACATCAATGTGTGGTTGCCTCTCATGTGGTCCCGGCTGGGGGCACCTAGCCCCCAACCCAGGCATGTACCCTGACTGGGAATCAAACCAGCAACCCTTTGGTTTGCAGCCCGTACTCAATCCACTGAGCTGCATCAGCCAGGGCTTAACATGAAATTTTTATTGCCAATAAAAGACTTTTTCCAATAACTGAAAAGGAATAAATTATTCAATAAAGGATTTCACTTCTCTGAGGTGAATAAATAAAGCTGGATCTAAATTCTATGCAAATGAAAGCTTTAGCCATAAATGGTAAGTCATAACAACCCCCAAAAAGGATATATTTTTTAAAATCTTGGAATGGCAAAACTCAAAATACATAAAATAAAAGCAGTTTAGTTTGACACCACAAACCTTTCTGCATGGAAACAATTATCATAAGCTGATAGACAACCTGAGAAAAGACAACCTGAGAAAAAATATGTTCATATGATCTAGAATAAAGTTAAACATTTTTAGAAATCGGTGAAACAACTAAAAACAACAGAAAGTAAGAAGAGAAAGCAAACAGGTGTTTTCCAGGAAAAAGAAACATAAATGACTTATGAAGACATCCAGCATCATGGACAATTTAAATCATGTCAATGCACAGAATTAACATGACTTTCTCCCTGCCAACCCCCAGACTTACTGAAATGAAAATGCTTGAGAATTTCCAGTGTTAGTCATGGCTTGGAGAATCCAGAAAAGCTCAAACTCTTGGCAGGGAGTATAAACTGCTGCCACCTTCTAGAAGAGCAATTTTGTAGAATCTAAAAAAATTTTTAAATAAATACCTCAGACAAAAAACTCACTTCTGAGAACTGACTCCACAGATACAAACACACACACACAAAAACAAAATATGTATCCACAGATGTTTGTTGCAGCACTGTTTTATGTCAGTAGCTAAAATCAAAAGTATCCACCCATAGGAGACCAGTGAAATGACTTATATACATCCAAGTGACAGATATTAGTGAAGGTTTGAAAAATGAGGTACCTGGTACACACTAATATAGAAAGATTTATAAGAACTATTGTATGTGAAACAGCAAACCTCAGTTCAGTCTGAATGATATAATCTCATTGTATTTAAAAACAAATCAAGGATGCTATAACATGGATGACCTTTAAAAACATTATGCTTGATGAAAGACATCAGATACAAAGACCACTTTGTCATCTATTTATGTGAAATTTCCAGGATAGGGAGATTCACAGAGACAGAAAGATAGTGGCTGTCAGAGGCCAGGGCGGGAAATGGGGAGTGACCACTAATGCAGGGGGTTTGCTTTGGGGTGACAGAAAGTTCTGAATGTGGGCAAGCAGGACAGCTGCACGACAGTATGAGTATATGCAATTCCACTGAATTGTGCACTTTAAAATGGTTAATTTTATGTCATGTAACTTCTAACACAATTTTTAAATATAAGTAAATAAAGGAGATGCACAGACAAGCAAGCATGTGTGCCTAGAAAATGTCTGGAATAAAGCAGAGAGACTGCCAGCCAGGTTTATTTGGGGGTCTCTGGGGGGAAGCACGGGGAAGGGAGATGAAAAGCTATGAGGTGCTTTCAATTTTATGCCCTTCTCAGTTTTGATTTTTCAAATCATTGCATGTTACTGGGTTTTTGGTTTTGTTTTTTCTTGATTTTTATTTAACCAAGTAATAAATACATTAGCCTGGCAAAAAACTAAGACATTACAGAGAAAGCTAAATGAAGTCTCTTTGATCACACCCAATGCCAGGAGGGAACTCTTGGAAGTATTTGCCTACATAAAAGACAGAAAACATGTAGTATTGTTTTATGAGGGTTTTCACACAGTGATTTTTAAATAAATGCCTGCAATGATAAATAGATAATTGGACCCAGGACAAAGTTCCCTTATCATGAGGACCTCCCCCCAGCCTACCCCCAAACTTAGGCAGGCCCCAATCTATGGCCAGGGAAAAAGCAATTATAAAGAGCATTTTTTAAAACTTAATCCTGGACAAACCAACTTATAGGCACACTTGGTTTTCATTCTTCCTTTTTCTTTTGTTTTGTATCAGCCTGGCTTTTAGACCCCATAGAAATATGTGGCTGATCAATTAGAAAAAAATCTTGGGGTTTTTTTTTACTTATTAAAAAAATGGGCTCATAGTTTAGTGTAACAAAAGAAAAAGTAAGTGAACCTTATTTGAACTCTGAAAACACTTCACTAATTAGAGGTAATTGTGCCTGGGTCTGCCTTGCCAAACAATAGATTTTCCTTCTTCAAAAATAAAACAATGACATACTGAATTTTGCAAATAATGAAGAAAAAAATGGTATACCATGAAAAGGGTGGCTGACTCTAACCTACAAAACAATTATATGCTGGACCAGACAACCAGAAGGTTGTATCTATGGACCCTAGAAAAAAGATACCTACACTAAGGAAACTCCTGGATGGCTAACTGGGCTCAAATTTATAAAAAAGTCTCGTAGCCATTTCCACACAGGGGCTTCTCACAGAAACTGCACTTCAGGGAGAAAACTGCACTAGACAGAAAACTGCCTGCCACGCACCCTGAACTGCCCACCTGCACCGTGTTTTTGCCTTCTGAGCCAGCCCTTATAAAGGAGTTCCTAAAGTTTTATTTTAACCAATAGGACTGAGGTGTTTCCTGTCCATTCAGAGTTGCACAGCCACAGTCCCCCTCCAAACAGCATCTTCACAGACCAATCACAGCAGCTCCATTCTGACCAATCAGAACAGTGCTTTTTGGACCTATCAAACTATAAGGATTTGGATGTAAGGATTTGTATAAAGATGGATCAATCAGGAACCAGGGGTGGGGACTTTAGTATATATAAGTCAGTTCCCCTGTGGTTCGGAGAGCACACTTTTACTTTCCGTGCAAGATGAGGACTCTGTTTTCCCTGCCAGAACTGAAACACCAAAGATGTCTCAGCAGAGCAGAGTGCAGAGGACCAGACCAGACCAGACCAAATCAGGTGCAGAAGAGCACAGCAGTCTAGCCAAAGAGAAGCCTTGCCCCAGGGTTGCCCTATAGCCATGCTGCTTCATAATGGAGTGGTCTGCACTGAATAGTTTTCCTCTTCACTGCACCCCAAATTCAAGCTCATTATGATCCGAAGCATCCACAGTCAGAAGCCCTGACAGCCCCTGGGGTGCACACTGGCAACCATATATATAACCATTCCTAACTCTCCCTCTGCATGACTCCCCACACACCCCACTCTCCAGCACCCAAAGGTGCCTATACCAGTGGCCTCTCATATAAGCAGCTGGCCATGGACTCCTGCACCCCTGTCCACGGTTTCCACAAAAGCTCCCAAGAGGGTGGCTAGGGACACCTCGTGGAAAACTCAGGGCCAGTGTCAAGTCAATTCTTTTTTCTGTTCACGGGAACTTTATGCTGCTAGAGAGCTATCCTTGCACTTTGTAACAAGGTAGAAGTGAAGGAAGTGCCACTGATCCAAAGGATGGAAAATTGCACTTCCAGAGCTCCTTCCATTACCAGCCCTCCCAGGACACCGTGAGCCCAGGGCCCTGTAAGCCAGCCCATGCTCACATGCCCCTTCCTCTCCATTTGGCACTTCCAAGGCCTCCCCACTGGACGAGACTTCAAGGAGTCCAATGGCCTCCTACTTCAAAGGCCCTCACACCCAGATAAATCAATAGGCTGACAATCTGCACAATCCCACTCCTAAAGATGTCTGCTTTCCTTGGGTTTTGTTTTTGTTGTTAGCCAGGCTTCCCTGTGAGAAACAAAAGCCTGAGGGAGGGCACACTGGATGGGCACCTGGCATCTTGGGGCTTTTAGGGGAGTTTGTGAGGGTCCACCTCACTTGCTCTGACCTCTGGGAGAGTGAGAGAACCCCTGTCTAACCCTCAAGTCCCCTCTTGAGAACAAGGCAATCAGCTGGAGGAAGGTGGAGAGGACCAATGGGTGGGTGACCAATGACCCTTGGAGAGAAGGCCTGGACAGGGAACCAGTGGCACAGAAGTGCTCTAAAGCCACCCAGGGCCGACCAGAGAGCTGTCTAGAAGCAGCACTGGTCCACAAGCTCTTCTGGAGGACAGACTTGCCCATGTCAGACCCTGAGGACAGAGAACTCCTACTGACTCTGTGCTGACTTCCCCCAACACTAGCATCCCTGGGCCCAGACAGTTGGTTACCATACAAGGCCCAGAGGGCTAAGAGAGAAGGGGTGTTGGTTAGCAGTGGAATCTTTTTATCAAATAAATTCCTTTGCAGATGCTCCAAAAATCAAATCAGTAGAAAACAATACCTGATTAGCATACACGTAAGCGTAGACATATAGGTATGAGTCAGCTAGGGCTGCCTTAGCATGAGACAAAGCTCCACAAAGCACCACAACAGCCAAGGTGGCTTAACAGACACTTAAGGTCCCTGTTCTGGAGGCTAGAAATCAGAGATGAAGGTGTGGTCAGGGCTGGGTTCTCTGAGGCTTTCCAGCTTGGCATGCAAATGACCTCCCTGCTTCACGTTCGGCTTCCCTCTGTGCAAGTCTGTCTCTGTGTCCAAATTTCCCCTTTATATAAGGTCACCAGTCATACTGGATCAGGGCCCATCCTAGTGACCTCATTTTAACTAGATCATGTCTGGGAAGGCCCCTCTCCAAATAAAGTCTCATCAGAGTACTGGGAGTTAGGACTCCAATATATCTTTTTGAATTGTGCTTCAATATAATATTCTGTTAATAAAAAGTTATTAAGAACAATGAACTTCCATCTTTAATAGTCATAAAAACTTGAAACTGTAAATTACGGTGGTTTTTAAAATTATTTTTCAGTTTATTAGGATATAATTGACTTATATCACTGGTAAATTTAAGCTCTACTGTATAATGGTTTGAATTACATGTATTGTGAAATGATTACCACAATAAGTTTGGTTATCATCCGTCATCTCATATAGATACAATAAAAAAAAAATCAAAAAGGAAAAATAATTTTCCTAGTGATGAGAACTCTTAAAATTTACTCTTAACAACTTTCCTACATATCATACAGAAGTATTAGCTATAGTCATCATTTTGTATGTTACATCCTTAGTACTTACAACTAGGGAGTTTGTACCTTCTGAACACCTTCCTCCACCTTCCTTTTTTTTTGTTATAGTTGCCATACAATATTATATTAGTTTTAGGTATATAATATAGTGATGCCATGTTTTATATACCTTATGAAGTGACCACAATAAGCCTAGTATCCACATGACACCATACTTATTACTTTATTAATGACTATATTACCTGTGCTGTATATCACATCCCAGTGACTTATTTATTACTAGAAGTTTGTACTTCTTAATCTCCTCTACATCTTTTACCCATTTATCCAATGCCCACACCTCTGGCAACCAACAGTTTGTTCTCTGTATCTCTGAGTTTGTGAAACTGTAAATTTTGAAAGAGCTCCAATCACATTTCCACCTCAACATCCTGTTAAATGTTTTCCATATTTTGCTTTAAGTATCCTCACAGAAATGGGCAAGGGAGATGGGATTGTTTAGCTCAACTGCATGCAGCACATATCCTTCTGCAGCCTGATCTCTCCCCACCCAGGAACTCTCTTTGAAATCTCCTTCTGGTGACATCCATAGGTCTCCAAATTCCTTTTAGCCATTGTGCAATAGTCCTTAGTTGAGACACGGGGCTGGTTATGGCTCCCATTAAGAGGCACATCAATATATCCACTTTCTCACCATTAGAAGTATTGCAGCAGAGAACAGCATGCTTTCCAGGAGCATATGTTGGTTTTAGAGCAGGCAACAGAATATGTGTATGTTAAATGTTAACAAGCAATGTCAAACTGCCCTCAAAGTAGCAGCTTACATAGCACAGTGCCATGCTCCCCACATCACTGCTGACACACACCACCTTTAGCCAAAACTCAATCAGAAAAAAAGGGATTTACTATCTTATAAGCTCCACTTTCTTAAATCCTAATAAGCCCAAGTTCTTTTCCTAAATTTTTGCCCTTTTATATTTGTTCTACAAACTGCCTGCTATACCCTGTGTTCCTCTTTTAATTGGGGCATTTTGTTATTTATCTTACAAATTCTTTACAGCCCCCTCATCTGTCCTATATGTTGTGAACACATTCCAAACCCTCCACACTAGGAAGCACAAAACTGAGTCTTTTGTTTATGAAAAGGGAGAGGGAGGCAGTAAACACCTGAAAGCTAAAATGCCTTCCTTCTTCCATTTCTACACTCAGCATCTTTGGTTTTAATAAGCCCAGGGCACTAAGAATGACCCACTCTGGACAGGCTGCTGCAGAGCACTCTCCTAGGGGTGGTAGAGGCAGTAGGGCATACCCAGGAAGAGGGGTCCAGAATGCACTGGCAAGGGCTGGATTAGTTAAAAGCTTAACTGGACCCTCCCTGTGCGCTGCCCCCATCCTCTACATGGGGGAGAGCCCCTGGGCCCTGCCAGCAGCCTTGGGAGGCAGAGAAGCAGCACATGCACCTGCTGGAATGCAGAGCTGCAACCTGATGCGAACCCCAGGGTCTGACTGAAGGCTGCTCTGATAGTAAAAACCAAGGTTTGTGGGTACATCTTGCCTGGCTCCCACTGCTGCGAACAGACCAAGTGTAAAGGCCATTTTCCAGAGAGCTAAGAAAGCTGGCAGCACATGGGATGACACTTGCCTATGATGCCTGCGATAACAGCATTGCAATTATGTGGAACAGTTCTTACCATTCATGCTTAAGTGTTTCCAGTTAAAAAACTAAGGCTGTCTAAGGTTCATTAAGTGGGCCAGGGAGAATGAACCAAAATTAACAGGACATGGTAACTATTGAAGTTGGGTAAAAAATATGTAGGGGTTCACTGTACTAGGCTAATTTTACATATGTTTGACATCTTCTATAATTAAAAAGCTAAGGAAAAATGTGTTAGAAGTTCTGGCAATCCAGTCCCCCAGCCAAGATGGAGGCACAGGAAGATACGCTTTGCTTCCTCACACAACCAAAAGAATGACTACAACATATTTAAAAACAAAAAACAACCAGAACTGCCAGAAAATCGAACTGTATGGAAGTCCAACAACCAAGGAGTTAAAGAAGAAACATTCATCCAGACCGGTAGGAGAGGCAGAGACAGACAGGTAGGTGGAGAGGAGGCGGCAAGGCAGCAGCTGGTGGACCAGGTGGTCCCACATTAGCATATGGATAATCCAGGAAGAACTGGGGAGGGAGACAGACAACACAACCCAGGGATGCAGCACAGGGAAACTAAAGCCTCAAACCTCTGGCTGTAAAAACCTATGGAAGCTGCAGCAGTGAGAGAAACTCCCAACCTCACAATAGAGTTTGTTAGAGAGGCCCACAGGATCCAGGAACATACACAAGCCCACCCACCTGGGAATCAGCACCAGAAGGACCCAAATTGCTTATGGGTAACAAAGAAAGTGACTGAAAGCTGGGCGAGAGCTGAACAAGCAGCATTGTTCTTTCTCAGCCCCCTCCACTACATACAATGCCACAACACAGCCAAGTGGGTGGCCATGCCCTGGCAATACCTAAGGCTCCGCCCCTTACAATGTAACAGCCATGTCAAGATAAAAAAATAGGGCCAAATGAAACAACAGATAAAAACTGCAAAAAAAGAACCAAGCAATAAGGAGATAGACAACCTATCAGATGCAGAGTTCAAAACCCTGGTAATCAGGATGCTCACAGAAAAGATTGAGTACAGATGCAAAATACAAGAGGTAGTGCAGGCTATATGCAAAGTGAAATAAAGAAAAATATACAGGGAACCAACAGAAAAAAACTGGGACTCAAATCAATGATTTGGAACAGAAGGAAGAAATAAACATTCAACTGGAACATAATGAAGAAACAAAAATTCAAAAAAATGGAGAGAGGCTTAGGAACCTCCAGGACAACTTTAAACATTCCAACATCTGAATCATAGGGTGGCAGAAGGAGAAAAGGAAGAACAAAAAATTAAAAACTTATTTGATAATATAATGAAAGGGAACTTCTCCAACCTGGTGAAGGAAATAGACCTCCAGGAAGTCCAGGAAGCTCAGAGAGTCTCAAAGAAGTCGGACCCAAGGTAGCACACACCAAGACACATCATAATTACATTATCCAAGATTAAAGATAAAAAGCAGCAAGAGAAAAGGAGAGAGTTGCCTACAAAGGAGCTACCATAAGACTATCAGCTGAATTCTCAAAAGAAACATTACTGGCAAGAAGGGGATGGAAAGAAGTATTCAAAGTCATGAAAGGCATTGACCTACAACCTAGATTGCTCTATCCAGCAAAGCTATCATTTAGAATGGAAGGGCAGATAAAGTGCTTCCCAGATAAGGCCAAGTTAAAGGAGTTCATCATCACCAAGCCTTTATTATAAGAAATGTTAAAGGGACTTATCTAAGTAAAAAAAGATGGTCAAAAATATGAACAGTAAAATGACAACAAACTCACAATTATGAACAAATGAATCTAGAAAAAAACAAACTAAGCAAACAACTAAACAAACAAAATCGGAGAAATGGAGATCACATGGAGGGTTATCAGAGGGGCTGAGAGGGGGGAATGGGGGAAAAGGTACAGGGAATAAGAAGCACAAATGGTAGGTGCAAATAAACTGGGGGAGGTTAAGAATAGTATAGGAAATGTAGAAGCTTATATGTACAACCCATGAACAGGAACTAAGGTGGGGAGTGCTAGGTGGGAGAGGGGTGCAGGGTGGAAAGGGGAAAAAGTGGGGCAACCGTAATAGCATATTCAATAAAAAATATTTTAAAAAAGAAGTCCTGGCAATCTAGACACTAGACTAAGACTTGTCAATTTTCAGTCCTGTATTCAGTCCTGTAAGTAAAACTCCATCTGGCCTAGAAGGCATGTGGATTCTACCCTCCCCATCCCTGTGTGAGGTCTGACACCATTTCCAGTAAAATTATAACCATTTGAGTCTTCTAAGAGCATTGGTTCAACTCTGTCATGGATTCCACTGGCTACAGACACGCATTTCGTAACTGAACAATTTTAACTTTATTTTGAAACAATTCCAAATTCACATTAAAATAGCGAGACACATGCATAAAATGCCCCTGTACTCTTTACTTAAATCCACTAATTTTTCACATTTCACTCCATGTGCTTTATCATTCTCTCTCCATAGCTACATTGGGTTGTAGACATGATGCCCTTTATCCTTTAAAACCCAGTACACACTTTATACGAGCAAGGACCTGCTCCAACAGAACCTCTGTAACATTAGCAAATTCAGGAGTGTTAACTTTGACAACTTTTTTGTATATAACATATGTCCACATACAATTTCATCAGAGGTTCCAATGACACAATTGGCATGTCCTCACTCCAATGTAGGTCCACCTGGAATCTCATTCTGCCCATGGCTGGTTTGTCCTGTGGCCTGTTCCTTAGCCAAGTTTGCCCTTCACTATGGCCAGCTGTTTCATGAAATGCCATTCCACCTGGGCCTGATGGTTTGTATCACCATCAGATTCTGGCTCTGCTGCCCCACTGGAATGGCATCTAAGTGATGTCCTTCTTAGAAGAACTGCATTCCCTGTCCACATGATGGTGTGGGCCTTGGCCACCCAGTTAGGGTGACATCTGGTTTCTATATCTACAGTCACTAACTATGTCCTTGCCAATAATAAAGACTCTGCAGCCCTGGCTGGCATAGCTCAGTGGATTGAGCGCGGGCTGCGAACCAAAGTGTCACAGGTTTGATTCCCAGTCAGGGCACATGCCTGGGTTGCAGGCCATGACCCCCAGCAACCACACATTGATGTTTCTCTCTCTCTCTCTTTCTCCCACCCTTCCCTCTCTAAAAATAAATAAATAAAATCTTAAAAAAAAAAAACAGGCTGCAGAAATTCCATGAGCAATGAACATTCCTACACCCTACACAGCATGGACCTGTTGAATTAAAGTCAGCCACTCACTGATCATTCCTGCCCAAATCAACCTGTACAATTATTGTCACAAATGTGAGTTTTCCAACTCACTTCACGCTTATTAGTTGGCATTTTGCTGAAAGAAAGTGGCTTCTCACCCTGACTATTGTAGTTCAGTTGGTTGGGTATTGTCCCACAAAGTGAAAAGTCGCCAGTTCTCTTCCCAGTCAGGACACATGCCTGGGTTGCAGGTTCAGTTCCCAGTTGGGGGGCATAGAAGAAGCAACTGATGAAAGCTTCTTTCTCACACAGATATTTCTCTCCTTCTTTTTGTCCCTCCCTTCTCTTTTTTCTGAAAAATAAACAAACAGCCCTGGCTGGTGTGGCTCAGTAGATTGAATGCTGGACAATGAGGCAAGGGGTCACCAGTCCGATTCCCAGCCAGGGCATATGCCTGGCTAGAGCCAGATCCCCAGTGCGGGGAGCGTGGGAGGCAACCACACACTGATGTTTCTCTCCCTTTCTCTCCCCCTTCCCCTCTCTCTAAAAATAAATAAATCTTAAAAAAAAAAAGAAAGAAAGTGTTCTCACCTCCCCCCATTTCCTTTTCTGTAATGCAGTAAGTTAAATAACGTGCCCCCAAAATTCAAACCTGCCCAGAATGTCAAACATAACCTTATTTGGAAATAGTCTTTGCAGCAGTAGTTAAAGATCTGGAAATGAAACCGTCCTGGCTTTAAACTGAACCTAACTACAATGACTGTTGTTTTTACAAGAGCTTGAAGGGACACAGAAACACAGAGTGGGCAGCCATGTGAAGCAGGAGTGGAGACTGGAGTGACTTTGCCACAAGCCCAGGATTGCCAGGAGGTATCAGGAACTGAAGAGGTAAAAGGATTCTCCTTTATGGCCTTTGGGGAGAGCACGCACTGCTGACACCTCCATTTAGGGCTTTCAGCCCCTAGAACTGCAGGAAAATCGATTTCTCTTGCTTTAAGTCACCCACTTTGTAGTACTTTGTTACACCAATACATTGGAACTAATACATGTAGTTAATGACTTACTTATCATAATTTCTTTTTTAAAAGATTTTATTTATTTATTTTTAGAGAGGGGGGAGGGAAGGAGAAAGAGAGGGAGAGAAACATCAATGTGTGGTTGCCTCCCATACACCCACTACTGGGGACCTGGCCCACAACCCAGGCATGTGCCCTGACTGAGAATCAAACTGGCAACCCTTTGCATCACAGGCCCATGGTCAATCCACTGAGCTACACCAGCCAGGGCTACTTATCATAATTTCTGTTTTGTTCCATGTATAATTCATGTTTGCCCTTATTTTTTAATATATTTTATTGATCATGCTATTTCAGTTGTCCCATTTTCCCTGCTTCACTCCCCTCCACCCTGTACACCCTCTCCCACCCACATCCCCTTTAGTTTATGCCCATGTGTCATACTTCTAAGTTCTTTAGCTTTTACACTTCTCATACTATTCTTACCCTCCCCCTATCTATTTTCAACCTACAATCTATGCTACTTATTCTCTGTACCTTTTCCTCCTCTCTCCTCCTCCCACTCCCTTGTTGCTAACCCTCCATGTGATCTCCATTTCTGTGATTCTGTTCCTGTTCTAGTTGTTTGCTTAGTTTCTTTTGGTTTTGCTTTAGGTGTGGTTGTTAATAATTGTGAGTTTGCTGTCCTTTTACTATATATGTTTTTTCTTTATCTTCTTTTCTTAGATAAGTCCCTTTAACATTTCATAAAATAAGGGCTTGGTGATGATGAACTCCTTGAACTTGACCTTATCTGAGAAGCACTTTATCTGCCCTTCCACTCTAAATGATAGTTTTGCTGGGTAGAGCAATCTTGGATATAGGTCCTTATCTTTCATGACTTGGAATACTTCTTTCCAGCCCCTTCTCGCCTACAAGGTCTCTTTTGAGAATTCAGCTGACAGTCTGATGGGAACTCCTTTGTAGGTTACTGTCCCCTTATCTCTTGCTGCTTCTAGGATTCTCTCCTTCATTTTTACCTTGGCTAATGTAATTATGATGTGCCTTGGTGTGTTTCTCCTTGGGTTCAACTTCTTTGGGACTCTCTGAGCTTCCTGGACTTCCTGGAAGTCTATTTCCTTTGCCAGAATGGAGAAGTTCTCCTTTATTATTTGTTCAAATACGTTTTCAATCTGTTGCTCTTCCTCTTCCCCTTCTGGTACCCCTATAATTCAGATATTGGAACATTTAACGATGTCCTGGAGGTTCCTAAGCTTCTCCTCATTTTTTTGAATTCTTGTTTCTTCATTCTTTCCTGTTTGGTTGTTTCTTTCTTCTTCTAGTCCACTCTATTATTTTGAATCCCAGTTTTCTTCCCTTCACTATTGGTTCTCCGTGCATCTTCCTTCATTTTTTTTATGGTAACCTGCATTTGTTCATCTAATTTGCAACCAAAATCAACCAATTCTGTGAGTTTCCTGATCACCAGTGTTTTGAACTGTGCATCTGATAGGTTGGCTCTCTCTCGGTCACTTAAAAGGATGAGTTCTGGGGCACTGATTTGTTCTTCTGTTTGAGCGATCTCTCGCTCTCTCTCTCTCTTTTTTTTTTATTTTGGTCTGGTCGCTCCTGTTATGGTGAGGGGCAGAGCCTTAGGTGTTCACCAGGGCTGGGCACCCCAGTCCCTAGATTGTGACTGGGGGCGGGGTCCGAGAAGGAACAATGGTGGTAGCTCTGTTCTCCATGGGACCTCAGTCCCTTCTCTGGGATCCTGGGTTGCGTGCTCTGCCCTGCTCCACAATCGCTGCCTCACTGGGTCTGCCAGCTGCCGCTTGTGTACTCTGGGTCCACCCGCTGCGATCTTAGATGCCCCAGATATCTTACGCACCCCGTAGCCTTATGTGCCCAACTCTCTCTATTCTTCGCACACCCGCGCCTGGCTGCTTGTCCCCGCCCCTCCTACCGGTCTGGGTAAACAGGTCTATTTCAACTTCTTGGCTGTCCGACTTCCATTCAGATAAATTTTCTGTCAGTTCTGGGTGTTATTCTGCCTCTAAATTGTTGTTGTTCCAATCTTGGTTGTGCGTGGAGGTACAGTGCATCCACCTATGCCTCCATCTTGGCCGGAAGCACCCATGTTTGCCCTTATTAATTTGATGCTTAAATTGTCTCAGATTTGACCACTGGAACTGCTCCAAGTTGGCACCTGTGTTTTTGATGTTTCCTTTTTTTTTTTTTTTTGATAACTTACTTTCTATCACTAGGCTATGCTTCTGGCTCATCTTGTATTTTTTTCCTGTCCTGAACCCATATCAGTCATTTCTTCAATGCATGCTAGTTCTTTTAATGTGCAACAGTATTTAGAAACCAAGATCTGGGCACTAAGAGCTCATGGCTAACAAGGGGCTATGAAATAACTGCTATGTGTAGGAAAAATATATTGTAAAAATTATGAATTATAATCTCAGCATACTATTATATATCTTAACATATATACTATATGAATATATATGAATATGAGTATATGAAATCATGAATTATTACCAATCTTACCAATTCCAATCCAACTCCTCTGGGTTGCTCCCTGCCTTCCTTCTTCTTCCTTCTTTCCACATTTGTATCTCCCTTCTTTCTCAGTGGGAACCCTGGATCCAATGCTATCAATACATCTCTCACTTGCCCAATCCCACAATTCACAAAATGGTTTCAGAATTGTTACAACCATACCACTATAAGAAACAAACCCACTAAGAGTGCGAGATCTGTTATCAGGTTGGTTGTTTTTAATCCAGATTGAGGATATATAGTCAAAGTACTGGGTCCACATTCACTTGACCTAGGTTTCTTTTTACTCCTGTCAGCATAGTTACATTATTCATTTGCAATGTAATTGGGATTGTTTACTTGTTTGCATTCAGTTTTAATTTCCCACCATCTTTAATGATTTAATATTATTTTTGAACATACAAAAAACATTTGCACATTCTAAAAGTCAAAACTATACAAAAAATATATAAGAATAACCTTAACCTAAAAGGCCATATATTACAATCCCACGGATAACATGATACTCAATGGTGAAAAGCTGGAAGCTTTTCCTCTAAGATCAGGAACAAGACAAGGATGTCCACTTTAACCACTTCTACTAAACAATGGGAGTTCTAGACTTCCAATGACAAAGCAATCAGGCTAAAATTTTAAAAAAAGAAATGAGGCCTCCAAAATCAGAAAGAAGTAAAATTACCCACAAAAAATCTATTTGAGCTAATAAACAAATTTAGCAAACTTGCATTATACAAAATCAACTGGCAAAAATCAGTTGCATTTCTATACAGTAACAAAAAAACAATCCAAAAAGCAAATTGAGAAAACATTTTCACTCACAACAGCACCAAAAAGAAAAATATACTGAGGAAACAAATTTAAACAAATTTGTTTAAACAAAACAAAACAGAATTAAAACAAATCTAATCAGGTGGGTGACAGACTTGCACACTGAAAACTACACAACAATGCTGAGAGAAATTAAAGCTCTAAATAATGGACAGAGACCCATGTGTGTGGATGCAAGACTTGTTAAGATGTTCATACCACCCAAAGCCATCTACAGATTCAGTGCAATCCTTATCAAAATCCCAATGACATTTTTTGCAGATATAGAAAATCCTCCTAAAATTCATGTGGAATTTCCTATGGAAGTGCTCCCAAATAGCCAAAACAATCTACATAAGTAGCAGATGATAATGGTGCCAAAAACATTCAATGGAGAAAGGACAGGCTTTTCAACACAGGGTGCCTGGAAAACAATATCCACATGCAAAAGAAGGAAGTTGGAACGTTACCTTACACAATATATAAAAATTAACTCAAAATCGGTTAAGGACCTAAACAGAAGAGCTAAAACTATAAACTTTTAGAAGAAAAAATGGGGGGAAACTTCCAATGACTTTGGAGTCAGTAATTATTTATTGGATATGACACCAAAATCATAGGTAAAACAAGAAAGCAATAAAATGGATTCATTAAAATTAAACAATTTTGTGCATTAAAGGACATTATCAACAAAGTGCAAAGATGGAGGTGCAGGTAGATAGACTGTGCCTCCTCGCACAACCAAAATAAGGACAACAGCAATTTAAAAACAAAAAACAACCAGTACTAACAGAAAATTGAACTGTATGGAAGTCTGACAACCAAAGACTTAAAGACGACACATTGATCCAGACCGGTAGGAGGGGCAGAATCGGGCAGTCTGGAGGGAAAAGGGTCGCAGCAAGGTGGCAGCTGGCGGACCCAGCCAGGTAGCAGATTTTGGAGGAATGTGGCGCGCAAGGCGGCTGGTGGATGCAGCAGTCCCACATTCCCAAACAGATGAACCAGGCAAAACTGGGGAGTAAGACAGACCATGCAACCCACGGTCCCAATGCAGGGAAATAAAGCCCTCCAAACACTGAAAACACCTGTGGGAGTTGTGCTGGGGGAAACTCCCAGACTCACAGGAGAGTTCCTTGGAGAAACCCACAGGGTCCTAGAACGTGCACAAACCCACCCACATGGGAATCAGCACCAGAAGCACCCAATTTGCTTGTGGGAAGCGGGAAGTGACTGAAAGCTGGCAGAAAGTGGAGCAAGGGCCCTAGTTCCCTCTCAGACCTCACCCCCACATACAACGTCACAACCCAGCAACAGGGTTGCCCTGCCAGGGTGAAAGCCGACACCCCTCATTCATAACAGGTGCGTCAAGACAAAAAAATGGCCCAAATGAAAGAACAGATAAAAGATCCAGAAAAAAAATACAACTAAGCAACAAAGACATAGCCAACCTACCAGATGCACAGTTCAAAACACCAGTAATCAGGATGCTCACTGAATTGGTTGAATTTGCATGCAAATTAGATGAAAAATGAAAGCTACGCTAAGTGAAATAAAGGAAAATGTACAGGGAACCAATAGTGAAGGGAAGGAAACTGGGACTCAAATTAACGGTGTGGACCAGAAGGAAGAAAGAAACATCCAATCAGAAAAGAATGAAGAAACAAGAATTCAAAAAAATGAGGAGAGGCTTAGGAACCTCCAGGACATCTTTAAATGTTACAACATCTGAATTATAGGGGTGCCAGAAGGAGAAGAAGAAAAGCAAGAAATTGAAAACTTATTTGAAGAAATAATGAAGAACTTCCCCAATCTGGCAAAGGAAATAGACTTCCAGGAAGTCTAGGAAGCTCAGAGAGTCCCAAAGAAGTTGGACCCAAGGAGGAACACACCAAGGCACATCATAATTACATTACCCAAGGTAAAAATGAAGGAGAGAATCCTAGAAGCAGCAAGAGAAAAGAACACAGTTGCCTATAGACCGTCAGCTGATTTCTCAAAAGAGACCTTGCAGGCAAGAAGGGGCTGAAAAGAAGTATTCCAAGTCATGAAAGGCAAGGACCTACATCCAAGATTGCTCTATCCAGCAAAGCTTTCATTTAGAATGGAAGGGCAGATAAAGTGCTTCTCAGATAAGGTCAAGTTAAAGGAGTTCATCATCACCAAGCCCTTATTATGTACAGTAAAATGACAGCAAACTCACAATTATTAACAACCACACCTTAAAACAAAAACAAAAACTA
Organism: Phyllostomus hastatus; assembly: GCF_019186645.2. NCBI lineage: Eukaryota > Metazoa > Chordata > Mammalia > Chiroptera > Phyllostomidae > Phyllostomus > Phyllostomus hastatus. Next base: position 3,702,436 of record NW_025333706.1, read on the forward strand.
ACTAAGCAAACAACTAGAACAGGAACAGAACCACAGAAATGGAGATCACATGGAGGGCTAGCAACAGGGGAGTGAGAGGAGAGAGGGGGAAAGGTACAGAGAGTAAGTAGCATAGATGGTAGGTAGAAAATAGACAGGGGGAGTGTAAGAATAGTATGGGAAATGTAGAAGCTAAAGAACTTATAAATATGACATATGGACATGACTAAAGGGAAGGAATGTGGATGGGAGGGGTTGTGAAGGGTAGAGGGGAATGAAGGGGAGGAAATGGGACAACTGTAATAGCATAATCAATAAAATATATTTTTTAAAAAACAAGGTGCAAAGGCAACCCACAAAATGGAAGAAAACACTGAAATATGTGTAAGTCATATATCATATAAGGAGTTAATATCCAGAATATATAGAAGTCCTATGGGCAAAAGATTTGGAGACATTTCTCCAAATCTTATACAAATACATAAAATCTTATGTATTTCTCCAAATACATATACAAATGGCCATGAAATACATACAGATAATTTGAAAAGATTCTCAGCATCACTAGTCAAATGCAAAAGAAAGTGCAAATTAGAAAAGTGCAAATGAAAAGCAAATAAGATATGACTTCACGCTCATTGTGGCTATTATCTAACAGAAAATAACAAGTGCTGACAGTATGGTGGTTCCTCAAAAAATTAGAAATAGAACTACCATATAATCCAGCAATTCCTCATCTGTGTATATACCCAAAAGAATTGAAAGCAGGATGCAGACACTTTCATAACATTATTCACAACACCCAAAAGGTGGAAACCACAAAAATGTCTACCAACAGACAGAAAAACAAAATGTGCTATAAACATGGCGTGTGTGTACATAATGGACTATTATTCGGCCTTAAAAAAATGAAGTACTGACACATGCTACAACATGAATGAACTTTAAAAACACTATGCCAAGTGAAAGAAGCCAGACACAAAAGAACAAATACACTTTGATTCCACTTCAATGAGGTCCCCAGAGCAGGCAGACTCATACACACTGAAAGTACAAGGAAGGATTCCAGGAATGGGAAGAGGGATTGGTAACTAGTGTTCAATGTGGACAGAGTTTCAGCTTGGACAGAAGAAAAAAGTTCTGAAAATGGGTGGTGGTTATGGTGACAGAATAATGTGAAAATAGTGAATGTACACTTAACAATGCTTAAAAGGGTCTTTTTTGCATATACATAATAATCTACTTTATGCATGTGTGTTAATAAGGATCTGAGTAACTGATGTCACTCCTGATTCCTCCATTACATGTTTCGTTTTGCAAAATTAAGCAAATGCACAACCAGCCAGTCGACTACTGCAGTCCTCCATCCTAATATCTAACTCTGGCCCTGGACCCACTTGTCCTACTCCCACAATCCTTCTTCCTCTCTCACTCCCATCCTCCACCCACCTCCTTCTCACACCACTCACCCTTCACCAACCTGCTTCGGACACCCTCGTCCTCCACCTGCCTGCTCCTCACACCCCTTGTCCTCCACCCCTCTGCTTCTCACACTCCTCGTCCCACCCCCACCTGCTCCTCACACCCCTCGTCCTCCACCTGTCTGATTCTCATACTCCTCCTCCTCCTCCTCCACTCACCTGCTCCTCCCACCCCTCGTCCTCCATGTCCTCCACCCATCTGCTTCTCACACCCTTGCTCCTCCACCTTTTTGCTTCTCACACCCACATCCTCTACACACCTGTTTCTCATTCTCCTATCCTCCACCGCCTCTCATTCTCCTGTCTGCTACCCAACCTCTCACACTACTTTAAGACAAGAATGCACCTTGTCACCCTCTCTGTACAGAATTACTATGGTCCTCAATTTTTCAGTATCACATGTTATAATAAAAAGACTATGATGTGGTTATCTGGTGGTTATTTCACTGTTGGGAAGAAAATACCCAATTTCCAAATGTTATTTCCCAATTGTTCTATAAATGTTGAAAATACAAAATATCATTCTATTATAGTGCTACAAGGTGGACTTGTAGGGTACGTTCTGTGACCCAGTAATTGTACCTGAAGCTTTCTCAGCCTGGGCCTCCTCACTCCCTAAGCAATCTTGACATCCATTTGTGGGCTGCTCACATTCTAGTTGGAACTCTTATGTCCCCACCCTATTTCTCACCATCCCCCAAACCCTATTAATTCCCTATAGCTCAGGTTTCCTTGCCTTGGTCATCATATGCCTGCCTTCTAAGCTCCTCTCAGTTGGGGCACTCTGTTCCCACAGGTGAGAGTCAATTCAGTTCACTTTTGATTTAAATCTCCACAGTCAACAACAAACAACAACAACAACAACAAAAACTTTAAGCAAACAACAACGGAAAGACCCTTTTTGCTCCCAATTCTACGAGATGTTCCTGAAGCAACAGTGACAAGCACACAAACCCTGGACAAAGAGCAGTGGCCAAGAGAGCTTCCCACAATGACGTCAGCCAACTGCCACTTGCTACTAATAAAATACAACTAGTACCTTCAGTTCAGGTTAATTAACTTTAACCTAAACAGCTATTGTGCTTAGTGGCTGCTATAGTCCACCATGCAAGTCTCCAGTGAGGATTTCTATAATTTAGCTGGAGGCTGGTTAACTGGCCCTCCTGGAGTTCATGGTGTGGAAGCCATTATGCAGGAGCATTTGAGAGTTGGGGAAACCCTCCCCCACTGTGAGGGGGAGGGGGACTTGAAGAAGCAGCTACACCCTCCCCAGATAACAACTCAAAAATGACAGTGCTTACTGAAGCTCAGTCCAAGGACAATTAAAGACATACACACACACACACACACACACACAATCACCACCTCCCCCTGGAGCTTAAGACTTGGTAGAGGACAAGCCACTTATTCTAATTAGGCTAAATTTTTCTATAATTATTTCCTTCCCTTGGCTTTGAATTTTTTGGCTCTTTCAGAGATAGAACTTACAAAAAATAAAAAATAAAAAGCCAGAAATCCCAACAATGGTGCTAACCACACCAACACAATTCCCTATTTTTGAAAAGCTTTCTGAAAATTTCCAACATTATTCAACAATTCCTTGACCACTCTGTTAATATGATTTTAAGCAGATCACACTCCAGACATTACTTTATGACAACTGCACACTCAAACAGAGCCAGCCCTTTCTTATTTCCAATTTTGCAAACTCCTCAACCAAACCATACCAGAAGGGGGAGGATGGTGCAAGCCCAGCCAGTGCAGCTATAATTAATGGACCAACCTCCTTGTTTTGCTTAGATTTTTACTTCAGAACTCAAGAAGCCCCACTGCTACTGAACTAACATTCCTGTTACAGTGCTGCAGTAAAACAACACAAAATCAAAAAACTCAAAGGGTCACTGAGAAGCAATGTTTTCAAAGCCAGTCCTTTTAGCCTACTGGTCCTTTCATGACATTGCTATTGGCCACACAGAACGCAGACTTAACTAGCACTGAATGCTTTTTCTGCAAAGCAATCCCCCCAGTATTTTGCTTTGAAACCTTTCAGGCATGATATTCATGGAATCCACTTGGTGGTCACTGGTCACTACAAGGTCCCCAAAGAAGGAAATATTTTAATGACAACTTTCTTTGCCAGGAATAGTCATAGCCTGTAACAACACCCCCTTCCTCGTGAGGTACAGCAAAGTAAACCCGAAGCTTTGCAGCCAGCCCTTCTCCACAGGGCAACCACAGGAATGGGGGTGGGGCACAGGTCCCCCTCCAGGTTCCCAGGAAATGGACCAGATAAACACCAAAAGGCCTCTGGCATTAGAAGATGGTTGTAAACCCTGTGGGAGGACTAGTAACACTTAGTAGCCCACTTTCTTTGCTGACTACAATTTAGAATTAGTATAATTAGAGCACACACATTTCCTGTACTTGATCGGACTGGTGGGGAGTGGGGGGTCTGCAGATTAGGGAGGCTCAGCATTTCACACCCAGTTCCATATCAATGATAATGATAATTTTTTACATCCTGGCCCCCCTGGAATACATTTTAAAGGAGTGTCACCTCTCCAGCTGAAACCTAGCTTTAGAATTCCCCTTTAAGGGATTCATGTTCCCTACCTGTCAGACAGGCTATTCCCCCACTCTCATTTTCATCCCTCTGATATCGGGGAAAAGATTCCTAAAAAAGGACAGGATAAAATTCTGACTCTGCTAGGCTTAACTGTCTTTGAGGGTAAACCAAGGCAAGTCACGCCTTAACAAATAATGACATATATGTAACAATTACAGCTGTACTTTGACCAAACAATAGCAAGAAGATTTACCAATAAAAATAGAAATTATTTCACATTGCCTCACGAATCTGCAGGTCACTGTCACCAAAACTACCCCTGGTAAACGCACACTTTTGAACTCATGTTGCTTTTTTTTTGCATGCAAAATGTTAAGCAGAATTCTTGACAGTGTTCTCTAACTATGACATGCTGTGCTAATGGAAGTTCAGCTCACTGACTAGAGCCCCTCAGCAGTCACCCACTGCTTCGTTGTATAGCAGCCTACACTGAATGTCACACGGGTCAGTAGTGGTCAAAGTCTCAGGATGGCATTCCTTATCAAGTAGAGGTGAGGGTTAAATTCACTCTCATTACTAAATACTAAAACATTTCCAATGTGCACTGCTTCTTTGCTTGGTACACAGCCATAATAAGAAAAACATGTTGCCTTACTACATACATTAAAACTTTTCTTTTCCCACAAAGCCTTCTTATTCAAGATGTTTTCATTTACTTCCAAATGGATCACTATCATTATTTATTACGACCATCACTCCAGGGATCCCGGCCAGAAGTAAACACTACACTGTCAAAATCCGAGGGGAGGCAGTTGGACCCCAAACTTCCATTCCCAGCCTATCCTACCTAAGTGGGGCACATAGTCCCAAACCTGGGATTCGTCTCCTTAGGAAAAAGAGCCTTCTATAAAAAGGGAGAATAAAAACTTGTAAGTCCTTTTGAGATAACCTTTCCGTGTCTGTACACAGTGATTTACGTTTCGTGTATAAAACACACTCAAATTACGGGATTCCTCATCGGGGCAGAAGAGATGCCAAACACTCAAATCTCCTATAATCGTAAAACTGATTCATATTTTGAATATGATCATATTCTTTGAGTTTTCAGCTAATTCCAGAAGAGAACTATAAACAGCTTTCCTACTCCCTCCCCTAGAGAGGCTACGATTATTTTATTGGGGGGAAAAAACTTATATACAGGGTTCAAAAAGTAACGAAAATGAAACAGGATTGCTTTGTTCCTCAGAGAATTCTTAAATTCGACTGGAAACGACGACAGCAATGTTTAAACTACTCCACCCGATATGCGAGCCACTTTCCTGTTCTCCTTACAACCTTGATGTAAGCAACAGATCCATCACCCTTTACCACATCTCCCAGCTCCAGCTCCACACCCCACACTCCTCCCCTGAAAATGCAACTAAAACCGCCCCCGTCACACTTCTGCCCCTAACCCACGAGTGGCCACCACGCCCACGTTACGGAACTAGACTTTGAGTCCTGGGGTTTGACCACCACCACACCCCCACCCGCCCGGCCAACAGCGCTGCAAATGACGCCCCTGACTCTAAAGGGAGAAGGGTTCCCGCAGGTGGACGGATGCAGAAATCCACAGGGATGCTGTCAGAATTCCCCTGACTTCAAATATACCAACTTACCATTTAGCCGCGCGCCCCGAGCAGTTGACGCTTTAAGGGAAAGCAACGTTACTACAAACCCCGTTCCCAAGTCAAGGAACCAGAAGGGTCCGGCGTAATCGGCATGTGCTTAAACACAAGACCCCCAGAAAAAGTTACCCCGCATTCCTGAGTCACCGGACTGGTCTCTGGAGGGCGCAGAAGGCAGCAGGAAACGGTTAGAGCTGAGCGCCTTCCCGCGCGGGTCCCCTAAATTCTCACCTGCCTGCAGGAATGCAGGGATGGGACACAATGCAAGGGGTGCACGACACTCAAACCCACTTATGTGTAAGAGGGCGACTCACATTTTAGGATTTGAGTTGAACCCCATCCTGCAAACCTCCTGCCTCGGAGCCTCGCGCCCTCCCCCACCCGGCAGGGTGCCCAGAATCGGCCGCGCAGCGCACAATCCGGGGAACTCCCAGGTTCTGGACCGCGTGGGAGAGCTCCGCCTCCTTCGGTACCCCAGGCCGGTACCTCCAAGCCCCCTGTGAACTGCGAGGCTGATCCCACGCGCCGCGGAGTCCAAGCAGCCAAGCCCACGGAGGGTCTCCCGGAGACAGCGGGTGCCCTCCGAAGAGAGTGCCACCGAGGAACCCGGCCCGTCCCTCCAAGACATGGGCCTTGTCCCTCGTCCGGAAGGGTGCCCCAAGAGTCCAAAGACCACCCAGGGACAGCCGCCCCCAAGCGGCTTCCGCCACCTCCTGGCCGTGGGGGAGGGGGAGGGCCCAACAAAAGGGAATCCGAAGCCTGGCTCAACCAAGCGGTGGGGTCAAGAACACACTTTCCGGGGCCCCGGGGGGCGCTGTAGTAGACGGGGGCGCCGGGGATAACCTTAGTGAAGAGGGCCGAATCAAGGTCCTTACAAGCACCAGCCACGTCTGAGCACCCGGGGCCTGGCCGCGTTCACACTCACGACCCTCGAAAACGCCTGGCGAGGGGCTCCTCGGCGGCGCCGCCCGCACGGCCTCTGGAAACACTTGGCTGGCCTCGGAACGCGCCTTATGGGAAGCAGCCCCACCGGCGGGCCGAGGTCCGGGAGCGAAGAAAGAGACGGACTCATGCCAGGAGACACCGCCGGCGCACGGGTCCTACCTGAGGTCTGGGGCGCTAAGAGCAAGAGCGCGGCGGCCGCCCAGAGAACCCGGGCGCACAGCAGCAGCAGCGCCGGGCTCCGGGCCATGCCGCGGGCCTTGGGGGCCGGGCGCAGGGGGCCGGCGCGGCGCCGGGGGCCAGGCGCCACCACCCCTGTTGGCCGCGCGTCCGCTGCACTTTCTCCCGGACGCTTCGCAAGCTGGTCCCTTTCGAGGAATTGGTGGTCCGCCACTTCTCCCGGCCGGATGCGCCGCTCGGCTTCGGCTCCGGCTCCGGCTCCGGCTCCGGCTCCGGCTCCAGCAGACTGCAAAACTCCGGGACGCGCGGGCTTGGGCGTCCGGCCGCCGGGACGAGCGCGAGGGGCGGACCGCGGGCGCGCAGGAGGCAGGGTCCCTGGCTCGCCCGCCCCGGTGGGCAGAGCGAGGCCGTGGCAGGCGCCCCCTGCCGGAGAGACGCTCCTGCGGCGGGCGTGAAGCGCGGGAAGCTGGGGGCCGGGACCAGGGACAGTCGCTCAGTCCAGGGACATTCCTCCCGCTCCTACCCTCTGCCCTACGTTTCAGGATGCTTGGCCGCAAAGGCTGCACTTTGTGGGTGTCCAGCCGCACCCACCTTCGACGTGCGGGAACCCGGGGACCTGGTCACTGCGCCCCGCCAGCCTCCACCGGAGAAATCAGAGAGCCACCTAGTCCCAGAAACCAGCGGCGCCTGAGCAAGAGAAGCGAGGGCTTGGAGAAGGGAAACAGGAAAGGAAAGGGAAAGGAAAGAACCCGGCCCCGCCGGCGCCCTCTTGGCCCTCCTGGCCCCTCCTGGCCACGCTGCAGCCGCCCTGTGGGGACCACAGAGACCTTCGGAAAAGCTCAGAAACTGCTGGGGTGGGGCCGAGTGGAGGGAGCCCTTCAGAGCACGATGCTAGCTGAAGCCACCGTAGCTTTTGGTTTACTGCTGTTAAAAGCAAATTGTGTAATTTTACCCATTAAAGGAAGAACACTATTTGTTCTCTGCAGAGCCCCAGAACATGCAAAAGTAATTTGCTTCACTTGTAAAGAAATTTCTAACGCAATTCAAATGGCATATTTTCTTGCTTATTCCTGGTTTTGCTTAACACATGCAAAAGTCTGGAATTGTAAGGCCTGACCCTCAAGTTTGTAACTTAGGAATTTTCTTTGTTTTTGCTGTCTTGGAGAAAGGATTTGGAACCTCCAGCGTCGCAGTTTTTTGTTTTGTGAGATTTATATTTTAACTGATTATAGAACAGTTTGACATTTTTGCTCAAGCACCATTTCCTGCTAGTTGGGATGAATTAGGGAGAGCCCAGGCCTTGGGTGCCAGACCCCGAGGCCCCTGAGCTCCCCTCACCCCCCCCCCGCCACCCCCTCCCATTGCCCCTCCACTGCCTCCCTCACACTTGGCAGGAAATAAAAGCTCTTTCCCTGTTTGTTGACAGCAAGGCTGGGCCAGCTCCGCCATTACCCATGTTAAAGTTAATTAGGCCTCTCACTGTCGGTGCTGAATCTGTTTGGGGAAGCATCCCACACAGTTCTCATTCCTAATGCAGATTGGAGAGACTGTGACATCACTGGCCAGGGGCAGCAGGGGATCCGGGGGCGAATGGAAGAAGACCATAAAATCATTATCCAACTGTGGGGTTCCCCAACCCCAAGCACAGGCTTCTGACACTGCTGGTGCGGGTCTCAAATGGGGGCTGCTCTCCCAGTGTTGTCTGAGTACTGCCAGGTGTTTATCTTTGGGTTTTCCTTCCCATAGGGGTCCTCAAGGATGCTTTAAGGGTAAACACGACTTTAAAAGTTGGTCCTGAAGCACTTAGCTCCAGACTCCTCCATTTTGGATCTAGTGAAAACCAGACAGACAACAGAGGGAGGGTTCCATGAGCCTTGCCCTTAAAAACTGGTCAATCAGTACAGTTTTGTCCTTTCAGAGGAGGTGTGCTCTTTGCTTTCTTTCCGTTGGGCACAGCTAGAGGCTGTAGTTCCAGAACCTTTGGGTGGGCAGCTCTGCGATTCCTTCTTGGTGTGAACTTGAGGAAATCATGCAATTGCACTTCAGCCCCTCATCTGTATGCAATTTTCATATGACTAGGTTCCCCACAAACCTGACCAAAAGTTTAAACAGCAACGTGTATTTTTGCTGACAGTTTCTTGGGTGGGATCAGAAATGTGGGTTATAAGACACATGATTCCTTAAAGCTGCTTAAAAATTATCTTTTCAGCATTTCTTTTTCCCCACAGTCTGTAAGTCTGACCTGTTCTTACCTATCTCCCCCTTACTCCCTCCTTCCTTGGTTGCCTACAAGTTCAGAACGGACAGATAAACACAATACATCTATTGTTATAAATGGGAGGGATCAAAATATGCTCTTTCTAAGTAGATAGCAGAATGTGGCTTAGGTCTAAGCAAGATGGGAGCTACTTACGCCTTCTCACGTGTATCAGCTGTTGCTGCATAACAAATCATCCCAAACCTAGCAGCTAAAACAGTAAACATTTATTATTTCACAAAGGTAGTTTTTGTGAATCAAGAATTCAGGACAGGCTTAGCTAGGCACCTCTGGCTTAGGGTCTGACTGGGTCAGGGGTCTCTTTACGAGGCAGCTTGCTTACACACCTGGTGAGTTAGTGTTGGGTGTGGGCAGGAGGCCACATGGACCTCTCTACAGAGCTTGACCATCCTCACAACACAGCAGCTGGCTTTGCCCAGAGTGAGAGCCAGGCAGAAATTGCAATGTCTTACAGTTTAGACTTGGAAGTCAAGCACAGTTTTTTCTGCAGGATCCTGTTGGTTTCACAGGTTCACTATCTTCTTTGTGGGAGAGAGCTACACAGGGGTGGAGAGAATACTGTGTTTTGCCACGTATAATGTGCAACCATGCTTTTGGCCCTAACTTTAAGGAAAAAACTCATTTTAATTTTTTAATTCAATTTTTATTTATATTTAGAAACAAAACCAATTATCGTATTCCAGGGTATTATTTTGCTTGCAGATATCATTATTGCTTTCTAGAGTTATACTTTTAACACATAAACATAAATAAAAGAATTAGAAACATTTATATAGCTACAGAATTAGTACTACCTGTATATAATGCACATTCTTATTTTTCTCTCAAAAATCCGGGCAAAAAAGTTCACATTATACATGGCAAAATACAGCAATTTTTAAAAACAATGTCCTTTTCAAAAGCAGGAGTTTTTCATTTTGATGATGTCCAATTTATTAATTGTTTTCTTTTATGGATAGTGCTTTTTGGGTCTCAGTAAGTGCTAGGTCAGGCCAAAAATATCTCTAAGAATGGAATATTTGAGCATACCAACCTCCAGAAAGTAGGTGACACAGTCCACAGCCTCTGCCCACTGGTCTTTCATGGTGAACACTTGCAAACCAACGCAGTGGGAATTCCACTTGTTCGTTTTTTAGTTAGGAAAATCCTCAACTGAACTGAACCCTTCTGCTGTACTAGCAGCAAGCTGTACACAAATCCAAGTACAAAATAAGATAAATAAGACAACTTGTCAAACAAGATGACTCCATTCCTTCACACTACTCTCCTTGTGAATCTGGCTTTGGGCCTGAACCTACACAAACGGGTTGGCCACAATCAGCTGGGACGCTCAGACTAGGAAATGCAACCTCTCTGCAGCACTTGACCTTAGACCTTTCCTCCCCACAAGCACATGTTTCCCTGGCTCTATGGCACCAAGAGTTCCTGCTCCCCCACTGCTTCTTGAGGTGTTTCTTCTGCCCTCCCCTTCCACTCAGTGTCTCACCAGGCACTCTTCTCACTCCACAACCTCCCACTGAGGAATCTCTCCCAAGCTCATGGCTTTAGCTCCATCTATAAGTCTGGCAACTCCAAAACTTATATCTCCAACCCAAAATGTTCCCTAACCTCCAGACTCATGTTTTCAACTGTCTCCATGGTCTTTTTACTTTGGCTGTCCCAATGGCAGCTGAGATTAAAGTTGTTCAAACTTGAACTCACGATTTGCTATGAACCCTGCCTCAAACTTAGTCTTTTCCCTAAATTCCCTTCCTCACCCAAAGGCACTGCCATCCATGTAGCTCCACAAGTCAGAAATCTAGCCTCCATCTCTGACACTTCCCTACTTCCCTCTCTCCCTATGTTCACTCCATATTCACCATGTCCTATTGGTTTTACTTTCTGGATGCCTTCTGCCTAATGTTCTTTATCTCCATTGTCATGGCCCTAGCCCAGAATGATTTCACCTCTCACCCGGATAAAGTATCTCCCCATTTCTACCATCACCAAGCTTTAATCTGAGCTCCACACTTATGTTTCTCAAACTCAAGTCTAACTACGTTGCTACTCAATGGTTTTTTAGGGCCCTTAAAGTAAGGATTGAAAGCTTCACATTACAGGAGCTGTCATGCTGTGAGGATGCTCAAGGAGTCCTGCATGAAGGTCAGTGTGGCCTAACTGCCCAGACTCACTCTGCACCTTGTTGTCATTGTTCTTATTTTCCAGACATTTTTCTCTTCCATTTCCTCAAACACAAATAAGACCAAGCTCCCTTCCACCTGAGGCCTTTTCACAGACTGTTCTTTCTGCTTGGAATAAGCACCCTCTGACTTCCTTTACTAGGTAGCTTTCACTCATTCCTTCAGCTGTCACTTCTGAGGGACACTGCCTCTGTCACCTGCATCCCACAACAGGTCCAGGTCCATGTAGACACAGTGCCTAGAATCCCACCTGGAGGCACATAGCACAGTTGCAATCTTACTGGTATGAGGCAAGTTTACAAGACTTGTCTACTTTCCCTACTGATCTGAAGCTCCATAAGGAATGAGCTGATGTTTCCTCATTAATGCCTGAGAGATAGTAGCAAAATATTTGCTAACAAAGGAAGGGAAGGGGTGAGGCAGGAAGGAAGAAAGCAAGGCAGGCAAATGCTAAGGTGCTGAACTAAGATTTAGGACAAACGCAATAAATTCTGTCATTTACCAGACCACAGTCTTTCTAATGTATAGCAAATCTTTATAAAATAATGCTAGCATTTTCTCCACTTCATGCTTACATAACTGAATGAACTTTATTACAGGCTTATCCTGAAATTACATATTCATTCAAACCACACTGGTATTGTATATTTTATCTCAAACCCTTTAGTCTACAGACAGCTTGAATAGGCTTTCTTGTTTCCAAAAGTTTAGATTCAGGTATGATGACACAAAGACTCCAGTTTTCACCGATAACTATGAACTTCAGATGTTCATAAAGCTTGAATGTAATCAGTATAACAAAGGAATTTTATTTTAAATTCCAATCTTTATGTCAAGAAACTGGAGCAACAGAAAGACACTGACAGATAATAATATTTCCTTTGTGGTTCATTATTTTGTACAAAGATAACTCCCACCTGGCAGGTGGTCATCTTAAGGAGGCCCAGACTAATTGAAGTTCTAGTCTTAATCTCCTTAATCATGTTGAGAAGATTTTTTCCTCCCCTGACAACAAATATATGGTGTCTTTTCTAACACCAGTTCTCCAGTTCTCCAAACAGCAACTGGGAATCCCAAAATTTAATTCTATTTTGACACTAACTACTCAAAGTTAGCATCAGACCCTATAAGTTAAGCACCCAGTCCCAAAACTGCTCTCGTCAGATACCAGTCAGAGATTCACACAATCCTCCCCTCAAATTCAATAATTTGCAAGAAAGGCTAGAAGAACTCAGGAAAGCACTTTACTTACTACTAGTTTATTATAAAGGATACAAATCAGAAATAGCCACAAAGAGATATATAGGGCAAGGTGTAAGGGGGGCAGGACATGGCACCTTTGTGCCCTTTCAGGAGACAACCCTCCCATCACTGCCATGTTTTCACCAACCAGGAAAGACTCTGAACCCTTTCATTTAGGGGATTTTATGGAAATTTTATTACATAGGCATAAGTGATTAAATCATTGACCATTTTTAATTGAAGTCAACCTTCAACCCTTCTCCTCTCCCTGGAAGTCAGGGTTGGGAGTGGGAGGGTGGGGGCAGGGGAAGCTAAAAGTTCCAACTCTCATAGGGCTTGCTGCCTGGGTGACTAGCCCTCATTCCTAAGCTGCCTAGGGGTCCTCCAAGAGTCTCCCCATCAGCACAAACACAGCTATAGTTGAGAGGGACTTGCTATAAGGAACAAAGACACTCTAATGATTTTAGGAGCTCTGTGCCAGGAACCAGGGACAAAGACCAGGAAAAAAAATTACCCATTACACCACATATGTGGTAAGAACATTTTTCCTAACAGGGCAGTTAAATATAATAGTTGATTCTTTTTTGAAAAAATGAAGGTCAATAAAACCAAGATGTATTTATATCACTGTGATTACTAAAATAGGATTATTGGTGAAAACACAAATGTTGCTAAGGTTTTTGTTCAACAATATTTCATTCCTATAGCATCTTTAAAATCCCCTTTAAAATAATTTATTTCTCGGGGGGGGGCTGGGATGGGAGTAAAAGACAGAAAACTGTACTTGAAGAACAATTAAAATTTAAAAATTTAAAAAATAATAATTTATTTCTCTGTCTTAAAAGCAAATCTCCGTCCCATATGAATCCACAATCACCAGTCTTACTGCACAGTGCTTTACACCTAGCCCCTCTCCTACATAGCACATTCTCTGAAATGCATACAAAATTGTTCCAGTTCCACTAGGTTAGACCCACAGTGAGCTGCCTTACATTACTTCGCTTGTTCGAATGTATGTTATGGGTTCAATTGTGGCCCCCCAAGAGATGTTGAAGTACTGGGAATGTGACCTTATTTGGAAATAGAGGTTTTTTAGATGATCAAGTAAAGATGAGGTCATCAGGGTGGCCCCTAACCAGTATCACTGTGCTCTGAATGAAAAGGGGAAACTGAGACACAGGGATAGATGTGTAGAGAGGGAAGCCACACACATAGAAGATTGGAGGTATGGTACCAGAAGCCAAGGAACTATCAGCTGGAGAGATGACTAGCACAGATCCTTCCCTGGCACCTTCAGAGGGAGCAGGCCTGGCCAACACATTGATATCAGACTTCCAGCTTCTAGAACTGGGAGGCAAGAATTTCTTGTTGTTTTAAGCTTCCCTGTCTGTGCTGCTCTGTTATGGCAGCCCCAGGACACTAGTGTAATGTAATAAATGAACACAGACTAGAGGTAGCCCTTTCAACTTACTTACTGTTCATTATAAAATTATCAAGCATAATATAAGATTATCCAATATAAAATTATTTAAAACAGACAAAATCTACACAAGCATTCATTCCCTGTGTTAGGGAAGAAGGCCATAGTTCCTTTGCCCCCAAGAGCCAGTGAGTGCTGGTCTGTGACTGCCCTGTACATGTGGATGCTCTTACTCTCTGGGGGCAGCTAAATTATCCCAGAGCTAGACTCACTCCAAAGGTTCTCCACAGACCAACAACCAGAGCTTCCAGGAAAGACTTGATCTTCCAACTTTAGGCAAGCAGAGTGGAAGCTCTGGCTGTTGGTCTGCGGAGAACCTTTGGAGTGAGTCTAGCTCTGGGATAGAGCTTCTTGAAGACAAGCAGTGAGTGCTGTTTGAAGACAAGCAGCCCTGCAGGGGAGTGCTGTCTTCATACTTGTGAATCCCAATAAGCTGGTGCTAGACTTAATGGGTGCTTGTGCAAATGCGAGACCTCTTCCACAAAGGGCCACAGGTCTTACAGAGATGTGAATAAGACACCCTGATACTTCTGTGCTGAGATGTGATGGCCCTCTTGGGGCTTAGGCAGACCTCAAAGGTAAGCTGATGGGGTGTTGTGGTTAGAACAGGGGCTTAGGGGTATAATTGCTATCACAGTTCAAAAGGCCAGTCTCAAGGTGTGGTGTGTGATGTGAAGTCTCTCACCACCTGGGATGAGGCTGCTCAGGCTGGATGCTGCTCAGGTTGGATGCAGCCCCCACTTTTTAAAAATTTGGGGGGAGGGTACCAGTGATGTCTACCTGAGGGTATGACAGTGGGGCCATTGTGTATGTGTGGGGGGCTCCACCCGAAGGGTCCCCCCAGCCATCACGGATGAGAATAAGTCTACCAAGACATGATCTGCTTGGGGAGGAAAGGTGGCCAATCTCTCAAAGGAGAAGGGCCAGGAACCTGTTCCTCAGTGGGCTTTTATTGGATTTAATTTGCATAGGAATACAGGGTGTGCACATAAAGCTCATCAATCATTGTGAGGTAGAAATGACCAAACAATACATAACATTCAGGGAACTCTGAGGGTCTATTGTCAATCAGGGTCAGATAGTTAAAGGGCCATAAAACTTTGGGGAAAAAACTCACTTCCTGCTCGGACCCTTATCATTTAAATTGAGGGTATTAGCAAAGTAGGTTTCATAGGATTTTATGCATTCTTTCTTAGGTCTGATCACCCTAGGGAAACTGCACAGGGCCAAACCCACCTCTGGCCTTGTTTCAGGCTTAAGACATTGTTTCCGTCTTAAGTCAGGCTGGCAAGTAAGGTATCCAAGAGATTAGGAGAGTTCTTGCACACAGAATGAGGATGCAGGCCATGTCAAAGCCAAGGGGCAAGGGTCCATCACCTCCTTTTTCTATAGCCCCTCAAGTCCTTCCCTGGGGGCCCCTTCATGACCATGCCTGTCTTAGGTCATCCCTCCCTTGAGGAATTTTACCCGTTATTGGCTAACCGGTCATCCACTTGGGGCCAAGCAGGGTGAAATAGAGGGGGCAGAGGCAGTGCCCCTGCCAGGGACATAAGCTTTGTCTCCTAAGTGTCTTATGGTCCCAAGATCTTTTTACTCAGCCTTAGCCATGGGGGGATTTCAGCTTCTGAAACCAGGCAGGGCGGTTCCCAACACAAAGCAACATTTGTGGACTTGAGACTGGCCTCTCCAAGACAGGTATTGAATAGATAAATAGCTTTCAGCTGTCTATCTGCTGTGGGAGTTGCTTTCTGATAGCAATGGTTCCTGGTACCCAGGAAGGTTGAGACAAGGAGCAGCCCCAGGAAGACAACTAGAAAAGAACCCAGCACACGGTCCTGTTGGTTTCTCCTCCCACAGGTGGCTAACAGACAAGTGAACACAAATGGCCAGTAGACACAGAAAAATATGCTTAATTTGACTAAGAGAAATGCAAATGAAATGAAATCTTAATTTTGATCTGACAAGCATGGTAAGCAAAAATGTTACTTCCCGTCACTGTGGATGGGAATCTAGAGTGGTGTGCGGCCATTTGGGAGGGTAATTCAGCAGCAGCTATTAATATTTGATGTGTATGCCCTATCACTTAGTCATTCAGTTCTCCTTATACAGAGAGATAGGAGGGAAGTTGCACTGTTTATTGCAATGTCGCTTATCTATTGCCACACAGTAAACTCAATGTTTAGTAGATTAAAACAGCAATTCATGATTATCCCTCAATGTTCTGTGGGTTGATGAGGTTTAGCTGATGGTTCTCCCACTGGGTGATAGAACTACTCAGGCTCAACTGGGTTAAAACATCCAAGGTGGCTTCTTCGCTCACATGGATGGCACCTTGATATTCCTCCACGAGGCCTCTGTCTCCAAGGGAAGTGTGGGGCATGTCCTTCTCTAAGGCCTCTGTGTGCAGCCTTTCTTCAAAAGGACTTTTTACATGATGGCCAGCTCTGAAGACCATAGAGTTGGAAATGTCAGTCCTCCTTAAGACAGGCCTGGAGTTCTTACAGCACCATGTCCCTTGCTTTCTATTGGTTACAGTGAGTCACAGTATTAGCCCAGATTCAGTGTGGGAGTGGATTACATCAGGACATGAAAGCCTTGAGGTATACTTAATTGAGAGCTAACTTTGGAGACTGGGTGCAACTACATACAGTATTATTTTTCATAGCAAAAAAAAAATAGAAATCACCTAAATATCTATCAATAGGGTTAAATGTACATATACATGACACGATACTGTACCACAGTATACAAGGTCTATAAGTATTGACAAAGAGACCTCCAAGTCATGTTGTTAAGTGAAAAAAGCAAGTCACATAGCAATGAAAGCAAGGTAAGATTTTTGTAAAATGATACTAATAAAACACTCCATACTTGGTTTTTACTATATAATTGCATAGAATAAGGATACTAAGGATACAATTTAAGTTGCTAACTGTGCCTGCCAAGGGAGAAAAAGAAAAGAGACTCAGTTAAAGGTCAAGAGCAAGTTATGTCCATGATTTCAGTGTTTCGTTGCTGTTCTCACAATGATGTCTACCCTCAATTCATAGGAAAATGAACATATAACTTCTATCTTTTCTACATTCCTCAAATTGCCCTACAACAGAAAATGACATCTCATCCAAGCCTTTTCTTTATCCCCTTCAAGTAAAGGAAATGAATGTCTTTGCTTCTCCACGGGAGAAGGAAAGGAATTTCTGGAAATAAACCTCATAAATGGACTTTGCCTTAACTGTTGAAACTAATATGAGATAAAATTGAAATGTGAGATTCAAAGTTGTATCAACCATTCTCCATGTGATAGAAAGTATAAATTGTACCAGTTCAGATCTTGTGCATACTGGCAGAGGATGAAGTGTGTCACCCCTTAGCCTTTGTGTGGAGGGTGGGGCTCACACTGGGACTTAGGCTGCCCACCACAGAAATGACCTACTGTGCTGGGTTCAATGGCAAAGCACTTGCCAGAAATATCCTCTAGATTTGCCTAGATTTAAATCTGACTCTCCCATTAATAGGCCCTTGGGTTTTTAACAGGATTAATTGAGTTCTTGGTGCTTAGTAACTCTTAGAAAAAAGTAATTATCATCTATTGTTTGGGTTCAAGCTTGTTAAGATATTTAAATCAGCATTAGTCAAAGCATCTGATCAATGAAGAAATCTTTATATAGGGATAAAGAAGAGTTAAATGAGCACTACTGAAAAAGTAGCTGGTCTATGAACATTTTATCAGGTCTATGACAAGAAAGGAGTTTGTGCTAGAATGTAAATGAACTCAAAGCTTCCTTTCATCAAGAAGGTCTAATATTTTAAAAAACTTATTAGCTAAACTGAATTGTGGGCTTAGTGGCATAGTTGATTTATATTCTGTTATGAGATCCTAACCTTATGGCACATTGGTACACGGACCAAATTTGAGTAGCACTGATTTAAATCTTCTTTATTTTTATTTTTTGCCTGTGTGATTTATCATTGTCTGAGAGAGGCTTGTTTACAAACTCCCACTGTGACTGTGACTTTGCAAATTTGTTCCTGTATATCTCAGGAACAAATGTTTTGCCTTTTGTATTTCTCAGCAATGTTGTTAGGTTAAAATCGCTTTTGTTGGGTTTTGTTAAGCCACACATGAAGTCCTAATTGATACAGTATAAGATGATCCCTTTTGATCATTTTCATGCTCTATACCTTAAATTATATCTTACAGGATATCAATATTGCTATGATAGCTTTGTTTTTATAATACAATATATGCCTTATATTGAATTTATTCTTTTTTATTTATTTATTTTTAATCTTTCTGTTTTGCTTGTATCGTCCTTTTGGTCCCCTCCCCCACTATTTAATATGTGTCTTTTATGTAGCATTTTAAAAAAAATCTTCACCTGAGCCCAGACCTGTGTGGCTAAGTTGGTTAGACATTGCCCCTCAAAGCAAAAGGTCACCATTCAATTTCCAGTCAGGGCTCATGCCTGGGTTGCAGTTCCATCCCTGGTTGGGGTGCATATGAGAGGCAACCAATTGATGTTTCTCTCTCATATCAATGTTTCTTTCTATCTCATTCTCCCTTCCTTCTCCTCTCACTTAAAAAAAAAAAAAGCTACCTCACCCAAGGACATGTTTATTGATTTTAGAGCAAGAGGGAGACAGAGAGAGAAATATTGATGTGAGAGAGAAACATTGATTGGCTGCCTCCTTGTATGCAACCCGACCAGGAATTAAACCCAAAACCTAGGTATGGGCCCAGATCAGGGATCAAACCAAAAACCTTTTGGTGTATAGAACAATACTCCAACCAACTGAAGCACCTGGCCAGGGCTATGCAGCATACTTTTAATATCTGATTGAATTATCTCCAACACTGTAGATAAAATTAATCTTTATATATGTACATACATACGTGTATATATATATATATATGTTAATTTGTTTTTAACAACTTATTTTAGGCTTCCAATTTATTATGCTTTCTCTTTATTTCCATGGTTTTCCCTTTTTGCCTCCTGTTGAATTTCTATATATATGTGTGTGTGTGTGTGTGTGTGTATTTACCATATTGTTTGAAAGATCCATTATATTTCTATTTTTATTGATTATCCTTAGAAACTGTATACACTTACATTTAAATCTGAGGTTATTAACTAGCCTGTTCTGAATAAGACAAGGAACTTTAACTCTCTTCCAACCTATTCCTTTTGCATCATGCATGGTATTGTCTGGTATTTTATTTTTAGCTTTTGTGAAACACGTATTTTGTTATCTTTTTATTATTTCTATAGTCAACATTCGATGTTTTTTAATATTACTCTTATACCATCATACAGTAAAATTGACTTATTTTGGAGGTAGAGTTCTATGAATTTTAAGACATGCATAGATTTCTGTAATCACCAGCCCAATCAGGATACAGAATGCTTTCATTACCCCCAAAACTCCCTTGTGTTGCCCTTTTATAATCAGACACTCCCTCTGCCCTCAGCCCCTGGACAGCAATGATCTGTCCCCATCAATATAGCTAGCCTTTTTATCAATTTATCTCTTGTTATACTCTTTTGAACCTACTCTTTTGCATTTTATATCCCTTTATTGCTCTTTTCTATTTGGTAACATTTCATCCTGATACTTTTTAAAATTTCTTTAGATGTGATTTCCTTTAGTTGTTTGAAATATTTAAAACAGCTGATTTAAAGTCCTTGTCTAACCTGGCTGGTGTGGTTCAGTTGATTAGAGCATTGCCCTGTAAACCAAAAGACTGTTTGTTCAGTTCCCAGTCAGGGCACATGCCTGGGTTGTGGGTACAACTCCTAGTTGGGGCATGTGCAAGAGGTGGCCAATTGATGTTTCTCTCCCTACCTTCCTCTCTCTCTAAAATCAATGAGCATGTCCTCAGGAGAGGATATAAGGAAAAAAAATGAAGTCTTTGTTTAGAAGGTCCAGTGCCTAAGCTTTCCCAGAGACTGTTTCTATTGATTTGTTTTTCTTGGTGTATGGACTATACTTACTTGTTTCTTTGCATGCCTTATAATTATTTTTGTTAAAAACTGGACATTTTAAATAATAATATAATGTGCCAGCCCTGGAAATCAGATTTCCCTTTCTCCCAGAGTTTGTTCTTGTTGCTTGTTTTTGTTATTATTTGCATGTTTAACAACTTTTCTGAATAAGTTCTGTGTGTATTCTTTATTGTGTGTGGCCACTTAAGTTTCTGTTTGATTAGCTTAGTGGTCAGCTAGTGATCAGAAGTTTACTTAAACACCTGGAGCAAAAGAGGAGTCTCCCAATTTTTGATAAGGGCTCTGTATACTTATTGGGGCATGCCTTTAACACCCAGCCAAGCAGTTGACAACTCTACCTTCGCCTTCCCTTCCTGCTGACACAGAGCCTAAAAGCCAGTGAGAAGTGAGAGCTAAGGTCATTCCTGAGCACGCACAGAGCCATGTGTATGTGCATAGCCTTCTAGATTCCCTAGAATATACTGGAGCTTCTCAAAACCCCTATGGATATCTCACTTTCAGTTTTTCTGTTTAAAGTTTTTTGTTAGCCTATAATTTGCCCTAACTTTGTACAGTTGTAAAGTTAGACAATTACCTCTAAATGTTTTTAACAAACACCTCTTAGCAAAGGCTTTTTTCTCACTGGGTGACCTCTGAATCAGGTCAAATAATGACATTCTTTAACTGAGGTATTCCAGGGAACCCCCACACATGTCAAATAAGGACAATTCTCTGAGACAAGGCTCTACTTCCCACTTCCATTTTGCCCTCCCCAGTGGCTGTCAGGCTGCTGGTTTTTGAGGTTTCTGAAGAGGTGGAGAGAAAGAGATGGGAACAGGGCAAGTTACAGCTCCACAAACCTTTCTGTTCTTACTGAGACTTGGCTGCTTTCCTTGCATAAATGCTCCCTGGATTGCTATAAGACTTTGGCTAATTTCCAAGATTCTCAGAAAATTAATTCTGATAGTTTTACCAGTTTTCACAATGCTTTTATGAAGCAGGCAATTTTCACAAGTCCTTACTCCACCATTTTCACTGACTTTGAATTCAATATTACCAGGATTTTACCTCTACCTCTTCACAAAAGCTGCTCTTAACAAGGTCTTCCATGATTTCCATGGTTCTAATCCCAGGAGTCAGTTATAAAATTTAATCTTCTTGACTTACTAGTAGACTTTGACCCTCATCTTCCTGAAACACTTTCTTTGTTTGGTTTTCTGAATATCTCATTCCCCTGGTATTCTTCTGGTCATACTGTCTATTCTCTTTCCACCTCCTTTTCTGTTTCCTCTCATCTCCTTATTTTCTAAGAGTTAGAAAGTCTCATTCTTTTGGGAGTGGTATGCAGTCATGTGTCTGTAAATGCCAATGTAGACTGACATTCCTAAAGAGCATCTTCAGCTGGATTCCTCCCCTGAACACTAATGTCATCTATTCAATGACATGGTCAACATTTCCACTTGAATTATTGAGGGGCATGTCCAACTTAAAAATGCCCAAAACACAACTGCTGATCTTTTTCTCCAGCCTACTCCTCCTTCCACAATCTTTCCCACCTCAGTATATATTGCTCAGGCCAGAGACTTTGAGCTCATCCTTGACTCCTCATTTTCTCCCACATGCCACATCAATCCATCGACAAACATGTCAGCTCCATCTTCAAAATATATCACTGTTGGATGGAGTGTTGTTCTGCAACTAAAAGGTTGAGGGTTTAATTTTTGGTCAGGGCACATATGTAGGTTGTGGGTTCAATCCCCATCCCAGCATGTGTGAACCTCCATCCAGGTGAGTGCAGGAGGCAACCAATTATTTTTTCTCTCTCTCATTGATGTTTTCCTCTCCCTTCCTGTCTTCCTTCCCTTCTATCTAAAAGCAGTAGAGAAATGTCCTTGGGTGAAGATAAGAAAACAGATATATCCCTGAACTAACCAATTTTTATGACCTCTACCATAGTCTAAGCCTCAATCATCTCAAGGCTGAATTAGTATAATTTGCCCCGACCTGCTCTCTCTGCTTCTATCCTTGCCCTGCTAAGTTTACTTTCAACATGGCAGCCAGGATGATGCATTTAAACTCTAACTCACATCTTTTCCTCCTCTCCCATTAACATTCTCTGCAACTGTCCCCATCTATTGGAAAAACAAACATCTTTCCAGTGGCCCACAGATTCTGTGTGATCTGGCCCTCTGATCTACATGCACACTCCACTCCTATGCCTGTCCCTGCTTCGCCCTCCCTCACTTCTTCCTCACAGGCTTCCTTACTCTTTCTCAACAGGCTGGGCCCAGTGCCCTTGCTGCCTACAATGCTCTTTTTATGAAGCTGTATGGCATTCCTCTTTACCTCCTCCAGGTTCTACTCAAGTGTCACCTTCTCAATGGCACCTTCCCTGACCATTCCTATCTTCTTTACCTGCTCTATTTTTTCCTTAGCATGTATCATTATCTATAATACTATACATTTTACTTATTATTGAGTGATTATTCAACTCCCCATATGAGCTTATCCAAATATTGTTTTTTCCCCCTCACTGGTGGAATGGCTGGATTGGTCTGCTTCCTGGTTTCATCTGGCCTTTTGAAGTGATATGCCACCACTATCCTTTGGAGCCTGTGCCTCTAGCCATGGACTGCTACCTCCAGTGGTCTTCTCCTGAACCAGGACTCTGATATTCCCCAAATGTGCTCAGAGACAGCTGGAATACATGGGAAATCCTTCTATTCTGCTATACAAGACTGTATGTTTTATTAATCTTGGGGGGGTACAGATGATACAAACAATGTATAATGCCACAAATTCCAGACCTGATCCTGTCAATATTTATTTGAGAATCAGATGCCATATCATAAAATGATATGAACAGTAATAACTCAAATTTATCAAGACTAGTACAAATAATAAGATTAAGAATTCATTGAAATAATAAAACACAAAATGTTTTTCTTTTAAAGGAGAGAAAGAAATTAGTATTCACCTGAGGTGGAAACTAAATTCTTTCTTGTAAATCTTGATATAACAAACGCAGAAAAGGAATATAACAGGATGCATACCATCCTCAAAATTAATTATACTCTCAAGTTAAACATTTTCTGAATTGCCATATATAGCAATTTTATTGCCCTGTTGTAAATGGACTACTTTACAATGAAGTAAGGTTGAATAAATTAATATGTATGTATAAAGCACTCATACTGTAAGCACCATATGTGTAAGTAATTATTGTTCATTATGGAATTCAAAGCTGTGTGCTACATTATGCATTTTACTTTTCACATGAGAAATAGTTTATAGTAAAACTGTAAATATATTCATTTTTATCCCAGCAGCTATTTTAGAACTTTTCGGAGCCTAAATGAACACATTGTTGAACCCATGAAGAATCCATACTAACACACATGTGAATTTCCTGACTGTGCTTCATTTTAGCCAGGGCCCACTTCATGTTAAACCAGAATGACCATTCTGAGCTGAGACTCACCAAAGTCTAAATTTGCGCTGACGGTTTTTGTTTTCCTGTTTTGTTCAACTGAGGTGTTTAGGACGTAGTTTAAGAGAATGGATTAGACAATCTAGGCTCTAAGATCATGTGACTTGGAACAGTTTGGGGGGTTTATAACATGTGTAGAAGGATGACAATAGAATAAAGAGTAAATATAACAATAGATTAAAGAAGAAAATAAAAATAAAAGTATAATATTATAGATTCTCATACTATCTGTGAAGTGGTATAATATCACTTATAAGTAAATTGTGATAAATTTTAAATGCACACTATAAGCCCTAAACTGACCATTAAAATTCAAAGCATAGTTGTAGAAATTAGTCAATGAAAGAAATAAAATAGAAATTCTTAATGTCTGGAAAATAGTGTTTTTCCCCTCTGAAATAACCTTGGCCAATATGAACTGCAATCAAGAACCTTAGATAGATTCACATGCATCAATAAAATAAGAATGAGCTGTTATAAAAATGGAGCAATCAGAGCAAAAGTTGCAAGAAATTTTTTAAGTTATTATGTAACATGTAAAATTGTATATATGTATGATTATTAAAATAACATTTCATTTGCAGTTTCAAATTAATGATTTAACATAAGTGAAGATGGAAGTATCTGTGGTCTGTAGGATAAAATCTGGGAAATAAGAAATGAGGGAAACTTAAGAGACCAAAATATACAAAGAAATGAAATAAATCTATTAGATTCTTTGAAGGAGAGAATAAAGTCAATAGGCAGATAGGAAACAATAAAAGAAATAACTGATATAAGAAAAATTCCTAAAGATGAACAAAAACTCAAGTTTCAACATTTTGGGAGCCCACCAAACACCAACAAGTAAGAGCAACTACTAAGGGACTCCCATAACTATTGAAATATAGTTAAAAAGAGTAGGGGAATAAAAGTAAATGAAATATTCCTTGAAAATTTTTGCTTGACTCCTCAAACTCAGAGGTTCTCAGGAGATTCCCAGGAAGTTGCTGCTTTTCTCATAAACCTTTGGAAGCTCCCACCAACTTTCACTCTGCAGAAGTGTTGTGGGTAGCTCTGTAGAGCAATCCGGGACAGTATTCTGAATTCAGTACCTGGCCACATCTTCTGTTATAACTGCTATCTCTGAATAATCTGTCTTCCCAATATTTTGCAAGTATTTTTCCTAGGCAGACACTAGTAGTCCTAGAACCACCCAGGGAAGGGGATTCTGGGAATGTGGTTCCTGGTTTTCTTGCAGTGTGGAGAACATAGGTGGAAGTGTCGATGCTTGGCTGACAACAGACTGAAGCATGTAGTGCTCTTTTTACTGTCTCTACTTGTTTCCAAGCAATTGTTTGCTCTTCTCTTCCAAGCATGTTCCAAGCATTTTAATGACAGAAAGTGGCTGAGAGCCTTCTTGTGTTTCCTTTGCAAACTACCTTGGAGTTGATAGCACTGTCAAGTGCCTTTATCAACACATGGATTCCTCAAGTCCTTCCTATGCTAAGCACACCAAGCTTAGGGAGAAAATGTGAATTTGGTAAGGATCAATTGGTCAAAGACTAAATGTATTATTAGAATTTTCTCAGGAAAAAAATAAGAAAATAATCTTGTTTATATTTTTATTGTCTTTTTTAGAGAACATCTGGGAAACATCATTTCCATTTGTCACTCCATTTGTAATGTTTTAATAAAAAAAGGAAATCCCAAATAACAACGTTTACTTTTACAGAGCCAAATATCTCTCCTTATTATAGGAATATTTGATTATAGCTATTGATACAACTCTCAACATTTGGTAAGGCAGGATTATAGTGAGTGTACACTGTTACACGTTGTTGAATATAATAACTGCTACTGCTGTTAATAATAAGTGTTTGGTGAGCACTACTTATCTTACAACATGATGCTCCAGAATGCAGGAGGGACAGCCTTTCAATGTTGCTCCAGCCTGGAAAGAGCATGTGGTCCAGTTAGAGACATAATATTAATAGTCCTGGTGCAGTTTGAGATAATGAATTGTGTGGTTCTGACCATAAACGATCAGCAGGGACTCAGCATTAGGATCCTAAGAATACTAAGGTGTTTAGGTTGGTCCTTAAGACTTATTAGGCTTAAAATATAACATTGAGGTATATGGGATGCATTCATTATCTATTGTTATGTGACAAATCACCCCAACGTTTATTAGCTTAAAACAACACGCATTTATTACTTCAAGTTTCTGTGGGTTGGTACAGCTTAGTTAAGTGATCTGTCTTGCTCAGGGTCTCTTAAGTCTACAATCAAGCAATTAGCCACACGAAGTCTCAGATAGGGAAGGAGCCACTTCTAGGCTCATGAGCACGGTTCTTGGCAGGCATCAGGCCCTTGACAGTCATTGGACTGAGGGCTTCATTTCTTACTGGCTGTTGGTGGGGGTGACACTTACTTCCTTGCCACATGAACTTCTCCAACATGACAGTTTGCTTCATCAAAGTCAGCAAGAGTCAGAATCTGCTAGCTAGATGAAGTTATTATCATATGTAGTCAGGGGAGTGACATCCCTTCACCTGCGCTTTATTCTGCTGGTTAGAAGGAAGTCCCAGGTTCTGCCCACACAGGTGAGTTATAGACATACCATGCCCACAGGAAAAAGACAAATTCTGTACGCAGCACACAGCACACACAAAGATGTGGAAGTGTGGGACCTCGAGGACACATAGTAGATCAGGTACAGGGACAGTGTGCACTCTAGGCAGGGAGAGGAGACACAAGACCAGTATCCAAGTAGCTTGCCTGAGTGTGGGAGGTGGCACTCAGCTGCATGTCATGAAAAGAAACCATGAAAACTAGTAAGTGAATCTCCTATTGTGTTATCACCAAAAACATTTAACTCAAACCTCATCAAACCTTTAGACATAACTCCAGTTACAGGAAATACTGAGGCAGAGAAACAATAAAATGACACCAGTGGGACAATTCATGACAACTGGCTTGTTCTCTTCAACAAGCCAAAGTCATGAAAAAATGGGGGTCAGGGGTTGTGGCAGGGAAACTAGTTTACACAAAAACATAAGGCAGTGTTTGGACTATGGTTCTGAAATAGCAACTATAGGAGACATTTAGGGTAGTCAACTGGGCACATTTGAATACAGATTGGGCATTAGACTATATCTGAGAAATATTAAATATGGTGATGGTATCATGGTTATAGAAAAGAAAATCCTTATTGTTTGAAAAGGTAGGATGAAGTGTTCAGAGGCAGTGTCATAAAAGCCATTTCCTGTATTACAATGGTTCAGAAAAAAGACATACATTGCTTTATGTCAGGAGGTAGGTCATCACAGAAAAAAAAAAGACTTGGGACATGAAAAAACATTCAAATGGGCTTTCTTATACATTCTAAAGAACATCTTTAGTGCTTCATCTAAGTCACACTAGCACAGTGCTCTGCTGAGAGCAATTGCTCCAATAATTCTTGTTGAACTGAAAATGTTCAGACATGAGATCACCTTTGGGGTAAAAATTGCTTGAATAAAGAAGAGCAATTTTTCTTTTTTTTTTAATATTTTATTTATTTATTTTTAGGGAGGGAAGGGAGGGAGTGGGGGGGAGAGAGAGAGAGAGAGAGAGAGAGAGAGAGAGATATCAATGTGCGGTTGCTGGGGGTTATGGCCTGCAACCCAGGAATGTACCCTGGCTGGGAATCGAACCTGGGACACTTTAGTTCCCAGCCCGCGCTCAATCCACTGAGCTATGCCAGCCAGGGCTAAGAAGAGCAATTTTTCTTACAGAACAAGAAGTTTGGAGAGAGCAGGTGTCCATACAGGTTCAGTAACTCTAAGCTGCCCTCCAGAATCCGGGGTCTTTCTGTCTCTTGCTCCTCCACCCTTGGTATGATGAGTAAGAGTCACTTTGGTGCCTCCAGTCTGCAGATGGCTGCAGCAGGCTTCTGTGGAACAGGAGGGGGAACAGGGTGGTACTGGTTTCAGAAGCCTCCCAGGGGACTTTCACTGACATAACTTTGGCCACAACCAGTCCCATACGAGAAAGTCTGGGAAACAGGATTTAGCTATTCTAACCCCTCATAGAGGTTATGAGTTGGGTTCTGGAGGCATTAACAAACATTTCTATAATATCTAAATGTATTTTCTAAATTGATTTTTCTATATACAAAGTAAAGAGAAACAAGAAGTTGAAAAAAGCTTAATTTGAATAATTATTGAATGTATGGATGGAGCATTATTTTTTTTCATAAACATCTAAGAAGCTATCAACTATATACCAAACGTTGGGCTGAAAACAGAAGAAGATGAATGAGAGATGTTCCATGTTATTAGAAAGTTTACAGTGTAACAGTAGGAACAGCCCTATAAATGAATAGTTGCAATATGATGTGGGAAACACCCCGTACAAGAAACACTGAACAGACAGTGATAAACTAGCCTGGGACTCAGACACGTTCTAGAGAAAATTTGGCCCAAATAAGGCCTGCTAATGAGGACAGCTTGGCACCCAGAGGAGCTGGGAGCAGCTCTATGTGACTGCTCTTGTGAGGAGGGTCCGTACTTGTTCTTCAAAGAATTTTCATTTTTCAGCAGTGCAAGACATGGAGTCCACTTCTCATGTGCTTGGCACACTGGTTCTTAGCCTTGGAGCTGACACGAAGTTGGGGGAGGGGGGCGGTGGAACTGCTTCCATCTGCTAGCACTTGGGGTATTTTTTGCAGAACCAGCCAGACATGACTTACTATGACAAATTTGTACCTGGAAACCAAGGGGCTGCAACCACAGTTGCAGCTGAACTGTGCTTTTTGAGGAGTCCCACCAAACTGTGAAGGTAACCTGCATTTGCATGGCAGGCTTGTCTGGGACAGTAGTGCTTCCTCATGACTATTTTGCACAGAAACAAACCAGGAGTGGAAGGAAAAGACTTTACATCAGGAAATACTGAGATCACTTTATACCTGCCCAGTCAGGGAAGAGAGAGTGCTCACTGTCATCAGCACTGTAATTTTTTTAATAGAAGGCCTTCACCTCTCCTTTTTTGGTTGTTAGCTTTTTTGCTGGTGGATTGAAAATGCCTTTTATTCCATGACATTATAGGAAAGGCACTCTTGGAGCCGTAGCTTAGTTATAAATGACTCTCGCACAACTGTTTTTTATTTCCATTTTGTTTCACTGACTGAGAATGTAAATTGAACTTTAGTGCTCTTGTGCTTTCTTCTGTCTCTTTGTGGAAATGTGTTCTGAATTAAAGCCCACGAATAAACTAGAACAGACCCAAATATTGCCCTCCAGCTTTTGAATAGCCTGAGAGCCAAGAAAGATAGAGAATGTGGTTTATGAGCCCCAGATGGCATAGTGGTTGTTGTGGATATCTGTGTGCTGAGAGGTCAGGGGTTCAGTTTCCATCTGGAATTGACTCAGAGCCACTTCACATGGAAAGAAGTCAAGATGGGGTATTTGGGGAGGCACATGGTGCCTGTGGCACCTCACCCTGACCCTGTCAAGGCCCAGGGCATTCCTACTCTCTTGATGCAGAACAGAACACTGGTGAGCCATCTCCCACAATCACCTGTCCCCACCGACTTCACCATTGCTATGAATCCTGGATCAGCTTCTTCCCTGTTCATTGCTGCAGCCTCAGAGTGTCCTCTACTCCCTTAGTCCTGAAGCAGGTAGGAAGCTTATACAACCATTTTGAAGATTTTGTTTATTTATTTTTGGAGAGGCGAAGGGGAAGAGAAAGGGAGGAGAGAAACATCAATCAGTTGCTTCTCATATGTACCCCAAATGGGAACCAAACCTGCAACTCAGGCATGAGCCCTGACCGAGAATGCAACCAGCAGACCTTTTGCTTTGCAGAATGACACCCACAACGGAGCCACACTGGTCAGGACTAAGAACATTTTCTAATTGTCTCTGTGGCATTGTTCTGGAGAGAGAATAACTAAACAAACATTTCTGTTTCTTTCCAGAACAGACATAAATCTAGATAAGTGGTGCTATTCTGTTTCATTTTCAAATAGTAATGATGTGGTAAAATCACAATGAATTTGTGGTCATGGTATTAATCCATGTGCCTTTTAAAAACACTTTTAAAAAGTATGTAAAAAATGTATAATGTGAAACTTACCACCTTAACCATTTTGAAGCATACAGTTATGTGCTACTAAGTACATTCACATTGCTATGTTATCATTACCATCATTCTTTCACAGAGTGCTTTCATCTTGCAAAACTGAAATTTCATCTCCATCAAACACTAACTTTTCATTTTCCTCCTCCTCAATAATCCCAGGCAACCTTAATTCATGGACTTTTCCTAGACTTTTCGGTATAAACTATAGAGTAACAACTTCCCACTTTCCCCAGCATTCTGAATGTAGCCCTGGAACAAGGAATTTCTTCCCTCTCATTCAGTGGGTGCACAGGGAACTTCTCTAATGGGCATTTGGGGAAAGCCAGGGATGCCCATCTCATCCACAATTTTTGGAGGTAACAGGCTCTTCAGATGTAGTTATTGGGTCTTCAGCCTTCTCAGAAACTGGCTGGGTGGGGCCGGGGAGGATATTAAGGAAAAACCCTTAGAAAAGTGGAGGAAAAACCCTTTTCTCCAATCAGCTTTAACATGAATGAAACTGACGTTTTGGTCTCTGACTTTCTCTTTTATTTGTTAGTTGGTTCAGAACTCAGAAGAAGAAAAGACGGGTGTTAGTTATTCTCCATAAACCTCAACATGAGCTTGAGAACATTGTTCATGCTATACATTGTAAATTATGAACACATTTAAGTCAACTTGCATACATATCTTTGAAGATTCCTTAATTCAACTTTCTGCTTAAGTCATATGCCAGTCCTGGGAAACAAGAGCCAGTTCTCTTATTATTAAAACTGGCATCTTCCCAATTTGTAAAGACTGAATCCTGACCACCATTCTCCTGACACTGTTCCAGTTGCCCTTGAGAGAAGCAGCCAGATCAGATTGCAAACCCATGCCAATGGTTGGGGAGCAGCTGCCCGTGGGACTTGTTATTTAGTGCTCAAGTGGGAGGAAGCCATCCTCTCTGTTGCCATTGTTTCTTTTCTTTATATTTTTTTATTTTGAAACAATTTTAGACTTACAGCAAAGTTGTACGATGGTATGGAGAGTTCTTGTATATCTTCACCCAGGTTCGTCTAAAGTTAACATCTTCCAGATGACATGATTCAACACAGGAAAGTGAGAGGATGCTACCCAACAAACTACAGGCCTCAGTCTTCCCACTAATGCCCTTTTTCTGTTCCAGGATCCCTCCTTGCATTTAGTCTCCTCCATTCTTGGAGAGTTTCTCAGCCTTCTTTGTCCTGGATGGCCTTGACACACTTTTAAAGATCACTGTTCAGTTATTTCTAGATACTGTCTCTTGATGTGGGTTTGTCTGGTGTTTTCTCATGATTAGACTGAGGTTGCACATTCAGCAAGAAAACCATGCCAGTGATGTTGTCCGTTTCTCAGTGCAGGGTACCCCTTGGTTGAGGTTACCTTGTTCCCTTGGGCAAAGCTGTCTCTCAGGGTCTCCACTGTGTAGGGTCTTTATTAGAGGGGCACATTTTGAGACAATGCAAACATCTTGTTTCTATTCAACATTCCCCAACTAATTTTCCCACCCTTTGGTGGATCTTGCCTACAGCAATTATTACTTTGTTATCTGCCAAGATGGTGACTTTCTATTCTCTCTTTTCTTCTTCCTCCCTTAACTGGAGTTCATCTGTAAAAAAGAACTGTTCATATTTCCACATTTATTTACTGATTCAAGTTTATTTGTATCATTTTGTAACCACAGATATTTATTTTATTCTAAGGGCTTGGTTCCATTGCTATCATTAAGTATCTCACTGCTCCATTTGTCATCCTTTGTGTTTGAATTCTGAGCTCCATCTCCCTCCTGTGCATGCAACTGATACAAAACTATTCTAAAGCCAGAGCAGCCTTTTTTCAGTCACCATTCCAATGGGTGTTTCATGGAAAAGTCACTGGAGTTTTTCTAATATCTTACTATAATATCCTAATAATTTATATTGATTCATGATTAAATTCATGAGCCATAAAAAGTTTGGAAATTTGTGGGAGGTTTTGTCTGTTTTTTGAGTGAATCAAATAAGTGCTTGACAAATTGTAGGGACTTGTTAAATGCTCATCACTGTCATGTTCTCACCACCCAGGTGCAGTGTAATTACAAAGTGGACAATAAAGATGCCAGCAGAAACTCATTCAGAAAGAATTCCTGATTTCTAGAATGGAGATAATACCTACCTGACACGGTTATTTTATATGTATATTATTTTGTTTTAAAGTGTTAAGTGGACTGTATGTATTCAAACATTACTCCTTCTTTAAAGATTACTTCTCTATTCCCTGAACTAACTCTGTCACTAATTAGTATACTAATTTCAAACCTTAATAATTTGTTGGTTACATTTCTCTATGTGGCAGGATTAAGGGTGATTTGTGTACTTGGTACTTTTCTGAACTTTTAAAGTTTTTATACAATGAATATTATTTCTTCTAATATAATAAAGTTTTATTTGAAACATTTTGTAATGTAATTCCTAAACCCCACTCATAAAGATGTGGTGATTTCACTTTGTTGAAGAGACAGGCTGCCCCCCCATCCCCCGCCCTATTACCCATATGTATTGAAATGAACAGTTGTTTTCCTTGGGTACACATACTCATTTGTTTATACATTAGAATGGTGTTACAGAGATTATTTTGTTAAGCTCATAAAACACACCCAATTTTGTTCATAGTTCTCCTTTTGAAAACAGTACCACCAGAAAGATGTGATCTGTTAAAATTTCCCCAATACAGTAAAGAATTTTAATTTACTCATGTTTTGACTTTGAAAACAGGGTTGCTTAAACAAACTCCACCAAAGTCTTGGAGCGTTGTGAGCCAAGGACTGGATTAAATTAAACAATCAGAGTTTCTTTACTTAAGTATAACTGCATAGGAGTATTATTAGCACAACATTAAAACAGCATTTGTTCACCATGCTCTGTTAAAAACTTGAATAGAGTTTTAAGCCTTAGGGTTTAATTCAGAAAACTCTTTTTATAGAAATTAATGTTGAAAACAGTCATTCAATAAACAGTTAGAATAAAGCTGCCCAGCCTGAATTCTAGTTCAAATGGAATGACTGAAGTAGGGCTGCCAGCAGCCTTCCTCAATGGTTTAGGTAAAGTCCACCGAAGGGGCAGCAGAGGGGCTAACACTGGAAAGACCTCCAGGAGGGCCCCAAATTCCAGAGCCTCACAAATTCTGGTCTTGCAGTAGAGCTCATCTAAGTCCCCAGAGTGATTATTTGCATGGAAAAATAATAATAATCCTGGTTAATAGCTCCAGGCTGTTTACTTGTTTAATGAAAGTTGATGACTCTATCCTGGAAAAAGGCTGGTGGGATGAGGATAGAAGAAAAACTGTGGAGACCTACTCAGTGAAGGGATCAGAACATGCCACCCCCAGATAGGCCACTTTGGCATAGGGGTGTCCAACCCTTGGCCCATGGGCTGCCCGAGGCCCAGGATGACTATGAGTATAGCCCAACACAAAATCATAAATTTACTTAAAATCTTTTTTTTTGCTCATCAGTTTTTGTTAGTGTTTGTGTTTTTAATGTGTGGCCCAAGACAACTCTTCTCTTCCGGTGTGGCCCAGAGATGCCCAAAGGTTGGACATCCCTGGGAGGTGAAGGCACTTGAGAAGTGGCAGGTGCAGGAAGGGTTCTTTGCTCTCCTCCTTTCCATCTTAAGGCAGGGCAGGACATTTCCCATGAGAAAAGTGCCCTCTTGGACCAAGAATATGGAGTTCTTGCCACTATGGTTGATTGATTGTCTTCTGAGCTCCAAAGAAATTCTCCCTCTATCTTGTAACTTCCCATATTGCTACTGAAAAGTCCCATGCTGCTATTATTGCTGATTATTTGTATGTGTGTTAATTAAGATACATTAGGTAGCAGGGAACTGTAAGGGAGAAAAAAATTTCCTCTGCCTCTTAGGTTCAACAGCTGTAATTTGTGAACTAAACTGACACAAGACACATTAACAGGAGAAAAGATATACACAAATTTTATTTGATGTGTAAAATTTACTTTTTATGTTGTACATGGAGGCTCTAATAGTAAAGAAGTAAAGACCCAAAAAGGCAGTGAAACTTAGAGGCTTATATATCATTTTAGCAAAGGGTG
The DNA here is from genome assembly GCF_019186645.2 of Phyllostomus hastatus. Lineage (NCBI taxonomy): Eukaryota > Metazoa > Chordata > Mammalia > Chiroptera > Phyllostomidae > Phyllostomus > Phyllostomus hastatus. The sequence continues at coordinate 3,736,103 of NW_025333706.1, forward strand.
ATAAATTGTGGAGACAAGGGGAGACAAAGGTAAGGAGTCTGGGCTTCTAGAGGCAGGAACTATGGGAAGGTATATGTACGGAAGAAAGCAACAGAAAGAAAGGGTAATTTAGTAAAGTTTGGTTGCAGACTTATTTCAGTGCTACCTCCAGCTCCAGTGGTAAACAGTGTTCTTCCCTTTGTGGTACAGGAGAGGGAGACACCTTCACAAAGGGAAATTTATGCCTCATTTTTAGGCAGATAGTCAAGAACCTTCCTATTGGTCTGCTGCTTCTTTATTGCCTCCCATTCAAAATAATCCTTATGCTAGTGTGGCATATTTTGTGGTGTCATGTCCTGATCCTCCCCGGAACATAACATCTCTGGCCAATACGGAGGCATAGGCATATCTATACTTTGCCTCCTCCCACAACCAAGAGATGGATGACAACAAATTTAAAAACAAAAAGCAACCAGAACTGCCAGAAAATTGAACTGTACAGAAGTCCAACAACCAAGGAATTAAAGAAGGAACATTCACCCAGACCAGTAGGAGGGGCAGAGATGGGCAGCCAGGGTGAAGAGGACTTGTAGCTAGGCAGTGGCTGGAGTACTGGGTGGGCAAGGAGGCAGCTGATGGACTAGGTGGTCCCACATTCACGTGTGGATAAACCAGGAGGAACAACTGGGGAGCAAGACAGACTGCACAACACAGGATTCCAGTACATGGAAATAGAGCCTCAAAAGCTCTGGCTTTAAAAACATGTGGGATTTGAGGCACTAGGAGAAACTCCCAGCCTCATGAGACAGCTGGTTGGAGAGACCCACAGAGTTTTAGAATGTATATAAGCCCACATACCTATCAATCAGCACCAGAAGGGCCCAATTTGCTTGTAGGTGACAGGGAAAGTGACTAAATGCCAGCCAAGAGCTGAGCAAGCAACATTGTGCCCTTTCTGATCCCTTCCCCACATACACACAGCTAAGTAGGTTGCCCCACCCTGGTGGATACGTAAGACTCCACCCCTTAGCACATAACAGGCACATGGAGACAAAGAAAAATGCAGCCCAAATGAAAGAACAGATAAAAGATCCAGAAAAAAATACAACTAAGCAATGAAGACATAGCCAACCTATCAGATGCACAGTTCAAAACACTGGTAATCAGGATGCTCACAGAATTGGTTGACTATGGTCGCAAAATAGAGGAAGAAATGAAGGCTATGCAAAGTGAAATAAAGCAAAATGTACAGGGAACCAACAGTGAAGGGAAGGAAACTGAGACTCAAATCAATGACTTGGAGCAGAAGGAAGAAAGAAACATCCAACCAGAAAAGAATGAAGAAACAAGAATTGAGAAAAATGAGGAGAGGCTTAGGAACCTCCAGGACATCTTTAAATGTTCCAACATCTGAATTATAGGGGTGCCCAAAGGAGAAGAAGAAAAGCAAGAAATTGAAAACTTATTTGAACAAATAATGAAGGAGAACTTCCCCAATGTGGCAAAGAAAGTAGACTTCTAGGAGGTCCAGGAAGCTCAGAGAGTCCTAAAGAAGCTGGACCCAAGGAGGAACACACCAAGATACATCATAATTACATTACCCCAGATAAAAGATAAGGAGAGAATCTCAAAAAACAGCAAGAGGAAAGGAGAGGGTTACCTACAAAGGAGTTCCCATCAGACTGTCAGCTGATTTCTCAAAAGAGATCTTGCAGGCAAGAAGGGGCTGGAAAGAAGTATTCCAAGTCATGAAAGGCAAAGACCTACATCCAAGATTGCTCTATCCAGCAAAGTTTTCATTTAGAATGGAAGGGCAGATAAAGTACTCAGATAAGGTCAAGTTCAAGGAGTTCATCATCATCAAGCCCTTATTATATGAAATGTTAAAGGGACTTATCTAAGACAAAGAAGATGATCAAAAATGAACAGTAAAATGGCAACAAACTCACAACTATCCATAACTGAACCTAAAAACAAAAACAAAAACAAATTAAGCAACTAGAACAGGAACAGAATCAAAGAATTGGAGATCACAGGGAAGGTTATCAGCTGGGAGAGGATAGGGGAGAAAGGAGGAAAAGGTACAGTGAATAAGAAGCATAAATGGTAGGCACAAAATAGATGGGGGTGGGGTTAAGAATAGTATAGGAAACAGAGAAGACCCATGGATGTGAACTAAGGGGCGATGGGTTGCGGTGGGGGCTGGGGGGAATGCTGGTGGGAAGAGGGGTTCAGCATGGAGGGGAATAAAGAGGAGAAAAAATGGGACAATTGTAATAGCACAATCAATAAATATATTTTTTAAAAAGAACATAACATCTATCTAAAAATAGCAGGAGCACATTGATTATTCCCTTAATAGGACTGGAAGTACCTCAAGGTTGGATTGGCACCTTCCACACTCATCAATGTCCCAGACTTCTCTCAGCTTTCTCTTCATCCTCAGTGTGTTAACAATTGTGCTCTTCATTGGGGTAAGATGGCTGTACCAGCCCCAAACATCACAGCCTGAGGCCCACGTAGAGTAGTAATAAAATTAGACCATCCCCAGCAGATGTCTTCCTGCATTTCCTTGGTCAGGACCGTGCCATAGCATTCACAGTCCAGAGGCCCTAGAAGATCACGCCAGGCCTGGCCATCATCCCCACCCCTGGAAAGGCCATAGTGCAGGCCTCCTTTCTGAGTTCAAAGAAGCCTGAAAGGGGAAAGGGCAGTTGGGCAGACATCTGCAGTGTCTGTGACTACCGAGGGTCTGTACTTTTTCCTCTCTGAAAGTTTAGGGTTATCAATCCCTCTGGTGTTTTGGGTGAAAGTAGGTAACCCTAAGCCCCATATTCCTTAATTCAGCCTTGACTAGAACAATTGTCTGAAGCAAAAGCATTTAAAGAAAACCCCTGAGAAAATGAGAATCTGTTAAAACAGGTGCTTTAAAAAGAACAGCCCAGCATCAGACATTAAATATTGTTTTAGATCTGTAAGGAAATGTTCAGTGACAAACCTGTTAAACCTGCATGCATACTCTATCTCACCATCAGAAAGGCAAGCTCTGGCTCAGTCTTCCTGACAAGAAGTGCAAGCTTTTGTATTATACTGGTAGTACTGTGTTAACAGTTTTGAACACTTTTCTTATAACCCTGGGACTACAGCACATTTATCATGAGATAGTGCAAGTTTTTAGACTACTTTGTATAGACAACTGTGTTCACTTGAAGGTGTCAACCGAATTTTTTTTCATCAAAGGCTGACTTTATTCACCAACTCTGGTGACTCACTCTGACTTCATTTCACTGTGATTAACTCAGCCGCTTCTAAATGACAAAATTAGAAGCATAGCTCAAGACATAGCCTTTTGTGAATATATATTATAAATAAATAACATCACTTTAACAGCTCAACTTTGAAACACAGTTCAAAACTCAATTTGTTAGGACATTTGAAATTTCATAATAATGTGCTTTGCTCTGAATCTTTTAAACTTGTTTCCAAAGGTGCTCAGTAAACTTTTCCAACATTGAAACTCATGTCCAGGTTGTGGGAAATTTCCATGGGTTAATTTTTGAAGAGTGAGAAGCCTATTTTTTTAAATCTATTATCTTTCTAGAAGGTCCAACATCTACCTAATATTTTTGTTAGTTAAGCTGTTAGTTCATTTAATTTTTTTCTGTTCTTTCTATACATTCAGTTAATTAGATATTGTATCTCTTAGACTGATCCTTTCATTTCTTATATTTTCTCTTATATTTTTCCATTTCTTTACCCCTCTTACCTTGGAATTTCCTTAACTTTGTGTTTCACTCACCTACTGAATTTGTAGAAAAAATAATTTAGATTATTTTTGGTATCTGATGATTATTCTCAGTTTGTGAGTGCAAAACTTTCTTTTTCTTTCTTTTTTAATTTTTCTTTGCATTTTTAAATTTTTATTTAAATTGTTGTTCAAGTATAGTTTTCTGCCTTTTACCCCCATTCCAGCCCACCCCTCCAGTCCTCCCCATTGCTCTTTTATTTCTGATATCCAACCACAGTGGTGTGTGTGTGTGTGTGTGTGTGTGTGTGAATAATTTACCTAAATTGTCTGTTTTGCTTGTTAATCTGTTTTGGTCCCTCCCATGATGGTGACCATTGTCTGTCTCTCATGTTGAGAGTCAGGGGCCAAGAAGTGGGCTGTATATGGGTGAGGGGAGCTTGGGGCCTACTGGTCCTCACTGGATGTGCTTGTCAAGGATCCAATTCTATCACTCTACATGTCAGCACCTGGGGTCTTTTGCCCAAAGAAGGGCCCTTGGAAGGGGTGGCGCTGCTTGCCAGAATTATAGAAGCAAGTTAGGCCAAAGGTGCCTGACAGACATGCCATCCAGTTCCTCCTTCTAGGAAGAGCTTGTTGCCCCAGCTGTCAGCTCTTTCAGGGCCAGCCTCCGTGTAGAGAGCCCTTTCCTTCAAGCACCCTCCTGGGACAGCCTTGTTCAATGCTGGGTGGAGGTGAATACATGTCTTCTGTGTCTGGCCACGAACTTGAGCAGCTGGCAGGTTCAGGGTCCTCCAGATTCCTTAGTTTAACTCTGCCAAAAGTGACCAACATCACTCTGGGGACTCCATAAATACTGAGTTCTCTTTTGCAAAACTTGCATTAGCTGATGTAGCAGACAATGTTGATGTCACATTCCTGCAGAGCTTATGTCTACAGATCCATGACCCCTACTGCCAGCATCTGTGGCTGCAGAAATAAGTGCAGGGGACAAGAATGTGCTTGCAGCTGCCCTCACCCATAGCGGGTAGAGGTATGGTAACTGGCCAGCCACTGACTCCCCAGTGGGATGAGCTCAGGCTCCCACAGGAATCGGTCACTGACACTGTTGCTGGAGCAACGTCAATGCCTCCTGCTCCTCTGCAGGTGCTTCCTGGGATGGCCAACTAGATCACCTGCTGTGATTGATCCTCTGATTTGAGCCACTCTGAGGAAGCCCAAGCTCAGACACAGTCAGTGGACATTCAGCTGGCACCAAGTACACACCCCATGTGCTTCCTCTTAGGTAGAGCTGACCTGGAGGACAGCCTGTGAGCACCAGTTCTGACTGGCTGTGTGTGGACCATGGTCAGTGCTGCCTGGTGTGGCTTGATCACCTGCCTCTCCCTCTGTGTAGCAATGGGAGGCTGCTTGCTCTCCTGAGCGTATGTTTGCAATATGGTTTTTCCTATAAGTCAGCCTTCAGTTCCCGCTCTGATGTCTGACCCAGGCCTTAAAAATCAAAAGTGCCGAGCTGCCTGTAGGACCACCCATTCTACAGGTGACACAGGCACTGAGAAATAACAGGGAGCCAACACAGGTGACTGTGCTAGTCACTCAGATTTTGTCAATGCAGGTTCACTCAGCTTTTATTAATGCAGATTTAATCCAAATCTATACTAACCTAATAACAACACTAATTACTAATACTTATAGAAACTAATACTACTTACTAATTACTAACCTAAGTGCTAATTACTAACCTAATGACAATACTAATTACTAATACTAATAAGACACAATCAGTAATAACATCACAGACAAAATTGGGGGATAATGAACCTGAGTCCCAGAGTCACAGTCTGCAAGTCTGGGAGGCAGCACAGTAAACAAGGAAGCTGTCAGTGTCTTGCAAGGGAGAATCTCCAGAGCCCAGTGGGCAGCAGGACAAAGTCCTCAGTCCACAAGGCAGAGCCTCCCTTGATGGCTGATGCCAAAGGAAATCAGTGTGGCATGGAGCAGCACTCTGGTGTGTCCACACCCAGCTGTCTCAGCAGCAGTCTGGAGCCTGCCTCAGTTACACCCTTAAGGGTGGTGTTCCCCACCCTTCTGGGTCCTTTAATAAGGGTCTTGGCACCCCTGATAGCAAGTAGGGAATTTATTTGGAAGCCTATCTATGGGTGGTCCAGCTCTGCAGGCATGGTTGTTCTGGTCATGTGTGCAGATGTCTTAGGTGTGTCTTCTTGCCAGATGTGTTGAGTGTGACTTAGGTAGTTTCCATCTTGAACCAAAGTGTGACTGGCAACCATCTTGGTTGAAATGAGTGACTCCACATTGTTTTATATACTTTATGCTATCTTTTTTATTTTCATTTTTTAAATATATCTTATTGATTATGCTACTACATACAGTTGTTCCATTCCCCGCCCCGCACTCCCCTCCCACCTGCATATTCCCCCCTTTTAGTTCATGTCCATGGGCCATACATATAAGTTCTTTGGTGTCTACCTTTCCTGTATTATTCTTACCCTCCCCCTTCCTATTTTCTACCTACCATCTATGCTACTTACTCTCTGTACCTTTTTGCCCTCTCTCCTCCTTCCCCCTGTTGAAAATCCTCCATGTGATCTCCATTTCTCTGATTTTGTTTCTGTTCTAGTTGTTTGCTTAGTTTGCTTTTGTTTTTGTTTTAGGTGTGGTTGTTAATAATTGTGAGTTTACTGTCATTTTACTGTTTAGTTTTAATCATCTTCTTTGTCTTAGATAAGTCCCTTTAACATTTCATATAATAAGGGCTTGGTGATGATGAACTCCTTGAACTTGACCTTATCTGAGTACTTTATCTGCCCTTCCATTCTAAATGAAAACTTTGCTGGATAGAGCAATCTTGGATGTAGGTCTTTGCCTTTCATGACTTGGAATACTTCTTTCCAGCCCCTTCTTGCCTGCAAGATCTCTTTTGAGAAATCAGCTGACAGTCTGATGGGAACTCCTTTGTAGGTAACCCTCTCCTTTCCTCTTGCTGTTTTTGAGATTCTCTCCTTATCTTTTATCTGGGGTAATGTAATTATGATGTATCTTGGTGTGTTCCTCCTTGGGTCCAGCTTCTTTAGGACTCTCTGAGCTTCCTGGACCTCCTAGAAGTCTACTTTCTTTGCCACATTGGGGAAGTTCTCCTTCATTATTTGTTCAAATAAGTTTTCAATTTCTTGCTTTTCTTCTTCTCCTTTGGGCACCCCTATAATTCAGATGTTGGAACATTTAAAGATGTCCTGGAGGTTCCTAAGCCTCTCCTCATTTTTCTCAATTCTTGTTTCTTCATTCTTTTCTGGTTGGATGTTTCTTTCTTCCTTCTGCTCCAAGTCATTGATTTGAGTCTCAGTTTCCTTCCCTTCACTGTTGGTTCCCTGTACATTTTGCTTTATTTCACTTTGCATAGCCTTTATTTCTTCCTCTATTTTGCGACCATAGTCAACCAATTCTGTGAGCATCCTGATTACCAGTGTTTTGAACTGTGCATCTGATAGGTTGGCTATGTCTTCATTGCTTAGTTGTATTTTTTTCTGGATCTTTTATCTGTTCTTTCATTTGGACCACTTTTTTTTTGTCTTGACGTACCTGTTACATAGTGAGAGGTAGCCTTAAGTGTTCACCAGGGCAGGGTAAACCACGTGGCTGAGTTGTGATGCTGTTTGTGGGGGAGGGGTCCTAGAGGGAACAATAGTGCTTGCTCAGCTCTTTGCTGGCTTTCAGTCACTTCCCTGGCTTCCCACAAGCAAATTAGGCCCTTCTCGTGCTGATTCCCATGTGTGTGGTGTCTCCAATGAACTCTCCTGTTTGGTTGGGAGTTTCTCCCACTGGCTCAACCCCCACAGGTGTTTTCAATCAGTGGTTTGAAGCTTTATTTCCCTGAGCTGGGGCCCTGGGTTGCACAGTCTGTCCAGCTCCCCAGTTGTTTCTCTAGGTTTATTTGCACATAAATGTGGGACAGCCCTGTCCACAATCCCCCACCTTGCTGGTCCGCCCACTGCTGCCTTGCTGGCCAGCTGCAGCCTTGCGCACCCCGCTCCACAATCCACCACCTCACTGGGTCTGCAAGCCACTGCCTTACCTGCCCTGGTCCTCCAGTCACCACCTTGCACAGAGTCCTCTCTGCCCCTTGCTGCCCTACTCCACCCCTCCTGCCAGTCTGGATGAATATGTCTTCTTTAACTCCTTGGTTGTCGGACTTCCATACAGTTCAGTTTTCTGTCTGTTTTGGTTGGGTTTTTTTTTTGTTTTTAAATTGTTGTTGTCCTTCTTTTGGTTGTGTGAGGAGGCATTTCTCCCTATGCCTCCATCTTGGCTGGAAGTCTACTTTATGCTATCTTGACCAGACCAATGACATTTTATTGGTCCTGCTCTCCACACTTGTCTCACCTCACTTCACAGAAAGTGAACTGAGGCTCAATACCTGAAATTAATATGAAATGATACTGAATGTAAACTGTAATTTAAACAATTAAAAAACAACACCCAAAACATTGCCTTAGGTTATACTGCTAAGAAACTGGGAGGCTCTTGCTGAAATTCTATCCTCCTGACTCCAAAGTCAGATGTTCTCAACAGGGGAGAATCTGCTGCACCTGCAGTGCAGGAACCTGATGCAAAGTGATTTGGAAACAACAGCCTCAGGAATATCATTAATGTTCCCAAGACTACAAACACTTGTTCATCAACAAATAAATTAGTTTCTCTCACTTTGTGATGTATAAGAGTCATTTTAGGTACACAAAAGAAAATGAGAAACACCATAATTTGAAGGGAAAAAATATCAATTTAGAAGTAGGAGGTGGCAGAACAAAGGAAAGCTATGTCAGGTTAGAGTTCAAGGGAGATGCTAGGGCTTTTTTTGAAAATATTGTTTTCCTAGGGTTTTATTCTACAAGGTTATTTTTAGGCCATTTTGGATTGCTGAGGTAAAGAGAAACTTTCAGCTACTGAGGTGAATAGGAATCAAGAGAGGGTCTTGGTGGCATCCCACTCTGGAACCAGACACAAGTTAATATCTTTGTCTCTGTTTTTTCATCTGTATGTAGATATTGTGGCAATTCAAATGAGATGCAGTTTCTTAGAGAGCTTAGAGATATAAGGCTGAAGATGCTAACATTCTTTGTCCTCTAAGGATGTAAACTTAGCCTTGGGGAGAAGTGTAAGTGTGATCTAACTGCCTGATGTGTGCAATTGAAGAGGTGCTTTCTGGGTCTTTTTGGTGCAGAATCTCTTCCCCAAACATTGACTATTAAACCCTTTCCAAATATGAAAGCTCATCAAAATTCTCCATTCATATTTAAAATGTAAATGCATTTGGAAATTGGTTTATTTGAGAAATGGCTATGTGACTATTTCTGAAACAACATAAAAGAAGGAATACAAACAGTTGGTAAGCTCTTTAGGCGTGATAGTGTTCTTTTTTGTTTCTCTTCTAACTGACTCTGATGCTGAAAAATGAATCTCCAAATACAAACATTCCTGAAATCATAAAACTACACAGCTTAACTGCTGAAACTTGGTTTCTCCAATTTTATGCTTTTTTTTTTTACCACAGTTAGGGTGTAAGAAAGATGTTTGGTTTTGAATTCCTGCCCTCTGGAGATGCAAAGGGCGTAAAGCCCATGGGACAGAGTGCAGAGAACCACATAGCACCCTCCCTCTGAGACCACACTTCTACATTGATGGCTCATTATTTTGGAGTAATTCCCATTCATTTAATAAATATTCATTAAAGAAGCTATTCAGTATCACTTATGTTTCTGAGGGAAGAAATTAAATACTAATAAAATGTTCCAGGTTTAATTTATCTTTGACATGAAAGCCCTTATTACTGATTAAACATAAAAGGTGACATTCTAAAAACTAATTAAAATGGGGTACTGAAACAACTAAGTAGAGAATTAATATAAAAGCTTATTTCTAAGTATTTAGAACGTACACTAGTTTCCTACAGCATCTCAGGATACAAGGTCTGTTTTAGTAGCAGCTTCATAGAAGGGTGGATGCCAGCACCCCACTACCTAATTTAAAATAATCAAGTCCAGATGCTGTTGCCAAAACAGCGGTTTGCACCATTTGCTGCTGTGACCTGGATCATATTTCAAAAGTGGCAAATCAAAGCTGTCCACCAAAGACTGATTTTTTAATGAATTCCTTATGTATTTCATCTCTTGAATACAAAATGTGGGGTATCTGCTGGGGAATAAAATTCAGATTTATAAAAAAAGAAACCTATGAGTATGATCCTTTGTGAAACACTGCACACATTGACCCTCTTAGGTAGAGTTATTCAAGGCTTCATTAAGATGCTTTTATTTAAACAACCACATCTGAGAGGCACCATAATATTTACAGAGAAAAGGGAGCATGAGATGAAGGAAATCTTGCTAAAATCTCAACATTGAAGTCTTTAAAAATGCTCTCATTTTATCAAACTAATCTGATGCTGTTAAGTGCAAAATATTTAAAAATTTGTCATTTATCTATGTTAAATACTGGCTTCTTTCCTGAGAAAGGTTCCAACTAAAGAGGTCTGGTTCTATCTATTATGCTAAATATATCTGGATACTGAATAAAAAGTTTCCTTCTTTTTGGAAACAGAATAATAATGATCCTCAAGGTGGATAGATAAATACATACATACATACAGAAACATGGATGGATAGATGTACAGCTGAATAGAGAGATATAAGTGGATAGTGTTGTCATCAGCTTTTGGAAAATAGCAATCTCCTACCTGCAGAGTACCAGTTCATGTGGTCTTTTCTCAGAAAGATGCAGCCTAAATGCCATGAATTCAGAGATACAAAGATCTTTATGCCATTAGGACACTGAAATTAAAGTATGGAAAACTCCATGTCCTCATTCATTTAACCAATAATTATTACAGAGTACCCACTCTGTACCAAGGCCCAGGAGTAACTCTTACAACCATGGAATTTAAATGTTTCATTCTGTTTCCATTTGCAAAATCTTAAATGGTACTTCCAGAACAAGAGAAGACACTATCCCTCGTCCTCCCCCTAAAAAACAACTAAATAGCCTGGAAATAATCCAATGCACAATGCTAAAGGGTTACAAAAGCTGGAAAGAATAAGGTAGACTGGTTTGAAACCTCAGGAATTGAGGAATGATGATGTGGTGAGTTCTTTTATTTCCCATATGCCCCATATGGGCACCAGAGAGTCCTGAAATCTGGAACCACCACAGAGCACAGACAAATAAACAAGAAAGGGCTGGTTGAAGAACTGGAAAAGAAGAAAACAGACAGAGCCTTCTTTATTAGGGGGCACAGCAGGGGCCCAATTTTCCCTCAAAACCCTGCTGGGCTGACCCAACCTCTATTCCACACCTGGGCAACGGTGGATGGGCTGATCCACTGAGGGTCAGCAGTGGCACAGCCTAACATCTCTCTGCTCTTCATTCAGTGACATGAGAAGACAAAGACCCATTGGCTTTGACTCCTCCCACTTCCCATGGCAGAAGGTGGACTTGCAATACCACATGGCCCCGGGAAGCAACTTTCATCTCTTCAAGTAGCACAGCAGGGACTGAGTGACAGCCCCAGCAATGCCAGAAGAATGAGGCAGGAAAAAATAGAACTACACGGGCTCCAAAAACCAAACTGTCACTGGAACCAAAACCCATAAAAGTACGCCAGAATGCCAGAACCTAGGCGTTCAACTTAAAAAGGGTGACTACCTGTTAAAGTAGAAGATTTAAATAGCATTAAGAGTCTCCTATAATAATAACAAAAATGTCCAGGATACAATAAAAATTTACCCATTCTACTAAATATCAGAAAAAACATACTTTTAATGAGAAAAAAATCAACTATTGCTATTGCTGAAATGAATATTATGTTGAAATTACTTGACAAGGATTTTAAAACAGTTGTAATGCGTCAGTAAGCAATTACAAATTCTCTTGAAACAAATAAGAAAATGGAAAATCTCAACAAAGAAATAGAACTTATAAAAAATAGCCATATGAGAATTATAGAACTGAAAAAAAATAACTAAAATTTTGAAAATTTACTGCATGGCATCAATAGTAGAGTGGGAATAACAGTGAATAGAATCCATGAACCTGAAGACAGATCAATAGAGTTTATTGAATCTGAATAAAACAGAAAGAGAAACTGAAAAAAATTAATGGACCTTCAGAGGTCTTTGCAATTCATGTTTAACTAAATATTTAACATGCTATCATTGGAGTCCTAGAGAAAAAGAGAGAGTGTAGCTGAAAAATATTGAAAGAAATAATGGTTGATTATTTTCCAAATTTACTCAGACATATGAAACTACAAATTCAAATATCTTAGCAAAACCCAAAGAAATCCACAGAAAAACACATCGTCATTAAACTTCTGACAAACTAAAGACAAAAACAAAAATAAAGAAAAGAAAAAAGATAAATGATGCATTAACTATACAGGAAAGCCAAATTAATGCCACCAGATTTCTTATCTGAAATCATCAAAGCCAGAATACAGATTTTTCAAATGACTAAAGAAAAGAACTGTCAACCATGAATTCTATATCTGGCAAAACTATCCTTCAAAAATGAAGGGGAAATAAGACTCCTCAGATAAAGTAAACTCAAGAGGATTTGTTGATAGCAGACTTACCTTTAAAGATTGGCTGAATGAAGCTTCTCAAATATTAAAAAAATACTGTGGACTGAACAATGTCACCCGAAAATCCATATGTTGAAACCCTAACCCCCAATGAGAATACATACGAAGATAGAAACTTTAAGGAGGTAATTAAGGTTAATTGAGGTCATAAGGGTTGGGACCTTATCCCTGATAAAACTGGTATAAGAAAAAAAAGAGATGGATGGGGATGGGGGAGTCTACACATAAAAAAATAGGCTATGTAAGGACAGGGAGCCAAGATGGCTGGCTGAAATCCAAGGAGAGACACCTCAGGGGACACTAAACCTACACACACCTTGATCTTGAACTTCCAGCCTCTAGAACTGTGAGAAATAAATCTCTGTTGTTTAAGCTGCCTGGTCTGTAGCATTTCTTTTGACAACCTGAGCAAACAAATATAGAAAGTGACAACAAATGATGGGACCTTCAGAAAGGGAAAGAACAATGGAATAAGGAAATATAAAGAAAAACAAATACAACAGACCATTCTTTACTACTTTAGTTCCTTTAATTATACGTTGTGTTTGAAGCCCAAATTACAACACCACTCGATATGATGCTCAATGTATGCAGTGAAAACACTTAAGATAATTGTATTTAAAAAGTGGGAATGATAAAGGAATTTAAATGGAAATAAGGTTTCTGCACTTCACTCAAAGGGTGAAACCCTGACACTGTAGGTGGTGATAGATTACATAGGCATGAGGAAATGCCAGAGCATCAACCAAATAAAACTAATCAAACTGGTGTACAAAAATTATACATAAAGAAGAATCTAATGCTAAATAACATTCAAGTAGCTCATAAGGAAGGCAAAAGAAAAAATCCAGGATGAAAAACAACGGGTACAAATAAACAAATACTAAAATGGTAGATTTAAGCTCTAACCCATCAATGATTAATTTAAATATAAGTGGTAGAAATACATCAGTTAAAAGATAGAGGTCAATCATTACTCAGTAAAAAAAAATATAATAATATAAAATAAAAAAAATATAAAAATATAAAATTAAAATATAAAAATTATGTGTAGTCTATAAGCAAATGACTTCAAAAGTAACAATAGATAATTAGTAAATAAAAAGATGGAAAGAAGCAAGAATGACTCATAATAACATCAAATAACTTCAAAACAAAGAAAATTATTAGGAACAGGATCTGGCCAAGATGGAGGCATAGGTAGAAACCCTTTGCTTCCTCCCACAGCCAAAAGGAGGATAACAACCAGTGTAAAAACAATAAATAACCAGAAGTGCCAGAAAATCAAACTACATGGAACTCCAACAACCAAGGAGTTCAAGAAACATTCACCAGACTGGTAGGAGGGGCAGAGACAGGCAGCCGAGTGTGTAGAGAGGACTGCAGCAAAGCAATAGACCACATGGGCAAGGCAGGGCTGGCTGAATGGGAAACTCAAGCTACCTGTAAACTATCATGTGGGTTGCCTTGGTGGGAGAAACTCTCAGTTTCATGTGATAGAGTTTATTGAAAAGTGGGGCTAGAGCCAGGCAAGCGAGTTACATTGTTCCCTCTTGGACCCCACCCCACAGACAGCACCAAAAAGGAACAAAGTGAGTTGCCTTGCCCAATTGAATACCTAAGGCCCCATCCCCTACAACATAACAGGGGTATGCAAAGAAATATGGTCCAAATGATAGAACAGATCAAAATTCCAGAAAAAGAGGTAAGTGACAAGGAGATAGCCAGCCTACCTGATGCAGAGTTCAAAACACTGGTAGGATGCTCACAGAAATGGTTGAATGTGGTTGCAAAATGAAGGAACAAATGAAGGCTACCCGAAGTGAAATAAAGCAAAATATACAGGGGACCAAAAGTGAAGAGAAGGAAATTGGAACTTAAATCAGTGATCTGAAACAAAAGGAAGAAATAAACATCCAACCAGAAAAGAATGAAGAAACAAAAACTTATAAAAATGAGGAGAATGAATGGATTGAAAAACTATGGTACATTTACACAATGGAATTCTATACAGCAGAAAGAAAGAAGGAGCTCCTACCCTTTGCAACAGCATGGATGGAGCTGGAAAGCATTATGCTAAGCAAAATAAGCCAGTCAGTGAAAGACAAATACCATATGATCTCACCTTTAATAGGAACCTAAACAACAAAACAAAGAAACAAGCAAAATATAGTCAAAGACACTGAAATAGAGAACAGGCTGACAGTGACCAGAGGGGAGAGGGGAGGGAATTTCAGGGGAGAATGGGAAGGGTTTACAGGAACAAATATAAAGGACACTTGGACAAAAACTAGGAGGGGGGTGGAAATGGGAGGGAGGTGGGGAGGGATGGGTGGGTGGGCTGGAATGGGAGTAAAGGACAGAAAAACGTACTTCAACAATGATTAAAATAAAATTTTTAAAAAATGAGGAGAAGCTTAGGAACCTCTGGGACAACTTTTAACATTCCAATATCTGAATCATAGGGGTGAAAGAAGGAGAAGAATAAAAGCCAGAACTTGAAAACTTATTGGAACAAATAATGAAGGAAAACTTCCCCAATCTGGTTAAGGAAGTAGACTTCCCGGAAGTCCAGGAAGTTCCAAGAGTCCCAAAGTAATTGGACCCAAAGAAGAACACACCAAGGCACATCATCATTAAGTTAACCAAGATTAAAGATAAAGAGAGAATCTTAAAAGCAGCAAGAGGAAAGGAGAGAGTTACCTACCAAGGAGTGTCCATAAAACTATAAACTGATTTCTCAAAAGAAAACTTACAGGCAAGAAGGGGCTGAAAAGAAGTATTCCAAGTCATGAAAGGCAAAGACCTACATCCAAGATGACTCTATCCAGCAAAGCTTTCATTTAGAATGGAAGTACAGATAAAGTGCTTCCCAGATAAGATAAAGTTAAAAGAGTTCATCATCACCAAGTCCTTATTATATCAAATGTTAAAGGGACTTATCTAAGAAATAGAAGATCAAAACTATAAACAGTAAAATGGCAACAAACTCACAACCATTTATAACTGAACATAAAAAATAAGGAAAAAAACTAGGCAAACAACTAGAACAGAAACAGAATCAGAGAAATGGAGATCACATGGAGGGTTTTCAGTGGGTGGGGGAGAGGAAGAATGGGGTTGGAGGAGGTACAGAGAATAAGAAGCATAATTGGTAAGCATAAAATAGATGGGGAGAGGATAAGAATGGTATAGGAAACCAAGAAATCAAAGGACTTCTATGTTCAACCCATGGACATGAAGTAAGGGGGGTAATGCTGGAGGGTTGGGAGATGCAGGGTGGAGGGAAGATAAAGGGGGGAAAATTGGGAAATCTGTAATAACATAATCAATAAAATATATTTTAAAAAAGAAAAAAGGGGGAATCAATACATATCCCATGGACATGAAAAGGATAATGAAAGAATACTATGAACAACAACAAAAAAGAAAATTAGTAGGAACAAAATAAGTACTACATGATGATAAAGGATCAATCAATCCACCAAGATACAGCAATCCAAAGTGTGTGTGTAGCATACAACAATTTAAAAATACATGAAGCCAAAACTGATAAAGATGAAAAGAGAAATAGACAAATCCACAATTGCACTCAGGGATTTCAAAACCCAACTTGTAGAAATTGATAAATTCTACAAGGATACAGAGGAATGAACAACACCACCAGCCTACTGATCTGACATTTACGGAACATGCCATGCAACAAAAGCAGAGTACACATTCTAGTAAAGTGCCTATGGAACATTGACCATGAAGACTATGTCCTAGGTCACACAGCAAACCTTAACTAATTTAAAAGAACTGAAATCATACAGAGTATGTTTTCTGACCATAATGTAATCAATTTAAAAATCAATAACTGAAAGGCAACAGAAAAATCTCCAAATAATTGGGAATTAAACAATACACTCTTAAATAATCCATAGATCAAAGAGGAAGTCTCAAAGGAAGTTAAAAACTGAAAATAAAAAGTTTCACGAGTAAAATTGAAAGTACAACATATCATAGTTTGTGGTATTCAGCTAACCAATACTGAGATTTATAGTCTTAAATGCTTACAGTAGAAAAGGGAAAATATATCTAAGTTCCTAGCTCAAAAGACTAGAAAAAGAACAGAAATAAACAACAACATAAGCATAAGTAATGTAAAAAAGCACAAATCAATTAAAATAAGAGGGAAAATGAATTAATAAAAAAGTGTTTGTAAAAAAATCAATAAAGTTGACCAACTACTAATGCAAGAGACAAAAATAAAAAAAAGAGAAGACACAAATCCATGTTAAAATAAAAGATGGTATCACAATGAATCCACCAGTTGTTAAACTAACAGGTAAATACTACAAACAACTCCATCCTCATCAATTTTATAAGTTAGAAGAAATGGAGCAATATTTTGAAAACCACAAACTACAATTACTGAGTAAGATCAAATAGATACATGAATAGTCCTATAATCATTTTCAACTTCAAGGGTGTGGGTGCCCCTAGCCCTGTGTTGTTCAAGGGTCAACTGCATACTGAAAACTTTTCATCCGAATAAAAAGTTTAAAATATAATTCCAAAAGTGATGGCAACATATAATCGTTAAGAATAAGTGTTTATTTGGCAAATAAAAATAGATCTAATAAACCATATAGCAATTAAATACATTCCTTTTTACTCTATAAGACATTTTTAGCAGATTCAATATAAAAACACATTAAACAGAAAAATTAGATTGTGAATGCAAGACATGAAGTGCAAAAGAATGTTTAAATTTAAACTAACAGTTTTTATTTTTAAAGAATATTACAGTTTCTAAAGCATTCTTTTTTTGAAATGTGAATTTCATTTTCTACAACTGAAGCAATTATTTACTGAATTTTCAAGTATGCCAGGAAATAAAAAATAAGCTACCATTTCCCAAAATTCAAGCACTTGGAAATAACTACCATTAACATTAGCTGAACATCACTCCAGACACCTTGCTTTGAAGAGAGCTGTACATCACAGAGGAACATTCTCAAAACTCTAACATTCTCAAGGCTCTCAGATGTGTACAATCAACAGAAAGCACAATGAAAGTGCACCAGAGACTCTGTGATTTAGAGGCACACCGATGTAGAGTAGACTCTACCTCTTACTGGCTGCATGACAATGAGCAAGTCACTCCACCTCTTTGCACCTTGATGTTATCAGCCATAAAATGCGAATGTCAGAAGTACCCACCTCTCAGGGTTTTCACGAGGATTACAAAATGCTCAGAGTGTACAGTGTAGGCCTTCAGTAAAGGAACATTGTTTCCCTTGGGTCTGATTTCTGATAGCCAGAAGGCACAGGAGGCACATGACAGGTGAGAGTTAGGATGGGAGGAGGGGTCTTCCAGAGAACCCGAGACAGGGTGTCCCTCGCTTCTTCTAGAGGTGATGGTGGGGAATGTATGTGGGTGATGGGGAATGTATGACAGATAGTTGGGGGACGATGCTTTATTTGCTGGCTTTTTACTTGTATTTTCACCCCTCTCCACTTCTCATTTTATTAGAGTGAGCTTCACTTAGTGCACTTTCCCAGAACTTAGCCATCACATTGCATTCACTGTATTACTTGGTCCTAGAGTTACCCTGTGAGGAAGGCAGGTCCTGTAACACGTTCCCATATTATTAATGAGAAAGCCAACTGTCATAGAGGTAAAACCATTTACCCAGGGTTGTACTATGAAGAAGAGCTGGTATTGTGAATTTATAACCAAGTAGCATCAGGTAGTGCTGGTGCTGGGAGAGTAGAGAGAAATAAATATAGGTCCCCCTAAGCCCCCCACAAGTGGACTTTCTAGTCTTGTGTGTTTAAAAGGGATTTCATCAACACAGCTGGTTATAACATTGGACCTCACCAGGTATTTTGTACCTGAGAGAATAAATGTCTCCATAAACATGTGTGAATGTGGTACAGTGTAGATACACCATGCCAATTTTCAAGTATGATAAGCTGATTCTAACATTCCTCTGGAAGAGCAAAAGTGTAAGGATGACCAAGAATACTGTGAAAAAGAGAAAGGCAGGAGGCTTGTCCTACAGGATATGAGAACATATTAAGAGCCAGTAACAGTTGGAAAGTTTAGGTATCGACCAAGAGAAGACCAACAGTTCACCAAGAGACAATGAATCCACAGGAAGAAGTATTTAGAGGGGAAAGGATGGCCTTCTTATAATTCTGGGGTAGGCATACTTGTTTTAGGCAAAAATTGTAGATCATAATGGATGACATTGGCAGATTTGATAACATAAATTTTGAAACTGTTGTAGAGAGATTATAAACTTAAGAAAGAAAAAAATATTTGTGATATAAAGGCATACTTCATTCTATTATGCTTTGCAGATACTGTGTTTTCACGAATGAAGGTTTGGGGAAACCCTGAGCAAGTAAGACTACCAGTGTCATTTTTCAACAGGCTCAGATGGTGGTCAGCATATTTTATCAATAAAGTATTATTAGCTAAGGTACGTACATTGTTTTAGACATAATGCTAGCATACTTAGTAGACTATAGTATAGTGTAAACATAACTTTTGTATGCACAGGGAAACAAAAAAATTCACATGACTTGCTTTATTGCATATCATTTTATTGTGGTGGTCTAGAATTGACCTTGCAATATCTCTGAGGTTTGCCTGTAAATGCCTGATAAAATATTTGCTGGTAGATATCAAAAGAAAGACTTTGCAAACTCTTGGACTGGGATTCAAATTCTAGAAATTCACATCACAGAAACTCCTGCAGAAGCACTCAAAATTATAAGTTCACCATGTTCATTTCTGCATTGTCATAGGAAAAAATAAGAAACTTAAATGTCTGTAAAAAAAAGTGGTCAAATAAATTGTAATGTATCCAAGCTACAGAATATTTTGCACAGGGTAAAAGGAATAAATCACCAGTGGAAAAATTCCTGATAGGTTGTTGTTGTTTTTAAAGACTCCCTTTTTCCTTTCTTTAAAAAAATTGATTTTAGAAAGAGAAAGTAAGGAAGAGAGAGAGAGAAACAATGATTTGTTGCTCCACTCATTTATGCATTCATTGGTTGATTCTTGTGTGTACCCTGACTTGGGATCAAACCCGCAACCTTGTCATATTGTGACAACACTCTTACTAACTGAGCTACCTGGCCAAGGCCCAACTTGTTCTATTTATGTTTTTAAAAATCCATTTGAATAGAAACAGAGGCATGGACACATGGAACAAACTGACAGCTGTCATAGAGGAGAGGGGACTGGATATAAGAAGGTGAAGGTATTAGCTAAAGAACATAGATGCATAACCCATAGACATAGACAACAGTGTGGTGATGGCCAGAGGGAAGGGCATGAGGGCAAGAGGGTGGGCAAAGGGGGTGGGGGAAATGAGGATATCTGTAGTAGTGTCAAGAATAAAAATTAAGTTAAAAAATCCATTTGAGGATATTATACATAAATGTTTTTAAACCGTTTTTGAAGGCTCTCCAACAAACTGTGAAGAGAGCTACCAGTGAGGAGGGGACTGGAGTACCAATAGAATTTTTGAGTCTTATTCATCATGCCTCCTTATTGTTTAGATGTTTAGTATGAACACATATGGCTATGTGATTTGAAAAAATGTAAACAACAGGAAAGCAAGGCCTCTTGTCACCAGGGATGAATAAGAACCTTGCGCATTCATGTTAAACTCGGAGTGAAAGAAGCTGACACCACCGAGGACTTAGAGTACAGGAAGTAGACATGAAGGGGCCAAGTTGGAGTGGGACACACACTAACAAGCCCCTTTCATGCTTAGCTCCAAGCAGAGATTGTGGATCATCTGCATAAGGACAGATGACAGTTTCTTCTTCATTTGAACAACAACAATAACCACAAAATTGGAAGTGGCAGATGTGACAGCCATAAAATGAGTTGTTCCCCACAGGTCCAAGGCCATGAGAATGGCAGCTTGGCCCTGTTCTGGATCAACATTGCTCAGTGTCAGGTAGCTCAGACAGAGCCAACTGTGATTGGGACCCAGGTCCACCTGTGTAGAGGCAGCCTCCAGAGATTCCTGGCCTCCAGACCTCACTTCCTGCTCAGGGCTGGTGAACTGAGGAAGGGTAGATTTACTGGAAAGAGCTGGGGGACCAGTTAACACAGCACACTTGTCCCCTTCCCTTTCCTTCACTGATGGTGTGCTGGTGCAGAAGACATGCCAGGGATTTGGACAGAGGCCTCTCTCACGCAGTGACCTCAGCTCTTGCCCCAGTGTACACCACTCAGGCATACATGTGAGTGAAAGGGGACAGAAATACTCCTTTTCCTGAAAGTCCTCTGTGAAGCACTGCAGGAGAATCATGTAGCTGGGTGTCATGGAAGTCACAGTCCTGGAGTGACTTCCTCCCAGAGCCCATAGGAGGTATGAGACCTGCACTTCTGTATAGACTTCTTTTTGTCAATTTGTCTGTCATGCTATTATCATTCAAACTAATAACATATAATATGCACTCGTGAAACATCAAGTACAATTTTAATTGTATCACCTCATCTAATTCTCACAATGGCTTTGTGGGTTTGAACATGATTATTCTTAATTTGCAGATGAGAAGATTTAAGCCACTGGTGAGGTTCACAGGGATGGTAGGTGGTGATGTGGTTCCAGATCTGGGTGACCTGTCCCTGGGCCCTGAACTCTGCTGTACTGTGCATGGAGCCCTAGGTGCACATTTCAAGGTCCATGGAACAAGGGAGGGTTAAAGGACAAAGGGTCCTTGCAGTCACACACAACAGGAGGTTGCCTTGAAGAAAGTGCATGGAAGCTATTAAGTGGGGGGAGGGATGGTGTAGGGCAATGGGGGCAGAGACACTCTGCGGATAAGTAGTGACAGTTATAGGAATAGAGCCCAGTATTTGAAGTTTTCTGGCTGATACATTATCACCAAAATTGGACTTGGACCAGCGTGAGAAAATAAAAGCAGCTCTGCACTTCCCTTGAGAAAGGTGTGTATGCTAGTTCTTTTTCTGCAATGGAGGTCTGTCTGGAGCCAAACAGAATTTTCTACGTGGACTGGGAGAACCCAGTGAGAACAGGAGGATTTGGATAATGCAATCAAATATAGTTCTTCAACCCAACCCTCTATTTCACAGGTAAGATCTTGTACGGTGAGGAGCAGGGTCTCATCCAAAGTCTCACAGCGACTGAGTAAAGAGCTGGGCCAGAATCTGCCTGCTCTCTAGGGTTTTGTGTTTTCAAATTTGCCTCAGGCTGCCTCCTGTTCTCAGCTCCGCTTCTACCAGCGTCTGGAGGCTGCTGGCATTCTGGGCTTGTAGCTGCCCATCACTCTAACCTCTGCCAGTCTTTACACTACCTTCTTCTCTGGTATCACCTTCTCTGTGCATCTGATCATCATCTCTTTCTGCCTGTATCTTATAAGGACACTAGTGATGGCATTTAGGGCTTGTGGTTATAAGTCAGGGTAATCTCATCCTTGCATTCTTAACTTAACCACAGTCACACAGGTCCTTTTTTCCAGATAAGGAAATACTTACATGGGCCAGGGAGTAGTAGGACTTGATTCTTTGGGTGGCCATTATTCAATCTACTAGACTATCCAGTTCTCAGCAACATTTGTTGAAAAGACTATCCTTTCCCCATTGAATTGTCTTGGCACTTTGTTGAAAAGTAACTGACCGTAATCTAAGGGTTTATTTCTGAACTCTTAGCTCTTTTATTGATATATCCTTGAATTAGTACCATACTGTCTTGCTAACTGTGGTATTATAATAGTTTAAAAAGCAGGTATTATGAGTCATCCAACTTTGTTCTCTTTTTAAAAAACTGCTTTGGCTACTATAGGCCTTTGTATTTTCATAAGCATCTTAGTATCTGCTTATCGCATAAAATCTGCTAGAATTTTGATAAGAATTGCACTGAATCTATAAATCAATTTGGGGAATTTTGCCAATCTATAGACATGGAATGTCTCTCTACTTATATAAATCTTAATTTCTCATAGCAATATTTTATAGTTTTTAGTGTACAAGTCTTACATTTTGTAAATTTACTTTTTATTATTTTATTCTTTTAAATACTATTATGATTGGAATTATTTTCTTAATTTCATTTCAGATTATTTGTTGGGAATATATAGAAATACAATTCATTTACTATCTTCTTTTTTTTTAAAGATTTTATTCATTTTATTTTTAGAGAGGGAAGGGAGGGAGAAAGAGAGAGAGAGAAACATCAATGTGTGGTTGCTGGGGGTCATGGCCTGCAACCCAGGCATGTACCCTGACTGGGAATTGAACCTGCGACACTTTGGTTCGCAGCCTGCGCTCAATCCACTGAGCTATGCCAGCCAGGGCTTCATTTATTACCTTCTGATCTTGCTAAACACATTTATTTCCCTAGGATTTTCTAAATAGTGTTATGTCATCTGCAAATAAGTGTACTTTTTACTTCTTTTTTCCCAATTTAGATGTCTCTAATTTTCTCTCTTCTCTTCTCTTTTCCTTCTCTTCTTCTCTTTTCTTTTTTTTCTTGGCCTACTGCACAGGCTAGATTCTTCAGTAAAGTTTTAAGGCTCTTGTGTCTGTGATCATGAGGGAAATAAAGGCAGTTCCATTTTTAGTTTAGTATGTACTTTTCTTGTAATAGTCTGGCTTTGGTATTACAGTAATATTAACCTCATAGAAATAATGGAGAGATGTTCCTACCTTCTCTGTTTTTCTGAAAGAAAACTGTGGTTTGTATTACTTTGTCTTCAAATATTTGGTATAATTTACTAGTGAAGTCATTATGATTTGGACATTTTTATGGGAAGATTTAAAATTATTCAATTTCCTTACTTGTTATATAATTCTATTCAGATTTTCTATTTCTTTTAGTTTGTTTTGATAATTTTTGTCTTTCTTGGCATCTGACATTTAAATTGTCTAATTTATTGGCACAAATTTGTTTGTGACAGCCCATTATAATCCTCTTAATATCTGTAGAATTGGTAGAGATGCTGCCTCTCTAGGTCCTGATGTTGGTAACCTGTGTTTTCTATGTTATTTTCTTGACCAGTCCAGCGAAGAATTTGCCAAACTAGGTGATCTTTTCAAAGAGGGAAGCTTTTGTTTCATTCATTTTCCCTGTTGTTTTTGTTTTCTATTTCATTGATTTCCTCTCTAATCATTATTGCCTTCCTCTGGCTTGTTTTGGGGTTAGCTTGTTCTATTTCTACTTTTTAAGGTAGAAACTTAGGATATTGATTGGGAATCTTTCTTTTTTTCTGATATAGGCATTTCAAGCTATAATCCTGTTTGGCACTGCTATAGCTGTGTCACATAAATTTTGATGTGTTGTATTTAATTCATTCAGTTCAGAACATTTAAAAAATGTTTTTGTAATTCTTCTTCGATCAATTATTTATTTACCACTATGTTGGTTAATTAACAGATATTTGTTTTTTTTCCAGTTTTCTTTCTATGTGGATCTCTTATTTATGTTTTGGACAGAGAATATATCTTTTATGATTTCAATCTTTTTAAATTTATTGAGACTTGTTTTATGGCCCAGCATGTGGTTTATCCTGGAGGCTGTTTCATGTGCAGTTGAAAATACTATGTATTTTGAACTCTATGGAATGTTCAATAAATATGTTTGTTCAAGTTGGTTGATGGTGTTGTTCAAATCTTCTATATCCTTACTAATTTTCTTTCTGGTTGTTATATCATTACTTAAGGTGAGCTATTCAAATCTCCAATGGTTATTGTTAAATTCTCTATTTCTCCTTTCTATTATGTTAGTTTTGCTTCATATATTTTAGGATTCTATTTTTAGAAACATATATAGTTATAATAGCTACAGTTTCTTTATGTATTGACCCTTTTATCATTCTGAAATATCTCCATTTCTAGTAACAATTCTTGTCTTGAAGTCCATTATTTTTCCAACATTGAACCACTCCTGCTCTCTTATGGTTTCTGTTTGCATGGCACATTACTTTTTATCTCTTTACTTTCTACCCACTACCCACTTGTGTCTTTGAATGTAAAGTGTACCTTTTATAAACATCAGTTTTTTAAAAATTCAGCCTGCTGAACTCAGTCTTTTGAATGAAATGTTTAGCCCATTTGTATTCTAATGGAATTATTCATATAGTTGGGTTTTTACTATTTGTTTTATATCATTTTTGTACCTCCATTGCTCCTTTACTGCTTTTTGTTAAATATTTTTTAGTTCACTATTTTAATTCCTCTAATTTGTATTATACTTTGTGAACTATTTTCTTGCTTTCTCTATTGATTCTATGTACATTTTAGATTATCATAATCTACTTCAGAATAACAGTTATCTAATTCTGGTAAAATACATAACTTTTCTCTTTTTATTGCCTATTTCTTTGTGCTATTATCACCATATATATCACATGTGTATGTTATAAACTTCCAAAAGCAGTATTATAGATATTGCTCTACACAATCATATCTTTTAAAAGAGTAGAGGGAAGAAATGGGAAATATAGTTATAGTTTAAAATTTTTACCTGCATATTTACCATATTTGGACATCTTCATTTATACCTGCAGGTCTAAATTTCTGTTTGGTGTCACTTCTTCATGGCCTGAAGAACTTCATTTGGTAGTTCTTGTGAGGTATCTTTGCTAGCAATGAATTCTTTGTCTTAGTTCTCCTAGGAATGTCTTTATTCACTTTTATTTTGGAAGGATTAATTTGTCGAGACCAAATTCTTGTCTGACAGGATTTTTCTTCTTGGACTTCAAATGCCTTTCTATGCACCTGGCTTCTGTTATCCCATAAGAAGTCAGTGGTAACCATATTACTCCCTTTTACATGATGAGTTGCTTTTCCTTTGCTGCTTTCAGGCTTCTGTCTTTCAACATTCTGTCTAGGGTGGGTCTGGTTGTGAATCTCTGTGTTTATCCCACTTCATGTTTATGAAAAATTTTTTTAAAAGATTTTATTTTTATTTATTTTTAGAGAGGAAAGGGAGAGAGAAAGAGAGAGAGAGAGAAACATCAATGTGGGGTTGCTGGAGGTCATGGCCTGCAATCCAGGCATGTACCCTGACTGGGAATCGAACCTGTGACATGTGAAAATTTTTAAATAAAAACATTGATATGTATGTATGTATGTATGTATGTATTTGTCTATTTATTTATGTATTTGTTACTTTCACCTTGAGTCTGTCTGGCTTTTAAAAAAAATTTATGTAATTGTTCAAGTACACTTGTTTCCATTTTACCCCCACTACTCCTACCCATCCCAGCCATCCCTACTCCCCAACCATGATCCTACCCCTCTTTGGTTTTGTTCATGTTCGTTTGTGCATGTTCCTGAAAACCCTTCTCCCTTTTCTCCCCATTGTTCCCTCCCACCTCCCCTCTGGTTAATGTCAGTTTGTTCCTAATCTCAATGTCTATGGTTATATTTTGCTTGTTTGTTTGCTTTGTTAATTAGGTTCCACTTATAGGTGAGATTATATGGTACTTGTCTTTCACTGCCTAGCTTATTTCCCTTAGCAGTATGCTCTCGAGTTCCATCCATGCTGTCACAAAGGGTAGGGGATCCTTCTTTCTTTCTGCTGCGTAGTATTCCATCATGTAAATATACCATTGTTTTTTTGATCCACTCATTTACTGATGGGCACTTAGGTTGCTTCCAGCACTTAGCTATTGTAAATTGTGCTGCTATGAACATTGGGGTGCATAGGTTCTTTTGGATAGGTGTTCCAGGGTTTTTAGGATATAACCCCAGCAGTGGAATTGTTGGGTCAAAAGGTAGTTCCATTTTTAGTTTCCTGAGAACATTCCATACAGTTTTCCACCATGCCAGCACCAGTCTGCATTCCCACCAAGAGTGCACTAGTGTTCCCTTTTCTCTACAACCTCTCCAACAGTAACTGATTGTTGCTTTGTTTATGATGGCAATTCTCACCGGTGTGAAGTGTTATCTCACTGTGGTTTTAATTTGCATCTCTCTGATGGCCAGTGATGCTGAGCATCCTTTCATATGTTTCTGGACCCTTTATACGTCCTCCTTGGAGAAGTGTCTGTTTAAGTCTTTTGCCCATTTTTTTTTAATTGGGGTTTTCGTTTTTCCTAGAGTGGAGTCACATGAGTTCTTTATATATTTAGAGATCAAACCCTTGTCTGAGGTATCATTGGCAAATATGTTTTTGCATATAGTTGGTTCTCTTTTAATTTTAATGTTGTTTTCCTTAGCTGTGAAGAAGCTTTTATAAAAATGATATCTCATTTGTTTATTCTTTCCTTTATGTCCGTTGTTCCAGGGGACATATCAGTGAAAATATTGCTGCATGAAATTGGAATAGCTTAGATTTTCCTGCCTATGTTCTCCTGAAGGACTTTTATGATGTCATGACTTATATTTAAGTCTTTTATCCACCTTGAATTTATTTTTGTGCATGGTGTAAGTTGGTGATTGAGTTTCAGTTTTTTTGCAAGTAGCTGTCCAGATCTCCCAACACCATTTGTTGAAGAGGCTGTTTTTACTCCATTTTATGCTTCTGCCCCCTTTGTCAAATATTAATTGACCATACAGACTTGGGTTTATTTCTGGGCTCTCTATTCTATTCCATTGGTCTATATGTCTATTCTTATGCCAGTACCAGGCTGTTTTGATTACAGTGGCCTTATAATACAGTTTGATATCAGGTATTGTAACCCCTCCTACTTTGCTCTTCTTTCTCAAATATGCTGCAACTTTTCAGGGTTGTTTATGGTTCCACATAAATTTTTGAAATGTTTGTTGTATATTTGTGAAATATGTCATGGGTACCTTAATAGGGATTGTGTAGAATGTATAAATTGTTTTGGGTAGTATGGACATTTTGATGATGTTAATTCTTCCAATCCCTGAGCATGGTATGTGCTTCCATTTGTTTTCCATTTGTGCTTCCATTTGTGTCTTCCTTAATTTCTTTCTTCAGTGTTGTATAGTTTTCTGAGTATAGGTCCTTTACCTGTTTGGTTAGGTTTATTTCTCATTGCTTTATTTTTCTTGTTCTTATATCAAATGGGTTCCCCTCCCCCCTGATTTCTGTTTCTTATATTTCATTGTTGGTGTACAAAAATGCCTTTGATTTCAGAATATTGACTTTGTATTTCATTGTTTTGCCAAATTCATTTATTAGGTTGGGTAGTTTTTTGGTGGAGTCTATAGGGTTTTCTATGTACACTATCATGTCATGTGCAAATATGGACAATTTTGCTTATTCCATTCTAATTTGGATGCCTTTTATTTCCTTTTCTTGTCTGATTGCTGTGGCTAGGACTTCCAATACTATGTTGAATAGAAGTGTTGAAAGTGGACATCCTTGTCTTTTTCCTGGTCTTAGTGGGAAAGCTTTTAGTTTTTGCCCATTGTGTATGATGTTGGTTGTAGGGCTCTCATATATGGCCTTTATTATGTTAAGGAGAGCTCCTTCTGTTCCCACTTTGCTAAGTGTTTATGTCATAAATGGGTGCTGTACCTTATCAAATGCTTTTTCTGCATCAATTGACATGATCATGTGATTTTTGTTTTTCCTTTTGTTTCAGTGATGTTTTGCATTTATTGATTTATTATAATTTATTGATTTGCAAATATTGTAACATCCTTGCATTCCTGGGATGAATCCCACTTGATCATGGTGCATGATCTTTTTAACGTGTTGCTGGATGTGGTTTGCCAATATTTTGTTGAGAATTTTAGTGTCTATGTTTATCAGTGATATTGGGATATCAGTGGCTTTGGGATTAGGATGATGCTGGTTTCATAAGAGTTTGGGCATCTTCCATTTTCTTCAATGTTTTGGAATAGTCTGTGAAGGATAGGGGTTAGCTCTTTCTTAAATGTTTTTAAAAATTCTTGTGAAACCATCTGGTCCAGGGCTTTTGTGTGTTGGGAATTTTTTGATTACTGCTTCTATTTCATCAGGTGTTATTGGTCTGTTCAGGTTTTCTCCTTCTTTATTCAGTTTAGGAAGATCATATTTTTCTAGGAGCTTGTCCCTTTCACCCAGGCTTTCAAATTTGTTGGCATATAGTTCTTCATAGTAATTTCTTATAAGCCTTTGTATTTCTGTAGTATCAGTTGTGATCTCTCCTCTTTCATTTCTGAATGTGTTTATTTGGGTTCTCTCTCTTTTTCTTGATGGGTCCGCTTAAATGCCTGTTGATTTTATTTATCTTTTCAAAGAACCAGCTCTTGGATTTCTTGATCCTTAGAATTGGTTTTTTTTAGTTTCTATCCCATTTCATTCTGCTCTGATCTTGGTTACTTCCTCCCTCCTACTTGCTCTGAGCTGTCTTTGTTGTTCTTCCAGTTCTTGTAGGCGTAGGGTTAGGTTGTTTGTTTGAAATGTTTCTATCTTTTGTTAGGTAGGCCTGTATTGCTATGAATGTCCCTCTCAGGACTGCCTTCGCTGCGTCCCATAAATTTTGGATTGTTGTGCGTTTTTAAATTTGTTTCTAGAAACTTTTCAGTTTCTTCCTTGATCCCATTCTTTACCCATTAGTTGTTTAATAGCATGCTATTCAATCTCCATGAGTTTGAGTGTTTTTGAGTTTTTTCCTTGGTGTTGGTTTTCAGCTTCAGTCCCTTGTGGTTGGAGGAAATGCTTGATATAATTTCAATTTTCTTGAATTTGTTGAGGCTTGTTTTGTGTTCTATCATGTGTTCTATCTTTGAAAACATCCCATGTGCATTTGAAAAGAATGTGTATTTTGCTTCTTTGGGATGAAAGGTTTTATCTAGAGCACTTTTCAATGCTACAATATCTTTGTTAATATTTTATTCGGAAGGTCTTTCCATTTTTCACAGTGGGGTGTTAAAATCCCCTACTATAATAGTGCTCCTGTCAATATCTTTCTTGAAGTCCTCCAAGATTTTCCTTAGGTATTTGGGTGTTCCTATGTTGGGTGCATACATGTTTATAATGTTTATGTCTTCTTGGTGGATTCTTCCCTTAAGTATTATGAAGTGTCTTTCTGGGTCTGTGTTTACGGCCCTTGTTTTGAAGTCTATTTTGTCTGACATGTATTGCTACCATGGGTTTTTTCCCTGTCCATTTGCTTGGAATAAATGTTCCAACCCTTCACTTTCAGTCTGCATAGGTCTTCTGTTCTGAGGTGTGTCTCTTATAGGCAGCATATGTGTGCCTTATGTTGCCTTTTTTTAAAGTATATTTTGTTGATTATGCTATTACAGTTTTCCCAATCCCCCCTTATCCTCCTTCTGCCCTGCACTTCCCAACCTCCCAGTATTTCTCCACCCCCTTAGTTCATGTCCATGTGTTATACATATAAGTTCTTTGAGTTCTGTTTCCTATACCATTTTTGACCTGTCCCCATCTATTTTATGCCTACCAATTATGCTTCTTCTTCCCTGTACCTTTTCCCCCTATTCCTCCCGTCCCTCTGCCTACTGAAATCCCTCTATGTGGTGTTCATTTCTCTGATTCTGTTCCTGTTCTAGTTGTTTGCTTAGCTTTTGTTTTTGTTGTTTTTCTTTTCTTTTTTTAGGTTCATTTGTTGATAGTTGTGAGTTTGTTGTCATTTTACTGTTCATAGTTTTGATATTCTGTTTCTTAGATAAGTCCTTTTAACATTTCATACAATAAGGGCTTGGTGATGATGAACTCTTAACTTGACCTTATCTGGGAAGCTCTTTATCTGCCCTTCCATTCTAAATGATAGCTTTGCTGGATAGAGTCATCTTGGATGTAGGTTCTTGCCTTTTATGACTTGGAATACTTCTTTCTAGCTCCTTCTTATCTGCAAGATTTCTTTTGACAAATCATCTATAGCCTTATGGGAACTCCTTGGTAGGTAACTCTCTCCTTTTCTCTTGATGCTTTTAGGATTCTCTCTTTATCTTTAATCTTGGATAACTTAATGATGATGTGCCTTGGTGTGTTCTTCTTTGGGTCCAGTTACTTTGGGACTCTGGAAACTTCCTGGACTTCCGGGAAGTCTATTTCCTTCACCAGATTGGGGACGTTTTCCTTCATTATTTTTTCCAATAAGTTTTCAATTGCTTGCTGTTGTTCTTCTCCTTCTTGCACCCCTATGATTCAGATATTGGAATGTTAAAAGTTGTCCCAGAGGTTCCTAAGCTTCTCCTCACTTTTAAAAATTCTTGTTTCTTCATTCTTTTCTGGTTGTATGTTTATTTCTTCCTTTTGTTCTACATTGTTGGTTTGAGTCCTGGTTTCCTTCCTGTCACTGTTGGTTCCCTGAATATTTGCTTTATTTCATTTTGCGTATATTTTATTTGTTTTTCATTTTTTGACCAAGCTCAATCAGTTCTGTGAACATTTTGATTACCAGGACTTTAAATTCTCTATCAGGTAGGTTGGTGATCTCCTCATTGATTAGTTCTCTTTCTGAAGTTTTGCTCTGTTCTTTCATTTGGGCCCTATTTCTTTGTCATGGGGCACCTGTTGAGTTGTATGTGGGTGGGGCCTTAAGTATTCACCAGGGCAAGGCAAACCTCCTTGTTGCTCTGCGGCACTGCCTTTGGGGGAGGGGTCAGAGCGGGAACACTGCAGCTCACCTGCTCGGCTGTAGCCCAATTTCCAATGAACTCTCACGTGAGACTGGGAGTTTTTCACACCGTGGCAACCGCCATAGTCCACAGTCAGCTCCGAGTCTCAGTTTCCTGTTCAATCAGCCCTCTCCCACAGCCCATTGCCTTGCCAGGTTTCTCTCAGCTGGCCCTACCTTTGCGGTCTCCTGCCTTGCTGAGGGTTCTCTCAAGTCAGTCTCGCCCACGTGGTCCTACTGGTCTGGTTGACTGTTTCTATAATTCCTTGGCTGTCAGAGTTCCATGTCATGTGATTTTCTGGCATTTCCATTAACATTTAAGGTTATTATTGTTAGATATTTATTAATCCCCCCCTTTGTACCTGTGTTCCTCACTCTTTTCCTTTCTCTTCTTATAATAGTCCCTTTAGTATATCTTGTAGTGCTGGTTTGGTCAGCCTTTTCTGTCTGGGAAAGTCCTTATTTTGCCTAACATTTTAATTGAGAGCTTTGATGGGTAGAGTAGTCTTGGTTGCAGGGCTTTGTTTTTTATTACTTGGAATATCTCTTGCCTGGATTGGAGTGTTTGTGCTGAGAAATCAGCTGCTAGCCTTATCAAAGCTCCTTTGTATGCTACTTCTTGTTTCTCCCTTGCTGCTTTTAAGATTCTCTGTCTTTAAAACTTGGTATTTAAATTATGATATGTCTTAGAGTAGGTCTCTTTGGGTTCACCTTAATTGGGACTCTCTCCTTTTTGAACTTGCATGCTTTTTTCCATCTCCAGGCTCAGAAAGTTTCCTGTCATTATTTTTTTTTCAAACAGGGTTTCTATTCCTTGTTCTTTTTCTTCCCCTTCTGGTATTCCTATGATTCAAATGTTGTTGCATCTCATGTTATCTTTGAGTTCCCTTAAGCTAGCTTCATATTTTTTCAGTCTTTTCATGCATCTGCTCTACCTGGGTGTTTCTTTCCACCTTGTCTTCCAGCTCACTATTTGGTCCTCTGCTTCATCCAGCCTGCTTGTAATTCTTTCTAGTGTGTTTTTTATTTCCAAAATTTTATTGTTCATTTCTTCCTGGTTTTGGTTTATAGTGTCTATTTCCTTTTTCATACTGGTGTAGTTTTTGCTCAGTTTCTTGTAGTTGTCTGTGAGTACCTTGATCTTCCTATAACAATTATTTTGAATTCTATTTCTCATAGTTTGCTTACCTCCACTGCATTTAGCTCTTTTACTGGGGAGACTTCCATTCCCTTTATTGCAGGTTCTTTTTTTTTGTCTCCCCATTTTAGGTGACTCTTTTTATTTCTGCAATTCCTGATGATCTGCTTTGCTAGCTGTCTTTGTAGGATGGATTTGTATGGTAGGAATTTTATGGGATTCAGTGGTGTGGTCTCTTTGATCTCCTTGTCTGGATGTTCCAGTTTTGCCCTTTCTTCTGTTTGTGTGGGCTCTCTTATTGTACTTCCATTTTTACCTGTTGGTGGTTCCTTTGTTGGTGGGTTCTCTCCTCCAGCAGATATACTGATTTTCACAGCTCCCACCTAATCTTGTATGTGATCAGTGGCAGGGGGAAGGCAAAATGGATTAAGACAGCAGGAGAGTATTCTATGGGATTTAAAGTACCAACAAGGAGACAAAAAAAATAGGAGATCCTTTATGTAAGTGTAGTGTTAACCATATTTCACTGAACTGGCCACTTTTTGTAAAAGGTGAAAAATACATAAGACTCTTGTTAAAGGGGAGAAGGATTGTGAGCTGAATCCAGAAAACAGTGGGCTTTGCAAGGTTAGATGAGCTATAGTGAGAGTAAAGGATAGAAAGTAGGTGTGGTATGAGAGAGAATAGAGTTGACCACAACAGTAATAAGGCTCAGGGAGATATTGAAATGGGCTAAGATCAGGAAGGGGTGCTGTGTAGTATTTACAATTATGTGGAACAATAATTATTTTCAATAGTACTGGGACAACAATATGACAAGAAATATATGATTTGAATAACAAGAATAGAAAGTACACAATCAAGAGTAGTGTGTTATTGGAACATGAGTGAAGTGAAAGAAGGAAAATTAAAATACAATATGAAAGAGGGAATAAGGAAAACCAAACAATGCAATTCAAGAAATAAAATGAAGAAGACTAAACAGAAAGAAGAGAAATAAAGAAATACTAATAAAATAAAAGAAGTGAAAATAATGAAAAAAATAATACAAATAAACAATAAAATGCAAGTTCTGTAGGACAGCAAAGTGAAATTTGTCTCAGTTTCTCAGTTGTGGGGTTAGCCTTGTGCTCCCTGTTTGGACCTGTCTCTGGACCTCTCACAGTTCCAGGTCTTACTGTCTCACTTGCAGTGGGGTGGGGGGCAGGGGTGGGGAAGAGAAAAAAAAGAGAGGGGAAAAAAAGCCTGCTGCTGACTTTAAACCCACCAAGCGAGTTCATCTGGTTTTCCTGGATGCCACAGGCAGAGGGGTCTGGGCTTCACTTTCCTCCCTTCCTATGGTTATTTGAAGATGGGGGCCAGGTTTGGGCTGCAATATTCACAGTTGCCCAGTCTCCAGCCCAGTTCCTCTGTCTGTCCATCTGGCCAGGCCGGTGCCTTGTCCCCACTGTCCCCCACTGTCCATCTGTCCAGGCCGGTGCCTTTATTTCGCCAGTTGTGTCGTGGTCTGGGCGGTGCACATCCTCCTTGCTCTTTACCAGACCACTGTGACTGCAGCATACTACCAGGAAAGCAGCAACAGTTAGCCTCCAGGGGAGTGGCACGAGCCAGCCCAAGTGCTTGAGAGTTCCTTAAACAGAGGCTGAGAGCCTTTTTTTGAGTAAAATCCTGTTGTTTAAGCCTGCTGTTCTTAACAAGTGCACAGCTTTTCAAACAGCCCAACTTTTCAACCAGACCAGAGACTATCCGGTTCAGGGCCCGACGTGGCCCTACTCTTCTCCCTTCTCCAGGTGTCACCTGGCTCTCCAATTTCTCTGGCAATGACCTAGCCCCACAGTCCCAGCAGGTTAACACCACCTGTGTGCCTCCCACTTTGTCTTTATTCCCCTCAGCAACTTCAAGTATCCAGGGCCTTCCTGGTGCCTTGCTGCCCTCCCTGCTTTGATAGGGGAGGGAGCTGGTGATCTGACTCTATTCCAAGGATCCTGAGGCAGGTGCAGGGCTGGGGGTCACAGCAGCCTTGGTACCTGAGCACATCCCAGGGAACTTACCATCCCAATGCAATCTCCTTACCGTCTGTTTTTCAATGTCCTCTACAATTTTTGGCCCCCAAACTTCGTATTAGCTGGGATTCCATTGGCCATTCACTCTGTGCCTCAGTCAGCTAGGGGTTCTAGCCGGGAGAAGTGGGCTCCACTCCAACTTATCCTGCTGCAATCTTTAAAAACTGTGAAATTTTTGAATGTGTAAATTCATTTTTTAAATAAAATTTGGCAAGTTTTTGAACATTATTTCTTCCAGTATACTTTTTGCCCCTTTCTTTTTTCTTCTTCTCTTCTGCCCCTCCCATACAAATATGCTGGGATGCTTGATAAGGCCACACAGGTGTCTGAGACTCTCTCTAGTCACTTTTCTTCAATCATTATGTTCTTCTTCAGGTTGGTTGTTTGCTACTCATCTATCTTGAAGTTACTGATCCTCTGTGGTGTCCCTCTTAGTGAATTTTGTTTTCTTATTTTTCAACTACAGGATTTCCATGTTACTCTTTTAAAATACTTTCTCTTTGAAGTTACCTATTGATTCATTATTGTCATAATTTTATAAACATGGTTTCCTGTACTTTGATGTACCTGTAGCAACTGCCTTAAAATCTTTGCTAAATGCATCATGTGGGGATGAACAAGATAGTTTCTATTGGCTGCTTCTTGCTCCACACTTCACAAGAGTGTGAGCCACACTTTATTTCTCTGCAAACCTTGTAATCCATGAAATTAATTCATGGATTTTTAATTCTGAAATTCCATGTGTTTGGGAATAAGCTTATTTTCTAGCATCCAGTTAAGAGTGTGAGCCACACTTTATTTCTCTGCAAACTTTGCAATCCATGAAATTAATTCATGGATTTTTAATTCTGAAATTCCATGTGTTTGGGAATAAGCTTATTTTCTAGCATCCAGTTATAAAATTTGACATCACTATACTATCTATATTATATTCCTTAGGTCATCTACAGTCCTTAGTTTTTTCCCACTTGACTTTTCTTGGACTAAAAGTTCAAACCTCCTACTCTTTAGTGTATTTCTAGTTTCCCTTGAACCTCTCCCTAGTATATAGTATATGCTGTTTGGGTTGTGATATTTAGTGTAAGATTATTTGTAATTGTTCTCTCATTTTAAACTGTGCCCTTTAGCACTACATGCTTAATGTCTATTGGCTTGAATTCTACCTTGTCACATCAGGAATACTGTTTTGGCTTTCTATTTCCATTTTTCTTTATGTTTAGCTTTTTTGAGCCACTGACTATAGGTTTGTCTCTTGTACCTATACAGCAAGCTTATTCTGAAGTTTTCCCTCTTCCCTTTCCTTCAATATTTTATTAGTATCACTTATCAGAGTATGCTAAAATTTATATATTCTTCCACTTGTCTCATCTTTAGTCTTATATCTAATTAAATATATTCATCACTCATATTTGTTCTTTTGAAGTTTCCCATTATTTCTTGATTTGATGGAACTGTGCTCACGGACACAGTATTGAGCACTAATTTTAAATTGTTTTGCTAAACTTAATACTTGAAAGACAGCTTTCTGGTTATAAAGTCCTTGACTTACACTCATTTTTGCCTTGCATTTTTTAAAAATGCTGCTTCACTTTTGTTTTGCTTTGTATATTGCTGTTGAGATGAATTATGTATTTTTTCTGTTCCATCATCCTTAAGCCTCCCAGACCATTCTCTTTATCAGACAGTAGTAGGAAAATAAAGTTTTATGTATTCTGTACAACATAATCCATATTATAGGTGTAGGTTATGGCTAGTGTTATTTAATATCATCATAAATCACATGGAAATATCCTCAAACATCTCTGGGACTAAAGTTATTTCTGGGACTAAGGTTTTAGGTCCGCAAGGAAAGATGGCATCAGGCCTACATATTAGATTATTATTGTCTTAATTCATAGATTTTAGGATGTACTTTACCCACCCACATTACCTCTGTGATATTGAAATGCATTTTACAACTGATGGCATATTACAGATAGTAAAGTACATAAAGGAAAAGTACACGGTCCAGTTAGTGTCCTCACTTGCCTCAAAGCCAACTTTTCCTGAGTTGGACTCTACTCTCACTGCCGACAACAGAAAGAGAGCAGTCACATGGCTCCTTCATCCCTTGTGGGCAACTGTGCAGAGTGGAAATGGGCTCCCAATGTTACAAATGCTGTTCCCCGTAGTCACTGCCTTTCTCAACAGAGGATCATTACAAGCTCTGCAGAACCTTATGTTTCTAAGAGAAATTCGTAATCTGCATAAGACCTGAGAGGACTATTTCTTCTTAGCATTTTGTTTAGCTGATATTTTTGGTGCTGTACATTATTGGATTGTGGTTACTCTATAGTTTTAATAGATGTTATTTTTGTTTAAAATGTTGGTTTTTCAAGGACTGAAGTTAAATAATGTGTGTTCCGCCATCATTTGAAAAATTATTGTAAAAGGAATTTACACTTTTCAAAAGTAGCAATAAAATCTAGATGTTGCAACTTTGACTTAGAAAATATAAAGTAGTTGAAAAGTTATAACCCTCATATCCTCATCCTTTCTAACACCATGGTTCTGTTACTTGTGTAGTTCTATGTGGCCAAGGCTTAAATTAGTAGGAACTTAGGAAATCTCAGATATTGTACTACTATACAGTGAAAAAAGTATTCAGAAATTAGTATTTTCTAACACTCCCAACCCCCAGAAAAATGCCATCCTAGATTTGTAAAAAATGTAAAATCAAGCCCTGGCTGGTGTGGTTTAGTAGAATGCACACAGGCCTGCAAACCAAAGGGTTACCGGTTTGGTTCCTAGCCAGGGCACATGCCTGAGTTGTGGGCCAGGTCCCCAGTAGGGGGCACACTAGAGGCAACCACACATTGGTATTTGTCTCCTTTTCTCTCTCCCTTCCCCTCTCTCTAAAAATAAAAATCTTTTTTTTTTAAATATCCTCAACCTTAATCAGATGGCTACGCTTTTTTTTTTAAAGATTTTATTTATTTATTTTTAGAGAGGGAAGGGAGGGAGATAGAGAGAGAGAGAGAGAGAGAGAGAGAGAGAAACATCAATGTGCAGTTGCTGGGGGTCATGTCCTGCAACCTAGGCATGTACCCTGACTGGGAATCGAACCTGTGACACTTTGGTTCGCAGCCCACGCTCAATCCACTGAGCTATGCCAGCCAGGGCTAAAAATAAAAATCTTAAAA
Organism: Phyllostomus hastatus; assembly: GCF_019186645.2. Classification (NCBI taxonomy): domain Eukaryota; kingdom Metazoa; phylum Chordata; class Mammalia; order Chiroptera; family Phyllostomidae; genus Phyllostomus; species Phyllostomus hastatus. The sequence goes on from NW_025333706.1 coordinate 3,773,388, forward strand.
AAAAAAATCAAGGGGCTAGTATGTTGAATATATTACACATGCAAGCAGAGTCATCATTAGCAATGTAGATTTATTTTCATGAAAACCAAACAAATACAGATTCATCCTTTAAGCAGCAGCAGCAATCACAAGGCACTTATGTATGTAATACCTCAAGCAAAACTGAAACCAAATATTAAAAAATGTGTTATTTAAAAAGATCATGAACATAAATTATAAAAATGGTATTTTTTACAATATCATTCCTTTACCTTTAGTAAGAGAAAAAAATAATGGTGTAATATTTATGCAACACATGTGGAACATCACAAACATTTACACCACCTAACTTGGTTTGCTAAGGAAAAAAAACAGCTGAAGTACAGCTTAAATATTTTATTTTTAGTACTCTGCATCATTTTTGAATATTTGGAATTAATAAGCTGAAAAGAAAAAAACTTCTCATTTCCCTTAGCTTAAAAAAAGTCTGTAGTTACATGTCCCTAGGCAAACCCACTATACAAAGAAGGAATACATTCAAGGTTTTCTAAAGTAGTGAGGACATAATTTATATTTCAGCATGATCATAATAACCCTCTTCCTAAAACAGATTAGGTCTACATATAATAAATGGAAAGGTATATTCTATTAAAACAAAATACTCTCTGATTTAAGTTACTGTCCACTTAGGAAGTATTATGACTACTTTCTGGTTAGAGATGTTCAAAATAGCTGTCCAAAATGGTGTAACAGCAGTATTAAGTGTTTATAAAAATTCTAGGATTCAAATAGAATGAAAAGTTTATGATAACTGTACAAGAAGTGTTTCTTTATATGTTAGCCACCATTGAGCTTCACAGGGTGAAAACTGGAAAAGACAGAGGTGAATTAGATCTTCAGGAATACATACATGTTGTATACATTTTTCTATGAAGTCTTAAAGAGTGCTTAGATAATCTGTACTAGTAGAAGGGATAAAAGATAAATTGAAGCTCCATTTTTAAACAATGACAACAAAAAAGAATATAAACTACTATAATAAAACATTTAAATAGTACTAAAGACACAGTACAATTTGAATACCAGTTATATGCTGTCAATAGTTTTCCTTTAAAAAAGATCAGTTCCTGGGCTTCAAGATGTTTTCTTTATAGAAATAACCAGCATCTGGCTCGTGGTCATACACCAAGCTCACACCCACTGCAGCTGCAATAGCAGTGTCAGGTATGTGAAGGATCTTTTGACGCTCCCTCCCAGCAGCACTGGGACCTCTATGTATCATGTGGTGGCCACCAGGCCCTGAAAAAGACTATAGCAGGACAGCCTGGGCCACCTCCTTGATTGTGGATGCCGCTTTCTCCAGTTCCGCTTCTGTTTGTTCCATTGTGACCACAATCCTAATGCTGAGAGATAATAACAGACATCTGTTTTGTGAAAAAGCTCTTGGAACACAGCCCACCCAGCAGCTGACCTGCTGTCACAGTTGCTTTCTTGCTATGATGCAGGGTAAGGGGTGGGAACAGGGCCCTATGTCCTGCAGAATGAAGACATTTCCTATCAGGCCATTCACAGAAGCTTGTTGCCCTGCCTGAACTGTGTGTGTGTCTACTTGAAGTCGCCTGCAGTAGGGCTCTGCCCAGATACGCCAGCAAACTGGCTTTTCACATAACCTACTGCCTCAAGCAGCACTAGGTCTGAGGTGAGAATTTCAATTTCTCAAATGAGTAAACTGTCTGCTTGCTCACATTTGTAATTTAGTAAGTCATGAGGAAGTGCTATAATACTTTGAGGCAAGGCAGACATTTTCAAGTCTGCAGAAAAGTGAAGACAAATACTGGCTCCTCAAGTCAATTCTACCTCTGTCTGCAAACATCTGCTTCATTCCCTGGACACATCTATTGAGTTGCAGTGCTGGGCATGGAGCCCAGAGCATAAAGCCAAGATGGCCTCTGTCCTCAACACACTAAATCACATCTTTCCTGGGTACAGAGAGACATGAGAGGGCAGGATCTGTAGGGTGCTTTTGAACTGATGCCCGAGGGGTCTTTCAGAACCCCAGCCCAGCCTGTGTCTGCACAGCGCTGACTCCCATTCACTCTTAGGTTGTCCTGGGCCTTCTCCACGCTCCCTCTCACTGCTGCCTTTTCAAGCTTGTGCTCTGGCTCCCACACACGCCTATAGGTGGCCATGCCACGGCATACCCTACTCCCTACCAGAAGGCCACAATGCCCACCAGGTGCCTTACGTATTCAATTTTCTGAGCTCAGCTTACTCATTAGTCTCTCTCAGAAATCTGAGTCCCTCCCTGACCAGACAAACTGTGGCCTATTTCTCTGTGACCTCACTGACCCCTGCCATGACTTGCCTCAGGTGTCTCCCTCCTTAAACTACACTGTCAGTATGTGGAGGGCAGGATCAGATGTTCTGTTAAATCATGAGTCTAGGTGCATCCCCATGTAGGGCTTCCTGATCCTTGTGATTTCCTGCCACTGCTGTTTTCCCTGAATGTTATGTAAGGGTTTGTGGGATTGAGTGCCCCACGGTACTCCAGCCAGAGGCAGTGTCCTCATGGCAGAAACTGCTGGCACAGTGTGTGCTCTGAGGGGTGTGGAAGGTATTTGCTGATGGAAACTTCTACTGTCTCAGTTTGTTCTTAGAATCTCAGACACTTCTTTCAGTCAAGTAAGAGGGTACTATGAGTCTTTTGGGGCTTTTCAGTTAAAATTGGAAAACATCTAGTTTAAGAACAGACAAGAGCTGATATTTTAATGATAAACATTCTTCCTTGCCCTGTAATAGCCTTTTAAAAAACTTCAAGACATGATACATTTCATACAGGTTTTAGGGTAGGAAAACAAAAGTTCACACTTTAATGCACCAACCTTGGAGGAGGGAGGCACTTCTCTTCTTTCTCCAAGTAGCGTGCCTGAGTTAATGCAATGCTTCTGTTCATGCACTGCAGGAAGAAAAGAAATACATTCAAACCAGGACTTCGGACACTGTGGTACTTAAAACAGGAAGGTACCTTTAAATGCTATTCTAAACAGTAGTTTTAATTCATTTGTCCAGTAATAACTGCTGGAAGATGTAATTGACACAGCATAATGCAATTGAGGGCAGTGCTGTTGGACTGTGCACTATAGTAGCCATGAGCCCATGTGCTGATCAGGTGCTTTAAGGTATGGCTAGTGCCACTAGGAGATGGAGCTTTAGTTCAATGTAATTTAAATAGCCACAGGTAGCTAATAGTTATTTTAGACATAGCTGAGTTACAACACAGGGGAACAGTATCACCAAAGCTCTATATACTAACCAAGAGCTGGACTTAAGAATAATGGCAGTAGAATGTTTCAGACAGAAACTGCTCCTACTCCAAACACTAGTGGTGCCTCCGATTCTTGTCTGCTACATTTGGCCAGGTGCTACCAGGCACAGAAGGGTCTGCTGCCATATATTTGTGCACAGCTTTCCCATGCCTTAATCACCTGCTGACATTTTTAAAAACTTAAAACATTCTCTATCAGAATAAAGAAAGTATAAAAATCAGATCAAGTGGTTATAGTGGTTTCTTTTTGGGGTGATGAAAACGTTTTGGAGTTAGTGATGGTTGCACAACCTTGTGAATATATGAAAACCACTCAATTGCATAATTTGAAAGGGTGACTTCTGTGGTATATGAATCATATTTTTACAAAAGAACCAATTTACAAGAGAAGAGGACAGCCATTCCCTATGCTGGGAGTGGGACCCTGTGTGAGCTGCCAGGCAGGGTTTCCACTGGAAAGGGTAGAAGCCGGGCAGTGAGGACAGGTTTGTGCTGTGTCTCAGCCTGGAGCTATGCCCACAAAAACTTACTCCTCCTGAAGACACCCACACTGCCTGTCTCTAGCCCTGGCTAGTTACAGAACATTATAAATCTTCACTCAGTTTGTAAAAACAGTGTTTTGTCAAGCAACTCAAGAAGCTGACAAAACCTCTCAGTTCAATAAGGCTTAGACAAGTGTTGCAGTTCCATGATCTTTTATTTCCCTCAAATACTGAAAAGGAAAAGTGGAGAGGAGCGCACAGAAGACTTTGAAGATGGAAGCTGTAACACTACACAGAAGTGCTAAGAGCTTCCTTTTTCCTTCCCACAATGTGCTTTCCAGGCAGGGTTCTGTTCCCTCCCCATAGGACCTGTTCTCTGCTCATTGAGCTCTCAAGGTGACTTCCTGAACACAACCCACGCTGAGCTGGGGCCAAGTGAATAATTATTAGAATCGAGTCATCTCACTCACTTGTCCTCTTCTGTGTTTCTCTTCCGCACAAAGTAGTAGTGAGACCTAAACTGTTGCTGTCCAGTAAGCAAAACACAAAGGTGGATTTAACAAGGATCTGACACCCCGACACCTAGAGAGGCCCACGTCCTGCACACAAACATGTGCAGAAGACCATCTGAGGGGGTCTGGGGAGACTCAGAGAATGATGGGGCCAATGCAAATTCCAACATAGGGAACAGCCTCAGGGGCCTGCTCTGCAGCAGCCACATTGGTCATACCACCAGGCCATCCAGAAAACAAATTCACTGTCCAGAAAGGCAATGTGATTCAAGTGACTTCCTGACTTGTCCCTTCAGCTCATGTTTCATTTATAAACTTGTTTCAGTATCACATTTGTATAAGAACTCTAATCTGAAGGATGATGTCCTACCTATTGTCTGTACATATTTAAGATACATTACAGTGAAAACACCAAGGCAGTAAATGTGGTTGGTGGGATGTCTGTCCCTTTAAAACAGCTAGTCTTTTTTCACATTTGCAAAGCTGGACCTGAGGGGACATCTGTGACATTTCCTCACTCAGCAAGGTGAAAGTCACTCCAGCCCAAGCATTCATAATCTGACATGTTTCCTTAATTAGGAATTTCACATTCTGGGTTTGGTAATATATATTTTTTTAAGAGGACTGACTCCAGAAGGCCATGAATTATATGAAGATGTCAGGAATCTGTTAGTCCAGACTATGTGTTCACATATCATAGAACACAGGACACTTGAAACAAGCTATGAAGATAGAGGCTAGCTTCACACTGCGGTTTTCATACCAAGCAGCTGTGTGACTGTGGGCAAGGACTTGACTTCCATGAGCCACAGCCAGGCAAAGAAACACAAAAGACAGCAGCCCTCACAATTTTCCTGCTGCTGAGTGGCGGGCACTCGGAGAGGAACCTCCAGAAGAAAACATCAACAGGAACAATTAGGTCAAGGAAGCACAGTGTAGCCCATTTTCATTCTTAAATACACACGAGATGTATTTCAGATTTAAGTACAAGGCACGAACTGTCATGAAGCTGCAGGGCCACTGGACATTTCTTAGGAGGAGGAGCAGCGGCATGATGGAAAATGAGGAGGGAGGACTCCAGGAGACACAGCTCTGCTGAACAGAAAAGGGCAAGTAGTCTTCCCCAGTGAGCATTTCTTGGCTAAGAACTGAGTTACAATTGGTAGTAAGCTGACTTTCAGATCCATCCTTCCTTTTTGGTTATAAGATTATTATGGCCTGTTTCTGAGCTATGTCGGGGGTTTACCCTAACAGGTAGCTGTCCAGTGTTGTGTGTGGTCATTACAAACAACGCTGTCCCCATGTACATGTAAGAAATCCTGGCTTTGTAAATGGTAAGCAAAAGGGCTTTCTGGAAGGTTATTCAGAGTAGAAGCAAAGTGTACTTTATATTTTAATAAAATGTGGCATGGAACACTACACTTTCAATGCAGGTTGAAAATGGACCCAATGGGATGAACTGTTTCTATCAACATGTGCTACAGATTCAACTGGGCATTGAAGCAATTTCATGAGAGGGGTGACCAGCAACTTCCACTGTATACCACCGCTGGGGCAAAGATGGCTTTCTTACAAACGACATAAAAAAATTGCTTGGGTTCAGGGGAGGGTGGTAAAGGAGAATCACTCGAATAACTGGATACTTACTTGATTTACAATTTCCTGAAGTAGTTTAACATCCCTTTCTCGTGACCCAGTGCTCTCTTGTAGCTGCAGGTGAAAAGCTGGAGACAGTGTCTCCCCGACCACTTTTAACCCAGAAATACTGAAGAAGGAAAAACACACATATCACAACTCAGCTCCCTTCCAGGCTCAGATACCTCCACACAAATAATTTTACAGTCTTCATTAAAGAATGTGACAGAAACCTGTGACTGTTATAAGAAACCATCCTGTGGTGGGATTCCAATTCTGATAAAAGTAAGATGCATGCTCTCAGCAGTGCTCCCAGTCCAGGATCCCTCATGCTGTTTCTGTGAGCAGGGCTGGGAGGAAGGTGCCCATCTGGTGGACACCTCTGGATCACATGTCACAGAAAGCACAGGAATCACCTCCAGTCTCCCATCAAGTCTATGCTCCTGCTCCTTCACCTACCTGGGCTCAGGAGGCCTCTCCTCCTTGGGCTCCTTGCAGGCCATCAGTCCCTAGGCTTCCACCTTGTTGTTTCCTCTCCCCATCTGCTCTCTTCCATCCTCCCATTGCTGCTAGCACCAGACATATCTGGTCTCAGCCCCAGTGTCACTCCCGGGGGTTCCCTCATCACCTATTCTAGGGAAGGGTCTGCACCATTATTTTCTGTACTTGCTGTTTGTTTCCTTCACTTCAGAGACTACTTATTACAACTGTTTCCTTGCTTGTTATCTAAGTCTTTGGTCTGTACCTTGTCTTATAAATTATGTAAGTAACCTGACATTTAAAATGTTATAATTCAACTACCAGCAGTATGTTTAGATTGAAAAGTTTACTTATTTGTATGTTTAATTTTAAATTTTACTTGAGTTAACACATTTTCTTCTTTCTTAGAATTAATAGCACAGAAATCTGCTGCTTCTCAGGGAGAAAGATATTTAAGGATGTTTGACCTAGAACACAAATGGTAATACATGTTTCTTGAAATTAGGCTAAACATTTTGGATTGCTTTCATTTAGGTTGTTTCTCCTAGAAAGATCTGTTCTCCCTTCAAAATAAAGCATGTGGGAGCATACATGATTCCTCACATATTGTTTAGGGCTCAACAAACTTTTACTGGATGTCTACCACATGCCAAGTAGCATGAGAGGTGCTGGAAGCAAACATCACCTGGCTTTCAAGCAACCCTTGCACATTATTAAATTGTGTCTCCTTTCTTTTCAAAAAAATTTATTTATTTGATTCTAGAGAGAAGGGAAAGGGGAAGGGAAGAGGGAGAAAGAGAGGGAAAGAAATGGCAAAGCGAGAAACATAGATCGGTCGTCTCTCACATATGCCCCAACCACGCCCTGACCAGGACAGAACTTAGGTGTGGGCATGTACCCTGACGGGGAATTGAACCTGCCACCCTTTGCTTTGTGGGACAACACCCAACCAACTGAGCCACAGTGGTCAGGGCATGTCTTCTTTCTTTAAATGCCACACACCATGCTGTGATCTCTCAATAAATTAGACTGCAAATTTCAATCATGGAATCTTAGAATCAGGGCTTCTGAAATGTGGGACAACCTTCTAGATTAGTTTTCTTTGCTAATGTAGGAGCAAAACAACATGCTTTTTAAAAACCCATAACCTATGTGAACTCTGAATGTGCTAAACTTGTACACAAAAAAGTACCAATTGTCTTTACATCATGTACTCTCAGGGGAGAATTTTAAAAATTGCTTTTCAAATAGCATTTCATATCAATTAAATGGCTCAGATTTTTCTTAACACATACAAGGTACCTACAGCCCAACTGAACCTGTGCTTCCATCAAATGGGCTGATCTCAGACAGTGGGTGAGGCAGGCTGGTGGGAGAAGGAAGGAAACAAAACACCCTTTTTCTGGCTGCCATGACTGAATGTCAGATGAAAATGTAATTAAAACCAAATGGACACAAAATTATATCTTGAGTTCAGAAACTCAAAAGCTGTGTTGCAGGGCCTACAATACTTTTTAAATAAAAAATTTGAAAGGCCTATTATTTTACCCAAATAGGTAAATACTAGATAAGTACTGGGCTAGGCCCCAGGCACAGAGCAATCAACAGTTCAGATGTGGCCTCCACCATGTGCTGCCAGTCAGGGAGGAAGCTGGACACAAATAACAATCTGCTAGAATCTAGGGACTCCTCAAGTTTCCAGCAAGGAATCAAACTAGCACAGGCTGCTGACTTCTTCCAAACACAACCTCAGAGAAGAAAGAAGAAAGTCACTGATTAGAAGAGACTAAAAAAAATTACTTAGAAGTAAACATTGAAAACACTGCCTTTGATATTATTTTTCTTTCAGATATTTATTGGAAAATAAGAAATAAAACAAATAACCTAAATGTAGGAAGTTAGAGTAAGAACAAATTCAATCAAAGTAGAAAAATGAGAGAGAAATAAAATGAAAGAAGTATGATTAAAAAAACAAAATTAAATTTAAAAATAACTAGCTTGGCAAAATTCTGGGAAGATTATCATAAAAATGCAAAAGAAAGGAACATAAAATTTAAAAGGGAAATAATATAGCCAAGGAGAGATAATCACAAACAATACCTATGGAAGGCCTTGAACCTAGAGAAACTTAAAAGGCTGGGCATCCTACCCAATTCTGAAAAGACAACAATTAAGCCTTGTCACACACAATGGCTCCAGAAAGCAGGAAGTGTGGAAAAACTGCTCAGTCATTGCCTGAGGCTATCAAAATGCTGATTCCTACGTTATACAAGGTTGGTATAAAAAAGATTATAGGACGACTTAAATTATAAGTATGGAGCGCTGGCTGGTGTGGCTCAGTGGATTAAGCGCTGGCCTGCAAATCAAAGGGTCACTAGTTCAATTCCCAGTCAGGGCACATGCCTGGTTTGTGGGCCAAGTCCCCAGTAGGGGGCATCTGGGAGCCAGGCACACATTAATGTCTCTCCCTTTCTTCTTCCCTTCCCCCTCTCTAAAAACAAATAAATAAAATAATAATAAAAAGAATTTACAAAAAAATAAATTATAAGTACAGATATAAAGATTCAAATTAAAAGCTAACTGCATTTAGTAGTGTTGAAAATGACTTCCGGCCAAGATGGAGGCATAGGTAGACACACTGTGCCTCCTAGCACAACCAAGATAGGGACAACAACAATTTAGAAACAGAATAACAACCAGAACTGACAGAAAACTGAACTGTATGGAAGTCGGACAACCAAGAAGTTAAAATAGACCTGTCCATGCAAACCCGTAGGAGGGGTGGAGTTGGGCAGCCAGGCGCAGGTTGAGGCACGGAGAGCAGAGAGCATTGGGGCCAGGTGCACGTAAGGCATCTGGGGCGCTCAAGACCACAGCGGGCAGACCCAGAGCGTGTAAGTGGGAACTGGTAGACCCTGGCTGAGGGGTGGCAAATGGCAGACCCAGACAGGCTGCGATTGTGAAGCAAGACACTATGCGCAACCCAGGATCCCAGTGCTGGAAAGTAGAGCCTTGGGACACTGATTGAAAACACCTGTGGGAGTTGAGGCGCAGGGAGAGACTCCCAGTCTCACAGGAAAGGTCCTTGGAAAGTCCCACGGAGTGCACAAGCTCACCCACATGAGAACTGGCACCAGAGGGGCCCAGTTTGCTTGGGGGAAGCGGGGGAAGGGACTGAGGTCCAATGGAGAGTGGAGCAAGCACCACTGTTCCTTCTTGGACCCCGCCCCCACATACAAAGTCATAACCCAGCAACTGGGGTACCCCACCCTGGTGAACACCTAAGGCTCCACCCCTCATACATAACAGGCGCAACCAGACCAAAGGGGGAGGGGGAAAGATGGCTCAAACAGAATTGAAAGCCCCACAACCAGTACTTTTAAGCAAGCGAGAGATAGGCAACCTATAAAAGGCACAGTTCAAAGCACTGGTGATCAGGATGCTCACAGAATTGGTTGATTTTGGTCACAAATTAGATGAACAAATACAGGCTACTATAAGAGAAATGAAGGAAAATGCACAGAGAACCAATAGTGATGGGAAGGAAACTGGGACTCAAAACAATAGAGTGGTCCAGAAGGAAGAAAGAAACAACCAAACAGAAAAGAGTGGAGAAATAAGAATTCAAAAAAATGAGGAGAAGCATATGAACTTCCAGGGCATCTTTAAACACTCTAACATCTGAATGATAGGGGTACCAGAAGGTGAAGAAGAAGAGAACAAGTGGAAAACTTACTTGAACAAATAATAAAGGAGAACTTCTCCATTCTGGCAAAGGAAATAGACTTCCAGGAAGTCCAGGAAGCTCAGAGAGGCCCAAAGAAGTTGGACCCAAGGAGGAACACACCAAGGCACATCATAATTACATTAGCCAAGATTTCAATGAAGGAGAGAATCCTAGAAGCAGCAAGAGAAAAGGGGACAGTTACCTACAAAGGAGTTTCCATCAGACTGTCAGCTGATTTCTCAAACGAGACCTTACAGGCAAGAAGGGAGTGGAAAGAAGTATTCCAAGTCAGGAAAGGCAAGGACCTATATCCAAGATTGCTCTATCCAGCAAAGCTTTCATTTAGAATGGAAGGGCAGATAAAGTGCTCTTCAGATAAGGTCAAGTCAAAGGAGTTCATCATCACCAAGCCCTTATTTTATGAAATGTTAAAGGGACTTATCTAAGGAAAAGAAGATAAAAAACATGTATAGTAAAATGACAGCAAACTCACAATTATTAACAACCACACCTAAAACAAAACAAAAAGAAGCTAAGCAAACAACTAGAACAGGAACAGACCCACAGAAATGGAGATCACAAGAAGGGTTAGCAATAGGGGAGTGGGAGGAGAGAGGGGGAAAAGGTACAGAGAATAAGTAGCATAGATGGTAGGTAGAAAATAGGGGGAGGGTAAGAATAGTATGGGTTATGTAGAAGCTAAAGAACTTATGACACAAGGACATGAACTAAAAGGGGGGGGAATGTGGGTGGGAGAGGGTGTGCAGGGTGGACGGGAGTGAAGGGGGGAAATGGGACAACTGAAATAGCATAATCAATAAAATATATTTAAAAAGAAAAAAATAGTGTTGAAAATTATATTGTAAGCAAGTAGGAATTTAGTCAGAAATGCAAAGATGGCTTAACATCAGAAAATATACCAATGCAATTCAGCATGAGATAAATCTGTAATTTTAAAAAAGTCCCCAATCTAGGAATCATTTGATAAAGGCCACCTACACAAAACCTATCATATGTTTTACATTAAGAAAAAAAAACAACCCTGTTATTTATTTTTAGACATGGGAAGGGAAGGAGAGAAATATTGATATATGAGAGATACATCGACTGGTTGCCTCTCACATATCCACAACCAGGGACTTGGGCGGCAACCCAGACACGTGCCCTGACCGAACTGAACCAGTGACCCTTTGGTTCTTAGGCTGTTATTCAAACTACTGAGCCACATGGGCCAGGGCTCATGTTTTACACTTAATAAACACTTTTATATTGGGAATAAGAGAAGGATGTCTGGTATCACTGCCATCGTTCAATAGAGTATTAGAGACCCAGACCAATGTAATAAAAGAAGAAAAAGAACTCCTAAAATGCTTAAGAATTAAGAAGAGAAAAATATTATTGCAGATTACAGGATTTCTATGTATATCATTGTAACAGAATGAAACAAACTACTAGAATTAGTAAGATCTTAGACTACTGAATGTGGGATCAGTTTAGAGAAAACAGTAACATTCTTATAAATCAGCAACAATTAGAAAATATAAGAGAAAAAACAACCCCATTCATAATAGCAATAGCATCTACAGGATATCTACAAACTACCCTTAAAGGTCCCATAGAGATACAAGAGCTTAGGGAAAAATTTAAATTGCCCTGATGAGGTGCAGGTTCAGGAGAAACCAGGAAGGGAGAGATTGGACACAGTTACATAACTGTTTTTGAAGTGTTTTGCTGTTAAAAGGAAAAGAGAAACAGGATGCTGGCTGGAGGATTAGGACACGAAGAAAAATTCAAGTACATGAACACTAATCCCCTCCACACTAATCAGAAAATTAAATGCAATTACAATTAAGCCCTGGCTGGTGCAGCTCAGTGGATTGAGCGCGGGCTGCGAACCAAAGTGCTCCAGGTTCAATTCCCAGTCAGGGCACATGCCTGGGTTGCAGGCCATGACCCCCAGCAACTGCACATTGATATCTCTCTCTCTCTCTCCCCCTCCCTCCCTTCTCTCTCTAAAAATAAATAAATATAATCTTTAAAAAACAAAAAACAAAAAACCAAAGTCTGAGTCAAACTCCTCTTTAAAAAAATGCAATTACAATGAAAATTCTAGTAATATTTTTGGTGGAACTTGAACTTATTCCAAAACTTACACAGTGACTGGGCTCACTTTGGCAGCACATGTACCCAAGGTTATATAGTGATAAAAACAGAGATAGTACCAAACACAGTCAGAGGACTGAGCAAATAACCAATGAAGGAGAAAGAGCTGAAAACCACAATCAGGAATAAGAAGGAAACTGGTGTATGAGAGAGACCAACCAGTGAAGAAAGGATGTGGTATCTGGATATTTAGAAACTAATGGCACTAGTATTAAAATAAACGAGACCTCCCTCTCTTGACCTCATTTATTTCTCCAGCCAGCATCCTATTTCTCTGTTCCTCTTAACAGCAAAACTCCTCAAAACAGCTATGTAACTGTGTCCATTGCCTCCCTTCCTGGTTTCTCCTGAACCTGCTTCTATCAAGCATTTTGCACCCACTACTTCCCTGCAACTACTAATCAAGTACGATAGCCTCCACATTATGAAACCAAAGGAACCACTCTCAGTGCTCTTATCTGATCTATCAGCAGCAGCACAGGACACACAGAAGTTCTAACCATTTCACTTACTAGCAACTGTAGTTACTCAGACCAAAAACCTTAAAATCAAACTTGAATCTTCTTTCTCACTTACCCTGAATATGAACTTCTGGCAATACCACCTTCAAAATATATCTAAAACCCTCTGCTACTATGAAGGTTGAAGTCACCTTCATCTTTCACAGGAGGCACCACGCAATATCCTCACGGGTTTCCCTACTTCTGTACTTGCCACCAGGTATATTATGTATTTTTTCACACAACATAAGAGTGATTTTGCTAGGTAAGTTCAGTCATGTCATGCCACTCTTGCTCAGAACCAGGCCATGGCTTCCTACTTGAGCCAGGTTCTTGTCACGGACTTCAAAGGCATGCCCTGGCCCATTCTCCCTTCTTGCCACACTGACATCCTTGATGTTTTGTTTCCTGTTCCCTCTACATATCTAGATACCTGTGCGATGTGCTCCCACATTTGCTTTACTGTGTGTTTGGTATGAGGTGCCTGCAGAGTCCTTTAAGCAGAGATGCTAAAAGTAAGCCTTTGGATGTGAGACCTGGAATCCTACAGAGAGGGATACATTGGAGATACAAATTTGTGAGTTGCCCACATGCAGATGCCATGATCTGAAGCTCCAGAGGTGGAAGAATGAAATTCTCCAAGAAGGTAACAGAGAAAAGAGCCATGGACTAAGTCCTGAAGAGGAGGGTGCTAAAAAAAAGGCTTTGAAGGAGACCAAGATGAAGCCATTCAGAAAGGCAGAAGAAAACCACAGTATGGAGTAACAGAATCTAAGGAAAGAGAGTGCTGCAAGAAGGACAGTGATCAACTGTGCTGAAAAAGGTAAGTAAGACGAGCTCTGAAAATGGTCCGCTGGATTTAGCAACAAGGCTGTCACTGGTAACCTCCACAGGAACAGTCTGGGTAAAGTGCAAGAGTAGAGGCACATTCAGTAGTTTCAAGTGTAAATGAGAGGTAAAGATGTGGATAAAGTTCTAACAACTCTGGGGAAGATGAGCTATAAGAGAAGCAGAATACAAGCTAGTGCTAGAGGTAAAGGTGGGGTCAGGGAAAGGAATGTATATGCAGAGTGTACCTGAATGCTAATCACATGACTCAGGAAGGGGAAAGACCGATGAAAAAGAAAAGGGACAGCAAAAGCACTTAGTCTTTAGAAAGAAGAGGGGTGATGGTTGGAGGAATATTTCTTTGGCTATAACACACCAGACAGGTTCAGATACCAGTTAAGTGCATAGGTTTGTTAGGAAAAATAAGGGAGTTCCCAAGGGACAATATGAGGCACGGTTGTCAGCTAAACATAGATGAAGTTAGACAGAGGGTTAAGGATATTGGAGAGATGAAAAGGTGTGAAAGAGCTCGGAAAAGTGGAAGACTAGACTTACAAAATAAACACCATAATACTGCCAGACAGAATGAAGGGTTATGTTCCTGAATTTACAGTGATTCCAATGTGCTGGCCTGTGTTGGTATTAATATTTCATCAACCAATGTAACTGGAACCAATATAAATAATCTCTCTCCATCATAAATCATGCAAGAACTTTTGTTACTATAAGGTAGACACACCCAGAACTTTAATTATTTCTGCCCCTACTTTATCGGGAACAGCTGTGATCTGCTCATTTTTTACCTGTCCTTGTCTTTTAGAAAAGTTTCTAGTTTCCATATCTGGCAATAGAGGAAGACCTATCATCACCAAAATGGCTTGTTTCACCTTAAAAAAAGCAAAAAAGAAACACCCTGGGCAATGTGAGATATTTTCTATAAGAACAGAAATCTGCCTGAAAATAGGACCAAACTCTATTTTTATCTCAACTCTAGTAGAAGAATGTTAAAGTACTCCTGTGTTGTTAAAACAAATAAAACTCATAAAGTTCTTTTCAATTTCACTTGTTTCTTTTTCTTATATTAACTTCAAATAAAGCTTCGTAATTTTCTAAAAAGGAATATGGATAGTATGAATACATTGTAATCTAATTACATAGCATATAGTTATTTCCTTTTATTTATACATATGTGGAGAGATTCTCCAATATTAATGCTGGTTATTTCTGGTAGTAGCATGTTGAGTTATTTGTTTTTTTTCTTTTTCTTTTTAAAATTTTAATCACTGTTCAAGTATTTTTTATTTTTATTGTTTTTTATTTTTTACTTTTAATTGTTACAGTTACCTATTTTTATCTTGTATATTGCTATAATATTTTATTAATGAGCTTGTATCATTTTAAGAAAATCATGATTCTTTAAAATAACAAGACAATGGATACCATGGTTTCATACAGACAAATGTAAGTAAACTGAGTTTTTGATTTCTTAGTTGCAATTGTCAAACTGACCCAAGCCTATCAAATGTACCCAGCACCAAAGAGATGACATTCAAAATTTTTCATTAATTGTTTTAATGTGGTGCAGATGAACGTTAAGTTGGTTGAAAACATATAAAACTTACCCTTGTAAAGCTTTATGAATTCGTTTGCACTTTTCCTTCAACACTGCAAAAATACCTGAGTGAAAAAAATAGAGTCAAGAGTACAGATGACCCTTTAACAATGCTAGGGTTAAGGGTGCTAACCCCCTCTCCATGCACATGTAATTTGTGCATGGAGAATCCACATATAACTTTTGACTTCTCAGAAACTTAAGTTGTCCCTTGGTCTTTGGTGGGAATACCAAAATCTGCAGATGTTCAAGTCACCTATACAAAATGACAGCTCAGTGAACTTCCAACCACAGATTGAAAACAGTATATACAAGTGGACCTGTGGAGTTCAAATCCGTGTTGTCCAAGGATCAACTACATATTTGGAAACTTTGATACTACTAACCTAAAAATATTTTTAAAGATCCAGTTCAATTTCATCAATTTAAAATGCTACAAATCCTTCCACATGCTAACAGCACACATACAGTCAGAAACTCCTCTGGAGGCCCAAGCTTTCATCCTTAGTTCATCCTGACACCTTTTTACCCCACTTTCAGCAAAAATCTGGGATGACGTTTTCTACATCAAAACGATGACTGATGACTGCTGTTCTTATCAAAATTTTATTAAATAACCTGGCTAAGAATAAAAGGGCACAACTATATTTTATTTCTAGAACCCAAACGATTTTGTAAAAAATAGAGACTGTATGTAATTAAGTAATGTTTCTGATCTTTTCACATATATTTTCCTCTTTCTCCAGGAAAACCCAAAAACTAAAATGTCTGAGCAGGAGGTGGGAGGGCCAGGTCATCTACTGAGCAGGCATATGAATGCACTCAAAGAGACACAGAGAAACACATTTCCTGATTCTCTGAGTTAAAACCAGAGTTGAAAATTTAGATTTAAAATTCAGAGATACCAGGTAATGCCTATTTTTCAAATTCTGTTCTACACTTTGGTGAGGAGGCATGATCACACCCAAAGCCACATTTGAAATTTAGTCGATTTCTCCAGTTAAGTAAGCTTTAATAGTTGGTAAACTACATACCAACTGATAATTCAAAGGCTGAAAGAGAAACTAGAAAACAGTTATAAAACTATATAACAAAAATTATTAGCACACTTCAACTAATTTCTCCAAAAATGATAAAACAAAGGACAACTGGCCCAGAGCTGACCCTTCCTCCTCTCGGTGCCTCTACCCACCAAGGGAACAAGTGCTTTGGCTCTAGATCTGGGAACAGGAGAGAAGCTCTACATGCAATCCCTGATGCAGCAACAACTGCTTCACTGCCGTTCTTCCTATAAATACCTGGTAATGAAATTCAGAGCCAGAGCTCTGTCTGATAAATCATTTTCTCTAGTTAATTCCTCCAAAAAACATATCAGGAACATGGCTCATATAACTTGCCAAGTCTGACTTCCTGGGTCTGAAGGTTATACCTGGATTCTCTTCCATGATGTTGAGGGCCTCGATTGCAGCAGCAGCTAAAAGGGGAGGCAATGAAGCTGAAAAGCAGTACCCTTGGCCAGAAAGTCTCTGAGAAGAAACAAACAAGTTAAAAACCTATTTATTTTTTTGGCTAAAAAGTCTAAAGGCACCAAATTTCTGCCATCACTGACTTAACAGTATATACAAATAGTGAGGTAGTAAGATCCAGGCATGTAATACAAGACTTTTTTTAAAAAAAGAGATAATTGTGTCCTGGCCAGGTGGCTCAGTTGGTTAGAGTGTTCATCCCATACGTGGAAAGGTTATGGGCTCAATTCCTCAGAGACAGGTTCCCTCCCTGGTCAGGGTGTGTATGGGAGGCAACCATTCGAAGTTTCTCACATCAATGTTTCTCTCTCTCCCTGGCCCCCATCCGCTCTCCAAATCAATAAATATATCCTTGGGTGAGAATTTAAAAAAAAAATTAAAGGGAGCTAATTTCTAAATGTAAGTATTTTGAGTGATCCTTTTAATTTAAAAAATTTTAAATAAAAATTGATTAGGCTCTGGCCAGGTAGTTCAGTTGGTTACAGCTGGTTACTGTCCTGATGCACCAAGCTTGTGTTTGACCTGTGTTCAGGGCACACAGAAGCAGCAATCAATGGATACATAAATAAGTGGAACAACAAATGGATATTTCTCTCTTCCTCTCTCTCTCTCAAATCAATCAATAAAAAAGTCTTTAAAAAACTGTGATTGTGAATGAAATTTTGTTAAAGTTACATTTTGAGATGACAAATGGAGCAATGAGTTTCAGCCGCCACTTTTGCTTTTAAAAAGAACGTACCTGATGGTCAATTACGAAAGACCGGCCACAGCAGAAACCCCCAATAGAAGCAAGTGAATTCTCCATGTTGGCACTGATAAGATCAATATCATCAATCTGTCAGAAAAGACAGGGGGTAGCAATTATTCCTCAATTAAAAACAAACCAATGTCAAGTCTGGAGACAAAATTTCTGCACTAATCATGTCAACATCTGGGTTCTATGAACTATTTCAATGAAAACAGAGGGTGAACCACACAAAATCTGTTGTTAAAAGGACTGATGTTTCAAAGCCCACCTTTTTCCCATTTCATCATGCATTAACAATTTATACACAATGGGGAAGAGAGAGATAAATTAAAAGAATATGAAACCCAAAGCTGTTTGATACTAAAAATATTCACAGGTACAAAATAAAATCATTTCCTGGCTTTAGTCACAAAAGGTCATTGAGGTAAATAAAAACCAGAATTTTAAGTACTTTGTTCCTATATTCCATTTAACTTTCACCTTTCCAAAAATGAAACCACACATGGTAATTGACTCTGTGACCAAACTGGATGAATTGCGCAGTAGATGATCCTAATGTATCCCATGGGCTTCTGAGTTCTACCTTCTCAACAATTTAAGTATTCCTTTGATCCTCACCTTCTGTTCCAGCCCCCAGAATCAAGTTTTATTCTGGCTACGCAGTAACCATTCAATAATTACTCACCAATGGCCATGATAATGACTGGTCAGATCACATCTGTTGTTTTTTTAAGATGTTCCTCAGATCTAACAAGAAAATCTATATACTCTCATTTTTTAAAAAAATCCTTTTATTGTAAAAAAATTTAAACATATACAAAAGCAGAATAGGAGAAAGTATCCTATCACCCAGATTCCTTTAGCAACTCATGGACAATCTCATTCCATAAATAGCCCCTATTACCCTCATCATTTCTTTGGAGTAAATCTCAGACTTCATATGGTTTCATCTTTAAATATTTCAGTGTACATTTCTCAAAGATATAGACTCTTCCAAAAATATAATCATAAAACTATTATCACACCTAAAAAATGAAAAATTCCTTAACATCATATATTCAGTGTTTAAATATTTGTCTCATAAAGCTTTTTTTAAAACAGTACTTGTTTGACTAAGGATCTAAATAAGGCCCATATAATCTGTACTCTTACTCATGCCCTGACATAGATAGTGCTTTTTTCCCTTCTGTAAAATTTTCATTCCGTAAGGTTTACTTGAATTATGTTTCCATTTTATCCTTGATTCCTCAGTGCATGTAACTGTCAAATGTTGGTTTGTCTTTGAGGAGCCTATGTCAATCTAACTTCTCTAACCTAAGGTGATTTTATCTTTTACAGTTCAAGTTGTTAACACAGGTTGCAAAACTTTTACGCATAGGATTTGGGGAAAAGCTTCCTTCAACTTGACTATACATAGCGGGGGATGAAGACAGGTTCTGCAGATGGGCTGACTAGTTCCTCCCTGAGGCTCCAGGAGCACAAGCCACTAAGACCAGTGGCAGCTGGGGCTCACTTTCCTTTACAAAAGAAAACATGATAAACTGACTTTAGTTGTCTGGGACTTTGAAGGGCTTTGCAGAATCTGTGCCAGTGGTGTTTATATGTTTGTGTGTCAGAACTTTAAATATTAAAAGAACATCATTTCGCTGCTATGACAGATATATATTTTTAAAGATTTTATGTTTATTTTTTTTAGAAAGAGGGGAAAGGAAGGAGAAAGAGAGGGAGAGAAACATCAATGTGTGGTTGCCTCTTGCTGGCTCCCTATTGGGGGCCTGGCCTGAAACCCACGCATGTGCCCTGAGTGGGAATCTAACCAGCAACCCTTTGTCTCACAGGCCCATGCTCAATCCACTGAACTACACCAGGCAGGGCAATACTTTCTAAAGGACCACTTAGGGAATTGTTACTGTTTCTAAAGAAACACTGAAAGCCAGGGTCCAATTCTACTGTGTAAACACAACACAAATTGTATGATAAACCACTCTGAGTTGACAGTTCTGATAGAAGATAGGCCAGCTGGTTTGGCTGACCCAGTATGGCCTCCTTGGGCTGATGAAGTGACAGACACCAGTGGCATGGCCCTGTACATCCATGAGGGGTGCTGCCTGTGCCCATGAACCTGCTCAGCAGGATGGAAAAGCATACTTCCTATATGAGAGAATGTTCCAAAAAAGGAGAACTTACATTGATTCCAAAGTGTTCAGTGACTCCTCGGCCATGCTCCCCCAGGACTCCAAATGAAAGGCTTTCTTCCAGAAAGATCCTGGCTTTATATTTGTATTTTAATTTAACCTATGTGTTAATAAAACATAACTTTACAATTCTAATGATTAGTGACAGCAAACAGAATACCCCAGTAAGAACAAAATTAACCTTAAATGAAAAGGGCAAAATACCATGTCCAGCTGCTCCTCAGTATAGGTAGATTCTTATCTGTGAATCTGTCCACTTGCTGAAATTTATCTGTGACTCCTGAATCAATACTCAGGGCACAGGGGCAGAGGAATGAAAACTGTGAGTTCCCTGATCTGCATATTCCAGCTCAGTTAAACAAGTGACTGCTTCAGGTCATACATTAAGCAAGTGTCCTTCTCACAGTCTATTCATTGCCTCTTTTTTGCATTTTGTAGTTTTTGTTGGTGATCTTGTTTAAAATGATCTCAAGCATTGTGCTGAAGTGCCGTCTGGTGTTCTTATGTGTAAGAAGGCAGTGATATGCCTCATGGAGAAAATGTGTGTTAGATAAGCTTCATTCAGGCAGGAATTACAGCACTTTTGGCTGTGAGTTCAATGTGAATGAATCAACAGTATCAATTAAATAGGGTGTCTTTAAAGAGAAACACATATAACATGAGGTCATGTACTAAATAACTGATGAAAATGTTGTAACTAGAGGCATGTACAAAACTGTCTGTCTGGGAGTAATAGTTCAAAATGCTGTAATTCAGTATTTGCAGTATGTTCCTAAAACATAAGTACCATGAATAACAAAAATCGATGGTACTTTAGAAGCTCTAAAGTGTCCACCCTAACTCAATAATACATATAGCACGATGCCAATTTTTAAAGTAAGTGCTAAGACATTATGAGCACAGAAATGTAATCTATCTGTTAAATACTGGTCTGATCATACAAAACTTCTGGGAAATGTACATGCTCTTTCCTCAGTGGCACTGTGTTTTAATTTGGCTCTGTGGCATTTTTTTAATGCAGAAAACATTTTCACTGTGTTTTTCCCTTTACCTTTTTAGGTTTATAAGAAAGTCCTTTCTCATCAAAGATAGGTTCAGATGCATATTTATATGTTTTTCTAAGTATTTCATGTAATTTATATTTTTGTTTACACACTGGGAAGCTGAACATACACATGATTGTGTATAGGTTTTGCCCCCCTAATGTTTAATTACCCCATATGATATGCGTGTGATCAGTTTCACAATGAACTTAAAACACAATGATTATCAACCTCTAAATTTTATACATATTGCACAAGAAGATGACCTCACAAATATTCCCATGACCCATGTATCTTTTCTTGTGTCAGCATCTTAATTACTAAAGGTTTAATTTTAAGATTTTTTCCCACTGAAACTATAGAAATAATGCACAAAAAGTTTCAGGTGGTTGATGTCTGGTATCACAAGTCTCAGGTAATTTATTTTTTAATCATCAAGATTTTATTGGCTAATCTTGCTAATCAGTATCAAATCTGGTGTGGCGGTACAGAGCTTTTTGCTGGATTTTAATTAAAAATGAATAAACTCATTTAGGGAGAATAACATCTTTCAACACTGACTCTTTTCCATCCATTAATATTAAAGAAATAGTATCTAAAAATCATGTTTTAGAATATATTTAATAATATTATGGTAGAACTGGTATGTAAGTACACAGGTCAATGAAAGAAAAGAGAAACCCCACAATTAAAACCTATTTTGTACCCTGTAACTCCTCCATACTCAACACTTCCATACACCTGACCTGTCCCTATACTTAAGGTGCTGTTTCATTGCTTGATGGTATACTTGCCCAACGGTACTGCCCTACTGTTGTACCCCTATAAAACGCTGTTCTACCATCTTTTGACCCACTACCTGCTGTTTTTCTATCAGTCTTTGACACTCATGAAAACAAGGAGAGAAAATACATACATCTCTTTCACTATTTAGAATGTATATATATTTTCTCAAAACACAGTGAAAATCTTTTAAAATAAGATCTAAAACCCTTATTTTAAATCCTTACTTGATGGATGGACTCATAGATTCAAATTTCAATGGTCAAATGTAAGGGTGGTTCAAGAGGAAAAGCAACCAATGTAATGTAACATATTAACAGAATGGCACAGCCACTGTGGAAAACAGTATGGCCTTCCTCAGTAAGTTAAACATAAAACTACCATATGATCTAGCAATTACACAGCTAGATATATACACAGAGAAACTGAAAACAGGGGTTCAAACAAATATTTGTACATAAATGTTCATAGCTGCACTATTCACAATAGCCAAAAGGTGGAAACAACCCAAATATTGATCAGCACATGAACAAAATGTAATCTTACTTTAACTTTCAAAGGGAATAAAGTATTGATCCATGCTATAAACTGAGAGAACCAGGAAAACTATAAGCTAAGTGAGTGAAGCCAGGCGCAAAAGGTTATGTATTGTAGTAGTCTCCCCTTAGCAGTCTGTAGTTTCACTTATCCACAAATTTGGTCTCAGTATGTTAACTGGAAAATCCCAGAAATAAACAACTCAATAAGCAATTTATTAGCTTTAAATGGTGTGCTCTTCTGAGCAATGAGATATATAATAGCATGTTCTCCTCTCCACCTTGCCCAGGACGTGATTCATCCTTTCTCCAGCACATCCACGCAGTATACAAACACTTAGTAGCTGTCTCAGGTATCAGATGTACTGTTGAGGTATTGCAAGTGACTATGCTCAAGTAACTGTTATTTTAGTTAGTAATGACCCCAAAGTGCAAGAGTGGCAATGTAGAATTTAGAGAAGCCAAAGAGAAGCCACTGAGTGCTTCCTTTAAATCAAAAGGTGAAAGTTCTCGAGTTCAGAAAAAACCAAAATAGTGCTGAGGTTGCTAAGTTCTATGAGAACGAATCTTTTATTTGTGAAACTGTGAAGGAAAAAGAAATTTGTGCCAGTTCTCCTAGTTTACCTCAAACTACAAACATTACAGTCATAGTGCATAAGTGCATTGTTAAGATGGAAAAGGCATTAAATTTGTGAGTAGAAGACATGAACAGAAAATGTGTTCCAGTTGATGGCAACATGTTGCACCAGAAAGCACTGACATATATGAAGACTTCACCAAGGAACCCCCTGAAACAAGGGATCACAATCATGTAACTTTTATTACAGTGTATTGCTGTAAGGGTTCTATTATTAATCTTTCACTGTACCTAACGTACAAATTTTTATTTTATGTACATATTTATAGGAAAAACATGGTTTAATATGGGTTTGATACTACCTCCAGTTTTGGGCATTCACTGGGGTCTTGGAATGTGTCTCCCGTCGGTAATGGGGGACTATTGTATATAATACTTGTTAGGATGATTCCATTTACAGAAATAACGAGAACAGGTAAATCCACATAGAGAGAAAGCAGACTGGTGGTTATTCAGGACTAAGGGAGAGGGAAAATGGGGAGTGACTGCTTACTTGGGTACAGGGGTCTTCTTTGAAGTGATGAAAAAGTTTCAGAACTAGATAGCTGATAGTTGTACAACATTGTGCGTGTACTAAATGCCACAGAACTGTATACTTTATAATAGCTAATTTTATGTTATATAAATTTCACCTCAATTAAAAAAAATTTCATGTCATGGTTTCTAAATAGAGTATGTTGCGTTTCTCTGTTAAAAAGCTAAGTTTCACAAAATGCATATTGTATAATTTTATTATATAAAATTCTACAAAAGCAAAACTATTGGAACAAAAAGTAGATCAATGGTGGCCTTGGGCCAGGTTTTGGGGTACTGACTACAAAGGGGCAAGAAGGAACTTTCTCTCAATGAAGCTGGTTTTAAAAAGTTGAGTTTTGATTACTCTTTAAAGATCAGAGTAGGCATTTAATGTTAATATACGTCCCCAGTATGATCAGAATGTGCTTATGATACCTACTGTGCAAAGCAATGTAGACAATATACATTAAAAGTGGTTATAAACAAAAGGCAAACTGCCAAATAATCCAAATACTAAAATAATAAACAATCATGGTTGCTTACCAATTCTGGAAGAGGACAAATAGTACCAGTATTCATATACAACCCTTCGACTACAATGAAACGTCGAGTTACACGAGCCTTGCGAGGATTCTTTAAAAGAGAAAAAACAAACAAACAAACAAAAAAACCCAGACATTTTAAATTTTAGTGACTCCAGAGATCTATTCATCAAAATAAATAACTAGATAGTATGGATGAATTTCAAGCCCGGGTTTGATATGCTATTATGAAAGAAAGAGTTGTGCTTTCTCCTTGCAGACATGTTTTTCAGTTCATATACTAACTAGGAGACCTTACACACACACACACACACAGCTTAGGTATTCTGAGACTATTACAACACAAACAAAACCCTCTGAACCCAGAATGAGTGGGAAGGGACCAATGGAACTTTCAGGGATGACAGAATGCTTGGGGCCATGATACCTGGGTTACATGGGTCTAACCACTGGTTCAAATTGTATAGCTAGGATTTATGCATTTCATTGTCTGTAATTTATTGTACCTAAAATAAATCATCATCATCACCATCATCGAGATGTGATGCTGAATTAAGTGGAGGTTCAGATAATACAAGAATGGCAGAATGTTGATAACAAGAGGGGGCTTCATTATACTATGTTTCCTTTGAATGTGCCTGGAATTTTCTATAATAAAACGTTTAAAAACAGACAAACCCTGTTTTATTAACTTTGTTTACAAAAAAAAACCCAAACCAAACCAAACAAAACAAAAAAAAACCCAGATAAAAACCTTTTCCCCTCCTTACTCTTGACTATGGGGCCATGTAAAACTTGACCACATCTGGTGATACTGGAAGTCAGTGGTGTAAAGGGACTTTTTCAGACAACACACACCTTCCTCACACCCCAGTGATTCCAGGTCCCACTGCTGACTGTACAGATGCTTCAGCTGTCCTAGGCTATAAAAAACTGAGATCTGCACACAGAGTTTATCACCACCTTCCTAAGATTTCTTGTCTCTAAGCTTCTGTCTGATGAACAACTAGAAACTCAGAGATCAGAGCTATGCTTTTAAGGGGTATTTTAAAACTCATGGCTAGAACACTCAGCAAGTTGTCCGTTTAAGCATGCAAAAGTATCCCTCACTGAGTGTGCTTGATCATCTCCCCTCTGCACACATATCCAAAGGCCATGGGTCTGCTGGGGGTCTGAGGACATGGGGCATCCTGTCCCTCCCTGCCTTTTAAAAATGACATATTTTATTTAGGATTTTAAAATATTCAATGTAGAACTCTTGAGAAATGAAAAAGTACAAAAATAATTAAATTAGCTTCTCACATCACACATGGATAACTTGTCTTTCTTGTAAAAAATATCTTTAAAAATTACTTTGTAGAAATCAGGATTTTACTGCAATAGCTTCAGTAACAGAATTTTAAAAATACTATATTATGAGCATTTCCATATTATTTAAAGCACTTCAGAGGAGAAATAATATTCCACCTTGTGGGTTTACCACAAATTAATGATTCTCCCAATGTTGCATTTCGGTTGTTCCCCTCATTTTGCTTTTTTACACTGTATTGTAAATAAGTAATCTTTCAATCTTTGACACTTTTTAAAAAAAATATATTTTACTGATTATGCTATTACAGTTGTCCCATTCCCCTCCTTTATTCCCCTCAGCCCTGCACACCCCCTCCCACTCGGATTTCCCCCTTTAGTTTATGTCCCTGGGTTGTACATACAAGTTCTTTATCTTCTCCATTGCCTATGCTAATCTTAACCTCCCCTTGTCTATTTTGTACCTACCATTTATGCTTCTTATTCCCTGTATCTTCTCCCCCATTCTCCCCCCTCCACCTCCCCGCTGATAACCCTTCATGTGATCTGTTTCTGTGATTCTGTTCCTGTTCTAGTTTGCTTCAGTTGTTAGTAGCTGTGAGTTTGCTGTCATTTTACTGTTCATATTTTAAATCTTTTTTTTTAGTTAAGTCCCTTTAACACTTCATATAATGAGGGCTGGGTGATGATGAATCCTTTAACTTGACCTTATCTGGGAAGTACCTTATCTGCTCTTCCATTCTAAAGGATAGCTTTGCTGGACAGTCATCTTGGATGTAGGTTCTTGCCTTTCATGACTTGGAATACTTCTTTCTAGCCCCTTTTTGCCTGCGAGGTTTCTTTTGAGAAACCAGCTGATTGCCTAATAGGAACTCCTCTGTAGGTAACCCTCTCCTTTTCTCTTGCTGCTTTTAAGATTCTTGCCTTATCTTTAATCTTGGGTAATGTAATTATGATGTGCCTTGATGTGTTTCTCCTTGGGTCCAACTTCTTTGGGACTCTCTGAGCTTCTTGGACTTCCTAGAAATCTACTTCCTTTACCAGATAGGAGAAATTCTCCTTCATTATGTTTTCAAGTAAGCTTTCAATTTCTTGCTGTTCTTCTCCTTCTGATAGCCCTATGATTCAGATGTTGGAGTGTTTAAAGATGTCCTGGAGGTTCCTAAGCCTCTCATTTTTCAGAATTCTTGTTTCTTCATTCTTTTCTGGTTGAATGTTTCTTTCTTCCTTCTGCTCCAAACCGTTGACTTCAGTCCTGGTTTCCTTCCTGTCACTGATTGTTCTCTCTATATTTTCCCTTATTTCACTTTTCATAGCCTTCATTTTTTCCTCTAATTTTCAACCACATTTAACCAATTCTGTAAGCATCCTGATTACCAGTGTTTTGAACTGTGCATCTGATAGTTGGCTATCTCTTTGTCACTTAGTTGTATTTTTTCTGGAGCTTTGATCTGTTCTATCATTTGGGCCATTTTTCTTCCCCTCAGCCAGCCTGTTACATAGTAAGGGGCGGAGCCTTAGGTGTTCACCAGGACGGGGCAACCCACATCACTGCTTTGTGGCACTGCTTGTGGGGGAGGGGACTGAGAGGGAACAGTGCTGCTTGCTCAGCTCTCTGGTGCTTTTCAGTCACTTCCCCCACTACCCACAATCAAATTAGGCCCTTCTGGACCTGATTCCTGGGTGGGTGGGTTTATGTATGTTCTAGGACCCTATGGATCTCTTCACTGAATTCTCCTGTGAGGCTGGGAGTTTCTCCCACTGCCGCCTCAACCCCCACAAGATTTTCCAGTCAGAGGCTTGGAGGCTTTATTCCCCATATTGGCACCTGCGTTGTGAAGTCTATCTCGCTCTCCAGTTATTGTTCCCAGTTTATCTGCACATGAATGTGGGACCTCCAGTCTGCTAGCTGCCGCCTCACCCAGTCCACCAGCTGCCAAGTTGCTGCGGGTCCTCTCCAGCCAGCTGCCCGTCTCTATCCCTCCTACCCATCTGGATGAATGTTTCTTCAACTCCTTGGCTGTCAGACTTC
The DNA here is from genome assembly GCF_019186645.2 of Phyllostomus hastatus. Lineage (NCBI taxonomy): Eukaryota > Metazoa > Chordata > Mammalia > Chiroptera > Phyllostomidae > Phyllostomus > Phyllostomus hastatus. The sequence goes on from NW_025333706.1 coordinate 3,800,497, forward strand.
CATACTGTTTGATTTTCTGTCAGTTCTGGTTATTTTTTGTCTTTAAATTTGTTGTTGTCCTTCTTTTGATTGTGGAAGGAGGCACAGTGTGTTTACCTATGCCTCCATCTTGGCCGGAAGTCTGACACCACTTCGGATTACCTTCTAAAGACAGCATTCTAGATACAAGACTGAAGGATATAGATATTTAAGAATACTGGAATATACCTGCCCACTTATACTCTAGAAAGGCTGTTTCAATTGAAACTCTTCCCAGAATTATAGGAGGGCCCTCTTTCTCATCACACATCAGTGTTGACACTGATTAATACTATTAAGTTCCCTTAATGGATAGGCAAAACCTCCTAGCCTAATTTCTCCAATTGTTAGTGAAGCAATTCTATGTTTCATTTGCTCAGTTATTTTATTCTTACTATAAAATGCTGTTTTTTATCTACTGTCCTTTATTTTTAGAAGAATATGGGACAAGAGAATCCTGTAGGAAAAGAAATGAGAAACATCTTGAGAAATTAACAACATAAAATGATCCAAACCTGGACTAAAATGCAACATTTTAATTCAGTTTTAATGGAAAGATAAGTATCTCTGTAGAAAATATTCAAATATTTAACATATTTATGTGAAAATAAAATGGAAAAAGTATTTTTAAAATCCAAATGTAGAGTTATTTAGAAAGCCTACTCTTAGTAGGAAAATGTATTATAAACTAGTAAAAAAGTAAAAACTATAAAATGGAAATAAATTTCAAGATAATTTTATTTCTTGTTGTTATTCATAAAAAAAGTTCCATGAAAAATAAATCTGGTAAAACACAAACAAGAAACTTGAATATCATGTTTTCCAAATCTGTACAGTACTAACTTGACAAAATAAACTCTACAGCAGACTGGCCATTGGTAACACTGCCCAAGGCAGTTTTCTGGTATCATTCTATTACTATGTCAGTATAAAGGACATCTTTTTTTATAACATGTAGAAAAAAGTCATCAATGTGACCGTTTCAATTTTAAGACTTTCCTCAACTGTGTAACTATAAACAGTGGCCTGTAGCACATCTAGCATTAAATAGTGAGGGTCTATGCATATCCATCATACATGAAAATTCATCACAGAATGTATATATTCATTAAGAGCTGCTTTTAGACTATCACCTAAACAAAGATAACAAAATCTTAAAGGAATAATGCCAATTATCTGGGAAAACAAAAAGAGCACAAAATTAAGGAACGTACATTTTTACCAGTTACCCTAGTAATGAATGAGCTGTACTGGAAAAGCCTGCTTCAATGTGGTATTGAGAGGAAGGCTGTGCTCACCAGCTTCCTAGTACAGTCGCCACACTATGGTTCCTGCAGAAGCACAGGCCAGAACAACTTTTCTCATCCATGTCATCACACAAGAAAACAACTGATAATTCTAATAGCGATGCCCTGAACACATTTCCTCTGTTACACTCTAATCAAGCATGGAGGAACGAGCACCACTCCCCAATGAGAAGAAAAAGTGTAAATGGCTGCAAGATGGCAGGAAACCAAGTCTAGGTGTTGCTTCTCACAAGTAGCTGCCACTCAGGGCTGTAGCATGAAGAGGGGGTGGGGAGAAATTAGTGTCACTTCATTCAGAAATTCATAAATTAAGATCTGCTGTCACTGTTTCTTCCACTTGCTACATGATTTATTCTGATATAAATTAATCTATTTTGAATTCAATAGGTATAGTTCATTAACATGCTAATGAGTTCTGGTGCTATTTCTGTAGAATTGAAAGTGTATATCCCCTACCCACAAAGTGCAGGCTATTTTTCTCTCTCCCTTTCAGATATTTGTCTGATTAACTTCCTCCAAATTTGCCATATGTAACTATGGCAGTGACGAGGCAATTTACAATCAGACTTGGCTCTCTATAACATAAAGTACATTTAATAAGCAGGAATGTCCTTCATATCCAAATGTGACCCACAGGCAAGTTTTCATGACAAATTACCATTTCACATATAATTTATCTGGTTAGAAAGTACAAAAGAAATACATAATTTTCTTCAAAAGAATTATACCTTTTGATCTTCGATCTCTTGTTCTTTTAGCAGTCGCTCCAGGTCAGCCATATCATTATGCTCAAATAACTTAATGTCACTACGTGATGCTTGTAATCCTTTCTGAATAGCAAAGCAGGCAGCTCGATCTCTATAAGGAAGAGAGAACAACCAAATTGAGGTTTAAAGGGCCTTGTCAACATTCTTAAAAAAGGAAAGCTTGCTTTAGAAGGATGAACAGCCTATATTTGTTAACAGGAACATGACAAACAAATAAAGCACATCTAAACATTTATTTATTTAAAAATTTTATTTATTTATTTTTAGGGGGGAGGGAGGGAGAAAAAGTGGGAGAGAAACACTGATGTGTGATCAGTTGCCTCTTGCATGCCCCCAACTGGGGACCTGTTCATTCAGGCATGTGCCCTGACTGGGAATCAAACTGGCAACCTTTTGGTTCACAGGCCGGCAATCAATCCACTGAATCATATCATCCTGGGCTAATCATTATTTGTACTCCCTCTGCAAGTTCTTTTCACAAAACTAGTGTACTGATTCTATTCTAAGAAGTACGCTCATGCCATATTTTCAGCTCTCAGAAGTTAGCATGAATTTACCATGGATGGCATCTTAGTTTACTCACAGTAATTTTCTTTCTTAGAAATACAAAAAATGCTGTGCATTTCACCATCAGTGGGATCTCTGATTTGAAGGCCCCATTCCTGTGCTGTTATACTTGGTCATGAGAAGCAATACTGGACAGTTCATCTGTATAACACAGGGCAGAACACTGAATCTTGCAGCTTAAACTTCCATGAGACCCTCTAAACTGGTTAGTTAGGAGGAAATAAGGCCGGTTCAGAAAGTCTAACCATTGTTAATATAACAAGAACGGTATGCGTGACATTGGTGTCACCTGGCAGCCAAGGAGAATGGGCCGGAATGCGCATATGTGCCCAATGGCCACTCACTGTACTAGTTAGTGGAGGCAGTAGATGCCACTGAGTGAGCATGTGTATGGTGTGGCCATTGCATTAAAAATGACTTAGCAAGTAGAGCGACGAATCTGAATTAAATTTTGTGCTAACCTTGAACATTCTGTGGAGACTATTTAGATGATTCAGAAGGCCGCAGCTATGGGTCACTGGTGATTGGTAACTTCATCATGACAACTCACCCACTCGTGTATCATGCCTTGGGCAGAGATTGTGGTGAAACATTGTATCACCCAGGTGACTCAGCTCTGCTACAGCCCAGATTTGGTGCCCTGCAACTGCTGGCTCTTCCCAAAACTAAAATCACCTTTGAAGAGGAAGAGATTTCAGACCACTGATGAGATACAGGAAAATATGACAGGGCAGGTGGTGGCAATTGGGAGAACTGTGTGAGGTATCAAGGTGCCTACTTTGAAGGGGATTGAGGTATCATTGTCTTAGGTACAATGTTTCCTGTATCTTGTTAAATGCCTCTATTTTTCATATTACATGGTTGGACACTTTCTAGACAGATTTCAAATATTTTTAAATTAAGTTGTATAATCAAAGTATATGCAAGATTTCCACTTCTGGGAAGATGGAATAGACATATATTCCCTATTTTTATTACTAGGTATAACCAAAACCCCTGGACTTCATATAAAATAAACATAAGAAGGTTGAAATGTGGAGATAAAAGACCAGCTAGGGACCTGAGAAATTACATGAAATGAGTTTCCTCGATTTTTTAGACTTGGAGTTGAAAAGGTTGGCTACCTTGAAATGCTACAAGGACCATAAAGTTCTAACAGAAGCCTCTGCTCTGTAGCCAAGGGGAGAAGAAAGAGGGCAGCCTAGAAAACAGTGATGGCTCTACTGTAGCCACACTGTGGAAAAACCTGGGCCAACCCCCTCTGCACCAGCAATGGCTAATAAGGGATCTAGGCTCTGACACTTGTGAGGTTATAACCCCAGGATGCTGTCAGGTAAGGGAGCTAAGACTTTTATCTGTGCCTGACAATAATATGTGGCCCCAACTGTGCTGTCAGTGACACCACATGGAGACCCCCTCCACTTCCACCCACCATGCAGTTAGGGGCACCCTCCCTTTCTCAGTGTGTGCTGTTTCAAAGGAGGCTAAGGGGAGAGTTGAAGGCAGAAAAAAACACCCCCAACTTGGTACTAACAGAGGCTGAATGGGGACATCCACTTGGCAATAATGAGTCAGCAGTGCCCCCATACAGCTGTTGAAAGAGTGTCAGAGAAAGGCAATTAAAATAGGTTGAAATAAAACATGAACTATAACAGCATAACATGAAAGTGTTGAGGTTTCAACAACTATTACATGTCATATCAAGAACCAGAAGATATCAAATATAATAAAAAGAAAACAACCAACAAATATTAATACTGAGGTAAAAGAGATGCCAGTACTTCTGATCATTTTAGAGCAGTCATGATAAAAATGTTTCCTCAAAATACTGAAAACAGAACTATCATACAGTCCAGCTATTCTACTTCTGGGTGTTTATCCAAAGAAAATGAAACCACTAATTCAAATGAGTATGTGTTCCTATGTTCAATGTAGCATTATTTATAGTAGCCAAAATATGGAAGCAACCTAGATGCCCACCTACAGTCAAGTGGATAAAAACGTTGTGGTATACACAATGGAATAAGACAGAGAAAGACAAATACCTTGTACCATATAATTTCACTCATATGTGGAACTAAAAATAAGAAAAAAACCCAAACAAATAAAAGTAGAAATAGACTCATACACAGAGGAAACATACTAGAGCTGACAAGAGGGGGTAGGCATTCAGGGGCTGGATAAGTAGGTGAAGGGGATTAAGAAGTTCAAATTTCGACTTCCGGCAAGATGGAGGAATAGGTGGATGCACTGTACCTCCTCGCACAACCAAGATTAGAACAACAATAATTCACAGCCAGAACAACACCCAGAACTGATAGAGGATTTATCTGAATGGAAGTCGGACAGCCAAGAAGTTGAAGTAGACCCGTACATCCAGACTGGTAGGAGAGGACGAGCCGGGCGGGCGTGGGTCGGCAGCACACGGAGGCCAGGGAAAACTTGGAGCGAAATCTGCGCGAAAGCCATCTGGTGCGCAAGAACGCAGCAGTGGTCCCTGAGTACGCTAGCTGCGGCTGGTGGACCCAGTGAGGCGGTGATTGTGGACCAGGGCAGAGCTCCCAGCCCAGGATCCCAGAGAAGGGACTGACATCCCAGGAGAACGGAACTACCGCCATTGTTCCCTCCCCTCCCCGCTCCCACACCCGCCCCCACATATAACGTCACAATCTAGCGACTGGGGTGCCCAGCCCCGGTTAACACCTAAGGCTCCGCCCCCCCACCGTAACAAGTGTGACCAGACCGAAAAAAAAAAAAAAAGAGAGAGACAGAGAGAGACATGTTTCCAACAGAACAGATCAGTCCCCCAGGACTCATCCTTTTGAACCACCAAGAAATAGCCAATCTATCAGATGCACAGTTCAGAACACTGGTGATCAGAAAGCTTAAGGAATTGGTTGATTTTGGGTGCAAATTAGATGAAAAGATGCAGGTTACCATAAAAGAGATGCAGGAAGATACACGGAGGAGAGCCAACAGTGAAGGGAAGGAAACTGGGTCTCAAAACAATACAGTGGACCAGAGGGAAGATAGACTCAACCAAGCAGGAAAGCACGATGAAATAAGAATTCAAAAAAATGAGGAGAAGCTTAAGAGCATCGAGGACATCTTTAAACGTTCCAACACCCGAATTATAGGGGTACCAGAAGGGGAAGGGGAAAAGCAACAAATTGAGCACGTATTTGAACAAATAATAAAGGAGAACTTCTCCAATCTGGCAAAGGGAAGAGTCTTCCAAGAAATCCAGGAAGCTCAGAGAGCCCCAAAGAAGTTGGACCCAAGAAGGAACACACCAAGGCACATCATAATTACATTAGCCAAGGTAAAAACGAAGGAGAGAATCCTAGAAGCAGCAAGAGATAAGGGGACAGTCACCTACAAAGGAGTTCCCATCAGACTGTCAGCTGATTTCTCCAGAGACCTTACAGGCAAGAAGGGCTGGAAAGAAATATTCCAAGTCATGAAAGACAAGGACCTACATCCCAATTGCTCTATCCAGCAAAGCTCTCATTTAGAATGGAAGGGCAGATAAAGTGCTTCTCAGATAAGGTCAAGTTAAAGGAGTTCATCATCACCAAGCCCTTATTTTATGAAATGCTAAAGGGACTTATCTAAGAAAAGAAGATAAAGAAAAAACATGTATAGTAAAAGGACAGCAAACTCACAATTATTAACAACCACACCTAGAGCAAAACCAAAAGAAACTAAGCAAACAACTAGAACAGGAACAGAACCACAGAAATGGAGGTCACATGGAGGGTTAGCAACAGGGGGGTGGGAGGAGGAGAGAGGGGGAAAAGGTATAGAGAATAAGTAGCACAGAATGTAGGTTGAAAATAGATAGGGGGAGGGTAAGAATAGTATGGGAAATGTAGAAGCTAAAGAACTCATAAGTATGACACATGGACATGAACTAAAGGGGGGGAATGTGGGTGGGAGAGGGGGTACAGGGTGGAGGGGAGAGAAGGGGGGAAATGGGACAACTGTAATAGTATAATCAATAAAATATATTAAAAAAAAGAAGTACAAATTTCCAGTTACAAAATTTTAAACGAGTCATGAGGTTTGATGTACAGCGAGGTGTGATGTATAGCATAAGAATATAGCAATAATATTGTAATAACTTTGTAGGGTGACAGTAATTAGACTTAATTAATTAATTGGGGATCACTTCATATGTATACATTAAGCATCAAATCACTACAATGTGCATCTGAAACAAATAGGGTATTGTATGTCAATTACACACCAATAAAAATGTTTCCAATGGGAGACTCCTGGTCAAGATGGAGGTGTGGGTAGACATGGTTTGCCTCCTTGCACAATGACAGAGTGAATTACAAATATATCTCAAAACAAACAACAGCCAGAACTGTTAGAAACTTGAGCTGTATGGAAGTTTGACAACTTAGGATTTAAAGAAGCCACATTCATCCAGATGAGTAGGAGGGGTGGAGTCATGGAGTAGGGCAGAGAGGTGTGGAGACAATGTGTGACACGGAGAGGAGGCGATGGCAGATTGTTTGGTCCCCACATTCACGTGTGGTGGATAAAAATCAGGAGGAATACCTTGGGAGTGAGTGACCCCAGCCCCAGGCCTGGCCACAGAGCCCAGGGTTCCAGTGCCAGGAAAACAGATCCCTGTAACTTCTGGCTATAAAAACAAGTGGGAGTTGGGGTAGCAGAAGAAACTGTAGGATTTTCAGGACAGTCCATTTAAAAGTCCTGCAGAGAGTTAGAACATATGCAAACCTACCCACTCTGGGATTCACCAACAGGGCAACAGTTAGAAGGGTAACAGTCACATATGGGAAATGTGTGAAGTGACTGGAAATGGGGCAAATGCTGGGCCAGGAGCCAGGCAGCCACGTTGTCCCCTCTCCCAACCCTTCCCAACACAGACCCACAAAGCGGTGAAGTGGGTTTTTGACTCCCTCCCACCCTAGTAATTATGTAAGGTTCTGTCCCACACAATTTACGGGTGCTTTTTCTAAGACAGGGAGTCAAAGCAGCTCTACCTAATATACAGAAACAAATAGCCCTCCCTGGGCTGCCAAAATGAGGTGACAAAGAAATATGGCCCAAATGAAAGAACAGAATAAAACCCCAGAAAAAGAACTAAATGAAATGGAGATAATCAAACTATTAGATGCAGAGTTAAAAACACTGGTAATCAGGATGCTCAAAGAACTGAGTCTGGCAACAACATAAGGGAAGAAATAAAGATTACACTAAGTGAAATAAAGAAAAATATGCAGGGAACCAACACTGGAGACAATGAAGCCAAGAATCAAATCAACAATTTGGAACACAAGAAAGCAAAAAATTCCAATCAGAACAGCAGGAAGAAAAAAGAATAAAAAAACAGAAACAAAACCAAAAACAGAAATAAGGATAGGTTTAGGAACCTCTGGAACAACTTTAAACATACCAACATCCTAATCATAGGGAGGCTAGAAGGAGAAGAGGAAGAGCAAGAAATGGAAAACTTAGTTGAAAAACTAATTCTGGAAAGCTTCCTTAATTAGGTAAAGGAAGTAGATATACAAGTCTGGGAAGCATAGATAGTCTCAAACAAGTTGGACCCAAAAAGGACCATACCAAGACACATGATAATTAAGTTGCTCAAGGTTAAAGATCTTAAAAGCAGTAAGAGGAAAGGAGAGTTACCAACAAAGGAGTTACCATAAGACTATCAGCTGATTTCTCAAAAGAAGCCTTATAGGTGAGAAGGGGCTGGAAAGAAGTATTCAAAGTCCTGAAAGGCAAGGACCTACATCCAAGATTGCTCTATCCAGCAAAGCTATCATTTAGAGTTGAAGGGCAGATGAAGTGCTTCCCAGGCAAGGTAAAGCTAAAAGAGTTCATCATCACCAAGCCAGTATTACATGAAATGTTAAAGAGACTTATTTAAGAAAAAGATAATCAAAACTATGAACATTGAAAGAGCAAAAAATGCACAACTATCAACAACTGAATTAAACAAACAAACAAACAAACTAAGCAAACAACCAGAGCAGGAATAGAATCTTAGATATGCAGATTATTTGGAGTGTTATCAGCTGGGAGGGGAAGTGGGGAGGATGGGGGAAATGGTGCAGAGATTAAGCATAATCCCTACCACAGCATAATACTTACAGTATACCTACCACAACATAATTGGTAGGTACAAAATAGAAAGGAAGATGTCAAGAATAGCACAGGAAATGGAGAAGCCAAAAAACATGTGCATGACCCACGGATATGAACTAAGTGGGGGGATTTCTGGAGGGAAGGGGGTATTGGGTGGCCAGGGGCAAAGGGTGAAAAAACTGGGATAACTGTAATAGCATAATCAATACAATATATTTAAAAAGTTTCCAGTGAAATCAAGGGCTGGTTCTCTGAAAAGATAAACAAGACTGATAAACCTTTAACCAGACTCATTAAAAAAATAAATAAAAAAGGAGGACCCAAATAAATAAAATCAGAAGCAAACGTGAAGTAACTGACATCACAAAAACAGAACACCTTATAAGAAAATATTGTGAACTATATGTCAACAAATTGGACAATGTGGAAGAAATAAAGAAATTTCTAGAAACATACATTCTCCCAAAACTGAATCAAGAAGAAATAGAAAATCTGAACAGACCAATTACAACTAATGAAATTCAAGTAGTAATCAAAGAAACTTCCAACAAAACACTCCTGGACAAGAGGCTTCACAGGTGAATTTACCAAACATTCAAAGAAGAATTAATACCTATCCTTCTCAAACTATCCCAAAAAACTCAAGAGGAGAGAAGACTCTGAAACTTACTTTACCAGGCCAGGATTATCTTAATTCCAAAACCAGATAAAAAAAACACAAATAAAAAAAAATTATAGGCCAATATGCTTGATGAACACAGATGCAAAAATCCTCTACAAAATACTAGCAAATCAAATCCATCAATATGTTAAAAAGATCATATACTGGGATGAAATGGGATTTATTCTTGAGATGCAACATTGGTACAATATCCACAAATCAATTAACGTGATATACCATATAAATATATCCTTTATATGAAGGATAAAAATAATATGACCATATCACTAGAAGCAGAAAAGCATTTGACAAAATCCAGCAGCCCTTTATGATAGAAACTCTCAGCAAAGTAGGGGAACATAACAACATAATAAATGCCACATATAACAAACCCACAGCTAATATACTCAATGGGGAAAAATTATATTATTTCCCTTAAGATCAGGGATGAGTAAGAAAATCCACTTTCACCACTTACTCAACACAGTACTGCAAATTCCAGCCATACCCATGAGATAAGAAGAAATAAAAGGGATCCACAATGTAGAGGAAGAAGAAAAACTGTCACTATATCCAAATGACAAGATACTGCAAACAGTGAACCCCAAAGACGGATAGAACCAAGGAGGTAAAAGACGTGTACTTGTAAAATGTTAAGACACTGAAGAAAAATACTGAAGAAGATACAAACAAATGGAGCATATACCAAGCCCATGAATAAGAAGAATTAACATAGTTAAAATGCCCATTGTATGTTAAGCAATCTATAGACTGCTTAACTCAATTCCTATCAAAATACTAATGGCATATTTCACAGAACTAGGACAAATAATGAAAAAATTTATATGGAACCATAAAAAAACCTCAAATAGCTACAGCAATCTTAAGACCAAATTTAACAAATCACACTACCTGATATCAAACTATACAATAAGATCATAGTAATCAAAACAATATATGGGCCCTGGCTGGTATGGCTGACGTAAACCCTGGTTCATGGGGTCTGCAGCATTGTGGATGAGATGAGACAAATTCGCACGGACTACCAAGTCCTGTGGAAGAAAAGGGACAGCATGGTCACTCTCTCCAGGGGAGAGCGCCTCGACCCTTGCTTTGACATACTTTTATTGCTTTTCTGGGCACATTACGTGATGGTCCTCATTTACTATGCACAAGTTTGCTTTAGGTGGTTACCCTTTACAGAAAACAAAGGAGAGGATGTTGCTAATTACTTCAAAGAGAAGGATGTAGCAGTCCAAGGGCAAAAGTGATTGAACTGGTTACACTTCATACTGGGGAGGTTCAACACAGACTTTAGGAAGTTAAAGTAAGCACCTGATGCCTCAATTCAGTGTGAGAGAATTTTAGCAAAAAGCAAGTCTCAAAGCAGCCTAGGTACAATGCAGGCCTGATTCTCCATGGGAGAACCTATCCATGGGTGTGGGTTCTGTGCATCGGACCCTGCTTTCCACTAGGAGCTGGGCCCACGCCGCACAGAACAGTCTTCTATAGTGGCTTAGTGGATTGAGAGCCAGACTGCAAAGCGAAGGGTCACTGGTTCAATTCCCAGTCAGAGCACATGCCCGGGTCACAGACCACGTCCCCAGTAGGGGGCACGTGAGAGGCAACGACATGTTGAGGTTCCCCGTGCCTGGTCTCAGGAAAACTGTAACTGCCTGTGGCTAAGGCTGAGTAAGAGGCCTCCGAACCAGGAGACATTAAGGAGACAAAACTTATTTCCCTGGCATGAATGCTGCCTGTTCTGTGCCTGGCCTCCAATGCTTGATCAGGTAGCCAATGACGGGTAAGATTTCCCACGGGGGGAATTGCCTAAGACAGGCATGATCACGTGGAGGTCTCAGGGAAGGACTTGGGGCGCTGTGGATATGAAGGGGTGATCGACATCGACCCCTGCCCCCTCGGCTTTGCCAAAGCCTGAGTCCTTGAGAAGTCCAAGTCTCTGGGCTGCCTTTGTCTCCTCTGCCTGACTCAGGCCTACGGAAATAACAGGGGCGGTGCAGTCCAGACCAGAGTTGGCGGACTCCTGGTGTAATCAGACCTGAGACGTAGAATATGAAAGATCCTATAAGACCTGCTTCCTGGAAGATGCTCTTTAATTAGAACATGAAGGCACAGGCGGGAAATGAAACTAAGCTTTTAGGTCCTGTAGTCTTTTTAAATGATAAAACCCCAAAATCTCAGAATCCCAGCAGGAGATCTGCCAGTGCCTTTCAAAGCTAACTAACTACTTGTAATTCGCAAACTGTATCTGTATTCAAAAATAAAAGCCTGCTTGGGCAGGAGAACGAGGCACTCTCCACTAGAGAGAGTGACCGTTTCATTCCTATTTCTCCACAGGGCTCGGTTGTCCGTGTGTATGTTTTTCTTGTGTTTCGATGAGCATTGGCAGCGATGGATACTGCTGGACCAGTATCCGTCTCAACCACACATTGATGTTTCTCTCCCTCTTTGTCTTCTTCCCTTCCCCTCTCTCTAAAAATAAATAAATAAAATTTTTTAAAAAAGAAAGAAAACAGAGGCAGTAAAATCTTGACATTTCTCTTAATATTTTTCCTGACATATCTCCTTGGCAAAAGAAACAAAAGAAAAAACAAACAAATGGAACTACTTTAAACTAAATTTTCTGCACAGCAAAGGAAACCATCAACAAAATGAAAAGACAACCACTGAATAGGAGAGAATATTTGCCAATGATACATTTATAAGGGGTTAGTATAAAAAAATTTATAAACAACACATACAACTCAACATAAAAATATCCAATTAAAAATGGGATAAGGCATTTAACAGGAAAACATATTCACCAATGATACACTTGATTAGAAGTCCAAAATATATAAAGTACTAATTATAATTGAACATCAACAAAATAAACAATCCAATGAGAAAATGGGCAAAGGATGTGAACAGAAACTTCTCCAAAGAGGACATAGAGGTGGCCAATAGACATATGAAAAGATGTTCAACATTACTAGTCATCAGAGAAATGCAAATAAAAACCACAATAAGATATTACCTCATGTGTGTCAAATTGGCTAGCATCAATAAATCAATAACCAAGTGGTGGCGGGGATTTGGACAAAAGGGAGGCTTGTGCACTCTTGGTGGGAATTCAGTTTATTGCTTTTTGACCCAGCAATTCAATTTCTGGGAATATTTCTGAAGAATCCCCAAACACCCCCATGTACACTGTAGCATTCTTTACAACAGCCAAAATCTGGGAACTGCCCAACTCCCCATCAGTAGATAAATGGATAAAAAAGCTGTGGCACATTTGGACAATGGAATACTACTTGGCTGTATAAAAAGAAACTTACCTTTTGCAACACCATGGATGGACCTGGAGAATATTATGCTAAGTGAAATAAGCCAGGCAAGGGAAGACAAATACCATGTGATCTCACTTATATGTTAAATCTAATGAGCAAAATAACAAACAAATTAGAAACAGAAGCACAGATACATAGAAGAGACTAGACTGATAGCTGCTGGGAGGAGGGTTTGGGAGGCTAGATGAAAAAAAGGTGAAGGGATTAAGCAAAACACACACACACACACACACACACATACACACACACACACAAGTATATATGTAAAACAGCCCTGGCCAAGTGGCTCAGTTGGTTGGAGCATTGTCTCATGCACCAAAATGTGGTGGGTTCAATTCCTGGTAAGGGCACATACCTAGGCTGCAGGTTTGATTCCTGGTTGGGGAGCATATGAGAGACAACTGATCAATGTTTCTCTTTCACATTGATGTTTCTCTCTCTCTCAAATTAATAAAAACATTCTCAGGTGACAGTTAAAAAACAATGATTTAATTAAATTAAAAAACCCACAGAGACAAAGACAACATTATGGTGATAACCAGTGGGAAACAAAAGTGTGGGGGGGAGGTGGAAGGGGCAAAGAGGGGATAAATCAGGATGGAAAGAGACCTATTCCTTTGGGCAATGGGTGCATAATGCAGTATGCAAATGATGTTTTGTTGAGTTGTACATGTGAAACCTGTATGGTTTTGTTAGCCAATATCATGCCAATAAATTCAGTAACAAAAATGGGCAAAGGACATACATACACTTCTCCAAAGAGGACATACAGATGGCCAACAGACATATGAAAAGATGTGCAACATCCCTAATCATCAGAGAGATGCAAATTAAAACCACAGTGAGATTTCATCTCACACCTGTCAGAATGGCCATCAACAGTAAACCAACAAACAAGCATTAACAAGGATGGATGTGAAGAAAAGGGAACCCTAGTGCACTGTTGGCGGGAATGCAGACTGGTGCAACCACTTTGGAAAACAGTGTGGAGGTTTCTCAAAAAGACTAATTTGAAAGAACATATGCATCACTATGTTCACTGCAAAGTTATTTACAGTAGCCAACATATAGAAGCAACCCAAATGCCCATAGATAGAGAAGTGGATAAAAAGGTGTGGTACATATATATACAATGGAATATTACTTAGCCATAAAAAGAATGAAATCTTATCATTTGCAACAGGATAGATAAACCTAAAGGGAATTATGCTAAGTAAAATAAGTCATTCAAAGAAAAACAATGTATGATTTCACTTATACAGGGGGTGGGCTTAAGTAGGCTTACAGTTGTAATATAATAATAATACAAGAATAAACTCTCTGTTTTGTGTACCCAAAACTGTAAACCTACTTTTGCCCACCCCTGTATGTGGTATCTAAAGAACAAAAGTTAATTAAGAGTTATGGGATGTAACCGCACAGAAATGTAGTCAATAATACTGTAATAACAATGTATAGTGCCAGGTGGGTACTAGAAATAGCAAGGTGAACACTTTGTAAATTATATGGTTTCTAACCACTATGTTGTACACTTGAAACTAAACCAAAATAATTTTGAATGTAAAGTGTAATTAAAAAAAATTAAAAGTAAAACAGAAACCATGCAAAATTCTGCAATTTATATTTTTAATTGGGATCATATTGTATTTTGAGTTTTTATTTTAAAAATTAAATTTTCTCCCTGCTGTTTCAAAGACTAGTAACATAGCTACTCTAAAGTAAAACTATTTAAAAGTTTCAATGAGCAATTATGAAAAATCTTGAAACAAATCTAAAAACCAGAAAGCCCCAGGAAAGAATCAGAAGATACAAAGAAGAACCCTATGAAGATATCAGACCTGAAAAACAAAATAACCTTATGAAGAAGCTTGGTGCATAGGGCTCAGCTGCAGAATGGAAAAGAAAGAAGAAAGAATCAGTGTACTAAAAGACTGTAATACTAGAAATTATTCAATGTAAACCACAGAGATCGAACTGACTAGAAACAGGAACCTCTGAGACTTAAAGGATGGAACATTCTCACCGGTGGGGTCCCAAGGAAGAGAAAGAGGGTGGGGCTAAAAAGGTACTCAAAGAAATAATGACTGAAAATATCCCAAATTTTACAAGTGGCTTAAACCTAAAGATTAAAGAAGCTGAGAAAAATTCATATACATAAACCTAGACAAATAAATGTCAAGACAATTTGAGTCAAACTTTTGAAAATGACAAAGAAAAAAATCTTGAAAGCAGCCCAAGAAAAATAACACTTTACCTAGAAGAGAAAAACAGTATGAGTAACAGTAGATATCTCATCAGAAACCATGGAGACCAGAAAAGAGCACAATTTATTTTAAATGGTGAAACAAATGAAAAAGAGGTCAATCCAAACCCTACAACTACCAAAAATATCCCTTAGGAATGAGGAGAAAACCAAGACATGCTCAGTTGAAGAAAATGTTCATTTTAAAAGTGACAACAGAACATATTTTAAGACAGACTACATCATGAGCCACAAAACAAACCGCAACAAATTTAAAATCTCAAAACACTTGGAAACTAAACAATGCACTTCTATATAACTAACCCAGGGGTCAAAGGGAAGGTTAAAGGGAAATAGATTACAATGAAAATAAACACATCAAAATTTGTGGGACACAAATAAAGCAATGTTGAGAGGGAAATTCATAGCACTCATGCATTAGAAAAGTGGAAAAATCTCAAATCAATAATTTAAGCTTACACCTCAAGTACCTAGAAAATCAGCAGAATAAACCAGTAATGAGAAGGCAGCATATAACAAAAAAAAATAGAACTGAAAACAAAAACAGAATGAAAAAAATCAATAAAACAAAGAGCTGACTCCATGCAAAGATCAATAAAATTGACAAACCCTTAGCAAGACTGACAAAAAGGACAGCAGACATGCAGACAGGGTTATCACTGCAGGTTTTGCAGACATTAGAAGGATAACAAGGGTCAAAGAGTGCTACACATAAAATTCTGACAACTTCAGAAAAATTCCTTGAAAAACACAAACTATCTCAACTCTCCCAATATGATGTAAATAATATGAATAGCTTTCTAAGTACTAAGGAAATTGAATTCATAATTAAAACACTTCCATCTCCAGGTTCAGTTGGTTTCACAGGAGAACTCTACCAGACAGTTAAAGGATTAACAATTTTATACAATTTCCTCAGAAAATAGAAGAGAAGGGAAAACTTTCGAATTGATTTTATGAAGTATTATTCTGATGCTGAGACCAAAGTCCAAAGAAAGTAAACATTATTAACCATCAGGGAAATGTAAATTAAAACCACAGTAAGATATCTCTACACATCTATCAGAATGGCTAAAATAAAAACATACTGATAATATCAAATGCTTCTGAGGATGTGGACAAACTAGATTATTTATTCACTGTTAATGCCAATAAAGAATGATACAGCCACTCTGAAAAATAGTTTGGTGATTTCTTAAAACATTAAATATACAGTATCGTATGATCCAGCAACTGCATTCCTTGGCATTTATCCCAGAGAAATGAGAACTTATGTTCACAGAAAAACCTGTATGTGAAGGTTTGTTTGTAATAGTCCTAAACTGGAAATAACTCAAATATCCTGAAGAGATGAACAGTTCAACAAATTGTGGTGCAGCCATACCATGGAACTATGACTCTGCCCTCCAAAGAATGAACTCTTGATCCACACAGGAACTTGAAGACATCTCCAGAGATTGAAGAAAGCAATCCCAAAATATTTCCTACTGTATGACTGCACTTATACAACAAAATTGAAATGACAGAATTATAGAGAACAATGGAGAACAGACTGGTGGTTTGCCAGGGATCAAAAAGTGGGTACAAGCATAGGTTAATGGGATACTTGCCTCCTCTCAATACTATATCAGAATTACAACTAAACTACAAAACAAACATTCAGAACCACCTGAAATCAGGCTGAAAAAAGTCCTAAAACTAGAGAATTAAAGAAGTCACATTGAAATTTGTAGGAGGGGCAGAGACACAGAAGAGGGCTGATCCCACACCCACATGGCAGTGGATAAATTTGGGAGGGATATCTCAGCTATGGAGGTCCCCCCTGAAGAGCAAGGGGTCCCAACTCCACACCTGGTTCCCCAGCCCTAGTTTCCAGTGCCAAGAAGATAAGTCCCCATAACTTCTGGCCACAAAAACTGGCAGGAATTGAGGCTAAGGGACACAGAGGCTTCTGGAGTCCCAGGCAGTTCCTCTTAAAGGGCCCCCACACAGATTCACTTGGATTCACTCCCTCTGAGCTCCAGTGCTGGGGCAGCAGCTGAAAAGGAACCAGGGACATATGGGTAGGAACTGAAGTATTTGGCATCAGGGCAAGAGCTGGAAGACAGCTTTCTCACAGACAGAAGTGCTAGCAGGGGCCACTGTTACTTTGATGAGCCCTCTCCACAGAGCCAGAAGCAAGTACTACATCTGAGTCTCCATTAACCTGGCTCACACTGTTTGCCCTGGCCAGGTGACTCCCCAAGGCCCTACCCTTCCCAACTTTCAGACCACCCCCCATGCTGTTACCAGTCGCTTTTTCACAGAATGGCCTATCTTGGTTTATCCTTCAGATTTTCCTAAAATCTTTCAAACAAGCAGCGTATGGCCTCAGAATGTCCTTGTATGTCTCATTAAGTGGCCCCAGGCCCAGCACTGATTATCAGCTGGCCTTGCATCACAGCATGGTCTTGCCTGGGCACCTCCTAGCCCAGCACAAGTAGCAGCCATGAGTGCTTTGTAGCCCATGCCAGGTGGCCCTGAGCAGAACACAGGTGGCAGCTGACTTTGGCCTGTACCTTCCAGCAGGCCCCAGGGCCAGTACACTGAACAGATAACTTCAGACCATGTGGAAGACCACACCATTTAACCACCTCCACAAGAGACACATTCAAGGGGCGGACTCAATGGGTATCAGAGCCCTGCTGAAGTTAAGTCCTGCTCTATGGTGTTAGCCCTGCACTGCTGATCCTCCATGGTGGTTGGTGGTCACAGATAGTCTATGTAGCTAAACAGCCTTGTGGTAAATCCCTCCCACTGAAGTGCCAACAGCAATCAAAGCTCAACTATAAGAGGAGGGTGTACACAGTCCACGTGGTGGTGGTGGGGGGGTACATGACGTGTTCAGTTTGGGTGATCAGGGAGGCTGTGCCACTGGACCCTACAGGACACCTATCACATTAGGTCACTCCACCAAGCCAGGGAATCATAGCAGCTCTACCTAATACAAAGAAACAAACACAGGGAGGCTGCCAAAATGTGGAGACAAAGAAATATGTCCCAAATGAAAGAACAGACCAAAACTCCAGAAAAAAACAACTAACAAAATGGAGACAAGCAATCTAGTAGAGGCACAGCTCAAAACATTGGTTATAAGGATGCTCAACTTAGTGAGAACTTCAACAGCATAATACAGGTCCAGTCAGAAATGAAGGATATACCAACTGCAATGAAAAGTAATTCACAGGGAATCAGTAGTAGAGTAAATGAAGCTGAGAATCAAATCAACAATTTGGAATATAAGCAAGCAAAAAAACACCCAATAAGAAAAACAAAAAGAAAAAAGAATCCTCCCAAATGAGGGTAGTGTAAGGAGCCTCTGGGACAACTTCAACTATACCAACATTTGAATCATGGGCATGCTAGAAGGAGAAAAAAGCAAGAAATCAAAAACCTATTTGGTATAGGTACCAAACCTATTTGGTAAAAGAAAGCTTCCTCAACATGCTGAAGGAAATAGATACACAAGTCCAGGAAGCTCAAAGATTCCTAAAGAAGATGAACCCAAAGAAGCTCAGACCAAAACACATCATAATTAGAATGCAATAAGTTAAAAATAAAGAATCTTAAAAGCATCAAGTGAAAAATAGTTACCTACAAGGGAGTTCCCATAAGGCTCCCAGCTAATTTCTCAACAGAAACTTTGCAGGCCAGAGGGATTTGAAAGAAATATTCAAAGTGATGAAAAGCAAGGGCCTAAACCAAGATTACTCTATCCAGAAACACTATCATTTAGAATCACACAAAGGACAAGTAAAGAGCTTCCCAGACAAGAAAAAGCTAAAGGAGTTCATCACCACCAAACCAGTAGCATATGAAATGTTAAAGGGCCTTCTTTAAGAATAATAATAAGAAAAACAAAAGCTAAAAGGAAAAATGGCTCACAGACATGGACAACAGTGTGGAGACTGTTGGGGGAAGAGGACTATAAGGGGGATAAATGATAATGAAAAACTGCAATAAAAATGAAAAAATGCTAATACACATCTATCAACAAACGAATTGAAAAAACAAAATAAACAAACAGAGAACATTTTGATAACTGCCAGATGGGAGTGAGGTTTGAGGGGATGGGTAAAAAAGGTGAAGGGATTAAGAAGTACAAATAGGTTGTTACAGAATAGTCATGGGAATATAAAGTACAGCATAGAGAATATAGCCAATAATATTCTAATAACTGCGTACAGTGTCAGATGGGTGCAAGATTTATCGGGATGATCACTTAGTAAGTTATATAAGCTTCCTAAGTAAGCTCTGTGGGGTGTATACCTGAAACTAATATAATAATGTGTATCAACTATAATTGAAAAATTAAAAATTATAAAACACAATGTAAAATTATTTGCTAAAATTTTTTTATATTGATTATATGTTAAATGACACTATTTTGATAGATTTAATTAAATCAAATATATTATAGAATAAACTTCACCTTAAAACATAAAAAAATGATGGTAGGGTGAGAGGGACATGGGAGCGGCAATACGAGGGATCCTTCTGGTGATGGAAATGTTCTGTAGCTTTACTTTATCAATGTCAAATCCCAGCTGTGAAACTGTATTATAGTTTTGCAAGAGGTGACCATTGAGGGAGACTAGGTAAAGGACACAAAGAATCTGTTAGTATTTCTTAGAAATGAATGCACATCTACAAGTATCTCGATATAAAACACCTTGTTAAAAAAAGGTAAATGAAGTGATATTAGAATGACCAGGGCAGACAAGTATATGAACAACCACTGTGCTGAGACCTACTACTGGTAAGGCATTATCACTGTTTACTGAAAAAGGAAGAAAAGGAAGCACTGGGAATATTGTCCATTCCTAATGAATTAAGTTTACTGAATACCATTTTACCTCTAATGCTTCTACTGAATTTGAAGCAGAATATTTAAAAGTCTGTATAAGAGAATAAATTGTCAGTGCCCCGGTTGATTCCCAGCCAGGGTACATGCCTGGGTTGCAGGCCATAACCCCCAGCAACCACACATGGATGTTTCTTTCTCTCTCTCTATCTCCCTCCCTTCCCTCTCTAAAAATAAATATATAAAAATACTTTAAAAAATTTAAAAAAGTAAAGTCTTATTTAAAAAAAGAGAATAAATTGTCTAATGACTCACTAGAAACTGTTTGAATGTGAATTTAGCCTATGTTTCCTAGTAGTTAAAACCAAAGATGACATAGTGCTTATTATCTGACAAAGGAAGAATACAAATTCAGTTGTAACTGTACGCTTTTTCTGGACTTAAAACTCAAACAGAAATGTATTGTGGGGTGCTTGTATGAAGTGCTACTGGATGACATTATAGTTGTCTGTAACTATGTTTTTACTAAAAACTAGAAATGTTATTTAAGTAAGCAGCTCTCAAGTTTGTGATGAGTCTTTCTTATTTGATTTTTTAACTGTGCAAAGAGTTAATAAAAGCATTCATTTCCATGGTCACATGGAAAACAGTTACAAGCCATGTGCTGAAGAGCTCCCAGGTTGTTGCAGGGTGACAGGGAAGGGTGCAGCATGTGTCCTGAAACCCCAGGCAGCCAGTGCTGCAGCCCATGTGGGGCTTGCTGCACTAGAAGGAATTCTAACAGTGAGGGAAAAGCAGCAGGAGGCTGCAGGGGCCCAGTTAACTGGGGCTGGGAAGCCAAGTCACTCCACCCCTGTTTGAAGAGCCAGCCTCCATTCACTCATTTACTGAACTGGTATTTACTGAGCACTATTAAAAGACAAATGCCATCATAGGCAATGAACTACTATAAACTATCGACAGTGTTAATAAAAGAGGACTCCAGTGAGTCAAAGGCAAGATGGGCAAAGAGCAAAGGGTGTGTAGGTGCACATGCATGTGTACATGAGGAGGCCTGAGGAGCAGAGGGACTCGGACAGGAAGTGAGCACCCATGTGGTCTTAGATTCATAAGGCACCAGACTCCTCGTTCTGTAAGGTCTTTTCCACATGTAGCAGGGGGTCTTGACCTAGTCTGAGAGATTAGGGAAGACTTTCCTGCAGAGATTGATACTGCATGCAGTGTGAGCATGAACTAAGCACGAGATGAGATGAGAAACAATATTCTTAGTACGTGCAAAAACCCTGAGGTGAAAGGAAACTAGGATATAAGGCTGGTGATGCTACAGTACGATGATCTGAGGGGAAATGGTATGAAATGAGCCTGAAGAGTAGTCTAGAACTCACAAGATCAAAATAAAAAGTTGGGTATTATTTTAGGAACAATGGAAGCTCTTAAAAGAGTGTGACACAACCAGATTTGCATTTTTTTTTAAAGATTATCCTGGCTATGGTGTTAAAAAGAAGAAGCAAAAGTAAATTTGTTTTTTAAAATTAAACAAGTCATTTAACAGACCACTCAAAACATAACAGAGGCTTGAGCTAGAGGCAGGCACTTCTGACAGGTACAAGCACCTGCCTGGGCTACCCCAGCTCATGACCCTCTTCTCTTTGCCCTTCCTCTCCACATAAATGGCAACCCATCCAGTACACACATGTCTGAGTGTGTGGATATGCTCAGGGGAAGTGAAGGAAGTCCTCAACTCATGGCTTTTATATTTTCAACACGCCACAAAGCAAGACCAGCAGAGACCAGGAACTGGGGTGGGGGTGCTGATAAGTGGAGTGATTCTGCCAGGCAGTATGAGTGGGTTGTGACCACACACTCACAAGGATAACATACTGTCACAGAGTTGCATATGGAAGGCAGATGGCTGGCTTCACCCTGTACAGGTTTGGCTTTTCAACATCAATAAATAAAATCATAATGAAAGACAACTGAGTACCAACACCTTACGTACTCATCTTTCTAATGATAGTCTCAGATATTCTATAGAATTACTTGACTGGGGTGATATATATTTCTTTACAAACAGAATATCAATTATTATTTTAGGCAGATAACCTCTAAGAAAGGAATTCTTCAGGAGGGTCAATATTATTTCCAAAGGAATTTTGACTAGAAATGTTAGGTAAAGGTTACTTACACAAACACAATGTCCCCTCTCTTAGAGTAAGCAGGAATAGCACTGGCTATGGTAGCAAATCCATACGAATAGATAATGGCTTCTTCTGTCTTCATAAATTTTGCTAGACGATCTTCCAAATCCAAGTGTACATCTATTTCAATAATAAAAAACAAAATGGTTAAACTGTCATATAACTTTTCTACTAACTAAAGAATAAAAATAAAGTTTAGTTATTAATACTGTCACCTTATGGCCAAACTGTAATTGTTTTTAAGTTATAAATTACATCAGATCTATTAAGATAATTCTGAGCTAACATTACTTCTAAAATCTGTGAAGTAAATCAGCTACTCATTGGCTTTAATCTGAGGTTTTGCTTTGATAACTCTAGCTTAAGAATTCGAGGCCCAGTGACTTTAGCAGCTTAATGTCCCTCAACCAAGGGCAACAGTACTTTACTAATGTACAATATTAATTATTAATGACTTTTTGCATTTCAGTAGAAGGTACCAAACCAGGCACCAAGGCAACTGGTCAACCAGCTCTTAAATGGAAAAAACAAGAAAAGTACTTCATTTAAAACATAAAAAAACCCATACTCTGCATCTGGACAGTGACTTTGAGCAGTGGTGCTCACTCCTCTGCAGCTAGTGTCAGTACCTAGTTGTAGCACTTGCGATCACTCTGCAGGACTGAGTTTCTGCCTCAATTCCTTTTCAAGTGTACTGTGGAATTTGAATTTAAAGTACTAAGAGAAATGTGGTCCTTTTATAGTGACAGCCTAAGAAGAATGTGGATGTAATAATGGAAACAAACTGAAATTATTAAACTGTTTTTTCCCTCATATGATTTCTTAGAGCCTTTCACCTTCCCAGGCTAAGCCATGAGGCTTTATACCCTGGGATGGAAGAACTAGCAATGTCTAGAATAAACAGTGCACAGACTGGCTTTGAACTTGAAAACTCCAAAGTGGTCTTAAAATATGCATTATTCAGGAAAGAAAAAAATTTTAAACTTCCTTTAGCTCTTATAACTATGGCAGGACCCAAACTCGGAGAACTGAATCACAGTTTTACCACAATGCCTTACGCAAGGAGAACTAAGAAGCTGATAAGGAAAGATGACTTGCAGCTTCATGGGAAAAGAGAGGTCAGAGGTGGTAAAGGCAGACTTTGAGACCGTGGAAGAGGGAGCTACAACACAGCCATTGAGGGGCATTCAGAAGTCCCAGCAGTAGCAGGGACCTAGACAGTCCCCAATGAGGGATGGTGAGGAGGGCTGATGGGCTGGCACAGCCCTCTAGGCCAGATGCTGAGACTCTGTGGGTGGCAGCATCACTCCAAGAGACCAGTGAACTTTACCACCTTCAGCATTAGCCTTCCCTGCAGGAAGCACTGGCACCTCACTCCAGAGACTAGGGAGGAGGCAGGGCCCTGCACTTCCCACTCCAGGGGGACAGGTATGCCACCTCCTCCTCAGAGGCCTTCTTGGTGAGAAGGGGAAAAGGGACAATACCTGAAGAACTGAGATACACAAGAGATGACTTAACCCAGCTGAGTACAAAGCTCGACTCTAAGTGGAGTAGGTATTTCCACCGTAAGGGACAAGATTAACTGTCAAGGTCAAGGGGTTTACCACCTTCAAGGGAGGGACAAGTAAGGGCAGTTCAGCTACAAAATAAATAAACAACTTCCTTAGCACATATGAACAAAGCATCTAAAATCTGGGAACATACTCTCTGATTTATGAGGCAAGTATGATGCTGCTTAATTATGAAAATTATAACTTCACAAAGGCCTACATTTTAAAAAGTAGTCAAATGAGGGGGGTTCCAACAATCTTCTCAGTTAATTAATTTACTAATCAAACATTTAGTGAATATTGCATAAAGACAGATACTCTGATAAGCACTGGATCAGGGTTTCTACCACAGCTAAGTGAGCCATCCGCAGCTGTCATCGGAGAACTCTGGGCCAGAGGGTGAAGTTATGCCTTCAACAAACTTGTCTTAAACACTTGGGTCTCTTCCGCACTCAGAAATATAGCATATCCACAGTGATTTCTGACTAAAGACAAAGAACACTCAACAGCAAACCAGAAGTGGTGGTGGAAACCAGAAAGACACAGATGGTCTAAACTAAACTTCAACTGGATGGCAAGAGAGATATGGCAAGGAATTAGAAAATTCAGCAGCAGCCCTGGCCAGTAGTTCAGTTGGTTAGAGTGTTGTCCTGATACACCAAGGTTGTGGGTTTGATCGCCTGTCAGGGCACATACAAGAAGCAACAAATTAATTCATAAGTAAGTGGAGCAATAAATCAATGTTTCTCTCTCTATTACTCTTTCTCTTTTCCCTTCTCTCTCTAAAATCAATAAGTAAAAATTAAAAAATAAAGATGAATCATGACAGGTTTCTCAAATACAGTAGGAAAGAATAGAATTCCAAAGCAGCCCACAGAGCACAGAGTCTATCATGAGTCTCATAAAGCTGACTCTGTAAAGATTTAGACTTCAAAATAAGTCTAAGTCACATCTTCAAGATATTCACACACACGAGAAAATTCAATAACAAAAGCCAGAAAATGCCCTCTTTATTTATGGATTTTTATAGCATGTTACAAAATTGTAAAAATGAGCTATTTATCTTATTCCAATCAAGTGATGATAAAAAAAAACTAAACATGCTTCATCCCATTTATAAGTTAAAAAATATGTATACCAACATAGTCTAATCTATTACAGAAAAAAACACGACTTTCACTACTAATCAGTTATAGTCACTTTATAGAACTGACATTTTCATTACATCAACATTAAATAAATTTGGGATTTTTGTAATAACAAAGAATATATCCCATTTGATCAAAATGGTACCAAAAGGGTGCTTGGCTCTTCAAGGATCAGATGTGCAACATCAACACCACCAAATCCAAATCCAACCCTACAGGCAGGTCCCCACCACCTGCCACCTCTCACTTCCGATTAGACACGAAGGCAGATCCCCTGTGGAAAGTCTCCTTCAAATTACAATGCTGCCTACCTACCCCAAATCATCACAATTTAGCTAGGCAGGTGGACAATGCAAGCTGCAGAGCTTTGCTTTCATTCCATCACTATTTCATAAAGAAAAAAAATGCTATGGATGCAAGCTACGTTTGCTAACTACAAAAGCGACTTTAAATCATTCTACACACTTAGCTCTAAAGAACTATTTTCTTTGATTAGCAATGAGACAGTAAAACAAATTTGGCTTTGTTTTAGAGCTTCAGAGTTTTTACCCAGTTGATGAAAATTGTATGTTAGGAATACTCTCATCATTATATATACTCAAAACTGTTTTTATGTCCTTGTCATAAAGTGGTACAAAGAATCTCTATTGGTTTTGCCCAGTCCTAAAAGTTTAAAAAAAAACCTGCCCTTGTCCTGCTCCTATCTAAAGATGCTGGGTTTTAGGTGACGTTAGCCTTGTGAAGTGGGTTTTGTCATAGGTAAATATGAATAACCTATATAATTTCTCCTGATATATAATAGTTACTCTGTTCAACAAAGGAACTCTTGACCCAAGGACAGGAAGGCAGAAAATAGGAAAACTGCCAGGGACTATTCACCACTGTCTGCCTGTCTTCTGAGTGTAGGATCTACTTCACTAATTGATGCCATAAGATTTGCATGCGCTACATTCTCATTCACCCCATTACTAGGAACTGAAGTGGTAGGTAAGAGGCCATAGGGGTAGGTGGCCAAAAAGTCTCTGTCTCTTCCAGCACTGGCTGCCCTTTGCACCTGCTCCCTCACCAGAAAGAAAAGCTGGGAAGTAGGGTCAGTACAGGATGCCTTGCACCCAGCTCAGGGTCTGGTCATGGCAAGTGTCAAGGGTTTCGGATCCGGGCTACTCCTTTCATCACCAGGTGTGGACCCTGGACAGGTGGGAACCTGCCGTGTGCCTGGCAGGTCCTTCTTTTGTCAAATGGTAACAGCTGAACCTGCTTTATAGGGAATCTCTCGAGTTTATAAAACTCAGAACAATGCCTTGCATGGAAAAGGAAATAAACTATGTTTGTTCAATTAAATGAACATTTCTAGAGTTAAGAAAAAAAAAGTTTTCTTTACAAAGGTAAAAACAGTTACACTGTTTTCTAATTAATTTATCCAAATCCAGAATATTGAACAACTAGTTACTTGTTTAATTTCCCATCTATGTAATATCTCCTCTTACTCTAATAAGAGCAGATATCAACATTAGAACAGGTTAAAATACAACCAACCAACTATATTTTTTCTTTAGGTCTCCATTTTTTTGTGTTACATACTGTCATTTTTTAATCTCTGAAGACTTGAATAGTTTGTCTAAAAAAGTAAAAATAATTTACTTATTCACTTATTAGAACATAAATAAAGTGCTAAATATTTCTCAGAATGTTTCCACAGAATCTTCCCTGTCTGGTGTGGCTCAGTGGAAAGAGTTCAGGCCTGCAAACTGAAAGGTTGCCAGTTTGATTCTTGGTGGGGGGAAAATGCCTAGGTTACAGGCCAGGTCCCCAGCTGGGGTTGTATGAGAGGTAACCAATCAACATTTCTCTTGCACACAGCTGTTTCTCTCCCTGTCTTTCTCCTTCCCAAAATAAATAAATAAAATATTTTCATAGAATCTTATGTGATTCTTACCAAAATGTTCTTCACTGTGCAAACAAGGACTATTTGTCTTCTACTCTGGGAAAGTGTACTCCTGTGACTAGTAGGAAAAAGTGGCAGATCTGGGAATTTTATGACCCGATGTTCTTCCTACTAAAATATGGAGTCATGGTTCAGTTGACTATTGTAAAACAAAGAAAGAAAATATATTTAAAAATAAACAAATGAACAACTGTTTATGGTTGGCTTTAGAATACAATTAAATGCCTCTCTCTCTAACCATGATATCCTCCCACTAATGGCCTTTTGACCTAGTTTGAGACCAAAGAGCCAAGTAAGCATTATATATACAAAGCAGATACTGGGAATCAGCAATAAACCACAGGTAAAAGATATCTGCATGCATCATGATCAAAACAAACGAAGTTCTCAGCAAGAGAAACTATGAAGCCCACTGGGGCCAAATTAGCCTGCTAAAACAACTTGCTGGGTTCTAAATCACACATTAGAACAATTAAAGGAGAGGGAAGAGAAATTTCTCACTATGCAGTCCTTAGAAGACTATCATAAGAACAGTTAGTTCTACCAGCCAGGCCTTCAGGAGACAGGAGAACATTTAGCCTAAGAAGCTAGATGAATTTTGATTCAACTGTTATTTGATTTTGTTTTCCTGTATTATTTACCTAATATCATCTAATAGTTACTGTGAAATGAAAAGAGAGAGAATGTTTGAATAAGTAATTCACATTTATTAGACTGATGAAAGAGTTAAAAGAATATTTCATCTTTGAAAATTGAATGTCAGACTTTTAGGAAAAAAGAAAAGACAAAATTAAAGGCAACATTTTGGGGATCCAGGAAAAGAGATCCCCAGACCTCACAAATACACAAGCAACTACAAAGAAAAGGAAAGAGGTTGCCAAATTTGCATTACTAATCAGGGAAAAAGGAAAATGTACCCAAAATATCCAGGATAAGTTAATTGTATAGGGTTTTTAGACTTTTAAAACTTACCCTTCCTGACCTCAAGTAGCTTCTCTGATCTTATCTAACACTGAAATTTCAAGACAATTTAACACAGCTACAATAATTTAAATGATTACTGCTAAAACAGGAAAGGCATAGAAACTACCCTGTTAGAAATCAAAAAAGGGAGAATTATAGCAAATGGGCATCTAAAAAAAAAAAAAGATGACAAGCAAACATGGGCACCTATTAAGGAACGAGTCATGTTTACTGAAAAATATTACTTATTACTCCAAGCTATGGGTTTAGTGTCTTGTCACAAAAACCACTGCAAATTAATCAGAATCTTCTGCCAGATGATGTTGGGAACCGTCCTGCCTGGTTTCAGGAGCTGTAACACCACTGACAGGTGAAAAGGCCCCACAGCTAGGGGACCTTGGGACCATAAGCCACTAAGGAGACAAAACTTATCTTCCCTGCAAGAGAGCCCCTGCTGCCTTTACTTCATTCACCCTGCTTGGCCCCTGGAGGATGGCTGGATAGTCAATGATGGGTAAGACTCCTCAAGAAAGGAACAACCTAAGACAGGCACAGTCATGAAGGGGCCATCAGGGGAGGACTTAGGGGATTATGGAGGAGGAACAAAAGATGCTCACCCCTCAGCTTTATCATACCCTGAGTCCTCATTCTGTCTGTAAAATGTCTCCTAATCTCTTGGCTGCCTTGCTTCCCTCACCTGATTCAAGGCTGAAACAATGCCAAAGGGGGGTGCAGCCCTGTGTCAGAACTGGTGGTCCCCAGTGGTTTCTTAGGCAATCAGGCCTAAGAAAGAATGCATTAAATCCTGTGAAACCTGCTTTGGTTAAGAATGTATTCAGTTTAAATGTTAGTGTCCAAGCACGAAATGAGTTTGTTTCCCAAGGTTTTACAGTCGACTGGCATCACCCCGTCTACCAGACCCTGACCCA
This sequence comes from Phyllostomus hastatus, assembly GCF_019186645.2. Classification (NCBI taxonomy): domain Eukaryota; kingdom Metazoa; phylum Chordata; class Mammalia; order Chiroptera; family Phyllostomidae; genus Phyllostomus; species Phyllostomus hastatus. Next base: position 3,829,138 of record NW_025333706.1, read on the forward strand.
AAGGACCCACGTCATCCCAGAAATGTTATCTGGAAGCCATACCTCCTCTCTTTGATATGCATCCCTATGCAAACTAAACCAAATAAAAGCTCAGTGAGAGAGAGGCTTGACACCTTTCTCCTCTGAGAGACTGGTCAGCCTTTCCTCCCAAGCAGATCATGCCTTGGTAGACTTATTGTCATCTGTGGCAGCTGGGAGAGTTCTGCGGGACGAAGCTCCCCCACAAGATGACACAGTCTGTTTGAAGCTTCAGCTACACTTAGGATAAAGATGATTCTGTGTCAGAGGAGTTGATACACAGTGTGTTAAGTACACTCACACTGCCTCAGGTGGCACATTCACAAACACCTGGAAAATCAAATCCAATTTAAAACACTCCAACAACAAGGTAAAGACCATGTGTGTGGTATGCTACCATTTTTGTAAAAATGGGGGAAAATATATACGTGTGGAAGTGGTTTATGAATGCTAAAAAACAGTCTCTGGAAGAAGTGACAAGGAACTACTGATAGAAACTGTCTTTGGGGGGGAGGTGGGATGGCAATGGGAAAGGGAAGACTTGTCACTCTCTCTGTCCAGAAACCTACTGAAGTGTATACATGGGCTGAATTATTCAGTCAAGAGAATTAATTTAAAAGCCATTCATCTAAAGACCCCCTGTTTAGAAGCATATAACATCCTACTATGCACATTAAATTTTAGATGATCCAAATGGCAAGGTGACTGGGTTGTTATAACAATATATTTCCATAGCTTTGGGAAAGCTGGTCTTGAAGGCTTAAAACATTTGTTTTTCCTGACTTGAGTTAGCACCTGAGTTTAACTCCCAAGCAGGGGCCAAGGCCACACACACAAATAAAATCCACTAGACAGTGAGGCTTTTAGAAAAGCAACTGCTCTACCTCAATAGGTAGCTCATAGGAAGAAAGTCTTGTTGATCAGATTACAACAAACCCCACGAAAAATGCCTTTCTGGTTTTCTCATACTTACAAAGGATATTGTTCCCAACTCAACCGATCAGAACCATGCAAACAACCCATGTTTACAGTAGGCTTAGAACAAGGAGGGAGTCTGACTGGAGCTCATTTAACCGTTTGAACCTGCCATTAACACTGAAGTCAGCACTGGTCAAGATGGCAGAGTAGATAAACCTCCTCCCACTACCACATCAAAAATACAACTACACTGCAGAACAACCATTGTTGACAACTGCCTGAAGACCAGCTGAACAGAAGTTCTCTTAACTGTGAAATATACAGAAGAAGCCATGTTGAGAATGGCAGGAAAGGCAGAGACCAAAACAAGACAGTCCCATACCCTTCTGTGGTGGGTAAAAATGAGGATGGATATCTCGGCTGCAGAGGTCCACACAGGGGAGTGCAAGGTCCCAGCCCAACACCAGGCTACCCATCTCAAGGTTCCAGTGCTGGGAAGAGAAGTCCCCATAACTTCTGGCTGTGAAAACCAGTGAAGACTGTGGCTGAGATAAAGGGCTTCTGGAGTCTCAGGCATTCCTCTTCAAGAGCCAGAGCATGAACTTACTCTGATGGACTCTCTCTGAGCTCCAGCTCAAACAGCACCAAGGGGGGAACTGAATTGTCTGGCTTTGGGTGAGGGAAGGAGGGGAAGCTTTTTCCCCACACACAAGTGCTGGCAGAGGCCATTGTTCCCTTGCTGAAGCCTCTCCCCACAGAGCCAGCGGGTACCATATCCGAGGCTCCATTGCCTGGTTAACACTGTAATTCCGAGATCCCACCCCACCAGATTTGCTGTCCACCCCAGTTGCTTCTAGTGGCTCTTCCATACAAATGGCAGGTCTTGGCTCATGCTAGGGACTTTCCGAAAATCTCTCAAGGGTTTACAAACGCATAACAAGCAGCATCTGGGCTCAGTGACTCCCATACCTCTTGCTAGGCAGCACTAAGTCAGGCGTAAACTGCAGCCAGCCTCGTTTAGAAGTTTAGACTCTTCCAGCTGCCTCCAAGCCCAGCACTAGTGGCAACCATCTGCAGATCAGTTTGTAGCTTTTGTCTGGTGGCCCACGGAAGGGAACAGGCAACGACTGACCTTGCCATGCACCAGAGTGCTTTCCAAGAGGCTCCATAACCAACACACCAGGTGGCCCGCTACATACCACACCGTGGCACTGCCCCCCACCATCACAAACAGCACGCATAAAGTGCAGACGCGACAGGCACAAGAGCCCTGCCAAAGCAAATCCTGCGGTGTTGGGTTTGCCCTTGCAAAATAGCTCCTTCACTGGAGTCAAGCCGTTCCTCACAGGCAATCAGCCTGAGGGTCAATCCTTCCAGCTGACCTGATAACAAAAATCAAAGCTCAACTATAACAGGAGGTCACACAGATCCTATACAAGAGACAAACCAGGAGCATCTGGTTCAGGTTACCAAGAAAACAGAACCACTGAGCCCCACAGGACACCTACTACATAATGCCACTACCAAGACCAAGGCACATAGAAACAGACACAGAAAGGCAGGCAAAATGAGGTGACAAAGAAACATGACCCAAATAAAAGAACAGAACAGAATTCCAGAATAAGAACTAAACACAATGGAGACAACTTACCAGATGCAGAGTTCAAAACAACGGTTATTAAAGATGCTCAATAAACTCAGTGAGAACTTTAACAAAAAGACAGAAACCATAGAAATGGAGGGAGAAAACATAAAAAACCACCCATCAGAAATGAAGACTACAATAACTGAAATGAAGAATACGTAAGAGAAAATCAACAGGAGATTAGATGGAGCAGAGGAGCAAATGGGCAATTAGTAGGAGAAAGTAGCACAAAACGCCCAGTCAAAACAGCAGAAAGAAGAAAGAATCCCCCCCCATCAAAAAAATGAGGATAGTTTAAAGGGCTTCTAGGACAGCATCAAGCATACCAACATTCACATCATGGGAGTATGAGATGAAGAAGAGAGACAACAATAGATTGAAAACCAATTTGAAGAAATAATGATGGAAAACTTCTCTAACCTGGTGAAGGAGACAGACATACAAGTCCAGGAAATACAGAGTGCCAAACAAGATGAACCCAAAGAAGCCCATGCTAAGACATAGCATAATTAAAATGCCAAAGAGAGAATCTTAAAAGCAGCAAGAGAAAAGCACCTAGTTACTTACAAAGGAAGCTCCCATAAGACTGCCACTGATGTCTCCATGGAAACTATGCAGGCTGAAGGGACTGACGAAATATTCAAAGCGATGAAAAGCAAAAACCCATGACCAAGATTACTCTGCCGAGCAGGGATCTCTTTTAGAATCAAAGGACAGATAAAGAGCTCCCCAGACAAAAAAATAAGCTAAAGGAGTTAAAACCACCACATCATTATTATAAGAAATGTTAACGAAATAAGAAGAAAAAGAGGAGAAGAGGAAAAGGTGAAGGAGGAGAAGAAGAAGGAAGGAGAAAACAAAGAAGGGAAAGGTGGAAGGAAGAGAAAGAAGTAATAAGTAAGAAGAACAAGAAGAAAAAGGAAAAAGATAATAAAATGGCAATAATTCATACACATCTATAATTACTTTGAATGTAAATGGATTAAATGCACCAATCAAATGACTTAGGGCAGCTGAATGGACTTAAAAAAGACGTTTACATATCATGTCTACAAGAGGCCAACTTCAGATTGAAAGACACACAGATTGAATATAAAGGAATGGAAAAATACTTAATGCAACTGAAAATGTGAACAAAAAGTTGGCTCTCAATGCTTGTACCAGACAAAAACAGACTTTATTTTATTTTATTTTTTTTTCGGTCCTCACCCAAGGATGTATTTATAGAGAGAAGGAAGGAGGGAGAGAGAGAAACATCAATGTGTGAGAGAAACATCCATCAGTTGCCTTCTGTAAGTGCCTAGACTGGGGACTGAACCCGCAACCTACATATTTGCAGTAACTGGGAATCGAAATTGTGACATTTCAGTGTGTGAGATGACTCTCAAAGCAACTGAGCCACACCAGACAGGACCAGAAAAAAAAAACAGACCTTAATAAAAAGGCTATAACAAAAGACAGAGAAGGACCCAATAATTCTTCTTCTGGGTATGTATCCAAAGAAACCGAAAACACAAATTCAAAGACATATACATCTCAATGTCCTTGGCAGCATTACTTACAATAGCCAAGATATGGAGGCAGCCACAGTGCCCATCAATAGACAAGTGGCTAAAGAAGTGGTACATACAAGCAATAGAATATGACTTAACCATAAAAAAGAATGAATCTTGCCATTTGCACAGCCTGAATGGACTTAAGAGTACATAAAGCTAAAGTGAAGTAAGTAAGATAAAGAAAAGCAAGTATCATATTTCACTTATATGGGAAATGTAAAAACAAAGCAAGACGAAACAACATAAATGAGCAAGTAAAGCAAAAGAAAACTCATAGATAATAGAGAACAAATTGATGGTTGCCAGATGGGAGGGGGTTTTGGGGAGATGGGTGAAAAAGGTGGAAGGATTAGGAACTATAAATGGGCAGTTATAAAGTAAGTCACAGGGACATAAAGTACAGAATAGGGAATACAGTCATAAATATTATAGTATGTATAGAGTCAGATAAGCACTAGACTTAACAGAGTGATCCTAAATTATACAAACCAATGTTGTAAGCCTAAAACTAGTATGATATTAGTATGACAACTATTGATGAAAAATTAAAAACATATTTAAGGAAAGAATTATTCAATAAAAAAAATAAGACCACGAGTCAGCACACTAGGTTTCTAGTTTTAGGGTTGAAGTTAATGAGCTGTGTGACTGTGAGGACGTCACATAACCTCTCTGGTTTTCTATTCACCTTATGAATAGTTGGGATGCTGGAGTGCAAGATTTTTAAAATTCTTTCCAGCTGTAGGATTCTTAAACACTAACCCTTGTCACCTGTTTCCAATATAAAAAATTTAAGTGCTAAACATGCTAAGGAATAAAGATGCTTTGTTAAATAAAAACGTCTTAAATGAAAGGGGAGGGGGGAGAAACAAAGAAAGAAAAAATAAAACCACACAAAGACCCAGAAGTGGGAATGAAGGCAGAAGAGACTTCCCCAGCTTTACTTTCCCCACACTCGGACATCTTGTAAGCCAGAATGTTATTTCCGGGAATATATTCAGTGGAACAACCATTTAACAGTTTCAAAATTTTCAGAAGAAAAAAACACCAATATACATTCAATAAACACAACCAGAAAATGTCACGGTTGTCTTTGAAAAGTCTCAGTTAGGGAGTTCATGGTGTTTGAAATCACACATAGGCATCCTAATATTTAGTTAGCCTTTCCCAGAGTCACCCACACTCAAAACAATGACCCTTCATCTTCATTCTAGAAGGTAAAGAGCTACAGAGACTATCATGCCCCCACCTGTTCTTGCCTTTCTCCCTGTAATGTGCTAGCTATCCAGCTAGAGCTACTTCCTTGTCCCCTTTGCAGCGAGGCAGGAGCTGGGTTATTGTCTCACCAAGGAAATGTGGACAAAGTGATATGCAGCACTACTTGCCTGCCTAAAAGTGTACTTCTCCCCTGCACTCCCCTAAATTTGCCACCTGGATGCACGCAGACAAGGACGGTGCTCTCCACACTGGAGAAACAAACAGGATATCCTGGTTCTTGCACAACTTGGAAGAGGAGACCAACCCGCACAGGACCCTTCCCTTTACAACTGTCACATCCCACAGACACAAACTGTCTCCTCACATCACTGCCTCTAGGGGGATGTGGAACAGCAGCTCAGACTTTGAGCTAAGACCTCTACACAGATAATGTAACTACGGATGTCATTCTCCGCAAATGACATCCAATGCCCCATCACACGTTCCAAACACACAATGCTCTAGAAAGTAGGGTAAGCAATAGCACCAGTTTAATGCTACAACTAATTAAGGATATCATTTCCAAGGAATTTGGAAGTCAAATGGCATCTCAATTCTTGAAAGCAGTATAGCCTGAGAAACGCAACTGAAACATACCAAATGTGCCATAAAATCCTCTAGGTCCGCAAGTCCCCACACCATACTTCTTTAGAGATGCCAAAGCTGCTGCCTTTCAGGAAGAAAAGAAAGTAGGAGTTACAAGCTGGCAATTCTTATTCTTTAACCCATGTAACTCCTCCCTCCATTTTCTTTCCTTTCTTGGAACCATGACATCCTAACAACAGGATATAAAGAAAAGACTGACATAGAGATTTAGAGATATAACTTAAAACATGGAGATGTTCTACTAACTCAATTATCAAATCCTGGTTAAGGTAATGCTTTTACACTTTTTGGCATTTGTGGACATAAGTCTGTTCTTAAAAATATTTACTGGCCAACAATCCCAATAGGAGATGAAGCCATTTCCCACACACATCTCTGATGGTCACCAGGTCTGGCTCCTACACCACCAAGCCACAGCAGACATTCCTGCCACCCTTTGTGGAAATCCAGGTCACAGCTCTTCCAGAAAGGAGTACTGGCAGACACTAGCAGAGCCCTTTCTCATGTTCTGCATTTGTCTTTGATTTTATGCCCAGTTTCTTAAGTCAGTCATACTATCTTTCCACTTCAGCATAGGTACTACTTACCTTGACCCTAGGGTTATCCAACAAACCAAGAAAATTAAATGAGGCAAAGTTGATGCATTCTTTTCCATTCACCACAATTTTGTGACTTGGAGGGCTGGGGAAAACAAACGAGAATGGTTTACTTCAGCTGACATTTATGTGTCAGCATACATGCTATCACATTAGCCCCCTGGCAGCAGACAGGACATGGAAGTGTGGTTATTCTGCCCTATTTGCATACTAGTCTCCTAACTTTTACTTCTTATTTTTTAAAAGTAAAATCAGACATGGGCATATTAAAAATCAAATACTCAGCCAGTCATTGTATTCCTAATAGGCTACCCTGTACACTTAAATTAAGAAGTGGGCTAGAATTCCAAAATGGGTAGAGGGAAAATCTTGGTTTTGATTTTAAAATTCACTTAAGAAAGAATAGCTAAATAAAGTACCTCAGAAAAATTCTGGGATAAGATAACTATGGAGAAAATACAAAAAGACCAAGATCAAAGGCAGGAATAGGCAGAGCAAGTTACAATCTTACCGTGTTGTGGTTTAAAAAGAAATGTTATCTGTAGGGAGCCAATAAAAGAGTAAGTGGGACATGTACTCAATTGCTAAAGTTAATGCTGAAATACCATTCACCAGAAATTCCTCCCTGCACCCCCCAAAAAAACTTTTTTTACAGGAAATAGAGTGGCCAACTCCACAGGCGCATGCACCCGAGTATGCCTGGCACAGCAGGTGGTGTCCCAACAGACAGCCCACGTCCTTGGCTGATGAACACTAGCTGTGGCCACACTTCAGAAATACAGGGCCAAGCTATGGGTGACGAGCAATGACAGCGTGGTAAGACCAGTTGATTCTGACACAGCCAGGCTATTTTAACTAAAGGCAACCAGAAGAATAGGATGGACTGCGCTTATCAGAAAGCACAGCCCAGCGCAAGGAAAAGGACTGCGCCCGCAACTTATTCCAGTTACACATTTGCACTGGTTGTAAAGCTGGGCTGCTCTCAAAAATGCACTGTGGCCAGAAAAGACTGAGGAACTGCTCTCATCGGTATGTTTAAAAAGAACTGATTTTCTATGAGGAAAAAAAAAAAAGATGCTGGAAAACCAGAGAAGGAAATGAATGGCAAGCTCAAGTAAAGTCAGAAAAGCAGATACAAATTCACAAAAGGCAAGATGACTTGGTGAAAGGAACATGGGTTGTAGAATCAGTCAGACACCCCCATTGGCACTGAGGCTACTGATGACTTCAGAAACTTGTGTAAGTTACCTGAGCTTTGTGAGCCTCAGTTTCCTCATCTATAAAGTGGGGAGAGAACTTTTTCTCAAGGTAATTTCCATTATAAATGGGCTTGGCCCAAAGAGAGGCTCTCTAAATATTTTCTTCCTTCTCCCCTATGGCTTCATCTCTTCTCTTTTCACACACTGTGATTCATCCTTCTCAGGGCTTCTTAAAGTTTCCCCAGTCCTCTCTGGTGTGGAGGTTCTGGCACTCACAAAAAGATAAGAAACAAAACACCTGCCCCTGCTAGCATCCTGCCCCTGCTAGCATCCTGCCCCCAGCTGGTATAGCTCAGTGGATTGAGCACGGGCTGCGAACCAACCAAAGGGTCGCCGGTTCAATTCCCAGTCAGGGCACAGGCCTGGGTTGCGGGCCAGGTCCCCCCCGTAAGGGGTGCGTGAGAGGCAATCACAAATTGATGTTTCTCTCCCTCTCTTTGTCCTTCCCTTCTCCTCTCTCTAAAAATAAATAATAAAATCTTTTTTTCAAAAAAGGAAACAAAACACCTACATAGACAAACCTGTAGTAATGGTTGCTGCTGAGCAAGTGGAGGCCATTCACCAAAAACCGCAACACACAGAGAAATCAAACTATTGTGAATACACACAGCCAGAAGTCCCTGACCACAGTCAAGAGGCAGCACGACACAGGGATGCCGGGATCTGATTTTTGCCCAGCACTTGGGACAAAGAAGGAAAACAGTTTCCAGTGAGAAATGGAAGGCTCAGACCTGTGTTCCACGTGGGTATGTACCCGACACAGCCTGGAGCATAACACCCTTCAAGGTCACCTCACACAAGCAAATAAAACCAAACTAAAAAGACACCTCCACAATCAGGCCTCAGAGAATGGGAAAGAGCAAAAATATTGTAAAACCCTTCCCAACCAAAAGAACCACCTCACTAGTGACAGCCAGAAATGACATGGATGAATAAAGCTTCCCAAAAGGCTATGTGACCTTAGAAAGAATGGTGCTTTACCCAGAAAGAAACAAACATTACCGACCCCATTAATATCGTTTGGTGCTGCTGTGAGAATAGACAACTAGACCAAAGAGAGAATCTAGAACTCAAGAGAATGGTTTATATACACAAGGAACTGGCAGATAATAACATCTGTCCCACAAACACCTATATTTCTCAATGGAGAAAAATAAAGTTGTATAACCACGAACAAAGGTAAATTCCAGACATGTCACAAACCAAAAGGTTATTTTGGTAAGGCAATAAAACAAAATGTAGGAAAAATGTTTTTGTGACCTTGGGAGTAGGAAATGTTCTCTTAAACAACTCTGAAAACACACAAACCACAAGGCCAAGATGAATGAATCTGATCATGTCAAAATTAAGAATTTTGGCTTAATGAGAACACCAAAGACATAGTAAACAGATGGGTAACAGAGAGATTTATTGTATTGTATCTCACGAAATCTAAGAAAGCACCAACTGTATTATTACCTACCATTAAGGAAGAAAACACTATCGACTAAAAGGTCAGGTCACGATGTTTTCTTGTCATCCAGAATTTCATAGATTATATTGAATGAAAAGATCCACTGGGCACTCTTAGAGAGAGGTTTTTGTTATAATTTTTGTACTTATAAGCAATTAAATCAGCCAAGACACTTCTAACCCAAGTTCCAACGCTGTGCTCTCCTCTGCTAAGTCACAGACACCATGGACAATCACACAACGTTCTGCTCCCTGCCACCTAACACCCAGGCCTGGCTCAGCAGGACGTTCCCCTACCAGCTCCGAGATTACCTGACAAGGTGGTGTCACCCATTCTCTACGTTTTAATGCTGGAACTTTCCTATTGGACTAAACTCCTAGTTTCATCTTTTGCCATTTGAGCCACGTTTTCTACAAAACAGGCTGGCATCATCCCAAGGCAACAGAAGTCTGACAAAGGGATGTTCAAATCCTCAGTCACAGCAGCCTCTGTTCATCTGCTCAGAGTGGTTTGGCCATGTCTCCTGCCATCAGCTGATTTCCTCACCAGCAGGGCACATAACTCAGCTGAAGTGCTGGCAGTGAACCTAGTTGTGACCAAGTTCACTGGTACACAGGTGAGGAAAACCACCAACCACCATGCCCCCTGGCTGACAATGATTTACAGCAGCTGTAAGGTTCACCTCCAATTCAGAGATCTTACAACAGAGGGGAAAAAGTACATGGGAGAATAAATGCATTCAAGTGTTACATCAAAGACTGAGCAAGGATCAGAATCTGCACGGTTTGAGGGTTTCTTGCTAATTAATTGACAAGTTGGTGACAAGAGAAGGATATAAAAGACATGAAGAGGCATTCGCAGAAAGGCAAAACCCCAATGACTAATAAGGAGATGAAATAATGTTCACAGGCTCACATAATCAGAGAAGCGCAAAATAAAACAATGTAACCAACCCAGGCAGTGAGGGGACTGGAGCCCCAATAAGCAAACTCAGGGGGGCATCCACAGGGCAATCATGATGAAGAAAAATCCCACAGGAAAATCAGATGGCCATATATTACTCCATTGCTGGCTATACGAACCCAGCAGGACTCAAACAGGTGTGCAAGGGGCTATTAACTGCGGGAGTAGTTATAGCATCTTTCTCCTCAAGATGGCATTTTCCATCTGGAGGAAAATAGCTAGGTAAAACTTAGTGGCTATATATAAGAAAATAGGCAGCAGTGAGAAGAAATGACAAGAAGTCCATCTAGCACTCCCACCCCTCTGTACGCCCTGCTCGATATTTCCTCATACCACCCAACACCAGCTAATGTTATATTTATTTCATAGTCTGTCTGTCTGCCCCCCAAGAAAACTAAGATTTTTATTTATTGCTATAAAAGTCAATGTACTCAGCACATCCCTTAAACATAGTAGGTGCTCCAATATTTGTTGACAAAAATGTGTTGAGTAAAAATCTTGTAAAAATCAGAATGCAGTCTAAAGCACAAAATTAAAAATATCCATTCATAAAACATTAAAATCATGTGGTTTCGATCATACAATATAAAAATGAAATATATCATTTTAATAACATAAAAATATATAACATGCAAAATGATGATGGAAAACATAAGGAAATACTACAGGGGGACGAGAGTGGATGCAGGCACCAGGGGCGAAGAAAACAAAGAACAAAGCAAATGAGCGCTGCCTCATGTGGGTGCTGACAAGAGTGAAGCTGAGCAGAGGAGGGTTAATGCCTGTGTCTCCAAAGCCTCAAAATGTACAAAATAAACCAGAAAATCAACTAAACCAGAAGTCAAGCCTCTGGAGAATCTGCGTGAGAAAGAAGGAGACACAACTGATGCTCGCAAAGGAGACACAAACTCCACAGATGTATCATTATATCCATCTGTATAATAAAGTTTTATGCATGTATTCTATCAATGCATTCCCAGGATAAACCTATAAATTACTCACGTCAGTACATTTGAAAACAGAAGAAATGGACAATGACTAAATATTGGTAAGCAAACCTTAAGAAGGAAAACTGATTAGCTTTACAAACTCATTGAAGGCAATGAATTCAGGATGAAAAATCTATGCTCGATGGAATACCACAGGAAATACACACTGTTGCTAAGAAAATGGTAAGACTGATTAATATATCTTTGTTACCAAAACTGGACCAGCACAGAAAGTAAAAAGAAGAGACTAAATTCAGCTTTGGACACAGATGTTAAACTCCCGAATATTAGCAAAATAAATCTCGCAATGTATAAAAACCAAATAGTCATGCTTAAGCAGGGTTTCTTCTAGGAATGTAAGGATTATTTACATAGAAAATAGAAAAACCTACCAGTGAATCCTGGTAAACAAGAGAATGAAATAAAATTAAAAACAACAACAACAACAAAACCCCACTTCAACCTCTGGTCCCTTCTGATAGCTCTCACAACAAGGCCTACAAAGTCGAAAATGTCTAACTTGATCAGAAGCAGGACACAGAAGGAGATGACAGTAGCAAAAAAGTTGGAAACTGGAAAGTAAATGAAGAAGCTGTATTTGGTAAGGCAAAGAGATCAGCGAGAAAGCTGAATGTAGGCTGGCAGGGAAAAGCCCAGCAGCAAACCAGAAAATGCTCTCAGGTTGGGGGGCAAAGCTCCCTGTGACAGTAGGGAGCAGGCAGCGTGGGCTCAAGGGGATGACTTCAAAATCTTCAACAGGAGTCACTTCCTCAGATCCCCTCCGGCCCTGCAGAAAGGTGGGAGATGCACTCTGGAAAGGCTGGATGTAACCTGAAAGTCCTAAGGGCCAGTGATGGGTCCTGTGCCACTCTGGAAACAGAAATCAAGTATAAATCTGCATAATAAAATCGGGACACTGAGCCCTTGTCTGTCCTCCAACTCAGCTCCCAAAGGCTGGGAACCAGGTTTATTCCCAAAGGCTGGAAACGCTACCCAACATACTGAAGGATTTCTTTTAGGTAAAACTCAAAATCAAGAGAAGAAAAGCAGAAAATACTGAGTTGGGGGTCCCCTCAAACAAATGGACAGGTGCTTTTCTACTGATGCCACGACCAGTCAGGAAGTCCAGCCCATTTACACAGGGCTTCCAATGACCATTTCAGTGACTCATTCTTAAAAATAGATTTTCAACAGAGAGCCAAGACAATTCAACAGGGAAAGCATAGTCCTTTCAACAAATGGTGCTGGACTGGGTATACCGATGTAAAAGAATGAAGATGAATCTTCATTATTACGCTTCACAGCATTATAAAAATTAAAGTGAATCAGAGTTAAATTTGAGAGCAAAAACGATATACTCTTAAAAGAAAACAAAAGAGTAAATCTTCATAATCTTGGATGGGGCAAAGATGTTTAGATATAATACAAAAGCACAGCAACAAGCATAAAAATAGATAAATTGGACTTCATTAAAATTAAAAAGATGTGGCCCTGACCAGGTTGCTCAGTAGGTTAGAGCATCATCCCGACACGTGAAAGTTGCAGGTCCAAAACCCGGTCACAGGGCACATACAAGAATCAACCAATGAATGCAAAATAAGTGGAACAACAAATTGATGAGTCTCTCCCTTTCCTCTTTTCTCTCTCAAATCAATCAGCAACAAAAAATTTTACATCTTAAATACACTTAAAACATTTGTGTCTCAAAGTACACAGGGAGAAAAAAAGATACAAAAACTCACATGATGGGAGAAAATATTTACAAGTCATATATTTGACAAGGGCCTACTATCCAAAATATATAAAGAAATCTTACCACTCAATTAAAAGACAAATAACCAAATTAAAAAATAGGCAAAATCCTTAAGTACTGACTGTTCACCAAAGAAGATATACAAGTGGCCAATAAGTGCATAAAAAGATGCTCAATTCACTAGCCATTTGGGAAGTGAAATCAAAACCACAATGAGATGCCACTTCCCACTTACTAGGATGGCTATAATTGAAAAGTGCTGGCCAGGACATGGAGATATTAGAGTTCTCATTCATTGCCTGTAGGATGTAAAATGATTCAGGCAGTTAGGAAAACAGTTTGGTGATTCCTCAAAGTGAGTTACTGTATGACTCACAATTCCACTACTCTTAGGTAAATTTCCAAGAGAAATGAAAACGTGTCCGCACAATAATGTGAACACAAATATTCATAGGAGTGATATATATGCCAATGTATTTTTTCCTTTTTCATGTACTCCCAAGTGGAAACAACACAAACGTCCATCAGCTGATAAATGTGCAATCAGTAAGTGATCTACCCACAGAGTGGAGTATCATTCATCCACCAGGATGAATGAAATACTGACACATGTGGGACACAGGGTCCAACATGAATGGCCCTTGAAAATATTAGGCTAAGGGAAAGAAGGCAGACACAAAAGGCCAAGTACTACAGATATGACTCCTTTTATACGAAACATCCAAAACAGGCAAATCCACAGAGGAAGTAAATGAAAGCTGCCAGGGGCTGGGGAGGGGGGGGGAAAGGGAGAGTGACTGCTAATGGGTGTGTGGTTTCTTTTGGGGTTGATGAAAGTATTCTGGAATTGGACGGTGGCAATGGTTGCACAGCTCTGTGAATATACTAAAAAGCTACTTAACTGGGTGCCTTAACAGGGTCACTATTATGGTATATGGGTTATATTTCCACAAGGCTGTTATTTAAAGGGAAAAGATCCATCCAAGTTAAGTAAATTCACTTATTCTTGTGTTAACTCAGTATTGAATGTAAAGAGGTACTTCATAAATTGAAGAGTAACTCTAAGTTTATCAATATCAACAAAACATCATTTGTTTGTGGGTTTTTTTGCACACTATTTACATTATGCTGTTGATTACAATGAAACTATTTTTGCATATTGGGAAAAAAACGTGTGTAAGTTCACCAGGCATTTACAGCGTGTCTAAGAGAGTGATAAAAACAGATAAAGCAATCACTCTAGTGTAAAAGGTTAAATGAAAAGCAATTTTAAGATGTATAAGGCTTCAAAAATTTTTCCTTCCATAGCCTTCCTCAGGAGTCCACCTTTACTCTACTCATACACAGGAGTAAACTCAGACAGAGGACACTGCCAACACAGGAAAGAGACAAAGGGACTCCTGAGCTAAAGCAGAGGTTGAGATCCCAGGGCCACCCTGGGCAGCAGCTCTATGTAGCACCCAGTCAGGACTGGAGCAAGAAGACAGCGGTTCCAGGAAGAAAAATGAAAATGGACCCAAGAAATAACTCTGGAGGAAGACAATGGGATGAAGTAGGCTAATACGTAAAATCAAGCAAACAAGTGGACAAACAGAAATGACAACAAGAAAGACAATGTAATTAAAATATTCTGCATATTGAAAAAATAAATGCCAACCTTAACCAATGAATGATATTAATGCAGCCATAAAAATGTAAGCATGGAATAATCTAAGAACACATGATGCAAACACAGAACTCTGTTGGGAGAAGGGATGAACAGGGTGGCTGCAGGTGGTTGTGCAGCCAAGGTCCACAGCAGGCTGCTGTGTTTGCCAGAGGAAAAGGGGCTTTTCTAGTCCACACTAAGGCACGAGAGGGGCTACTATGGCCCTGGGGACAGCAAGTGTGCATGTGTTTTCAGACAGCCAATCTTTCTGTCCTACCGCTAATGAGTATAATTACAGCTGGGAAAGAAAAAAAAATTCAGGAAGTAACAGCATAAGCGAGTTCCTTAGAAAACCAGAAGCAAATAGCAGGGGGGGGCGGGGGGGGGCGGGGTGAAGAGCGCAAGAAACAGAAAGGAATTACTTCCAGAGAGTGGGAATCTGAGGTGAGGATGGGAGGCTCCGGGAACTGCAGTTTCTCTAATAAGAATTTATGAATAGGCATAACCAATTTAAAAACCAATCAGTGTAATTTAACATGGTAACTGATTGGAGGAGAAAAGCCATGAGTATTTCAATAGACACAGAAACAAATTTGGTAAATTTTAATATTCTGATTAGAAAACCAAAACGTTCCCTTTGCAAACCAAGAAGAGAATGGCAGACCCATAACTTGATACAGGTTATCTCTTATAAACTGCCAGGGACACCGAGGTCCTTGTTACCTCTCTTATTCAACACTGCATGGGAGGTGCCCCGACCAGTGAAATAACACAGGAACAGAAGGAAAGGTTGCTTCTCATGACAGAAAGTAGAACTCTGGAACCTAGGGACGAGTCCGTTAGAAGATATGACCTCAGTTTCCTGGTTGTGATATTGTACTATGGTTGTGCAAAACATTATCCCTGGGGGAAACTTAAGAAGGATCTCTGTATTATTTCTTACAACTGCGTGTGAATCCACAATTATTTCAAAATGAAAGTAGAAACAAAAAAGATAAGCAGCCAAGTCTTTATGAAGAAAGTCATGTAACTTCACTGTGTGACATAAACGACCTAAGTATACAGGTGACAACCCAGGTACAGGGTGATGAGATTCATTACTGGCGAGATTCCAATTCTCTCCAAATCAATCTATAAATTCAATGCACTGCTAGTCACAAACCTAAACCCACTTTTTGGTCCTATTTGATCAACTGAACCTAAACTCACAGTGAAGAACAGAGTCAAGACTAAGTCTAGACTATTCTCAAGAGCAGAAGGGCTCACTCTTGTCAAGGCCTATTCTCAAGCTGTGTCATTTACAAGAGCGAGGTTCCAGGAACAGGGAGAGACAAGGGCACCTAAAGAACAGAAACAAAGAGAGAAGTAGACCTTTTATAAGGGTTCTTGGTACACAAAGGAAGGGGAATTTCTAATCAATAGGTAAAAAAAATGAACCATTCAGCTAATAATGCTGGGACAACTGACCATCACATGGAAAACAGGCAAATCAGACCTTTGGGGTAGGGAAGGATTTCTTCCACAAGATTAATGGTTGGTTAAGTCTGATTTCAGAACATGCAAAATTTTTGTAAGATCAAAGAATCCACGGAAGTGAAGAATACAAGCCTCTCCTACAGCAAAGCAGAAGGACACAATCAGGAGCATTCCCTGCATCATGATTTTAAACAAAATACTAAATATTTTCATGACGACAGGCATCCCCAGTGGGGGGTGCACGAGAGGCAACCACGCCCTGATGTGTCTTTCCCTCTCCTTCTCTCTCCCTTCTCTTCTCTCCAAAAATAAATAAATAAAATCGTTTTTAAAATGCCCACACAATTCCTAAAAGAAATTTTTATACTGGAAACTAAAGCAGACAGTTTCTGACCTGCAGAAATATCTAAAGCTTATATTTCAGGTAAAAAAGGAACACCATGAAACCACTGTTCACTTGGGCAATTTAACCACAGGAAACTGAGTACAAGTCCTTTGAGCAGCAAAGTGATTTACCCTGAAACGATGTTGTAGTTGAGAGCAGGATGGTCTTTTGATATAGGAGGAACAAGAGGTTCTGGTTGCCACTCTTCAATCAATTCTTCTTTTTCCTACAGGAGAAAAGGTGTTACAACACAGCACAATGCTAGTCACTGGACCGTGACTCCAGCAGCATCTAAACTGTTGTAGTGGAACAGTCATAATGAACACACTGTGAGAAACAGGTGTAGTTGTGGCTAGAAATGAAACAGAATCACTTCTGAGTTTTGGGCACTTACCCTCCTCACCTCTTACCACAGGCTAAAGGCTCTTTTCCATGTAGTCTTTCGGGTGACTGGAAAAGTTAAGAAAATTTTATTGCTAGGTCAGAATTTTTTTCACTGTGAGAAGTATGAAGCACACCTTATAAATTGTAAAACAAAAAGAAAGTCTACAATACAAAGGTGAGAAGCATGATTTCTGGTAAGTCAGCTCAGCCTCTATTCCAAGACAATACAGGAAGCCACACCCGAAGTGCTTATGGAGGTGACCACTATGAGAAGGGATCAACCAGGTCACAAAGCACTATTTCTACAAGCCATCACAGAAATTCAGGTGTAGCTGAGATACAGGAAAAAAAAACTTCTCACGATTCCTACAATGGGATTTGGCTTGGAAGTTCTCATAAAAAGCTAATTTATTCCTTTTATCTGTTATAACTATATTGACTATTTTGACTTTCTTATCCCATCTCGTATCAGAAAAACAGGTAATTTTGGAAATGCAGTCTGGAGGTACAGGATGAGTTGAGGCACCTAAATTAACATGATGGCCACAGCAATTCTTGCCTCGCAAACAGATCGTCTCTTAAGAGTTCTAGTCTCATGCTTTTTTATTTTTTTACCTTTTTTTTATTGTTGTTCCAATACTGTTGTCTCCATTTTACTGCCCCCGCTCTCCCCAACCCTAGCCATCCCCACTTCCCACCCTTGATCTTACCCCTCTTTGGTTTTGTCTATGTGTCCTTTATAGATGGTTCCTGAAAACCCTCTCCCCCTTTCCCCCCATTATCCCCTCCCACCTCCCCTCTGGTCACTGTCAGTTTGTTCTTAATTACAAATACACTGTGACCTCACCCCTAAGTGGAACCTAATCAACAAAACAAACAAGCAAGCAAAATATAACCAGAGACATTGGAATCTATCCTCATACTTCTGATAAATGCTTTTGTGCATTCTTCTCCTGATGGGCAACTCCAGAACAGGACCAACGGCACAGTCACCTGATTTTCAGGCACTCAAAAACGCTGGCCGAATAAATCAACCACTAAATTTCTCATGTGTTTCTGCCAATGACCTCATGGAAGAGGACAGCAGCCTGAACAAGCCTGGAGTACATGGAGTAAATGCACACTGGGCACTGCTACCGTGAAGACACATGTTAGAATGCACTCAGGATGCCCTCCTGTTGAGGAGCTTCTGTAGACCTATCTAACAGAAGGGCACTTCCCACTCACAACACTCACAGTTCCTTTTTCTTCCACTGCGGTCAGGGTAAGGTATCAGTGATTACTAACTCCTGTTCTAGCAAAGTGTCCTTTCAGAGGATCACTCTAAAGTAGGTTTACATAGCACTCTTTTGAAAATGTATATATGCGTGGACTGATATGCTTAAACGAAAACTAAGAATATTTGGACTAATTTGTGTCATGGTCACAAAATTATCCTCAAAAAATTCCTAAACACCAAGGGAAAAGTATAGGCAGGATTTTTCTGACTTGGAAGGCTCAGCCTTACTACAGTGTTACAGAAATAGTATTTGTTCCGTGGCAAGATAATTCCATAAAGTATTCGTTAAAAGGAGCAGGGGGGAGAGGGAGAGAACTGTGGTCAAGTTTAGGGCATTCCTCCAAACAGAGGTCAAATATGCACCAGCATGCTAAAGGTTATAAGAAATCATGCAATGAGATGCCTTTTTCTTCTGCTTTACCCGGGTTGCCAAAATTTTCTGCCCTCAGAACCACACACTGCATGGTCTCTAGGAGACAGCGCCTGACGGTTTCATGATTAACATTAATGATCAGGACAGCAGCAGCAGAAGAGAAACCAGGGAAGCAATCGTATAAGGCTGTGGTGATTCCACTTGCATTTCCTTCTGTGAATGCTCCAGAAAGTAAAGAAAAGCCCACTGCTTCATCTTTCTGCTGTACCCAATACTGCCCTGTGAACCAACATTTTAGAGATTTTTGCAGGAAAACATGTCTCACAATCCCTGCCTCCCTAAGTACCTGGCACAACAACCTGAGTGACAGAAACTATGCTGCAGTCAAAATTGTTCTTCCTCTCTCCCACTGAGGTGGTCACTAAGTGCCCCTACATCGTCCTGCACACTAATTGGGTGGCAGTGGGCAGTGCCATCGATGCCCTGGGCACTTCTAATTCCTAAGGTTCACCTGGCTTGGGATGGGGAGGTGGGGGCTGTGGGCTAGGAAGGAGTCTTACTATAGGAAAAACTCACTCAAACTTCAGAAAGAGTGGGGTTTTCTCAAGCAACTCATAAAATCTTGCACTTGGACATTGGAAATCCAGTAGTTGCCCATGCTGCTCTTTTATCACCTACTTGTGAGACTGCAGTTTGCCCCTAGCAAAGCAGAGAAATTGTGGCACGGAACTCCTCTGGGTAGGTACTTCATCCTGGCTTTCCCATATTCTTCCTACACTGTGTTTCATTCCCCTTGATCTCCTTACATTCCAGAAAACATTTGAGCATATAGTTGGTTTCCAGAAAACCACTACAAGTGGTTTTTTGAAGATGGAGCAACTATCATCACACACCAAATAACACTGGGCTTCAATTTCTTACCTTGACTGTAAGATCAGATCGTTCTTGCAGTTTGTAAGTTTTAGAGAAAAGAAGTCTGATTATCCAGAGTATCAGAATTCCTTCCAAGATAAGATGGTAAGCGGGAGCCTAAGAGCAAGTTGAAAACAAAACAGAAAGTGAAATAAACACTTCTAAAACCTGCATGTGAAATTTAGTGCACATGTCAATACTGTTTCCAATTGCTGTTAACCTATTACTTCTTATAATTTACTTTCAAAGCTCCTTTCATTTCTCCTGATTCCTTTTCCCATTTCTGACAGTATGCAATTTCCTCTACACGTTAAAAGTCTCTAATATCGCAGATTTAAAACATCTTTAGATAAAAAAATCTTTAAAATGACATCTCATACAAAATCCCAACATGTCAAACAAAATCAACTATGAGATCCTATTGGTAAATTAAACTTTTACTGCTGGGAGATGACCAGAACAAAGACTTCACAGCTTCACAAGCCTTCTATAACCCCATCTACCATGGATGAGTTAAGAAACTTATTTGGAAACCAGTTTCCATAATTCTTAGAGTTTTGCATGTCTTACACATTTTCTGTGTTTTTCTAGTAAGCCTTTTAAAATCCTTCCTCTAAAATGGCTGAGGAAAAAGACTATATAAATACTGAAAGGGACAGGTCTGTTTTTCTACTGTAGTTACCCAAAATATGTAGTGTTTTCCAGGTCAACAGCATAAAGATACCTTAGTTAAATATTCCATGTCACATCTTTTCAGCTGTACGTTTCCAGTATAAAAACCAAGGTGACTTCTAACTTTTGTTCAACTGGATGTACAAAGAGCATGTGGAAGATTCCACGCCATGAACTAAACACCAGTCAGTTACAAGGTGCTCTAGTACCAATAGTTTGTTATTGAAAATTTAAAAGAGGTATTTAGAAATGTAAGCACAAATTATTTTCAAACACTATACAGAAAGAAAGTGATGATGATTCACCACATTAAAAAAAATTAGAATGTGGAGACAGGGAAACTGCTGAAAAATTCATATGTAAACTTTCAGGTCAATGTACAAATAACTTTCAAACTATATACATATGGTATATACACACACTATTATATCTTTCTTTGTTGGTTACACAATACAAGCCTCCTAAAGTTCTACACACCAAGTACATAGAAATTAGGAGCAAGCACAAAATCTTTCTTTAAGATGACTTTTTAAATTTGCTGATCCCCCTTGGACATAACTCATTAAAGAATAAGGACTCCAGACCTCCGGCCAAGATGGAGGTGTAGGTAGACACACTGTGCCTCCTCGCACAACCAAAATAAGGATAACAACAATTTAAAAACAAAAAACCACCAGAAGTGTCAGAAAATTGAACTGTATGGAAGTCTGACAACCAAGGAGTTTAAGAAGACACATTCATCCAGACCGGTAGGACCGGCGGAGTCAGGCAGCTGGGGCGGAGAGGACTCTTGGTAAAGTGGAGGCTGGCAGATTGGGGCATGTAAGGTGGCAGCTGGTGGATCCAGTGAGGCAGCGGATTGTGGAACAGGACACAACACAAAAGGCTGCAGCTGGCTCACAAGGAGCCAGCTGGAGGATTGGGCAATCTTACATCTGCATGCAGATAAACCAGGTGAAACTGGGGAGCGGGACAAACCACACAACCCAGGGGCCCAGCACGGGGAAATAAAGCCTCAAACCACTGACTGAAAACACCTGTGGGGGTTGAGGCGGCAGTAGGAAAACTCCCAGCCTCACAGGACAGTTCAGTGGAGAGACCCACAGGGTCCAAGAATGTACACAGATCCACCCACCCGGGAATCAGCACCAGAAGGGCCCAATTTGCTTGTGGGTAGAGGGGGAAGGGACTAAAACCTGGCAGAGAGTGGAGCAAGCATCATTGTTCCCTCTTGGATCCCTTCCCCACCTACAGCGTCACAACCCAGCAACGTGGTTTGCCCTGCTCAGATGGATACCTAAGGCTCTGCCCCTCACTACATAACAGGCACATCAAGACAAAAAAAAAAAAAAAAAGCCCAAAGTAAAGAACAGATCAAAGCTCCAGAAAAAATACAACTAAGCGATGAAGACATAGCCAACCTCTCAGATGCACAGTTCAAAACACTGGTAACCAGGATGCTCACAGAATTGGTTGAATTTGGTGGCAAATTAGATGAAAAAATGAAGGCTACACTAAGTGTAATAAAGGAAAATGTACAGGGAACCAACAGTGAAGGGAAGGAAACTGGTACTCAAATTAATGGTATGGACCAGAAGGAAGAAAGAAACATCCAACCAGAAAAGAATAAACAATTAAAAAGAATGAGGAGAGGCTTAGGAAACTCCAGGATATCTTTAAACATTTCAACATCTGAATTATAGGGGTACCAGAGGGAGAAGAGGAAGAGCAACAAGTGGAAAAGTTATTTGAACAAATAATTAAGGAGAACTTCCCCAATCTGACAAAGGAAATAGACTTCCAGGAAGCCTAGAGAGTCCCAAAGAAGTTAGACCCAAGGAGGAACACACCAAGGCACATCATAATTACATTACCCAAGATTAAAGGTAAGGAGAGAATCCTAGAAGCAGCAAGAGAAAAGAAGACAGTTGCCTAAAAAGGAGTTCTCAGCTGATTTCTCAAAAGAGAACTTGCAGGCAAGAAGGGGCTGAAAAGAAGTATTCCAAGTCAGAAAAGGCAAGCACCTACATCCCAGATTGCTCTATCCAGCAAAGCTTTCATTTAGAATGGAAGGGCAGATAAAGTGCTCCTCAGATAAGGTCAAGTTAAAAGAGTGCATCATCACCAAGCCCTTATGTAATGTTAAAGGGACTTACCTAAGAAACAGAAGATAAAAGATATGTATAGTAAAATGACAGCAAACTCACAATTATTAACAAACACATCTAAAACAAAAGCAAACTAAGCAAACCACTAGAATAGGAACAGAACCACAGAAATGGAGATCACATGGAGGATTTTCAACAGGGGAGTGGAAGGAGGAGGAGAGAGGGGGAAAAGGTACAGAGAGTAAGTAGCATAGATGGTAGGTAGAAAATAGACAGGGGGAGGGTAAGAATAGTATGGGAAATGTAGAAGCCAAAGAACTTATAAGTATGACACATGTACATGAACTAAAGGGGGGGAATGTGGATGGTAGGGGGTGTGCAGGGTCGAGGGGAGTGAAGGGAGGGAAATGGGACAACTGTAATAGCATAGTCAATAAAATATATATAATATATAGGCAATAATATATATAGTCAATAATAGCTGACCATAGTCAATAATATATATATATATTTTTATAAATATATATATATATATATATATATATTTAAAAAAAACTAAGAATAAGGACTCCAGCCCTGGCTGGTGAGTCTCAGTGGATTGAGCTCCGGTCTGTGAACCAAAGGGTCAGTGGTTTGATCCCCAGTAAGGGCACATGCCTGGGTTGCATGCCAGGTCCTTGGTGGGGGGCATGAGAGAGATAACCATACAATGATGTTTCTCTCCCTCTCTTTTTCCCTCCCTCCCTTCACTTCTGTCTAAAAATTAAAAAAAAAAAAAGAAAGAAAGAATAAGAACTCTAGTCTTGATATCTATTTGGTTTTCTCAGTAATTGCCCAAGTCACTAAACATCCTCACTACACAAAAAAGGGAAAACTGAGATATTAACTGTGTAGTAAATTAACGAATACCACAGATGCAGCTTCTTTTCCTGGAAATGTTACATCCAGGAGTACTTCTTCCAGGAGTAATTCTTCATCAATTATGCAGTTTTCAAGATGGGAACATCAACAGAAAACAGAAAATTACTCATTTATGAAAAAAAAAAACCATTTTAGTGGCCTTTTTAACTATAATTAACTAACGTTAGACATCAGTTAATCTGTATCTGCTGTCAACTGTTTTTCAGCAAGTCCTGATCAGTCTTGCAATGGCAGACACCATTATCAGCCATCAGCCATGCTAGAATTACCAAACTAAAGTGGGAGTTCAGGGGCCTGCTGCCACCAATGGGCAAATTCTAGAGGTGGATGCTACTGAGAAAGGTAAGAGATTTTTATTCAAATGTTTCATAATCCAGAAGAATGGCAGACTATTGTCTCAAATCCCACCCCCTCAGAGAAACCCAGAGAAAAAAAACCACATGTCCAGCCAGTCCAAAACCAAAGGCAGTGTCCACAGTTCCTTCTCTCATTTAAAGTACCTCCTTTGGGAACCTCAGGCAGCCACTGAGGTGTCATCCAGGCAGCTCAGCTTTTATCCTGGCTACTTTCCAGCTTCATTTTCCCTCCTAGAACCCACATGTGGTATCTGTGCTGCCACTGGTCATGTGGCTTCCAGGGCCAGAAGTTCCCACGAACATACCAGCCAGCCGTTTGCCAGATGGGTCAGAGAGCACTTCCCTTCCTTCCCATGCCAGACACCATTCTGCCCTGCCTGATGCGTGTGCCTTCCTTCCCTTGGTCCCACCTCCAATCAGGTACTACAAGGGGGTAGGAGAGCTTTTCCCCCTATCCAATTATCTTCCTGCCTTACCAAAGCTCAGTGCAATACTTCTTTCTGTCACCATTGTGCTTGGGGAAGGGGATATCCAACCAGGAGCAGGACATTCCACAATGGGGCCCAGGGTTGGCAAGGCAAGAGCTCTGTTACCTGGACACCACCACCACCCACTACTTGGGGTGGTTCATGATCTCCTCAAGTAGCCCCTCTTGTTCCCCCCCTGCTCCCAGTGGTCCAGTGAGGCTATTTGGTATCACCAGTAAACAGCAATGTTAAGCTTAAAAAAAAAAAATGTCAGTAGAAAACTGAGATTCACTCTAAATGACTGTGAGCTCTATAAACACAGGGACTTTTTCCTGTTTCTTCACCGCACTAATTCCTGCGTCTTGACCTGCGCTGTCCAATGCCTTAACTACTGTCACCAAGTGATTATTTAAATCTACATCTAAACTAAATTAAACAAAAGAACTAAATTAGTCCTTCAGTAGCACTAGACACAGTTCAAGTGCCTCACTGCCACATGCGGTGAATATTATTTATATTGAATAGCTCAAACAGAGAATAGAAAGTTCTATCGGATACTGTGGTGAAGCTCAGTTAAATACATGTCAAATGGACATTCTCTATGATTGACACTTGGTTTCATGTTATCTAACATACTTGAAATAGCTAGACTTTCAACACACTCTTGACCATCCTTCCTTTAAAGCTCTACCAAAAGAGTTGTCCATTTACAAGGTAGAAAATGGGACATATGAAAAGGAATGACAAACGACTGTATTTCATATACCTAAATCCTAAATAACTCAGCTTCTTTTCTAACCTGACGTCTTGACAAAAATAAACAAACTCCAGTTTATCACAATTCTTCCCCCGTCTCCTATGCCACAGTTCCCAGGACCCGACTTCCCTTGCACATCATGAGACTGAGTTCTCCCACTGTATCTTCACCACCCGTTTTACCATCAGTCCCAACTTGCGGTTAAGGACCAACCTCTCTCCTGTGCCCCCTCCCACATGTTCCTCTCCAGAGCCACGACAGGACCCACAGCGGGCTCCACGCCAGGCGGAGCTCAAAACTAAACCTTCTGTTCCCGTTCCTGCCGCTCCCTCCCTACCCTCCACCGCTGGGACGACGTGCTCCCGCGAGCCCTTCCAGTCACGGACGCCGCGGATCCGGGCGTGACTGAGCCAATTCCGCCCAGGCCCCAGACCACAAATCCGCACGAGTCGTCCCACTTCCCCAGGGCCAGATGTGGTCGTGGGCCGCTGGGTTGCGGAACTCACCTCGTAGAGCGCCTGTACCATCTCCACCAGGACCCACTGCTCCGTGGTGGTCGCCATAACCGCCCAAGCAAGCTTCCTTCCGGAAGGCGAGTTTCCGTGCGTGCGCGGTGCGGCCCACTGACGAATTAGCACTTGGGGGCGGGACAACCGAGCGCTGGACGTCGCCTACTCGCGCTTGCGCGCTTGGCGGCTGGGACTGCTCTGGAAGGGCAAGACCTAGGTCTCTGACGCGTGGGTTAAATATTTACGTACTGAGGGTCTTGCAGTCTGGCGGGAAGCGTTGGAAACAACTCACCGGGTTTTGGGATGTATTCCTACACGACAAAGATGTGCTAGCCATTGTTCTGGGCTTCGGGATGGAGGAATTAAATAAGTGTTCCTTGCCCTCTGCCTGCGTTTGAGTGGTGGGAGAGTTTTTAATGTAATTGAAAATCATAATCTTTACTTTTAAATTACATAAGTAGACCCACAATGTATTATCATTAAAGATACAGAAATATGAATAAAATTAGCCAACTCGTACACAGTACTGTGTGCCATGCATGAACTAAGGCTTTGCAGGTATTGTCATAGAGCAGGTAGGTGTGGAAGGAAGTGTGGAAGGTTCCACACTTCCAGTGTCTTAATAGTGTCAGATGAAAGAATGTCCAACCTAATGAAAAGTTTTTTTATATGAGTTTATTTAAGCCAAAATTTCGAGGACATGCTTAGAACAATTTCCCAGATTGAGAAAATGCTCTGTAGAATGGCAGTTTTGAGCTCATTTTATACATTGTAGTCAGAGGAGATAAGGTAAGGAGGGTTACCTGAAATCTATTGAGATGAGAGACAGCTGTGGGGGTGGAGCGGTTAATCTCTAGGGTTTGATTAAAAGTGAAATGGAGACCTACATACCTCTTTTACATTGGTGGGTGCCAGGTAGTTAACATTTAACATTCACAATCAATACATGTTGTCCAGGTAACCAGATAATGAAAAGTTTCTTTTGCTCTGATGCCCACAGTTGTGCCTTCCAGGGGTCTGGAAAAAAAATTACTCGGACATTTCAAAGGTACTTGTTCTAGATGCCCCAAGACGATAGACAGTCCTTAGTTAAGGTACAAATTGATCTTTATCATGAAAACTATAGGCCTGGGACTTGACTAATCACCATGACCAGCTTAGTTAGGAATTATTTTTTTCTTCATAATGTAATGGGGTGCAGCAAGGACCCCCCAAGTGAAAAGTTTGTAACAGGGTCTGAACTTGGGGCATCCAGGAAATATAAAAATATAGGATGTCCCCACACCCACAAATCTGGGCTAGGGGATGGGACATCTGGAGCAGGGTTATTAAGAGTTATTTTGCTTATCAACAGTTGGCCAACTTCATACCTGATATGCAGAAACGGTTATTTTACATATCTATAACAGCTGGCTAGCTTCATACATATGTTAAGTTTCTGTGGCCCTGCTTTGAACCAGGGAGAGTGGAGTGACTTCGACTCATGACATAACTGTCATGAGTCGAAGCAGGCAGCTCCTGTAACCAGGCAGCTCCCCCTGGTTACAATGCCTGCATGAGAGCTTGGAGATGGTTCACTCCATGCCATGGGGCCATGCCTGCCTGGACTTACTATGGCAGCCAAGGAAGGCTGAAAACTGCAGGAGTGCTGGCACATGTAGCCGATTGTGGGAGGAGTCGGAGATGGGGTTGCAGAGGAAGATTCTCGCTGGGATTTAAACCCAGGTGCAGCAGCCATGTCGGGGGCTAACCACATGGTTTTGGGGAGTAGAGGAGGCTCTCTTAACCATGAGACTTAGGAAGCAGAAAAGCAAGATGTAGCAGCCATCCAGAGCTCGCTCTTAACAGTTTAAAAGAATGCAGGACAGACAATGTAGGACTAGGGATGGGGACAATGGGAGACCTTACAGGGAGGGAAAGGGGTGAAAGGACTCTTGCTGGTGGGCCATGAGAAGGTGCCATGTGGTTTTGGGTTAAGAACTGGAGATTGAGGGGACACAGCTGATAGTGCTGGGGACAGTGGAAAACCAGTTGATCACGGATGACTGAGAGGAACTGGGAGAAGTGAGCTGTAGACTTGTGTTCTTTTTCTTCTGGAGGACAGTACTTCTGATTGGCATGTTCTGAGACTGGCCTGCTACGGCAAAGAGGGAAGGAAGGACTCTGTGTGTTTGTGGGTATTTTAAGGGACTTTAGGATTTTAATGAAGACATTAAGTCATTACTCTTAAGTCTGTATAATTTTTGAATAAATAGTTCCTTTCCTTTTCACCAAACTCTGGCATTGAGAGCCACAATTCCAATTCCCTGGTTGCAGGCAAAGAATCCACAGTGACAGAGGGGCCCTGTAATCCCCAGGTCCATTGTGTAACAATACTATCCTATTTAGTTACTTTGGGTCACTGAGTTTGTAAGGTCTGCCATGTGTCCCCTGCTCAGCCTCCAACTTGACAAGTTTAGTACTTTTTCACAGTAGGCCCATGCAAACATGGTGTGCACATACCGTTACATTTGATTTCTTAAATGCGACAGGGATCATAGGGCTAATGCTGTTTTACAAATTGCTTTTTTCTATTATTTTTTCTTGTAGTTTTTTGTCTATAAATCTTGTAATTTTTTAATAGCTGAAGAAGACTATCTGGAATAGTTGGTTATATATATTTCTTGTTCCATTTTATTTAAACATTTTCTCACATTGAACACATAGGTTTTTTCCCACGTTTCCCCTATTACAAATAATGCTGTACTAAGCATCTACATGTGTATATCTTTCTGGGCATTTCTGATGAGCTTCCTCAAAGTCGAATTTTAGTCAAAGAACGTGCATATTATTAATATGGATAAATACTGCCAAACTGTTCTCCAGGAAGGCTCAACCAATTTAAAATGTGTGGAAGTATAGCCACACTCTAGCTCATGAAGATAATTAATCTTTTTAAAGTTTTTTTTGCCAATTTAATGGAGGTAAAATGGTACTGTACTAAGTTTTATTTTCCATGCTGCTGATTTAGCAAATTCTCATGTTTGTTGGTATGCCTAGTCCTTCTGTGAATCTCCAGTTTGTATTCTTTGCCCATTTTTCTATTGGTTATTTTTCATTTTCTTATGGATTTATAGGATATCTTTATACATTCTGAATATCTTATGTTTTCCCATATCCTATGTGATAGTTATTTTTGCCCAGTTTCTGGCTAGTTGTTTATGTTGTCTCCTGTCATACCTACATTTTAAATTTTATGTAAAGTGTCAATCTGTTCCTTATTACCTCTGGGTTTGCATCTTGCTTAGAAAGACCATCTTCACCACTCATATGTTTTCCTTTCATACTTGCAGCAGTTTGTTGTTGTTTACAATTAGCTATGTAATTACTCAGGAAATTGTATTTTTGTATGATGAGAGGCATAGGCCTTAATATTACTTTTTCCTAATGGAATAACAAATTTTCCCAGTGCCATTTATTTGCGTAATCCTGACTTTCCCTAGCCCTGGGAAATGGCATCAGCATGATGCATTACATTTCCACATTGAGTTGATACTATGTCCCAGAGTATCTCAGAGCTCTACCAACATCCCCAGGAATCCAGTACAGTGCCTTTCAGCCTGCCAGAACCCATGTCTCCTGCTCTCATGGAGAATTGGAAAGATCTGAGAATGTTTGTTTTTCCCAGAAGCCTATAAATTGGTGGATAACTGATTGTTGCTGGGATATAAATATTGCAGCTTCCTTGCTTCACAAAGCAAGAAAACTCTGAGGAGAGAACTTTATCATCTCCCCTGAATTGAGTCATTGGTGCTACCTGTAGATTCCTTTACATGCCCATGGAGAGGTAGAGTATATGTTCTCTTCCTTTGTGGCTGGGCATATATTTGTGACAGCTTCTAGAATGCAGCTGCCATGTAGAAAGATCATGTGGGGACCATGTAGAAGAAGAAAGAGATGGCCAAGGGGCTCCAGCTCCAGCCCCTAGCTGTTTGAGTCTTACTAGTCCAAGTGCTAGACATGAGGGAAAGTGCCTTCAAGATGGTCCAGCTCTAGCCAGCCTCTGGTTACAACCATCTGAGAGACCCTGAGTAAGAAAGGCCTACCTAAACCCAGACAT
This sequence comes from Phyllostomus hastatus, assembly GCF_019186645.2. Taxonomy (NCBI): domain Eukaryota; kingdom Metazoa; phylum Chordata; class Mammalia; order Chiroptera; family Phyllostomidae; genus Phyllostomus; species Phyllostomus hastatus. Next base: position 3,858,497 of record NW_025333706.1, read on the forward strand.
CCCCCAAACTCATGAACAAAATAGATGATGATTATTATTTTCAGACGCTGCTTTGGGATATATTTTGATATGTAGCAATTTTATTTTCTCTATTATTTTCCTAGTTGTGTGGCTTGAAACAACAGAAATTGATTCTCTTACAGTTCTGGAGGCTAGAAGTCCAAAACCAAAGTGTTGGCAGGGCTGCACTGCCTCCAAAGGCTCTGGAGGAGAATCATTCCTGTGTCTGCCAACTGCTGGTAGCTCCAGGCATTCTTTAGCTTGTGGCTGCATAATTACAATGTCTGCATCTGTCTTCACATGGCCTCCTCTTCTTTGTTTTCCTTCTGTGAGCCTCTCTACAGACACTTGTCTTTGGATTTAGGGCCCATTCTGATAATCCAGGAAGATCTCATCACAGGAGCCTTAATTTAGTTACATCTGCAAAGAAACTTTACCGAAATATGACCATATTCACAGGTTTTAGAGATTAGTACATGAGCATGTCTTTTGGTGGCTACCATTCAACCCACCACAGTTGAACTTCTGGCCCCACAAATTTATATCTGCCCCATGTGCAAAATACATTTATTCCATCCTAACATCTCCAGAAGTCTCAACCCTCATCTAAATATTATGAGCTCAAAACATCCCAAATCTTCATCTAAGTCATCTAAATCAGGTATGGGTGGGCCTCTGGATATAATCCATCCAGAAGCAAAATTCTTCTGCATCTATTGACCTATGAAACTACAAGGTTACTTACAAAATGCAGTGGTGAGGCAAGTGTCAGACATTCCCATTCCAAAAGGGAGAAAATGGAAGGAATAAAGAAGTCATCAGTTTCAAGCAAGTAAGAAATACAGCCGGGAAAGTGTTTTTTTATTTCAAGGCCTGAGAATGATCCTCTGTGGCTCAAGTGTACATCATTTGGGCCTACAGCTCCATACGCCTCTGTCCCTGTGGCAGCTTGATAGGCCTTTTTTCTCGCACATCTGGCCTCTACCTCTGCATCCATAATTCTGTCCTTGTAGTTATTCTTTCTTTTTGTTGAAGGAAATCATACGCTTACAGCTTAGTAGCTCTATATCAGCCCATTTCCTACCTGTAGAATTACTGAAAATCTGATAGCTCTCTTTCATTTGTCCTATCTCTGTCCTTTCAGGCCAACCTAGAAGTGTTTGTGCTGATAGAATATTCTCAAAAACCTTGTGGGTCTACCATGTATGTACATCATGAGGATTCATGACATTAGACAAGAGGGTCCCTCACAGATCTTTCCTGAATAGCCCCATTTCTATTCCTGGCTCTGCTGACAGATCGACTAGATCCGTGAGTCATATGGCTTATCTCTTCAGCAAAAGTTTGTCCAGCTGCCCTTGGATCTCTTTCCAGAGCACACTTTCCCAAAAGAGTGTCTACTAATTTTCTTCATCCTTTGTGATACGGATAAGCCAAAACCTTCCAAATCCTCAAGTGCTGGTTTGATTTTGCTTATCAGTTCTTTCCTAAATTTACCTCTTTCCTCATACTTTATTATAAATAACAGTCCACACCTTCGTCATTTTGCTTAGAAACTTCCTCAGCTAATTATCCAAGTTCATCACTTACAAGTTTTGCTTTCCATGTAACTATAGGACAAAATCCAGCCAAGTTCTTTGCCACTGTATCACAAGGATTGTCTTTCCTGCAATTTCCAACATGTTCCTCATTTTCTTCTGAGCCCTCAACAGAAATGCCTTAAATACCCATATTCTAGTCATGCTGAAGGTGCATTTTCTAAGATAACAGAAACTTTATCACGCTCTTTACTTCCTTCTGTACTCTCACCAGTATTGCCTTTAAAGTCCCTATTTCTATTAATACTCTTCAAGGAAGTCTAGGCTTTTTCTCTCATGCATCTCAAAATGCTTCTACCTCTTACGCATTACCTAATTCCAATGCTGTGGCCACAGTTTTAGGTATTTGTCAGAGCAACATTCCACTTCCAAGTACCAAATTATGTATTAGTTTTCTAGGGCTTCTGTAACAAGTGACCACAAATTCAGTAGCTTAAAACAAGAGGAATTTATTCTCTGATCTGTAGGTCAGATGTCCAAAATCAAATTGTCTGAAGGGGTGCACTCCTTCTCAAGGTTTTAGGGGAGAATCTTTTCTTAATCCTCCCAGGTTCTGGTGGCTCCAGTCATTCCTTGGCTTGTGGACATGTACTAATTTCTACCTCAATATTTTTAAAAAAAATTTAGAGGGAAGAAGGGGTGTCTTTTGATTATTTTCTAATTGGGTTGCTAATTATTTACTGTTCAGTTTTGAGAGTTCTTTGTATATTCTGGATAATATTTGTTGGTGGCTAAGTGGTTTGTACTATATTGTTTAAATACACTGTGGCTTTGTCGTATTTTGTTGTTGGTAAATGCGGCAATTCAATTGGCTTGTTGGACACACACTCAATCACCATTCCTTCCATCTTCCTCTACTATTGAGTTGGCCAAAAAGTTTGCTTGTTTTTTTCCATACAATGTCTCTAGTAGTGCTTAGTTGTCTTTAACTTCATTTGAAACAATTTTGTTAGATTGTACTGTGATAGCTGTTGTATCAGTATACATTTAAAAAAACATCAAAATTGGTGAATTTTTGTGTAGCCATTTTAATATTGAAGATGGAAGAAAATATGCAACATTTTCAGCATATTATGCTTTATTATTTCAAGAAAGGTAAAAACCCAACTGAGGAGGGGGGACTGGATTGGGAGTAAAAAGGAGAAAACTGTATTTGAACAATGATTAAAATAAAAAAAAAACTGAAATGCAAAAAAAAAATATTGTGCTGTGTATGGAGAAGATTCTGTGACTGATTGAATGTATCAAAAGTTGTTTGCAAAATTTTGTGCTGGAGGTTCCTCACTGGACAATGCCCCATGGTTGGGAAGACTAGTTGAAGTTAATAGCAATCAAATAAAGACATTAACTGAGAACAATCAACATTATATCTTACATTCCTACTAGCAATGTATGATAGTTCCAATTTCTCCACATCATCACCAATATTTGTCACCATCCCTCTTTCTGTTTGATTCTATTTGGGTGTAAAATGGCACCTCATTATGGTTTTGGTTTGTGTTTCCCTTATGACCTACAATATTAATAATCCTTTCATGTGCTTGTTAGCCATTTTTACATTTTCTTTGAAGAAATGTCTATTTAAATTATTTACTCAGTTTTTAATTGTATTATTTCTGTTATTGTATTGTATCTGCTTTGCACTTACAACAGGTAGTTATATAACTTCCTTCAGTTCTGTCGAATTACTTTTACTTTAAAAAGAATTTAAAAATATATGTTTATTGATTTTAGAGAGAGAAAAAGGGAGAGAGAAGCATCAGTCAGTTGTCTGCCGTATACTCACCAACCAGGGAATGAACCTGCAACCTAGGTATGTGCCCTGACCAGGAATTGAACCCATGATATTTTTTTAAATTATATTTTATTGATTATGCTATTAGAGTTGTCACAGTTTTACCCCCTTAGCCCTCCTCCACCCAGCAGTTCCCTGTCCCTTAGGCAATCCCCACACCTGTGTTCATGTCCATTTGTCATGCATGTATAAGTTCTTTGGCTACTACATTTCCTATACTGTACTTTACATCCTCATGGCTATTCTTTAACTATTTTTACTTCTTAATCCTTTCACCTCTTCACCCCATATACCCTCTCCTTTAGCAACCATCAAAATGCTGTCTGTATCCATGATTCTGTCTCTGTTCTTCTTTTCTAGTTTGCTTTTTAGATTCAATTGTTGATAGATATATACTTATCGCCATTTTATTGTTCGTAGTTTTTTTTTATTAAAGAATATTTTATTGATTATACTATTACAGTTGTACCAACTTTTTTCTTCCCTTTACCCCTCCTGTACATCCCCACCCTCCTGCATTCCACCCCTCTTAGTTAATGTCCATGGGTCATACATATAAGGTCTTTGGCTTCTCCATTTCCTATACTATTCATAACCTCCCCACTGTCTATTTTGTGCCAGAAATTGTTTTTCTTATTCTCTGTACTTTTTCACCCATTCTCCTGTGCCCCTTCCCCACTGATAACCCTCCATGTGATCTCCATTTCTGTGATTCATTTCCTGTCTAGTTGTTTGCTTAATTTGTTTTTGTTTTTGATTTTTAGGTTCAGTTGTCAATAATTGTGAGTTTGTTGTCATTTTACTGTTTGTAGGTAGTTTTTTTAATATATTTTATTGATTATGCTATTACAGTTGTCCCATTTCCCCCCTTCACTCCCCTCCACCCTGTATACCCTCTCCCACCCACTGTAGGTAGTTTTGATCTTATTTTCCTCAGATGAGACCCTTTAACATTTCGTATAATAAGGGCTTGGTGATGATGAACTCTTTGAACTTGACCTTATCTGAGAAGCACTTTATCTGCCCTTCCATTCTAAATGATAGCTTTGCTGGATAGAGCAATCTTGCATGTAGGTCCTTGCCTTTCATGACTTGGAATACTTCTTTCCAGTCCCTTCTTGCCTGCAAGATCTCTTTTGAGAAATCAGCTGACAGTCTGATGGGAACTCCTTTGTAGGTAACCCTCTCCTTTCCTCTTGCTGTTTTTGAGATTCTCTCCTTATCTTTTATGTGGGGTAATGTAATTATGATGTATCTTGGTGTGTTCCTCCTTGGGTCCAACTTCTTTAGGACTCTCTGAGCTTCCTGGACTTCCTGGACTTCCTGGAAGTCTATTTTCTTTGCCACATTGGGGAAATATTTTATTGATTATACTATTACAGTTGTACCAACTTTTTTCTGGGGAAGAAAGTTGGGGAAGTTTTACTTCATTATTTGTTCATATAAGTTTTCAATTTTGTGCTCTTCCTCTTCTCTTTCTGGCATCTTTATGATTCAGATGTTGGAACATTTAAAGTTGTCCCAGAGGTTCCTCAGCCTCTCCTTATTTATTTTTTAATTCTTGTTTATTCTGTTCCAAATCATTAATTTGAGTCCCAGATTCCTTCCCGTAACTGTTGGTTCCCTGTATATTTTCCTTTATTTCACTTTGAAGAGCCTTCATTTCTTCCTTCATTTTGCGACCTACCTCAATAATTTCTGTGAGCATGCCGATTACCAGTGTTTTTGAACACTGTCTGATAGGTTCTCTATCTCTTTGTCACTTAGTTCTTTTTCTGCAGTTTTGATCTGTCCTTTCATTTGAGCTATATTTTTTTGTCTTGGCGCACCTGTTATGTTGTAAGGGGCAGAACCTTAGGTATTCACTAGGGTGGGGAAACTCTCTTTGTTACAGTGTAGCTCTGTAAGTGGGGGAGTGGTCCAAGAGGAAACAATGCCACTTGATTGGCTCTCACCCTACTTTCCATCACTTCCCACACTTCCCACAAGCGATTGTACCCTTTCAGGTGCTAATACCCAGGTGGGTGTGTTTGTGTACATTCTAGAACCCCATAGGGCTCGCCAATGGACTCACCTGGCCTCTCCTATGAGACTGGGAATTTCTCCCACTGCTGCAACCTTCACAGATTTTTATAGCCAGAGGTTTTGAGTCTTTAGTTTCCTGTGCTGAAACCCTGGTTTCACAGTCTGTCTTGCTCCCCTGTTATTCCTCCCAGCTTATCCATGTAGAAATGTGGGACCCCCTCAGTCATATAGCCCATACCTCACCTGCATGATCCAGCACTTTGCCACGCATCCTCCCTGCCCAGCTGCTTATCTACAGCCCTCCTACAAGTCTGGATGAATGTTTCTTTAACTCCTTGATTATTGAACTTCCATGTGGTTTGATTTTCTAGCAGTTATAGTTGTTTTTTGTTTGTATTTTAAAAGACTTTGTGTTTATTTATTTATCGTATTTTTTTTTAGAGAGAGGGGAAGTGAGGGAAAAGAGAGGGAGAGAAACATCAATGTGTGGTTGCCTCTCACACACCCGATACTGGGGACCTGGCCCACAATGCAGGCATATGCCCTGACTGGGAATTGAACTGGTGACCCTTTGGTTTGCAGTGCAGTGCTCAATCCACTGAGCCATACCAGCCAGGTATTTTTTGTTTTGTTTTGTTTTTAAATTGGTTGTTATACTTCTTTTGGTTGTGTGAAGAATTGAAGCATTTCTACCTATGCCTCCATCTTAGCTGGCTTCTTATTGTGGTTTTCTTATTGTTTATAGTTTTCTTTTTCTTTTTCTTAAATAAGTCCCTTTAACATTTCATATAATAATGGTTTGGTGATGATCAACTTCTTTACTGTTTTTCTTGTCTGGGAATCTCTCTATCTGCCCTTGGATTCTAAATGATAGCTTTGCTGCATAGAGCAATTTTGGCTTTAGGTCTCTGCTTTTCATGACTTTAAATGTTTCTTGCCAATCCCTTCTAGCCTGCAAAATTTCTTTTGAGAAATCAGCTGACAGTCTTATGGGAACTCCACTGTAGGAAACTAACTGCTTTTCTCTTGCTGCTTTTAAGATTCTCTCTTTATCTTTAACCTTTGGTATTTTAATTATGATTTGTCTTGGAGCCCGCCTCTTTGCATCCATCTTGTTTTAGACTGTCTGTGTTTCCTGGACTTGCATGTCTATTTTCCTCACCAAATTAGGGAAGTTTTCTTTCATTATTTTTTTAACAGATTTCCAATTTCTTGCTCTTTCTCTTCTCCTTCTGGCACCCATATGATGCAAATGTTGGACCTCTTGCAGTTGTCCCAGAGGCTCCTTACACCATCCTTGTTTTTTTTTTATTCTTTTTTCTTTTTGTTTTTCTGATTGGTTGTTTTTTTGCTTCTATGTTCCAAATCATTTAGTTCATTCTTGGCTTCATCCACTCTACTGTTGTTTCCCTGTAAATTGTTCTTTATTTTGATTAGTGTATCATTCATTTCAGACTGGATCTTTATTATGCTGCTAAGGTCCTCACTAAGTTCCTTGAGCATCCTTATAACCAGTGTCTTAAACTCTGCATCTGATAGATTGCTTATCTCCATTTTGTTTAGCTCTTTTTCTGGAGTTTTGATCTGTTTTTTCATTGGGCCATGTTTCTTTGTCTCCTCATTTTGGCAGCCTCCATGTGTTTGTTTCCGTGTATTGGGTATAGCTGCTATGTTATAGCTGTTACCCTTTCTTGGTAGTGTGGCTTAATGTAGTAGTTGTCCTGTAGGATCCAGTAGCACAGCCTCTGCTTTCATCAAGCCGAGTACTTGAGGTATGTTCTTTGTACAGGTTGAATATACCCTCCTCTTATAGTTGAGTGTTGATTGCTGTTGCCAGGTCAATGGGATGAATTTACCCAGGCTGGTCAGCTAAGGACTGGTTGTGACCACTGACTGCCAACGTCTGCCTTCTGTGGAGGATCAGCTTACTGGGGCAAGGTGATGGTGCTCCAACATGGTCTGTAGCTGTCCACTAGGTGCACAAGCTCTGAGGTTTTCCAGGTGGTTCTGGCCAAGGTCAGCCCCACCCTGTGTTCTGCCTGGGGCCATATTGCATAAACTATGAAGATGGTTCCTGCTAGTACTGGGCCTGGGGCACTTAGCAAGATTTAGGGGTCCTGGGGGCTTGCTGAGGCCAGCTGTTGCTTGTTTGATAAGATTTAGGAAGTTGTGAAGCATGAGCCAAGACCAGTCATTCATATGGAAAAGCTACTGTTAACAGCTTGGGTGGGACAAACAATGTTAGCCAGGTTGATGGAATCTCAGATATGGCACCTGCCTGCCAGTTCTGTGGCTCTGTGGGGAGAGGATTCAGAAAAGGGACAATGGCCTCTGCCCACATTTCTCTCTAGGAGGAAGCTGTCCCCCAGCTCTCCCCTTGATATCAGACACTTCAGTGCTTCCCTGTATACCACTGATGACTTTCAAGTTGCTACCCCGGTGCGGGAGCTCAGAGGGAGTGAGTCTGAGTAAGCCTTTGTGTGGGTTCTTTAAGAGGAACTGCTTGGGACTCCAAAAGTTTTTTCCACCAACTCAATACCTGCTGGATTTTGCAGCCAGTAGTTATGAGGACTTATCTTCCTGGCACTGGAACCCTGGAGTGGGACCCTGGTATGGGACTGGGACTCCTCCCTCCCAAGGTATCCCCTTCAAATTTTTACCCACCACATGGTGATGTGGGACCAGCCTGTTCCACATCTCTGCCCCTCCTACCCATCTGGATGGGTGTGATTTCTTTAATTTTTTAGTTGTCAGACTTCCATTCAACTCAGTTTTTGATGGTTCTGAGTGATGGTTGTTCTATAGTTTAGTTGTAATTTTGATGTGGTTGTGAGGTGTATGATTACCTACACCTCCATCTTGACTGTAAGTCCTCAAAGCCGCGATATTTTGGTATATGGATGATGCTCCAACCAACTGAGCCACACTGGCCAGGGCTCTGTCGAATTACTTTTAATGATACCTTTGAATATTTCCTCTATTTAGATTTTTTGTTTCTTCCTTTGAATAAATATCAGAGCTCCCAAATTTATCTTACATGTCTCTCAGTTTGACTTTATTCTCCTTACTTACCTTCTTTTTTTCTTTTGTACCACACACTGGGAGAGTATCCAGATGGATGTTCCAGCTCAGGAATTCACATTCTAGATATGAATATTCTGTTACACAACCTTGCATTGACTTTTAAAAATTGTCATATATTTTTGTTGTTAAAATATCTCATTGTGAGGGGGTGAGCCCCGGGCACAGAGTCCATGTGGGCTCAGTTTCGGCGCAGTGCACCGTGGGGTCGCCATGGTGGACTTGCAGCAGCTTCGTTTACAGGAGGCAGTGGACTCCATGGTGAAGACTCTGGAGAAAGAGAATATCCAGAAGATGCAGGCCTTCATGTTCCGGTGCAGTGCTGGCTGTTGTGAGGACAGCAAGGCATACCAGTGCATCGAGTGCTACCATGTGCCTCTGGCTCAAGCCCAGGCCCTGGTTACCAGGAAGTTGGAGAAGTTTCAGGACCACCTGGCCCGATGCACTATGCATTGCAAATGACAAAGCCAAAGATTCAACAGATGCAGGGAGTAAAGAGCTTCAGGTGAAGCGGCAGCTGGAGAGTTGTGTGACAAAGTGTGTGGATGACCATATGAGCCTCATTCCAACTATGACTAAGAAGATGGAGTCTCTCTCATCCATTCAGATATAGAAGCTTTTGCCATTGGCCATTGTGACTGAGGGCAGGAATCTATTTAAAATGAATAATGAGAATTTTGGTCTTTTAAGCAAAGTTTGTGAATGAAGAAATTAAGGATGGCAGCAAGGTTAAGGCATGAATCACTTGCCTCTGGACACTGATTCTTTTATATTTTAATCCTAGAAAGTGCAATGGAAAAAACTGGTGCTAAAATTTGGGTCAGAGAGTTTTTGAGAGCCTAAATTTTATGTGGCAAATGCTTACTCTGGCAGCAGGTATTTCCCTCAAACCAAGACAGAGCCCTCGGAAGTACCAACAAGCTGACAGGCTCCTCTCACCTGTCAGTGATCTGGTGGAATATGAAGAGAGGTGTTTCTCTTTGTTGTCGACCTTCTGTTTACCATAAGCATCACCACACCATTTTTGATAAGCTGTATAACAAAATCCATGAGGTCACTAATTTAGAAAGGGAAAAACAGTTTCTGGGTATTTGTTTTCCTTGGTTTTGTTGTATATACAAGGGCATGAAGTTGATTAATATGTGGAGTTGGAAGAGGTAGTTTGGATAAGATCTTTGAAAGCTTCCTTTGGATAGCTGTTTCTATGCATCAAGATGTAGATGTGCACTTCTTAAATTCTCACACATCTTTCATCATGACATCTTTCATGATGTCACCCCTCCACTACCAAATACTACTTTTGCCTGGGGGCTTTGCAAAGTGTAGTGTTCCAACCCCAGCTCTGGCACCTTACTGTTTTGATAAGGACCTTGTTATTTTTTACCAACTTATTACTTGAAATAGTAATATAGCCATTCTGTTTGCTGTTTCAGGACTATGATACATCATGACATCTTTCAGCTTGGAGATCCTCCAGAAATGTAAGAGGCAATGTCATGCTGAGTATGGGAAGCAGACCTTCCTTCTCACTGGCTGCAGTGATAAGCCCTAAGCCTGTCTTCAGCAGAGTGACAGGACAATCTTGCACTGGTATTCTACTTTGAAGGGAGAGGGGTTTTTGATTGTGCTGTATACCAATATCCAGGAATGAACAATGAAAGAGGAACTGTTGACTACTTAATTAAGAGAGTTATGAAGTACTGGGTTTGGAAAAAACCTGGTTTTCAGGGATGAAACCTAAACACAGTATTGCTTACTTAGCATCCTGAAATAATAGAGCCCTACTGAGACAATCCTTTGGCAATAGGAAGGTCAAGGTAGAAAAAGTAAGCAACTCAGGTGAGCTGTGGCTCCTTTAGAGCAAAAGAAGAGCTGCCTCTCCCCACCCCTCCACTACCAAATACCACTTTTGCCTGGGGGCTTTGCAATGTGTAGTGTTCCAACCCCAGCCCTGGCACCTTACCGTTTTGATAAGGACCTTGTTATCTTTTTACCAACTTATTACTTGAAATAGTAATATAGCCATTCTGTTTGCTGTTTCAGGACTATGATACATTTTCCTAGTGGTCTGGTTTTAAAAAATAAATAAACTTTAATTTTCTTCCAAAAAAATCTCATTGTTTTATATTCATAACAGCCAGTTCTTCTTTCATGAGGCTACATTTTCTCTTAATTTACTCATGTGACTGATATTTAATGAGTACCCACTAAAGTCTAAGGAGCTAAGGACAAAGAAGTGAACAAAACAATAAAAAATCTCTCTCTTCCTGATGCTTATATTCTAAGGGAACCAGACAGAAACAAAATAAAGACAAGTAAGATATATGGTACCCCAGGGGGTGGTAAATGCTAGAGAAAAAATTAAAAATGAAGAGACATATAAATTGTCAAAAGGGTGGAAATTTTAGATAGTATGACTATGGAGGCTTACTGCGCAGCTTTTACTTAAATACTAACTAGTCAGTAATGAGAGAGGTAGGCATGCAGATGTCCAGTGGATACCTTTGTCCTTTTGTATTCCATACTACAAGAATTTCTCAGCTTCTATGAACTTTGTAAGTAGAGGATGCAAAGACCCTGAGGTTGACACAGTGGGAGTGGAGCAGGAGGTGAGGCTAGGAGTGAGGAGGGAACTGGGTTCTATGGGACTGTGGGTCCCCCTGAGGACTCTGCCCTTTCACAGATGACATGGAGCTGTTGGAGAATTCTGAACAGAGGAATGATGGACTTGGACTTGCATTTGCCAGGACTGTTTGGCTTGCTGTGTTGGAAATTGAATGTTAGAAAGCAGTGTATCGGCCAGTGCCTGACCAGGAAAAATCAACCACTCCAGGTTGGGAAAAGCAAAGCTGATACCTGCTCTGAGCCTAGCCCTGCTGCACATCAAATTTGCTTTGCCTCAGGTTCTTCAGGTACCTTTTAATGGTAGCTGCTGCTTAGCAAGCACTTCTGCTCAGGTACAATCAGCCAGCACCTAGCTTAGTTTCATCCTGCATCTTCCTTTGTGACATAAGACCCATGTATAGACTTTTCTGTCCACACGCTGCTGAAAGACTAAGATAAAAATGCCAATGGCTCTGATGATGTAACATCATTGGGGACCTTGACCAGAGCAGTTGTGATGTGTGCAGTGGCATAGATGGAAGCTGATTGGAGTGGATTGTAGAAATGGCAGAGGGCATATAGACAAGTCCATTGTCTCCTCTGAGCATACAGTTATCCTCAATTCTGTGTTTACAAGTATTTGATTTAGTAACTGTTTTCAGGAGCATCAGTTCTTTCATGTGCTGTTTTTTCTCAATGCCTTGATGGATTTTTGATTATATGCTTGATGTTTATAATTCTGTTTTTCTTCATATGCTGAATATTTTATTTCAGTGTTTTCGCCAGATGAGTGTTGCTTTTATTGGTGTTAAACAATCCTTTTTGCCTCATTTAGTACTTTGTGTCTACATTCTATTTTGCTTGCTGTTTATAGTTCTTTACCTCCTTTGTAGTTTTGTGGCTAGATCTGTACCCTTGTAACTTTTTTACGTTGCAAAATGTATGCATCCAGTTTATTTTTACTAATAGCTAGGTATATCAATATGGGAATGATGTATTTATGATGTAGTCATGTAAAAATTTTAAGTGCATAGAGCTACATGATGTAATATAGTGTGCACCTACATATACTGTCATGTAAGTGCTTGACATTAAGCTTTTGATAGTGGAGGCATTGATTTCAAAGACATCCATCTGGACTAAACATACTGCCAGCTACATGATGTGGCTACTATAGAGTGACAATCAGATAAGGCAGTAGGCTTCTCCCAACCATGAAGGTCCCTCCTTCAGAAAGCCCTGGGTGACAGATAACTCACCATTTGAGTAACTCTACCTCTGTTTTCCTGCACCCTAATTTCTGCTCTCCTGCTTTAAGTTTGTCAGTAAGAGTGAACTCAAGAAGCTAGAAAACCCACCCTTGAACCCTCATAAAGATAGAGCTCCAGGTTCTTTCACTTCCTCTCTCTCCTCCACTCCCTCACCCCATGACCTCACTGTGTCAGGCTCTTGGGCATGCTGTGTACCATTCACACCCTGGGGTTGATAAATCTTAATCCACAAAATTCCCTGGTGGTTTTGCTGAGGTGCATCTTAAAATCATAATAAGAACCACAAGTCCCTGCTGCTGTGGCTGAGTGGATTGAGCACCAGACTGAGAACCAAAAGGTTGTGGTTCGATTCCCAGTCAGGGCACATGCCTGGGTTACAGGCCAGGGCCCCAGTATGGGGCATGCCAGAGGCAACCACACATTGATGTTTCTCCCTGTCTCTTTCTCCCTCCTTTCCCTTCTTTAAAAATAATAAATTAAAAATAAAACAAAAAAGAACTACAAGGGCTGGTCCAGCCACAACACTGGCCCCAGGGGAAGAAATGTCTGTGGGGGCTGCCACAGATAGTAAAGTCCAAGTGAGTGCTTCAGGCATTCCTAGCTGAGAACATCACTGTCAATAGGCTGGGACCCACACAACATGTACACACAGGTATTATATGTACTAAGATTAAACATTTTTTCATTTATACTGTTGGTTACTTGTGGCATCTTTCAAACTGAAAAACTGTGTCTTTCTTCAGTTCTAAAACAATTCCTCTGAGTATTTCTTTGACTATTTCCTCCTCATTATTTATGTCGTCTCTTTAAAAAGTTCCTACTTCTGAGAGAAAATAATTGCAGACTATGCATCTGAGAAGTTAACACCCAGAATACATAAAGAACTCCTACAAGTGAACAACAAAAAAGCAAACAACCCAGTTAAAAAATGGACAAAGGTTTTGAGTAGATATTGCTCCAAAGAAGATATACAAATAGTCACTAAGCACATAACTACTTAACTACTTAATTATACACTTAACAGTGTTTAAAATGTTAAAATGTGTTATGTATATATGTTTTACCATAATAAAATCTCCATTTTTATTTTTATGTGTATGTGTATCTTTTATATAAATTAACTTTTTCCCAAAATTTTAATTTTGTCCTTTTTTCATTCTGGTAAAATTCTTGATGTTAGTATTCTAGTCCAGTAATTTTATAGTTTTGTCTATTTGGCCCATCATACCATTGATTTAAAATTTTATTTCAGTGATCATTTTTAACTTGTAGGAATGTTAATTATTTAAAATTCTAGATGTGGAATTTACTTCATTTATTCATCAACATATATTTATTGATCATTTTCTTAGGCACTGGAATATAGGAATGCACAAAATAATAGTATGGTACCCTTTTGGAACTTACATAAATATCTAACCATGGGTTTAATGTTATGAAATGCTACAAAGAAAAGGAAAGTGCATTTAGAGACAAAGGATTAGAGAGTAGACAGTGAAGGCCTCTCTCAAGAGATATTGTTTGAATAGAACTTTTCATGAAGTGAAGGAATGACACTTATGAATGTTTGCTGAATGAGTGATCCATGCACAGGAAAGTATTTGGACAATTCAGGAAACACAAAAGATGTGAGTGTGGCTGGTGTGTGGTGAGTGAAAGTTCTGATTTAATTAAACCCAGGTGTAAGAGATGGATGAAGTATGAAGTTGTCACCTGAGGTGCCACTTGAAGGTAGTGCCAGTAGGATTTGCTGCTGTGGGCTGGGAAAGAGAGGGGTCAATGATGCTCCAAGGTCTTTAGCTTAAAACCCTGAGAGCATAGCATTCCCTCGTTTGGGAAAGACTGAAGGAGAGCAAGTTTGGGAGTGGATGTTAGACATCATCATGGAGGTGTCCCATTGGTGGGTGGGTGGGTGTTTGGATCTGAAGTTCAGAGAAGAGGTCAGAAATAGAAGTATAAAAAATTGGTAGTCTAGTGACTAGATGCCATTGTAAATCACAAGGAAGGGTATACAGGTACAGATGACAAGCAGCACAGAGGCTCTGACTGGGACCTTTCTCTCTAGATATATTAAGTACATTTACTTTACAACTGTCTCTCATTTTTTCTATTAACCATATTTCTTGAGATATTACTTCTATTTGATCACATCAGATATTAATTTATAGTATATTTTTAAAAATATTTCTAAACTTTTAATTTTTTTCCTACCTTGGATGGCTCCCCCCTTACAGAAACTGAATACGGTAGATGTTAATATAGTGATATACCTTACTATAATCTTTGGAAAAGACTTTTCATGATTTTCCTAGCTCTTAAGTATGAAAGGTCATCTGAGTCACCACTGAGTTGAGAAAAGCCTCATGAAAGAAAAGAAAGAGAGAAACATGAAAGAAAAACACAAAAACAAGAAATAAAATGAACTTGACACAACTGCCTTGTTAGTTGTGACAAATGTGCCTTACTAGTGGAAGCTGTTAATAACAGGGAACTTGTTCTGGGTTGTACAGGAACACTGTGTTATCCTCACAATTTTTTCTGTAAGTTTATTTTATTTATTTATTTTTATTTTATATTATTTATTTATTTAAATAATTAATTTATTTTTATCCTCATTTGAGGACATTCTTTGAGGATTTTTTTATTTTTCCATTTTTAAAAATTTTATTGCTGTTCAAGTACAGTTGTCTGCCTTTACCCCCCACCTCTCCCTGCCACACCAGCCATTCTCATATCCCTCCTGATTCCATGCCTGCTTTGTTTTGTCCATGTGTCCTTTATAGTTGTTCCTGAAAACTCTTCACCCTTTCCCCCCATTATATCCTCTCCCATCTCCCCTCTGGTTACTGTCAGATTGTTCTTCATTTCAATGTCTCTGGTTATATTTTGCTTCCTTGTTTGTTTTGTTGATTAGGTTCCTGTTAAAGGTGAGATCATATGGTATTTGCCCCTCACCACCTGGCTTATTTCACTTAGCATAATGCTCTCCAGTTCCATCCATGCTATCTCAAAGGGTAGGAGCTCCTTCTTTCTTTCTGCTGTGTAGTATTCCATTGTGTAAATGTACCATTGTTTTTTGATCCATTCATTTACTGATGGGCATATAGGTTGCTTCCAGCATCTGGCTATTGTTAATTGTGTTGCTATGAACATTGGGGTGCATAGGTTCTTTTGGATTGGTGTTTCAGGGTTCTTAGGATATAATCCCAGCAGTGGAATTGCTGGGTCAAAAGACAGCTCCATTTTTAGTTTCTGAGGAAATTCCATACTGTTTTCCACAGTGGCTGTGCCAGTCTGCATTCCCACCAACAGTGCACTAGGGTCCCCTTTCACCACAACCTCTCCAGCACTTGTTGTTTGTTGCTTTACTTGTTGTTTGTTGCTTTGTTTATGATGGCCATTCTGACTGGTGTAAAGTGGTATCTCATTGTAGTTTTAATTTGCATCTCTCTGATGGCTAGCGATACTGAGCATCTTTTCATATGTCTCTGGGCCCTTTGTATGTCCTCCTTGGAGAAGTGTCTATTCAAGTCCTTTGCCTATTTTTCAATTGTGTTGTTTGTCTTCTTAGAGTGGAGTCATGTGAGTTCTTTATACATTTGGAGGTCAAACCCTTGTCTGAGGTGTCATTGGCAAATAGTGCTAATGAGAAGTCTGATGCCATCCTTACACCTGATGCTGTTTTATGTTACCTGTCCTTTTATCCCTTCTTTTGGAAGTTTTAGGAGCTTTCTGTATTCTCATTTTTCTTTCACTTTATAATGGTGTAACTAGTTGTAGGACTTTTTATACTTACTGTGTTGGGCACTTACGGGAGCCTTGAATCTGGAAGCTCTTGTTCTGGGGATTTTCTCACATTATATCCGAGATCGCTTCCTCCCACCTTTTCATATGTGCTGTCTTTCTGAAACTTAAGTATTTGACTCTTTAAATTCCTAAACTGATTCTCTTATATTTGTATCTTTGGTTTCTCTTATATCTCTTTGCTTTTTTGTTCTACTTTCTGAGAGGTCCCTTTAACCTTTCAAAACTCCTAATATATTCTTTCATTTCTGCTACCATGTTTTTAACTGTTTCTCCAAGTTCTTGTTTTTAAGTAAGCTTCATATTTTAGCATAGTTTTAAACTTACATGAGTAAGATTTTTATCCCTTACCTGGGTAAGGGATAAAAGGACAGTAACATAAAAAAGTATCAGGTGTAAGGATGGCATGAGACTCCTCATTAGCACTGTTAGAAGCAAAGTAATGCCTTCAAACTTCTGAAGGAAATGATTTCCAACAAAGAAGTCTATTACTAAGCTATCAAATAATAAAAGTAGGATGAAGACATACAGTGTATATCAATGAGGATAAGCTATGTGATGCTGCAATAACAATCATCCCCCAAATCTGTGTGGCTTATAACAACAAAAATTTATTTCTTGCTCACCTCTTTTTAAATTTAGAAGATTCTGCAATATGTCTCCCCTTTTCATAACTCAGGCCACCACAATAGTCACCTATCATTGTCTTACTGCCACTTGCACACTGGCAATGAAGTGGTCTGGCATGATGGTGAGATGCCACTTCCACTCATGTGGCCAGAATGTGTGATCTTACCCCATGTCTGGAAAACAGTGAGAAATATTTTGTGAATAGCACTGATGGCTAACTCATAAGTGCTTAAAAACTTATCTGTCATGATACTCTTCTCTCCAGAAACTCCTGGGTGAAATGCTGCTCTCAAATGACTCAGCAAAACAAGAGGGGAGATGGCATGGGACACCTCACACAGAAAGGAAGGGGAAGATCCGAAGATGACAGCTGTGGGACAGGCCTGAAGTGTGACCAGGTCAAATTGGATTATGGAGATGGGGAGTAGAGGGAATGGACCTAGGGGTCCAACACAAAGCAAATTAAGTTGAGGAGAAAAATATTACAGAGAAGGATCACTGTTTGACTTAACAGTAAACAACATTTAGTCATTTAAAAATGAAGTAACTCTGAATGAACTTAACCAAAAAGTGGATTAAAACTCCATTGAGAAGGTGAGAGTTAGTGAAATGTGTGTGAAGAATAATTTAGGATGCCTAAATCTTTATCATCTCCAGAAAGTTGTTAAGGAACAATAGTGAAATGAAAATATAAATAACCAAATAGCAAGCTGTGTAAAAATGTGAGGACATTTTCAGAGGAAGCAATTAAAAGAAGTGGTTGCCTTTTGGAAATAGTGGAGAGAATGGGCCAGGACTAATGTTTTTTACTATAAAAACCTTGTGCTTTTATTTGAATTCTTAAGCTATAATATATGCACTACGTGGAGAAAAATAAAAATTAAACCAAAATTCTGTCCTTAATTGTCCTTTATCACATCCCCCTAACATATTTAGCATTATGTGTCAGTTACTGTTATTAGTGATTTCTGTGTATTAAACAATGGAGTAATATCTTATGTGGGATGTGGAGAGATTTCTATTTAGACTAAAACCAAATGCAATTGTTGTCATAACAAGATTAACTGAAAATTCCTTAAATCTCCCATAACTCCACCAAAAAATGAAACATGTAGTTTTAAAAAATATTTTTTTTATTTATTTTTAGACAAAGGGGAAGTGAGGGAGAAAGGGGGGAGAGAAACATCCGTGTGTGTTTGTCTTTCATGCGCCCCCTACTGGGGACCTGGCCTGCAACTCAGGCATGTGCCTTGACTGGGAATCGTACTGGCAACCCCTTGGTTCACAGGCCAGCACTCAATTCACTGAGCCATAGCACCCAGGGCAAAACATGTAGTTTTGTATACACACCCTTGGACCCATTTCTGCAGCTATAACTTGGATGTTTCTCAAGGGCTCTCAATTAATTATTGTAATTATTTTTATCTTAGGGATAGAAAGTTGAGTTATTCAGACTGCTAAGGTTATAAATCACTTGTAGTCTATTTATTCATCCATTCATTTATTTCCACCTTTGTCCAAGGTCCCAGTTCATATCCTTCTGAATATCCATTCTAATGTTTTTAAATATACTTGTAAGCTTACAAAATATGTAGTGACACTTATCATGTAAATCATTCATGAATAATATAAAAAGTGAGTTTTGTGTCATCCCTGGATAGCTTCAGTCCTATGGCTCAACAAAGCTATTGAAAACTGTTTCTTCTGGCAACTTTGTTCTACTACCCAGACTGTTAAGTTTTTAAAGACCAATATCAAGGTAATTTTAAGGCCAGTACTCATCACTGGCTGTAAGGCAGCAGCTGATGGTAATCAGTTTTCCATGATTCCATGTTCATGTCCAGGCCAAGAGAGAGACTGGTTTCTTGAGGGTTTTTTTTTCCTTGTTTGTTTGTTTGTTAAGAGCAAGAAACCAACTTTCTCAGAGCTCTGCTCAAGTCTCCTGAGTCCAGATTGGCTGGGATCTGCATAATCTTGAGCCAGTCAACATACAGGAGATAAGGGATGATTGGTTGCTACACACTGGGAGGGACTGCATGGATATGGGGAATCGAAACCCTCTAAAGCCACCTCATTGGCCTCTCATTTTAGCTTGTTTTCCTCTAGTTCATTCAACACAGCAACCATCTGACAATGTCACTCATCACTTAAACCCCTTTAATGGTATAGAAGCTAGTCTTCAAGATTGTATTCTCACTGACTTACACTTCCCTGTATTTCCCCCTAGAATCTGGATTGGCTCTGTTATTTGCTTTTGATGAGCAATAGGTCACCAAAACTTTGTTTTTTCTGCTCAAGCCTCTGGGAGCACTCTTTTTTTGGTGTGAAGGGAATACTCCCTTTAGGAAGCCACATAAAGGGACCATGTGTATAGGCACAGTGGTTGACAGCCCCAGCTGAGCTCCCAGCCAGCAGCCAGAGTTAGCCACAGGTCATGTCAGTGAGTGACCTGGGACATCCAGCCCAATGGAGCCTTCAGGTGACTGCAGCCCCAGCTTTGCTATGACCTCAGCTGTGAGCCCTCTGGTGAGACCTGCCTACTGAACTCTGAGAGGTAATAACAGCAACAAATGGCTGAAGGAAATCCTTTGCATGTATATCAATTGAGGTTGCATTTGGCTACAAAAAGAGGACATCTGACCAACAATGACTTAGGGGCCTTTAATGATCCTGCACACTAAGAATCCTGGGGGAGGTAGTTCCAGAATTTGATTGATCAGTGGCTCAGTAATGTCAAGGAGGCAGATTCTTTCTGGGTTCCCATTCTGCAATCCTTAGCATGGTGGCTTGCTGTTGTTAGGATTGTCACTGATTCCAGATTGCCACAGTGCCACATATTCACAGGAGTAGGAAAATGGACCTTTCTTCTTGAGCACTGAGGGCTTGTCTGGAAGTCTGATTTTCCGAGAAGCTCTCCAGCACTCTGTATTTTATATGCCCTCCCCAGACCAGTCATTGAGAAAAGAGTGAGGGATAATTAGCCAACCAATTATGACTCATTTTCTGGGTTTGGGGGCTCGGCCTACCCTCACTGAGACCAAGGGTTCTCTGCCCATTGCCAGAATAAAATGGGGTTCAGTTTTCAGGAAAGGGGGTAGAATTGGATGTGCCCAATCCTTATCCATCCATTTGTTCTGTGTCTTGGCATATGTACCTGTAATTTATGTTCTGTACCCAGAATGCTCTCTTCTCCCAGTCCAGATCTGAGATCCACATTGTTTAGATCTCAGCTCAAACTCCACTTTCTCAGGGAGCACTCTTCTCCCTGAGTTACATGCTATCTCAAGAATCTGCACTTCTTGGTTTTGCATAATAAAACCTAAGTATGTAGTTGTACATGTATGTCTGCTTTTTCCATAGACCAAAGATAGAAACTGTCAATATTTTCATCACTGTATTCAGAAGCCTCTAATAGATAATAAGTAATTTTTTAAGCTTCAGTTCATGATATAAATAAGCAATTTATAATAATAAAGAATATTATTGTACTGGCTGGTATGGCTTAGTGGATTGAGCACTGACCTGTGAACCAAAGGGTCATCGATTTGATTCCTAGTCACTCTGAATGCCTGGGGTGCAGGCCAAGTCCTCATCTGGGGATGCGAGAGAGGCAACTACATGCTGATGTTTCTTTCCGTCTCTTTCTCCCTTCCTCTCTCTCTAAAATAAATAAATAAAATATTTTTAAAAGAATTTTTTCATCTTTCAAGTTTATTAATAACTATGTTGCATATTCTTTTAAATCCAGATTAACATGATTAGGCATCTCTTCAAGAGGGACTAAGTAAAATTTCTAGAAACTAATGTATTTTATTAACAAACTCAACTTTCAGTGCTTAGGGGTGCTATTTTGAAGGTAAACCTTCTGGCCCTAGAAGAAGAACAAGGGATACAAAGTGGTGAGGTGGCTGGGTGAAGCTCCACACCCCCTTCCTAGCTAAGTGAGCTTGGGGAAGTTTTCCTCCTCTATCAAGCTGGGATGACAGTACAATTAACCTCCTAGGGTGACTGTGATGGATAAATGAGATGGTATATACTGTGTTCAGAACCTCACCTGGAATAGCCAGCATTCATAGGCCTTTACCATAAGTATGTCTGAAAAAAATCCTGATGTTTAAAAAAAAATTCTACAAAAACTTACATTTTTATTTATCTTCCTGTTATTTTCAGTGCAGTCACAATAGACTTCATTTTGGAGTACATACCTACCACCTTTTAGACTTGCTGCTAGGAGTTCTTATGTAGCTCATTTTATAACTTCTCATAACCACCTCAGCAGTACTGGGAAGGAGTCATGTCGGGTTTCACACAAGAAACTAAAACTGTGAGCTTGTGTGGGTCAGGGAAAGCCTCCTGAGAATGGAAGACTTACATGGAGCCATTTAAGAAGGTGAAAGAAATGAGAGGTGGGCAGGGATAGATGGAACACTTTCTACCCTGCACAGTCAGTGACCTTCCCTGGTGACAGGGAAGACAAGAAGTCAGAGCTGCTCCAATCCTGCCAGGTGGTCTTGGTATGCTCATGTGTTCCCTCTTCTTGCTCCTTTGGTTGAGATGGATGATTTGCATTTGTCATTCAGGAAGGAGCTTTTAATTGCCTTGATCATTTCAATTTCAAAATGACTCATAATCATGTACAGCAGAATATTTCCAGTTTTATACATTAGAGTGAAATATATGCATTACATATTTCTTTGTATGTGTACAAACTGCTGCATACATGCATGCTTTTGTGTGTGTGGATTGACACATTACTATGCACTACTATTAATTCCTTCCCTGATATAGGGAGTTTTTGCTTCAGCGTGTTCTCTCTCCTTCTCTCCCCCCATTTTTTCTCTCTCCTTTTCCGTCTGTTGCATTTCCTTGTTAGATGAAAATCCTGAAACAAAATAATCAAGTCACTCTTCCCTATTAGATAGTCAAGGAACTGGAGGGTGTGGATCTTGCTTGGGCTCTAGGTATGGTATAAGCATGGAATAATAATAAAAAAGTTTAAGTTGAGTTATTTCAGGAGGGCTTGTGAGGTCTGGGAGCTGGTGTGGGGGCTGGAAGCCACAGCCTCCTGAGTGAAACTTAGTTGGAATAATCTAGCCTCCAGTCTTAGCTTTGAGGTTCTCAGCATATTTTTAAAAATCCCTCTTCTTTTCCAAGCCTCTCCCTCTCCCTCTTCCTCTCTCTCCTCTACATCACAGACTGGAGAAAATCAATGTACTATTAATTAATGTACTATTCTTGGTACTTCAGAAATGGTGATGCCTTCCTGGGTTATCATGAAGATAAAATGGTTTAATAACTATGAAGCACCTAGCACAGTAGTGGAGAGCAATCACTGGAAGTTGTCGTTACAAAAGTCCCAGTTTCAGTGGGGACAGATGTGTAGGGAGTCTTAATCAGAACATTGGAGGGTTTGTCCAGAGCCAGTTCAGGGAGTGACTAGCTGACTTGATGGGATCCCCAGCTGAGATGGGACCAGACCTGTCTGCCAGAGCTTTTAGGGCGCAGAAAAAATTCATATGTACTCTGAAAAAAATATGTCTAGGGTATAATATAGAAGAACTACAGTATATGCTTACAATTTCATCTCCTTTCTTCCTAAGGTTTCAAGGAAGGAGTCAGATACTTGGCCTAGTTCACTTTGGCACAGTGAACAAGTGTAACCCTTTGGTGACTGACCACCCTCTCTGGGTGGTGCTCATTCGCTGAGTGCCTTCAGGGGAGTCACTCCACCCTTTTTGACTTAGTCTTCTTCTGACCTGTACACCCAGGGGGTCCCCTACAATTCCCTGCCACTGACTCACCTTTGTGGCCATCACAGTAGCCTTTTCCCCCTGGGTAAGCCTCAGGATTGGTTGAAATGAATTAAATCTGCCTGGGGAACAAGGTGTGAAATGGGTAGAAGGTAACCAAGGAGCTCATCCTGAGCCACTATATTGGTCCATTCAGTAGGTGCTCAGAGAGGAGCTCAAAGAAGAGGTTGTGGAACCCAGTCAGAGCCCAAGGAAGCCCGAGGGGGATCTAAACTCCCTCTTCCCACCTCACATTTACTTTTTGGGGAAGTCAACTTGTTCTCCATCTTGTACAAAGTGTCCTATATACAAGGTCCAGCCCCTCCCCAGGTGGAGCCCTAAAGTCCTTCCTTCACCCAAAGTTTGGACTGAGTTGGATTCAATCAGATTTTTAAACATGAAACTCTATCATGTTTTAACATTAAGGTCTGAAACAGAGTGAATTTTATTTTTACATCACAGATGAGGAAATTAACAACCACTCTTTTTTCATTCCAAACAGGTGAGTGTTCAGGTGTGTTACGGTGCTAATCCTGAACCCAGAGTGCATTTTGTTTGACTGGAAAATGGTGATGGAACCAAGGAAAGTAGGAGTGTCCTGTGTTTTCTTGAATAACTTGATTGGTTAGAACTAAGTGCAGGTTTCTGGAGGTGAACATTCAGGATCCACAGGGAGAAGGACGGGTTTGACAGTATCCTGACCTCCTCTGCTGGGTTCCTGTGAGTAGGATTTCTCAATAGCAGGTTTGCACTTTAGGGTCTAAGAGGCTTACAAGGCTATCTATCTTAATACTGTGTTCCCTTCTTATTTCTGTGGATTAAATGTGGATTTAAAACCTGGAGCTGCATTTCTAGGGAGAGTAAATAGTTTTCCCAATCCAAAGCATTGTTGTTGACACATGAGTTCTAAAATCTTTTAAAATTCTGGAAGGAATAAGCAGGTGGGTAGAAATTTACTAACATACCCAAAATACTTTCTCAGTCCCTATAAGGCAAATCAGCAATGTAATCACCACAAAAATAATCACAGAACAATTTTTCTCATGTCTCTGTTACTTGTGGCTTGTAAAAAAACAAAAAACAAAAAAATTTTTAGAGTAGTTTTAGGTTCACAGCAAAAGGGAACAGAACATACAAAGATTGCCCATATATCCCAGCTCCCACATAGGCACAGCCTCCCCCACCATCAACATCCCCACCACCAGGGAATGTTTGTTACAACTGATGAACCTACACTGACACATCATCATCACACAAAGTCCATAGCTTACCATAGATTCACTCTTGGTGTTGGACATTCTATGGGTTTAGACAAATGTATGATGGTATATTTCTACCATTATAATATCATACTGAATAGTATCTCTGCCTTAAAAATCTTCTGTGTCTGCCTATTTATTCCTCTCCTTTCCCCTTGACAACCCCTGATATTTTTATTGTCTCCATAGTTTTGCCTTTTTTGGAATGTCATAGAATTGGAATTATATAGTATGTAGCCCTTTCAAATTGGTTTCTTTTCATTACTAGATAGTTCATTTTGTTTTAGCACTGAATAATAGTCCATTGACTAGATTTACCAGTTATCAATCCATTTACCTACTTAGTTGCTTCCAAGTTTTGGTAATTATGAATGAAGCTGCTACAAACATCTGAATGCAGATTTTTGTGTGGTCATAAATTTTCAGTTGATTTGAGTAAAAATCAAGAAACTCCACTCTGGGATTGTATTGTAAGAGTACCTTTAGTATATACCCACACAAAAGCATACATAATCAAATACATTGTTGCTATTAATATTATTAACAAATACTTGTTAGGTTAATAAAAATAATAAATGAGGCATATGGATGATGTATTATAGAATCATACACTGAAACTTCTATCATGTTGCTAACCAATGCCACCCCAATAAAATAACAAAAGTAGTGTTCCATTACCACACTACTCAGGGTTCTATACACCCTATTCTTGCTATCCAGATCACATAAAAAAAAAGAATAAGAAATATACAGTTGTTGAGGAGGAAAATGGTGGTGAGGTAGAAGGGAGCAGATTTCACTTCTCTCTACACACAGGAGAAAAACCTAGCTGATCTATGGAGGAACAGAGCAAACAGCCAACAGTACCCCAGTATATATGAAAATAAGAGACCAAAAACTATAGCAGACACTGAAAAACCAGATGGTAAGGAGAGTTCTTCAGGACAATAAGGTCCCAGGGACCAGCACTGGGACCAGGATGGCTGCAGCCCCATGCCTGGCAGCCTGCAGCTGGGTTTGCCACAGAGTCCTTGGGAGAGAACAGGGTCAACTGCGCCCTTGCCGGCCAAACAAGGTTTGAGCAGCACTGGGAGAGACCTGGCTGTTTGAAGTCACAGAGAGGGGAATAAGGACTAAGTGGCAAACACACAGGAGCTGTGAGCATCTGTGGAGTTTGTGGACACAAGCTCAGGAGAGTTGAGAGTTGTGCAGTGATGGGCCCTGACCCTGATAGTCTGGGTGGAGAATTGGGCTGTTCGAGAGGCCAGACCATTGTATGGAGCATCAGGCTTGAGTAGGAGGAATTTATCAAAAAGAAAAAGTGGAGAGAGTGACACTGTTTGGGGAATTCTTCTGCAGCAATTTCTCTGGCCTACTTCCCACCCAACTGGGGAGTGATCCCAAGGTTGTATGAAAGGCCCTGTGCACCCACATAGCACTGGGAAGGGTGCACACCTGAGACTGCAGGGCCCAGGCAGCCTGGCTGAGCATGTGCCTGAACCTCAGCCCACACAGTAACCCCAAGGAAAGAGTGGGCTGAGGAAGACCTGGATCCCACACCCAAGGTGCCAGGCTAGTTCTGAGGAGGCTTACTGAGGGCAAACTGGAAAAGAAGAAAAGGCATACCAATCACCTCTCAGCCTGCTGCAGCCAGCAAGACCAGAAAAAAAACAGTTTGACCAGTTTGAAATCAACAAGAGGGTTTTTTTAAGTAATCTTTTATTTTTAATTTTTATTATTGTTTTATCTTTCAATTCCTTTTTCCTCTCTTTCCTTCTTTCTTGTTTTATTACTTCTTTCTTTCTTTCTTTCTTTCTTTCTTTCTTTCTTTCTTTCTTTCTTTCCAATTTACCTCTTCTTCCTCCCTTCTTCTGCTTTTTTTTTAAATACCCACCAGTGAGAAAAAAACCCCAAAAACTCTGGAACTGTAAAAAGACCAGATTTGGACCCAAAGAGGGGCATCCAAACAGCTGAGACAGTGAGACAAATTTCACTTTGCTATTACAGAGAACCTGCAAGTTATTGCATATTTATATTATTATTTTTTCATTATTCTTACATATTTTATTTTTATAGCATTTTTTGTATTCTTCTTCTTTGTGTATAGTTCTCTTTACTTGGCTGGCTAGCTTGTATCATTTGACAGGTTTCACCTGCTCACTCTTTCATAGTGTATTGCTAATTTACTGTCCTTTACTTCACTTGTGTTCCATTACCACACTACTCAGGGTCCTATACTCCCTATTCTTGCTGTCCAGATCACATAGATTTGGCATATGATTGTTTCTCTAATACTATTGTAAGTAATAGCTGTTCCATACAGTTGTAAAGACTTCACAACACTCCTCCCAGATCTTAGCCCACTTCAGAGTTTCCTGAACTCTATTACTGTAGTGGTTAACTCTATTCTCTTACACACTACACCTATTTACTATCCTTTACTCTCACCTTACATCAGTATCTGACCTCCCACAACTTCACTGCTTTCTAGATCAAACTCACAATCCTTCTCTCCCCATCAAGAGCCTTATCTTCTTTCCACCCTTTCTAAAAAGTGGCTATTTGGGTGGAATATCAGGGTTGACACTATACATAGCCAAAGGATCTCCCATCGCTTCTTTACTAGTTGCTACTGTAAATATCATAAAATACTCTCTTGCTGTCTTAAACCATTTTGCCTTCCCCCTCCAACTGATCACAAAAAAAGAGTAGGCAGAAGCTGTGACCACAGGATACCCACAGAAAGAGGAACCTCTCCCCCGCTAAAAAACAAACCACCAACATATGAAACACAAGAAGGTGAAGAAGGGAGTGGAAACCACAGAAACCTCAATCCAGGACCTATCTGGAAATAAAACTAAATAGTGCAGAAATTATCCAGAACAAACAACTGAAAAAGAGCAAGAGAGAATCCTCAAAACCTTGTACACATGGAAGCACCAGCTTCAGCACAACCTACCCTCACCAGCACAACAAAATACAAGGGGTGCTGGACAGAGTGACCCTCAGTTAACCAGAGGGTGGGAAGGATGCACCAAAGAAAGACCCAACAACAATCAAAACCCAAAGACAAACACAGAGCCAACTTAAATGACAGATCAAGACTAGTGAGCGTGGGAGATCAGGGAGACTGCACCACTGAATCTCAAAGGTATTCTACCACAGAGTTCACACAATAAACCAAGGGAGCCAGAACAGATCAATTTAAAAAGCTGAGGCTAACAAGAAGAGTCTCAAAAACAATGAGAAAACAAAGGAACAATCCCCAATTAAAGGAAAGGAGGATGCCTCAGAAAGAATGCTAAATGAAACAGAGGCAAGTCAACTATCAGATATTGAGTTCAAAGCAATGATTGTCAGGAAGCTCAATGAGCTCACAATGAGCTACCAGAAACTACAGGGAAGCTACAGTGAACTCACTGAAAACTATATCAACATGAAAAAGGAAATAGAAACTATCAACAAGGGCCAAGAGGAAATTAATAATACAATTTCTGAACTGAAGAATACAATAGAAGGAATCAAAAGCAGGATTGATAAAGCAGAAGATCGGATCAGTGAGCTAGATGACAGAGTAGAAAAAAAAAGAGCAAGAAAAGGAAAAGAAGCTCAGAAAGAATGAAGAGGGATTAAGAGAAATGCAGCACAATATGAAATGTAATAATATCTGTATAATAGGGATACCAGAAGAAGAAGAAGAGCAAAGGATAGAAAACCTATTTGAAAAAGTAATGATGGAAAACTTCCCTAATTTGATGAGAGAAAAAGTCACACAAATCCAGGAAACAGAGAGTCCAAATCAAGAGGAACCCAAAAAGGCCCACCTCAAGACACATCATAATTAAAATGCCAAAATTCCAAGACAGAGAATCTTAAAGGCAGCAAGGGAGAAACAGGAAGTAACATACAAGGGAGCTCCAATAAAGTTAGCAGCTGACTTCTCAATGGAAATGCTCCAAGCCAGAAGAGAATGGCAAGAAATATTCCAAATTATGAGAACCAGAGGTCTGCAACCAAGGCTACTTTACCCAGCAAAGCTCTCAATCAAGATAGGAGGCCAAATAAGAAGCTTCCCAGACAAAAGAAGTCTAAAAGAATACATATCCACCAAACCACCAGGATCTCCCCTGGAGATCCCAGCTCTCCAAGGGATACTAAAGGGACTTCTTTAAGGAAAGGAAGGAAAAGGGGGGGGGGGAACAGAGGCATGAAAATGGCAATGAATAAGTACCTATCAATAATAACCTTAAACATAAATGGATTAAATGCTCCAACAAAAACACATAGAATAGATGAATGGATAATAAACCATGACCCACACATATACTGCCTACAAGAGACCCACCTCAGGACAAAAGACCTACACAGACTGAAAATGAGGGGCTGGAAACAAATTTTCCAAGAAAATGAACAGGAAAACAGAGCTGGGGTAGCAATACTCAGACAAAATAGACTTCAAAAAAAGGGCCATAAGGAGAGACCCAGAAGGTCACTTCATAATACTCAAGGGAAGAATACACCAAGATGACATAAACATTGTAAATAAATATGCACCCAACATAGGAGCACCCAAATACATTAAGAAAATCTTAGAGGACTTCAAGAAAGATATAGGCAGGAACACAATTATAGTAGCAGATTTTAATACACCACTATAAAAAATGGACAGATCTTCTAAACAAAATATCAACAAAGATATTGTGGCATTGAACAATGTCCTAGATGAAATGGACTTAACTGATATGCAGAGAATCGTTAATTCCCAAAGAAGCTAAATACACATTGTTTTCAAATGCACATGGAACATTTTCAAAGATGGACCACATGATAGGACACAAAACAAGCTTCCACAAATTCAAGAAAATTGAAACCATATTAAGCATTTCTCCAACCAGAAAGGACTGAAACTAGAAACCAACCCTAAGGGAAAAAAACCCAAAACTCAAAATCATGGAGACTGAATAGCATTGTATTAAACAATGAATGGGTCAAGAATGAAATTAGGGAAGAATAAAAAAGTTTCTGGAAACAAACAAAAATGAAGTCACAACAGTCCAAAATTTATGAGACACAGTGAAGGCAGTCCTGAGAGGGAAGTTCATAGTGATACAGGCCTACCTAAAGAAGATAGAAATATTTCAAACAAACAACCTAACACTACACCTACAAGAACTTGAGGAACAATAACAAAAACAGCCCAGAGCAAGTAGAAGGAAGGAAATAACCAAGATCAGAGCAGAATTAAATGACATAGAGACTAAAGGCCCAATTCTAAGGATCAATAAATCCAGGAGCTGGTTCTTTGAAAAGATAAACAAAATTGACAAGCCTTTAAGCAGGCTCTTCAAGATAAAAAGAGAGAGGACTCAAATAAACACAATCAGAAATGAAAGAGGAGAGATTACAACTGACACCACAGAAATACAAAGGATTGTAAGAAATTACTATGAAGAACTGTATGCCAAGAAATTTGCAAACCTAGGTGAAATGGACAAATTTCTAGAAAAATATAATATTCCAAAACTCAATGAAGAAGAAGCAGAAAGCCTGAACAGACCAATAACAGCAGATGAAATTGATGCAGTTATCAAAAAACTCATGACCCCAAAAATGCCTGGACTAGATGGTTTCACAGGAGAATTCTACAAAGCATTTAAGGAAGCACTAATTCCTATGCATCACAGACTATTCCAAAAAATCCAAAATGATGGAAGACTCCCAAACTTTTTTTATGAAGCCAGCATCATCCTAATCCCAAAACCAGATAAAGACACAAGAAAGAAAACTTCAGGCCAATATCACTAATGACCATAGACAGTAAAATCCTCAACAAAATACTGGCAAACCGCATCCAACAATACATTAAAAAGGTCATACACCATGACCAAATGGGATTCATCCCAGGAATGCAAGGATGGTTCAACATTCACAAATCAATAAATGTAATAAACTGAATAAACAAAAGCAAAGGCAAAAAGCACATAATCATATCCATAGATGTGAGAAAGGATTACATAATGTACAGCACCCACTTATGATAAAAACACTCAGCAATGTGGGAATAGAGGGAGCATTCCTCAACATAGTAAAGGCCATATGTGTGAGACCTACAACCAACATCATACTCAATGGGCAAAAACTAAAATCTTTCCCACTAAGATGAGGAACAAGACAAGGTTGTCCACTTTCACCAGTTCTATTCAACATACTATTTGAAGTTTTAGCTACAACAATCAGAAAAGAAAAGGAAATAAAAGGCATCCAAATCAGAAAGTAGGAAACAAAACTGTCATTTTTTGCAGATGACATGATAGTGTACATAGAAAATCCTATAGGCTCCACCCCAAAACTGCTTAACCTAATAAATGATTTTGGCAAAACAGTGGGATATAAAGTCAATATCCAAAAATCAAAGGCATTTTTATATACCAAGAGTGAAACATCAGAAGCAGAAATCAAGAAAAAAAATCCCATTTGGTATAGTAAAAGAAAAATAAAATACCTAGGAATAAACCTAACCAAGGAGGTAAAAGACCTGTATTCAGAAAACTACAGAATACTGAAGAAAGAAATGAAGGAAGACACAAATAAATGGAAACATATACCATATTCATGGATCAAAAGAATTAACATCATCAAAATGTCCATAGTACCCAAAGCGTTTTAAAGATTCAATGCAATACCTATCAAAGTACTAGTGGCATATTTCACAGACATGGAGCAAACACTTCAAAAATTTATATGGAACCATAAATGACCCCAAATAGCTGCTGCAATTTTGAGAAAGAAGACCAAAGTAGGAGGGATCACAATACCTGATACCAAACTGTATTACAAGAACACTGTAATCAAAACAGCCTGGTACTGGCATAAAAACAGGCACATAGACCAGCAGAACAGGATAGAGAGCCCAGAAATAAACCCAAGCCTCTATGGTCAATTAATATTTGACAAAGGGGGAATCAACATAAAATGGAGTAAAAACAGCCTTTTCAACAAATGGTGTTGGGAGAACTGGACAGCTACATGCAAAAATATGAAACTTGAGCACCAACTTACACTATACACAAAAATAAATTCAAGGTGGATAAGAGATTTAAATATAAGTCATGACATCATTAAAGTCCTAGGGGAGAACATAGGCAGGAAAATTTCAGATATTTCACACAGCAACATTTTTACTGATATGTCCCCTAGAGCAAGATACATAAAGGGAAGAATAAACAAATGGGATCTCATCAAAATAAAAAGCTTCTGCACAGCTGAAGAAAACACTATTAAAATAAAAAGAAAACCAACTATATGGGAAAACATATTTGCCAATGATACCTCAGACAAGGGTTTAATCTCCAAAATATAGAAAGAACTTATATAAGTCCATTCTAAGAAGACAAGCAACTGAATTAAAAAATGGGCAAATGACTTGAATAGACACTTCTCCAAGGAGGACATACAGAAGATACAGAGACACATGAAAAGATGTTCAGTATCGCCAGCTATCAGAGAGATGCAAATTAAAACCACAGTGAGATACCACTTGACACCAGTGAGAATGACCACCATAAACAAAGCAACAAAGAACAAGTGTTGGAGAGGATGTGGAGAAAAGGGAACCCTAGTGCACTGTTGATGGGAATGCAGACTGGTGTAGCCACTGTGGAAAGCAGTTTGGAATTTTCTCAGAAAACTAAAAATGGAATTGCCTTTTGACCCAGCAATTCCACTGCTGGGATTATATCCTAAGAACCCTGAAACACCAATCCAAAAGATCCTATGCACCCCAATGTTCACAGCAGCACAATTTACAATAGCCAAGTGCTGGAAGCAACCTAAGTGCCCATCAGTAAATGAATGGATCAAAAAACTATGGTGTATTTACAGAATGGAATTCTATGTAGCAGAAAGAAGGAGCGCCTACAGTTTGCAATAGCATGGATGGAACTGGAGAGCACTATGCTAAGTGAAGTAAGCCAGGTGGTGAGGGACAAATACCATATGATCTCACCTTTAACAGGAACCTAATCAACAAAACAAACAAGCAAACAAAATATAGCCAAAGACACTGAAATAGAGAACAGGCTAACAGTGACCAGAGGGGGTAGGGGAGGGAATTTCAGGGGAAAAGGGGAAGGTTTTACATGAACAAGTATAAAGGACACATGAACAAAAACTAGGGGGTGGGGATGGGCTGGGACGGGAGTAAAAGAAAACTGTACTGAAATAACAATTAAAATATTTTTTAAAAATAAAAACTAAATAAAATGCTAACACACACACACAAAAGAAAGAAATATGCAGTTGTCACTTGAACAACATGGGTTCAAACTGCATGGTTCCACTTATATACAGATTAAAAAAATAAATAGCTGAACTCTTTTTGATTTGCATTTGAGAGTCCATGGATGTGGAGTGGTGACTGGATGTTTTAATTTATGCCATTTTATATAGGGGATTTGTAACATTCACAGAATTTGTTATTTGTGGGTTCGCAGATCTAATTACTTACAGATACTTAAGTTTTGGGGGAGTCAAAAATTATGCATGTACTTTCAACCACATGAGGTGGGTATATATCAGTAGATTTTACTTTACCTCCAGTTTATTCACTCTCTGCTGCTCTTCCTTTCTTTATGTAGATCCAAGTTTTTGGACTATATCAATTTCCTTCTTCCTGAAGAATTTCTTTAGCACTTCTTGCAAGGCAGGTGTATTTGCAACAAATTCCTTCAACTTTTGTTTGTCTGAGAAACTATTTTACCCTCACCTTTGAATAATAATTTTTTCAGAGAAAGAATTCTAGGTTGGTTTCTTTAAAATACTTTAAATACAAGGTGGGGCAAAATTATGTTTATAGCTGTTCATGTGGAAAATAATAATAATACAAGAATAAATTGTGTTTCATGTACTCACAACTATAAATCTACTTTTGCTCACCCTCTGTTTCCCTCCACTGTCTTCTTGCTTGCATAGTTTTTGAAAAGTTCAATGTAACTCTTATCTTTGTTCCTGTATAAATATGGTGTTAATCTGATTTTCTGAAATTTGGATATAACATGCCAAATATAGTTTATATTTGGACATTTATCCTGCTTGGTGGTCTCTAAACTGTCTGAATATGTGGTTTGATGGCTGACATTAATTTGGAGAAAATTTCAGTTGTTACTGCCCCAATATTGCTCCTATTCCTTTCTCTCTTCTCCTTCTGGTAGTCCCATCACATGTATGCTACACCATTTGTAGTTGTCCCACAGTTTGTGAATATTCTTTTCTATTTTTTTCCAGTCTTCTTTTCTCTTTGATTTTCCATTTTGAAAATTTCTATTGAGATATTCTCAATTTTAGAGATTTTTTTTCTTTAGCAATGTCTAGTGTACTATGGAACCCATGAAAGGCATTCATTATTCATTTATGCTCAATGTTTTTTTATCTCTGGCATTTCTTTTTATTCTTAGAATCTCCATCTCTTTGCCTACAATTCCAGCTTGTTCTTGTCTATTGTCTACTTTTTCCATTAAATCTCTTAGCATATTAATCACAGTTGCTTCAAATTCCCTGGTTGGATAATTCCAATACCTCTACTATATAGGAGATATATATGCTTCTGATGTTTGTTCTATCTCTTCAAAGTGTGTGTGTGTGTGTGTGTGTGTGTGTGTTATGTTTTGTTTTTGCCTTTTAGCATGGGTTATAACTTTTTCTTTTTAAAAATATTTTCTTTTTTATGCTATTACAGTTGTTCCACTTTCCCCCCCTTTGCCCCTCCTTCTGCCCAGCCTGGCCTCTACTTCCATAATCAGTCCCCAACCACTGTCCATGTCCGTGGGTCCTTCATATATGTTCCTTGACTAATCCCTTCGCATTCATTCAATCAGTACCCATGTCCCTACCCCCCTCTTACAGCTAGCTGTCAGTTTGTTCCATGTTTCTATACCTCTGGTTCTATTTTGTTCATTTGTTTATTTTGTTCATTAGATTCTTCCTATAAGTGAGGTCATATGATATTTGTCTTTCATTGACTGGTTTATTTTACTTAGCATAATAGTCTCCTGTTCCATACATGCTGTGGCAAAAGGTAGGAATTCCTTCTTTCTTTCTGCTGTATGGTATTCCATTGTGTACATGTACCACCTATTTTTTATCTGCTCATTTACTGATGGGCACATGGGCTGTTTCCAAATCTTAGCTATTATAAATTGTGCTGCTATGAACATGGGGGTGCATAGGTTCTTTGAATTGGTGATTCAGGATTCTTAGGGTATATCCCCAGGAGTGGAATCACTGTATCAAAAGGCAGTACCATTTTTAATTTTTTGAGAAAATTCCATACTGTTTTATACAGTGGCTGCACCAGTGTGCATTCCCACCAACAGTGTACTAGGGTTCCCTTTTCTCCACATCCTTGCCAACACTTGTTTGTTGGTTTATTAATGATAGCCACTTTGACAAGTGTGAGGTAGTATCTCATTGTGATTTAATTTGCATCTCTCTAATGGCTAGTGATGTTGAGCATTTTTTCACATGTCTCTGGGACATCTGTATGTCCTTCTTGGAGAACTGTCTATTCAAGTACTTTGCCTATTATTTTTTAGGAAAGAATTTATTTATCATAAACCAGTGACAGATCCAATGGCACATTTAATGTTTTTATATTTACGTTTATAGGGTTTCACCCTGTCTGGTGTGTCTCAATAGGTTGAGTGCTAGCCTGAAAACCAAAAGATCACAGGTTCAATTCCCAGTCAGGACACATGCCTGGGTTGTGGGCCAGATCCCCAGTAGGGGGTGTGCAAGAGGCAACCACAAATTTGATGTTTCTCTCCCTCTTGCCCTCCTTTCTCCTATCTCTAAAAATCAATCAATCAAGTCTTTTAAAACTAAAAAATAATGGTTTTTTAAAAAATTAATGTACTATTATTGAACATCTTCCATGATTTATAAGCTATTAAATATTTTAATCCTTTACACATTTGTTTACCAAACTATTCACTTAATGCCATGTAATATGCAACATTTGAGACCATCTGTTAGAGATATTTGAATAATATGCACACCGTGAAGACATGTATAGGAAATAAAGCTCAAAACATATGTAATATTCACAAAGAGTTTATGAAGACAATCCATGTATTTTAATTAAAAAAAAAAAAGATGTGGTCTGAAATGTAGCAGCAAGTCTTTCCAAAACCAAAGCTCTCTTCTTATTCCAGGCAAATTGCTGTGCTGAGATGGCATTAAGATGTCATTTTGACTTTAAGTGACTAGACTTTAAATAAAATTATTGGACTTAATGCTAATTAGAACTGCACTTATTGGAGATCTTCAGTGAGTGTTGGAAGTTACTGCAGGGGGCTGTCGAGGTGGTGTGGAAGCTGGGAGCAGCACAGTGTTTTTCAAAGCAGGCCAGAGAAGAGAGCTGGGCCTAGGGTGCTTTGGAGTCACCCCTGGAGGAAGGGTCTGGGGGAGCCTCAGGTTTAATTTGACAGTCTAGAAAAACACTGAGCTGGGCGTCGTGACTACTGTGGGTTCCTAGGCCTTGAAGGATACTTCAATCCTGTTGGAATGTGAGAGTTTTTGTTTATTTTTTCCCTTGGCATTGATGGAGGATGGGGTGAGGTTGGCACTATGTGTGAATCCCCCACAGCAAAGGACTTCATTGTGACAGATTGAAAACTGATGTTTTCTAAGCCACTCAGTCTGATGTAGACATCTGGATGCTTAGACCCTTTAGCCTGGAGTGTTTCTAAGAAGCCTGGCTCACTCTGTGAGGCTTGTTGTTGACTTCAAGGTTGCACCATTTGATGAGCCGTAGTCTACACATCAACTATGGTTTCTTCTCAAAAAGTGTCCCAGAATGGTTTATGCGTGGGACAAAATTTAGTTCCCACTACACCAAGGGGTTGCCCAACAGATTGTCAGTGTTGGTTTTTTTTTTTTTTAATTGTTCAGTTACAGTTGTTCACATTTCCCCCCTTGCTGCTCTCCCCTGCCTAATACCATTTATTGAAGAGACTATCTTTACTCCATTGTATACTTTTGCCTCCTTTGTTAAATATTAATCAATCATAAAGACATAGGTTTATTTCTGGTGTCTTTATTCTGCCCCATTGATCTATGCGTCTGTTCTTATGCCAGTACCAGCCTGTTTTGATAACAGTGGCCTTGTAGTATACTTTGATATCAGTTATTATGATCCCTCCAGCTTGTTCTTTTCTTTTTTATATTTCATTTTATTTTTTAATATATTTTATTGATTATGCTATTACTGTTGTCCCATTTCCCCCTCCTTTATTCCCTTCTGCCCTGCACACCCCCTCCCACCCACATTCCCCTCCTTTAGTTCATGTCCATGGGTCATACATATAAGTTCTTTGGCTTCAACATTTCCTATACTGTTCTTAACCTCCCCTTGTCTATTTTCTACCTACCATTTGTGTTATTTATTCTCTGTGCCTTTTCCCTCTCTCTCCCCCTCGCACTCCCCTGTTGATAACCCTCCATGTGATCTCCATTTCTGTGGTTCTGTTCCTGTTCTAGTTGTTTGCTTAGTTTGATTTGTTTTTCTTTTAGGTGTGGTTGTTAATAACTGTGAGTTTGCTGTCATTTTACTTTTTATATTTATATTTTCTTTTTCTTAGATAAATCCCTTTAACATTTCATATAATAAGGGCTTGGTGATGATGAACACTTTTAACTTGACCTTATCTGAGAAACAATTTATCTGCCCCTCCATTCCAAATGAAAGCTTTGCTGGATAGAACAATCTTGGATATAGGTCCTTGCGTTTCATGACTTGGAATACTTCTTTCCAGCCCCTTCTTGCCTGCAAGGTCTCTTTTGAGAAATCAGCTGATAGTCTTATGGGAACTCCTTTGTAGGCAACTGTCTTCTTTTCTCTTGCTGCTTCTAGAATTATCTCCATCATTTTAACCTTGGCTAATGTAATTATGATGTGCCTTGGTGTGTTCCTCCTTGGGTCCAACTTCTCTGGGGTCTCTGGGGCTCTCTGGGCTTCCTGGACTTCCTGGAAGTCTGTTTCCTTTGCCAGATTGGGGAAGTTCTCCTTCATTATTTGTTCAAATAAGTTTTCAATTTCATGCTCTTCCTCTTCTCCTTCTGGTACCACTATAATTCAGATGTTGGAACATATGAAGATGTCCTGGAGGTTCCTAAGTCTCTCCTCATCTTTCTGAATTCTTATTACTTCATTCTTTTCTGGTTTGATTTTCTTTCTTCCTTCTGTTCCACACTGTTAATTTGAGTCCCAGTTTCCTTCCCATCACCATTGGTTCCCTGTACATTTTCCTTTATTTCACTTATCATTGCCTTCATTTTTTTCATCTGATTTGTGACCAAATTCAACCAAATCTGTGAGCATCCTGGTTACTAGTGTTTTGAACTGTGCATCTGATAGGTTGGCCATGTCTTCATCGCTTAGTTGTATTTTTTCTGGAGCTTTGATCTGTTCTTTCATTTGGGCCATTTTTTTTTTTGTCTCAGAGCACCTGTTACATAGTGAGGTGTGGAGCCTTAGGTGTTCACCAGGGTGGGGCAACCCATGGCATTGCATTGTGATGCTATATGTGGGAGAGGTATTGAGAAGGAACAGTGATGCTTGTTCTGCTCTCTGCCAGATTTCAGTCACTTCTGCTTTCCACAAGCAAAATGGGCCCTTCTGGTGCTGATTCCCGGTTGGGTTGGCTTGTGTACATTCTAGAACCCTGTGGATCTCTCCAACAAACTCTCCTGTGAGGCTGGGAATTTCTCCCACTGCTGCTGTAACCCCCACAGGTGTTTTCAGTCAGTGGTTTGAGGCTTTATTTTGCTGCTGGGACCCTGGGTTGCATGGTCTGTGCCGCACCCCAGGTGTTCCTCCCAGTTTATCCTCACATGAATCTGGGACTCCAGGCTCCACCAGCTGCTGCCTTGTGGGTTGGTCAGCTGCAGCCTTGCTTGCCCCTCTCCACAATCCACCACTTCTCTGGGTCTGCTAGTTGCTGCTTGTCCACCCTGGTCTTCTCTGCCCTGCTGCTTATCTCTGCCCCTCCTACCAGAGTGGATGGATATTTCTTCTTTAACTCCTTGGTTGTTGGACTTCCATACAGATCAATTTTCTGTCAGTTCTAGTTGTTTCTTATTTTTAAATTGTTGTTGTCCTTCTTTTGGTTGTGTGAGGAAGCACAGTGTGTCTACCTACATCTCCATCTTAGCTGGAAGTACTTGTTCTTCTTTCTTAAGATTGCTGATGCATGTGGGGTCATTTTTTGTTCCATATAAATTTTTAGAATTTTTGTTCTAGATCTGTGAAATATTTCATTGCTATTTAATAGGAATTGCATGGAATCTATATTGCTTTGGACAGTATGGACATTTTAATGATGTTAATTCTTCCAATCCATGAACATGGTATAGGCTTCCTATTATTTGCATTTTTCTCAATTTCTTTCATCAGTTTCCTATAGTTTTCCAAGTACAGACCTTTTACCTCTTTGGTTAAATTCTTTCCTAGATATTTTATTTATTTATTTATTTTGCAGTAGTAAATGGGATTGGTTTCTTAATTTCTCTTTGATGTATGAAAATCCCATTGATTTTTGAACACTGACTTTGTATCCTGCTACTGTGCCAAATTCATTTCTTAGGTTGAGGTTTTTTTGGTGGAGTCTATAGGGTTTTCTGTGTATAATATGTCACCTGTGAATGATGATTGCCTTACTTCTTTTCCAATTTGGATTCCTTTTATTTCTCTTTCTTGTCTGATTGTTGTGGCTAGGACTTCCAGAACTATATTGAATAAGAGTGATGATAGCAGACACCCCTGTGTCTGAGACCTGGCCTGCAACCTAGGCATGTGTCCTGGCTAGAAATCGAACTGGCAACCCTTTGGTTCATAGGCCAGTACTGAATCCACTAAGCTACACCATCCAGGGTTTATTGAATTTTGTAAGGCTTATTTTGGTCCTACTGTGTGGTCTGTCTTTGAGAATGGTCCATGTGCATTTGAGAAGAATGAATATTTTGCTTCTTCAGGGTGAAATGTGCTGTAGATCCTGCTTGATCTTGTGTGTGTTTTTAATGCTGCTATATCCTTGTTATTTTGTGGGGAGGGGTTCTGGAAGATCTGTTCATTGTTGACACTGGCATGTTAAAATCCCCTAATATGACTGCATTGGTGTCAATCTCTTCCTTAAAGTCCTCTAAGACTTTATATGTTTAGGTGTTCCTGTATTGGATACATATATGTTTACAAGACTTATATCCTCTTGTTGTACTGAACCCTTAAGTATTATGTAGTATCCTTCCTTGTGGGCTGTGTTTTGAAGTCTCTTTTATCAGATAGAAGTATTGCTACCCCAGCTTTTCTCTCATCTCCATTTACAAGGAATATTTTTTCCATCCTTTCACTCTCAGCCTGTGTGAATCTTTTATTCCAAGGTGGGTCTCTTGTAGACAGCATATATATGGGTCTTTTATTTCTATCCATTGGGGTACCCTATATCTTTTGATTGCAGCATTGAATAAATTTACATTCAAGGTTATGATTGATAGTGTGTTTGTGCATTGCAATTCCCATGCTTTGTACCTGTGTTCCTCTCTCTCTATTTCTTCTTCTTAAAGCACCCCCTTTAGCATCTCTCGCAATGCTGGTTTGGTGGAAATTTACTCCTTTAGCCTTTTTTGGTTTTAGACTTTGAGGCTTTTTATTTTGCCTTCCATTTTAAATGAAGGCATTGCTGGATAGAGTTGTCTTGATTGCAGGTCCTTGCTTCTCATTACTTGGAATATTTCTTGCTAATCGCTTCTGGCCTGTAATGTTTCTGTTGAGAAACCAGCTGACTGTCTTACCAGAGTTCCACTGTAGGTAAATAATTTATTCTCTTTTTGCCTTTAATGTCCCCCTTTGCCATTTTATTTTATTTTTTTCAAAGGGCAGTTCCATTTTTATGTATTTTTCTTTTTTACTTAATTGTCCAAGTAAAGTTGTCTCCATTTTACTGTCCCCACTCTCCCTACTGCAGGTATCCCCGCTTCCCACACTTGATCCTACCCCTCTTTGGTTTTGTCCATGTGTCTTTTATAGATATTCCTGAAAACCCTTCCTCCGTTTTCCCCCATTATCCCCTCCCATCTCCCCCTCTGGCTACTGTCATTTTGTTCTTAATTTCAATGTTTCTGATTATATTTTGCTTGCTTGCTTGTTTTGTTGAATGGGTTCCACTTATAGGTGAGATCATAGGGTATTTGTCTTTCATCGCTTGGCTTATTTCACTGAGCATCTTGCTCTCCATTCCATCCATGCTGTCTCAAAGGGTAGGAGCCGCTTCTTTCTTTCTGCTGTATAGTATTCCATTGTGTAAATGTACCATTGTTTTTTCACGCATTCATTTACTGATGGGCACTTAGGTTGCTTCCAACATCTGGCTATTGTAAATTAGGCTGCTATGAACATTGAGATGCATGGGGTCTTTTGAATTGGAGTTTCAGGGTTCTTAGGTATAAGCCCAACAGTGGAATTGCTGGGTCAAAAGACAGTTTCATTTTTAGTTTTCTGAGGAAATTCCATACTGTTTTCCACAGTGGCTACATCAGTCTGCATTCCTACCAACAGTGCACTAGGGTTCCCTTTTCTCCACATCCTCTCCAACACTTGTTTGTTGCTTTGTTTATGATGGTCATTCTCACTGGTGTGGTATCTCATTGTGGTATTAATTTGCATCTCTTGATGGCTAGTGATGTTAAGCATCTTATCATATGTCTCTATACCCTTTGTATGTCCTTGGAGAAGTGTCTGTTTAAGTCTTTTGCCCATTTTTAAAGTTGGGTTGTTTTTCTTCCTACAGTGAAGTCATGTGAGTTCTTTATATATGTTGGAGGTCAAACCCTTGTCTGAGGTATCATTGGCAAATATGTTTTCCCATACAGTTAGTTCTCTTTTCATTTTAAATGTTGTTTTCCTTAGCTGTGCAGAAGCTTTTTGTTTTGATGAGACCCCATTTGTTTATTTTTTCCTTTATGTCTCTTGCTCTAGGGGACATATCAGTAAAAATGTTGCTGTGTGAAATACCTGAGATTTTCCTGCCAATGTTCTCCTCTAGGACTTTTGTGGTGTCATGACCTGTATTTAAGTCTTTTATCCACCTGGAATTTATTTTTGTGTATGGTGTAAGTTGGTGATCAAGTTTCACTTGTTTTGCATGTTGTTGTCCAGATCTCCCAACACCATTTTTTGAAGAGGCTAATTTTACTCCATTTTGTGCTTCTGCCTCCTATGTGGAATATTAACTAACCATAGAGACTTGGGTTTATTTCTGGGCTTTCTGTTCTGTTCCATTGGTCTATGTGTCTGTTCTTATGCCAGAACCAGGCTGTTTGATTACAGTGCTCTTGTAATACAGTTGATATCAGGTATTGTGATCCCTGCTTCCTTGATCCCTCCTACTTTGTCCTTCTTTCTCAAAATTGCTGCAGCTATTCAGGGTCATTATGGTTCCATATAAATTTTTTAAGTATTTGTTCTATATTTGTGAAATATTCCATTTGGTACTTTAATAGGTATTGCATTGAATCTGTAAATTGCTTTGAGCACTATGCACATTTCGATGATGTTAACTATTCCATCCATGTACACAGTATATGCTTCCATTTATTTCTGTCTTCCTTAACTTCTTTCTTCGGTGTTGTGTATTTTTCTGAGTATAGGTCTTTTACCTCCTTGGTTAGGTTTATTCCTAGGTACTTTATTTTTCTTGTTGCTATGTCAAATGGGATTTTTTTCCTGATTTCTGTTTCTGATATTTCATTGTTGGTATACAAAAATGCCATTAATTTCTGAATATTGACTTTGTATCCCACTGTTTTGCCAAATTCATTTATTAGGTTGAGTAGTTGTTTGGTGGAGTCTATAGGATTTTCTATGTATAATATCATGTCATCTATAAACAATGACAGTTTTGCTTCTTCCTCTCTGATTTGGGTGCCTTTTATTTCTTTTTCTTGTCTGACTGCTGTGGGTAGGACTTCCAATATTATGTTGAATAGAAGTATAAGTGGACACCCTTGTCTTGTTCCTGATTTTAGTGGGAAAGCTTTTAGTTTTTGCCCATTGAGTATGATGTTGGCTGTAGGTCTCTCATATATGGCCTTTATTATGTTGAGGAGAGCTCCCTCTATTGCCACTTTGCTAAGTGTTTTTAATCATAAATGGGTGCGGTACCTTATCAAATACTTTTCCTGCATCTATTGATATAATCATGTGATTTTTGTCCTTCCTTTTGTTTCTGTGATGTATTAGATTTATTGATTTGTGAATACTCTACTATCCCTGCAATCCTGGGATGAACCTGCTTGATCATGGTGTATGATCTTTTTAATGTGTTGCTGTATGTGGTTTGCTAATATTTCATTGAGGGTTTTAATGTCTACATTCATCAGTGATATTGGTCTGTAATTTTCTTTCTTTGTTCTGTCATTATCTGTTTTTTGGGATTAGAATTATACTGGCTTCATAAAAAGAGTTTGGAAGTCTTCTGACTTATTGGATTTTTTGAAATAGTCTGTGAAGTATAGGGGTTAGATCTTCCTTAAGTGTTGTGCAAAATTCTGTGAAACCATCTGGTCTAGGGTTTTTTTGTGTGTGTCGGGAGTTTTTTGATTACTGTTTGATTTCATCAGCTGTTATTGGTCTGTTCAGACTTTCTGCTACTTCTTTATTCAGTTTTGGAAGACTGTATTTTTCTAGAGATTTTTTTCATTTCACTGAGGTTTTCAAATTTGTTGGCATATAGTTCTTCATAGTAATTTCTTATAAGTCTTTGTATTTCTTTGGTATCAGTTGTAATTTCTTCTCTTTCATTTCTGATTTTATTTATTTGTGTCCTCTCTCTTTCTTTGTGGATGAGCCTGCTTAAAGGCTTTCCAATTTAGTTTATCTTTTCAAAGAACCAGTTCCTGGATTTATTTATATTTGAAATTATTCTTTTAGTCTCTGTGCCACTTAGTTCTGCTCTCATCTTGGTTATTTCCCTCCTTCTACTTGCTCTGGGCTGTCTTTGTTATTATTCCTCTAGTTCTTGTAGATGTAGGGTTAGGTTGTTTGTTTGAAATGTTTCTATCCTTTTTAGGTAGGCCTATATTACTATGAACTTCCTTCTCAGGACTGCCTTCACTATGTCCCATAAGTTTTGGCCTGTTGTGAGTATGTTTTCATGTGTTTCCAGAAACTTTTTGCTTTCTTCCTTGATCCCATTCTTAACCCATTCATTGTTTAATAGCATGCTATTCTATCTCCATGAATTTGAGTGTTTTTGAGTTTTTTCCTTGAGATTGGTTTCTAGTTTCATCCCATGTTATCAGAGAAAATGGTTGATATGATTTCCTTTTTTAATATATTTTATTAATTATGCTATTACAGTTGTCCCATTCTCCTCCTTCACTCCCCTCCACCCTGTACACTTTCTCCCACCCACTTCCCCCTTTAGTTCATGTCCATGTGTCATGCTTATAAGTTCTTTAGCTTCTACATTTCTCATACTATTCTTACCCTCCCCCTGTCTATTTTCTACCTACAATCTGTGCTACTTATTCTCTGTACCTTTTCCCCCTCTCTCCTCCCACTCCCCTGTTGCTAACCCTCCATGTGATCTCCATTTCTGTGGGTCTGTTCCTGTTCTATTTGTTTGCTTAGTTTGCTTTTGTTTTAGATGTGGTTGTTAATAATTGTGAATTTGCTATATTTTTACTGTTCATATTTTTTTATCTTCTTTTTCTTAGATAAATCCCTTTAACATTTCATATAATAAGGGCTTGGTGATGATGAACTCCTTTAACTTGACTTTATCTGAGAAGCACTTTATCTGTCCTTCCATTCTAAATGAAAGCTTTGCTGGATAGAGCAATCTGGTATATAGGTCCTTGTCTTTCATGACTTGGAATACTTCTTTCCAGCCCCTTCTTGCCTGTAAAGTCTCTTTTGAGAAATCAGCTGACAGTCTGATGGGAACTCCTTTGTAGGTGACTGTCCCCTTATCTCTTGCTGCTTCTAGGATCCTCTCCTTCATTTTTACCTTGGCTAATGTAATTATGATGTGCCTTGGTGTGTTTCTTCTTGGGTCCAACTTCTTTGGGACTCTGAGCTTCCTGGACTTCCTGGAAGTCTATTTCCTTTGCCAGAATGGGGAAGTTCTTCTTTATTATTTGTTGAAATACGTTTTCAATCTGTTGCTCTACCTCCTCCCCTTCTGGTACCCCTATAATTCAGATGTTGGAATGTTTAAAGATGTCCTGGAGGTTCCTAAGCTTCTCCTCATTTTTTTAAATTCTTATTTGTCCATTCTTTCCTGTTTGGTTGTTTCTTCCTTCCTTCTTGTCCACTCTATTGTTTTGAGTCCCAGTTTCCTCCCCATCACTATTAGTTCCCTGTGCATTTTCCTTCATTTCTTTTATGGTAAACTGCATTTATTCATCTAATTTGGGACCAAAATAAACCAGTTCTGTGAGCTTCCTGATCACCAGTGTTTTGAACTGTGCATCTGATAGGCTAGCTATCTCTTGGTTGCTCAAAAGGATGAGTTCTGGGACACTGATTTGTTCTTCTGTTTGAGCCATCTCTCTCTCTCTCTCTCTCTCTCTCTCTCTCTCTCTCTCTCTCTCTCTCTTTGTGGGGGGGTCTGGTTGCTCCTGTTACGGTGAGGGGTGGAGCCTTAGATGTTCACCAGGGCTGGGCACTCTAGTCGCTAGATTGTGAA
Source organism: Phyllostomus hastatus (assembly GCF_019186645.2). Taxonomy (NCBI): domain Eukaryota; kingdom Metazoa; phylum Chordata; class Mammalia; order Chiroptera; family Phyllostomidae; genus Phyllostomus; species Phyllostomus hastatus. The sequence goes on from NW_025333706.1 coordinate 3,903,094, forward strand.
GTATATGAGGGCTATGAGGGCGGGGTTGAGAGGGAACAATGGCAGTAGCTCCGTTCTCCGTGGAATCTTTGTCCCTTCCCTTGGATCCTGGGTTGCAAGCTCTGCCCTGCTCCACAATCACTGCCTCACTGGGTTTGCCAGCTGCCGCTTGCGTACTCAGGGTCCACGCGCTGCGATCTTGCAAGCCCCAGATGCCTTATGCGCTCCTAGTTGCCTTATGTGCCTAATTCTCCCTGTTCTCCACGCCTTGACCTGCACCCAGCTTCTCCTCTCCGCCCCTCCTACCGGTCTGGATGAATGGGTCTATTTCAACTTCTTGACTGTCCGACTTCTATTCTGATAAATTTTCTGTCAGTTCTGGGTGTTATTCTGCCTCTAAATTGTTGTTGTTCCAATCTTGGTTGTGCATGGAGGTACGGTGCGTCCACCTATGCCTCCATCTTGGCCGGAAGTCTCATGATTTCAATTTTCTTGAATTTGTTGAGACTTGTTTTGTGTCTTATCACATGGGCTATTTTTGAAAATGTTCCATGTGCATTTGAAAAGAATGTGTATTTAGCTTCTTTGGTATGAAAGGCTCCATATATATTAGTTAAGTCCATTTCATCTAGGGCATTCTTCAGTGCTGCAATATCTTTGTTGATATTTTGTTTGGAAGATCTATCCATTTTTGACAGTGGTATATTAAAATCTCCTATAATAATTGTGTTGCTGTCAATATCTTTCTTGAAGTCCTCCAAGGTTTTCTTTATGTATTTGGGTGCTCCTATGTTGGGTGCATATATGTTTATGTTTATGTCATCTTGGTGTATTCTTCCCTTGAGTATTATGAAGTGTTCTTCTCGGTCTGTGTTTATGGCCCTTGTTTTGAAGTCTAGTTTGTCTGATATGAGTATTGCTACCCTGGATTTTTTTCCTGTCCATTTTTTTTGAATATTTGTTTCCAGCCCTTTATTTTCAGTGTGTGTAGGTCTTTTGTTCTGAGGTGGGTCTCTTGTAGGCAGCATATATGTAGGTTATGTTTTCTTATACATTCAGCTACACTGTCTGTTTTGATTGGAGCATTTAATCCATTTATGTTTAAGGTTATTATTGATAGATATTTATTCAGTTTTTCCCACTTCTTACCTGAGTTTCTCTCTTTCTTACTCTTTTCCTTTTTCTTATAATAATCCCTTTAGCATACCTTGTTTTGCTGGTTTGGTGGAGATGTATTCTTTCAGCCTTCTTTTATCTGGGAAACTCCTTATTTCACCTTCCATTTTAATTGAGAGCCTTGCTGGTTAGAGTAATCTTGGTTGCAGGCCTTTGTTTTTCATTACTTGGAATACCTCTTTCCATTTTCTCTTGGATTGAAGTGCTGAGAAATCAGCTGGTACCCTTATCAGAGCCCCTTTGTATGTTACTTCTTGTTTCTCCCTTGCTGCTTTTAAGATCCTGTCTTTGTCTTTAAAACTTGGCATTTTAATTATGATATGTCTTGGAGTAGGCCTCTTTGGGTTCATCTTTATTGGGACTCTGTGCTTCCTGAACTTACATGTTTTTTTTTTTCCCATCTCCAGGCTCAGAAAGTTTTCTGTCATTATTTTTTTCAAACAGGGTTTTTATTCCTTGCTCATTTTCTTCTCCTTCTGTTATTCCTATGATTTGAATATTGTTGTGTTTCATGTTATCTTGGAGTTCCCTTAAGCTATCTTCATATTTTTTCAGTCTTTTTTCATGCAGCTGCTCTACCTGGGTGTTTCTTTCCACCTTGTCTTCCAGCTCACTAATTTGGTCCTGCTTCATCCAGCCTACTTTAATTCCTTCTAGTGTGTTTGTTATTTCCAAAATTTTATTGTTCATTTCTTCCTTGTTTTGGTTTATAGTTTCTGTTTCCCTTTTCATACTGGTGTAGTTCTCACTCAGTTACTTGTAGTTGTCTGTGAGTACCTTGATCTTCCTATAACAATTATTTTGAATTCTCTTTCTCATAGTTTGCTTACCTCCACTGCATTTAGCTCTTTTTAGTGGGGAGTCTTTCATTACTTTTGATTGCAGGTTTCTTTTTTTTTGTCTTCCCATTTAAGTGACTCTTTTTGTTTGTTTCTGCAATTCCTGATGTTCTGCTTTGCTAGCTATTTTTTTAGGGTGAATTTGTATGGGAGAAACTCTATGGGATTCAGTGGTGTGGTCTCTTTGTTCTCGTTGTCTAGATGTTCTAGTTTTGTTCTTTCTTCTGTTTATGTGGGCTCTCTTGTTGTATTTCGTTTTTACCCATTGGTGGTTCCTTTGTTGGTGGGTTCTATCGTTTAGTGTGAATACTGATGGTCATAGCTCCCACCTAATCTTGTATGTGACCAGTGGCAGGGGGAAGGCAAAATGGATTAAGATAGCGGGAGAGTATTCTATGGGAATTAAAGTACCAACAAGTAGAGAAGAGATAGGAGATCTTTTGGATTAGTATTGTGTTAACCATTGTATTTCCCCCAACTGGTCACTTTTTATAAAAGGTGAAAAATAGATAAGACTCTTGTTAGAGGGGAGAAGGATTGTGAACTGAATCCAGAAAACAGAGCTCTTGTGCAACATTAAATGATGAGGTATAGTGAGAGTAAAGGATAGAAAGTAGGCATAGTGTGAGAGAGAATAGAGTTGACCACAACAGTTATGGGCTAAGATCAGGGAGGGGTACTGTATACTATTTACACATATATGGAACAATTACTTTCAATAGTACTGGGACAATGATAATATGACAAGAAATATATGGTTGATAACAACAATAGAAAGTACATGATCAAGAGTAGCATGTTATTGGAACATGAGTGAAGTGAAAGAAGGAAGACTAAAATACAATATGAAATAGACAATAAGGAAAACCAGTCAGACAATGCAGTGAAATAAATAAAGTGGAGAAAACAAAACAGAAAGGAGAGAAATAAAAAAGATACTGATAAAAGAAGTAAAAATTATGAAAAATTACAATAATACAAATAAACAATAAAATGCAAGTTCTATAGGATAACAAGGTGAAATTTGTCTTAGTTTCTCAGTTGTTGGAGTAAGCCTTGTGCTCCCTGTTTGGATCTGGATCTTTCACAGCTCCAGGTCTTATTGTCTTACCTAGGGGAAGGGAAAAAAAAAGGGAGTGGAAAAATAAAAGCCTCTGGACCTTTCACAGCTCCAGGTCTTATTGTCTTACCTAGGGGAAGGGGAAAAAAAGGGAGTGGAAAAATAAAAGCCTCCTGCTGACTTTAAACCCGCCGAGCGATTTCTGCTGGTCTTCCTGGGTACACAGGTAGAGGGGTACTGGGCTTCACTTTTCTCCCCTCTTATGGTTTTGCAAGGTTGGGGGCCAGGTCTGGGCCACAATATTCACAGTTGGTTAGCCTCTAGCCCAGGTCCCACTGTCTGTCTGTGCTGGGCCAGTGCCTTTAGTCCACCAGTTGGGCCAAAGTGTGTGTGGTGCTCCCTTTTATTGCTCTTTGCAAGCTCAATGTGGTGGAGTCTGCCACTGTTGGAGTGGTGTGAATCAGTTGCTGGGCGAGTGGTTCGAATCCTACCCTTTGCCATTTTAATTATATCTTCATGTGAGTCTCTTTGTATTCATCTTAATTGGGACTCTCTGTGCTTCTTGACCTTAAGTGACCTTTTCCTTCACCAAGTTAGATACATTTTCTGTCATTATTTCCTCAAACAAGATTTCTGTCCTTTGCTCCCTTTCTTCTCCTTCTGGTATCCCTACGATGAAAATATTATTATATTTTATTGTCCCAAAGCTTCCTTAAACTCTCCTCATTCTTTTTAAGTCTTTTTTTTTATTTTGTTGCTCTGACTGGGTATATTTTCCTACCTTGTCTTTCAAATTGTTGATTTGATCCTGTATTCCCATATAGCTTGCTTTCAATTCCTTCTAGTGTATTTTTCATTTCGGATATTGCATTCTTCATTTCTGTCTGGTTCTTATTTATAGTTTCTCTGTCCTTTTTCATGTTGATATAGTTCTCACTAAGTTCATTGAGCATCCTTATAACCATTACTTTGAACTCAAAGTCTGATTATTTGCTTGCCTCAATTTCATTTAGCTCTTTTTGGGGGGGTTCCTCCTTTTCTTTCATCAGAGGTTATTTATTTCTCTCCTCATTTTACCTGTTTCTTTTTATTAGTTTCTCTGCTTTAAGTAGATCTGCTTTGTGTCTCTGTCTTGTTCAGTAGGAGTCCTGTGGGACCCAGTGGTGCCGACTCCTCAATCTCTTGATCTGGATGCTCTAGGGATGCCCTTTGTGTGAGAATACCTATTATATTTGAATCCTGATTGTTGTTGGCTTGTCCTTTGCAGGAGTCTCCATTTTGGCTGGCTGAGAGGCTCAACCCCCACCATATCTTGTGCACTGTTATATAGATGCTGGGTGAACAAAGCAAAACAACACAAAAACAAAAACAGAACAAACAACTACTGCCACCCCCAAACAAAATAGCAATTTCAATGGTAGGATATCAGAGAAGAGTAAGAGTGGAGAGAAAAATGGAATATTAGGGAAAGGGGGAAATAAGAGAAAAAGAATAAGAGAAGATCAATGAACAGAAAAGTGATTATGGGAGGAGAAAGTGGAAAGAATACAATAATGAACTGAAAGAGGAACATAGGAAAAAGAGACAAAGAAAAAGAATAACAAAAATAAGAAAAGGAAAGAAAGGGAACAATGTGACCAATAGTAAGAGTAAAATAAAAGATATGACAAAAATAGAGCAATAAAAATAGAAGAAAAAGAAGAAATAGAAAAAATGAATGAAAAGGCTATGAAAATGAAAATAAAGTGAAATTTGTCTCAGCAGAGTGTAGTGCTTGACTGCCGGATTCTACCTTTGGATATGGCTCTGCTGTAGTCTGCATCAGGCAAAGTCCATGTCGAGCCATCAGCAGCCTGTTCAGAGATACCAGCAACCCACAGTTTGGGGCTGATTTCTCTGGACTTGGCTGGGATGGGTCAAACTGTTCTGCACAGCTGGGTTTTAACAGCACTGAATCCAGGGGTGTGTCAGCAAATGACCCACATTACCAGCAGATCTTCCTCTGTCTGCCTCTGTCTGCTAGATTGGTTGTAGTCTAAGGCCTTAGATTAGTTGTAGACCTGCCTGTTTCCGAGAGGGCTTCTAGTGAGATTGGGGGGACATGATTCTTGGATCTCCTGGGCCATTGCCTTTCAGACTTCAGGGAAGATGGTAAATGTGTTTTCCTACCCCTGAGCCACTGGTCTGAGGCTATTCGAGATTATTTCCCTGCACTCAGCGGGGGGGGGGGGGGCCCTTGATAGGCTATTGGCCACAGCCTCCAGAGTCCAGGTTTGGGTCTGCCAGAAACCAGGAGGGTGTTTCTCTGGTTCTCCTGTGAGGCAGAAGCACCATTCTGTTTTCTGGCAGTATATAAATGAGGTGAGTGGATGGTCTGATCATAGGGAGCAGAAAAAAATCCTGGATGAGGTCTGAATTGTGTTCTCCCAGAATCCATATGTTGAAATCCTGACCTTTAGTAACTCAGAATGTGATTATAAGCCTTTTCTCAGAATGTGAGCAGTAATTAAGTTAACATGAAGTCATGAGGTGAGACCTGATCTAATCTACCTGGCGTATGAAGAACTGACTTCTTATGAGGATATAAGAAGAGGACATTAGGACACAGAAACTCACCAATAAATAATTATGTGAGGACACTGATAGGAGCTGGACATCTATAAGCCAAAGAGAGAGGGCTCAGGAGCAACCAGCCCTGCCTCCACCATAATCTCAGATTTTCAGCCTCCAGAACTGTGAGACGTGTTTCTGTTGTTTAAGATGCCCAGTCTGTGGTTCTTTGTTATGGCAGCCTGTGAAAACTAATACAATCATGAAAACGTTGTTTTTCTCATATTTTACCGTTTGCACCTCTGATTCTTGAGTCCATCTCACACTGCATCCACAACTCTCCCAGGAGAACACCCAGCAATCTGAGGTGTAGGAGAGGCACAATGTTCTGATGTTTAAATCAGGGCCATGCTGTGCATCCTCCAAATAAAGAGGTCTTGTGAGTGTGGGTACGGGGAAACTCTTAGAGGTCTCCAGAAGGCTAGAGCAAAGGAACCTCTGATAACCTATTAGGAGAGGTGTGAAGATTTAAGAGACCTGATATGTGGCTGTGTCTCTTCTGCATGCAGCTCCTAGCTGTGACCTGAAAACCAGGTGCCCTGGGAAAGACTGGGTCTATACTGTCACCCACAGAACTGGCAAGTACCCATCACACTGCATTGTGCTGTACTGAATACTCTGTCCACCTGATGCTGGAGAAATGCTGTGTGTAGGTGGATTTGACTGGCACCCTGATAACTAGTGAGGTGGAGTGTGCTGCTCTTAGTGCCCTTTTATAACACTTCTTCAGTGCACTGCCTGTTCATACATTTTGCCCATTTTTCCATAGGGTTATTTTTTATGTAATTTTATATATCTTGTATATTTATCTCATTTTATTTTTTTTTCATTTTAATCATTGTTCAAGTACAGTTTTCTCCCTTTTACTCCCAATCCAGCCCACCCACCCAACCCTCTCCACTTCCCTCCCATTACCACCCTCCCCCTAGTTTTTGTCCATGTGTCCTTTAAATTTGTTCCTGTAAACCCTTCCCATACTCCCCTAAAATTCCCTCTTCTCTCCCCTCTGGTCACTGTCAGCCTGTCCTCTATTTCAGTGTCTTGGGTTATATTTTGCTTGTTTCTTTGATTTGTTGTTTAGGTTCCTGTTAAAGGTGAGATCATATGGTATTTGTCTTTCACTGCCTGGCTTATTTCACTTAGCATAATGCTTTCTGGCTCCATCCAAGCTGTTGCACAGGGTAGGAGATCCTTCTTTCTTTCTGCTGCATAGAATTCCATTGTGTATGTACCATTGCTTTTTGATCCATTCTTACTGATGGGCACGTAGGTTGCTTCCAGAACTTGGCTATTGTAAATTGTGCTGCTATGAACATTGGAATGCCTACATTCTTTTGGATTGGTGTTTCAGGGTTCTTAGGATATAATCCTAGCAGTGGAATTGCTGGGTCAAAAGGCAGATCCATTTTGAGTTTTCTGAGACAATTTTCATACTGTTTTCCATAGTGGTTGTACCAGTCTGCAATCCCACCAACAGTGCACTAGGGATCCTTTTTCTCCACAACCTCTCCAACACTTGCTGTTTGTTGATTTGTTTATGATGGCCATTCTGACTGGTGTGAAGTGGTATCTCATTGTGGTTTTAATTTGCATCTCTCTGATAGCTAGTGATACTGATCATCTTTTCATGTGTCTCTGGATCCTCTGAATGTCCTCCTTGGAGAATTCTCTGTTCAAGTCCTTTGCCCATTTTTTAATTCAGTTGCTTGTCTTCTTACAGTGAAGTCTTGTGTGTTCTTCATATTTCTTGGAGATTAAACCCTTGTCTGAGGTATCATTGGCAAATATGTTTTCCCATACAGTTGGTTCTCTTTTTATTTTGATACTGTTTCCTTTAGCTGTGCAGAAGCTTTTTATTTTGATGAGGTCCCATTTGTTTATTCTTTCCTTTATGTATCTTGCTCTAGGAGACATGTCAGTAAAGAAGTTTCTGTGTGTAATATCTGAGATTTTCCTACCTATGTTCTCTTCTAGGACTTTAATGGTGTCACAGTTTATATTTAAGTCTTTTATCCACCTTGAATTTATTTTTGTATAAGGTGTAAGTTGGTGCTCGAGTTTCATTTTTTTGCACGTAGCTGTCCAGTTCTCCCAACACCATTTGTTGAAGAGGCTATTTTTACTCCATTTTATGTTGCTACTTCCTTTGTCAAATATTAATTGACTGTAGAGACTTGGGTTTATTTCTGGGCTCTCTGTTCTGTTCCATTGGTCCATGTGCCTGTGTTTATGCCAGTACCAGGCTGTTTTGATTACAGTGTGCCGTGGCCAGCGAGGCAGTGGGTTCAAGACGCGCAGTGACGGACTGAAAAGAGAGAGCGACCAGTTGCTCTGGTGGCAAAAGGCAAGTTTATTGAAAACTCCTGTCATTATATAGTGAGATGTTCTAAAAATAGAATGCTTGCTACACGATGAGAGTCTTTGTTCAAGAAAGTTTGCACACCCCTTCAGGTCAGGTACAGAACATCCTGGTTTAGATTAACTCCAAGGACACGACGCATCGCCCCAAGGCTCCGGCACCTCCCCGTCCTTCTCTTGGGAACAATCCGATAACACACAAGGCCGGGGTAGTGTCAGGTCACCTCCCCCGAGGCCAAGGAACAGGCCCAAGCATCATTCTCACAATGCAGGACCCTAACTCTTGACCCCTTCCTGGGGGCTTGGTTCCCCACATCTCCCCCTTTCTTGTTTAGGACAATTAAGGCAGATATTCCTGCAATGAGCATTCCTACGAACCGTTTTGTGCGGGCCAACATTAAGTCATTAACCTTTTGGATGATAGCAAAACCAGGGTCCCCATACCAAGGGGTGGAAAGGTTAACAGGTACAAAGGCAAAAGAAGGTTGTTTCAATACAGCAAATGAACTAACATTCATAGATAGATTAAGGCAGTTAGTTAGATAGCACTGATCACAGGTTAGGTTATATACAGTATTATGAGAGACCTGCAAGTCTCCAGCAATGAACGCGAAAGGGTCGGGTACACAAGCTATCACAGAAACATTCTTCTGATTTCCAGACCAAGAGATGGCGTCCTGAGCTCCTATGTGCATCCACTGGACCGCTCTCTTTGCTACGGTAATATACTGAAGAGAGGCCACAGCTTTCCACAACATAGTCTGATAGGTTCTATTGTTTTTTGGTCCAAATTCCGTAGAGAAGATTTTGAGGCCGCAACGAGCCGCTGCGAAAGTCACTCCAGTCACAAACCCCTTGGTCGCAAACTGTTTGATTGAGATGGCAAATCCTCCAGGCCGGTCCCCATTGGCTGGGCGATGGGGGTCCGACTTCTGCAAGTTGGAATGTCGGCAGGGGGAGTTCCTACGCCAATCGTGGCGGAGGTATTGTTGCGTTTCAAATACAGCATATCAACACCCCAGTGAGTCCCATTACTAAAGTCACTGTCCCAGTCCTCATACCTCTGAATAAGAGTACAGTTTGCCAGAGAGGTGGAGAAGCAAAGCGGCTGCGTCGTAGATATGCCTGAATAATTGACCATCGCACTCACTGGTATCACGTGTCCGATGGAAGGGGTGCCCAGTACCTGGGTGTTGTTGACATAAACTGGAATGAACTCGTTGTCTTCCCAAGTGACTGGGTGCATGACAGGGGGGTTCGGGACGAAAGCCCAATACACCTCCGCGCTCACCGACAGCCTCAAGAGCCAGATAAGGCTAAGTAACAGCGCCAGCCGGCGCAGCTTCTTCTCCGGCCTCCTGATCCGAGGCTGTGTCGTCAGCGACATCTTCTCCATCCTTCTCGTCAGCTTGCGAATTTTGCTCTTGGGCATGACGAACACAGCGTTCAGGCAGCCAACGAGGAGCCTCAGCGTCTGTAGGGAAAAACACACACATACCCTCTTCCCCATACTAATACTGGGTCTGGGCCATGGCGTGACCCGTCAATGGGATCTCTCCAATAAACTTGTGGGTATTGACTCATACGTGGGCTCCAATGACGGTCAGCTGCAGAGCGCCCCTCGGTATCTAGAGTGAGGAAATTTAAAACGAAAAGAGAATGGGCTAACAGTAATTTCGGGGACCGAGGATCATACCATCTCCCCCTTTTAATTTAGTAAGCTGGTGTTTCAAAGTAAGATGGGCACGTTCAACAAGCCCTTGGCCCTGTGGATTATAAGGGATACCGGTTTTGTGAATAATTCGAAAAGAGAGACAAAAATCGTGGAAAGTACGGCTGGCATAGGCGGGAGCATTATCAGTTTTCAGTACACGAGGGGTTCCTAAAATGGCAAAACAGGAAAGGAGGTGAAGAATAACGTTACGGGTATTTTCACCGGGAAGAGCTGTAGCGCATAAAAAATGAGAACAGGTGTCAATCGTAACATGCAAATATTGAAGTTTCCTGAAGGAGGGAAGGTGGGTTACATCCATCTGCCAGAGATCGTTAGGGCGAAGGCCCCTAGGGTTGACGCCAAAATGAGGAACAGGGGATAAGGGAGCACAGGAAGAGCATGACTTGACAATCTGTCGTGCAGCATCCCTGGTCAAGCGGAATTGATATCGTAACGAGCGGGCTGACTGATGGTGAAGGGCATGAGAATCCGTAGCTTGCTGTACCTGTGATAGATAGACTTGTGTATGAAGATCAGCAAAATGATTACCTTGCGTAAGAGGACCAGGGAGTCGGGAGTGACCTCGAATATGTCCGACAAAACAAGGGGGAAGAACGAGATTGAAGGAGGGATTGAATTGTAAGGAATAATTGGAAAATAGTAGGGTTGTGAGTATGGATCAGAGGGACTGTTTCAAGGACAGATAAGGCACTGAACAATATATTGACTGTCAGTGTAAAGATTGATTGCCTGCTGAAAAAAGCTCCAACGCGCGGGACACTGCATAAAGCTCAACTTCCTGTGCAGATGAAAAGGAGGTGGACCATACATAAGTTTTATCAGGAGTAACTAAAGATGCTCTGCCATTAGAGGAGCCGTCGGTGAAGAGAGAAATGGCCCCTGCGATGGGGTCACTGACGACAACTTTAGGAAAAATGAAAGAGGCAACGTGCGCGAACTGTAGAATCTTGTCATGCGGGAGGTGATGAGCTATTTCACCTGCAAACCCTTCAAAGGCAAGAGCAAAGGAGTCATTAAAATTCATCAACCAAGAATATTGCTCTGCAGTATAGGGGATAATAATTGTGGGAGGATCCCTGTCTAGGACTTGTACAGATAATTTACGGCCTTGCTGAACGCGCTCCGCCACCAGGGTAGGGTAGGAAAGAAGGGCTTTCCGCGGGGTGGCAGAGCCATGGAGCCATTGCAAAACACCCTGTTGGTAGAGAACGCCTGTTGGTGTCAGCGAGGTGGGAATGATAATTAACTGCCAGGGCCGAGCGCGGCGACGGTCTCGGCTTCCTCGGCCCCGGGATGCGGCGAGCGCTGCTGCTGGGGGGCTGTAACACTCGGGAGGGCGGGCCCCCGCCCGACCCCCCCGCGAGGGGGGAATGAGACGGGGCCCCCGGAGCCACCTTCCCCGCCGGCCTTCCCAGCCGTCCCGGAGCCGGTCGCAGCGCACCGCCGCAGCGCACCGCCGCGGCAGAAATGTGTCCGGCGGCGGCCGGTCGCCGGCCGGGGGGCGGTCCCCCGGCGACCCCACCCCCGGCCCCGCCCGCCCGGCCCTCACGCACCCGCCGGATGGCGGGGGAGGGGGAAGGGCGGGGGAGGGACCGGGAGGCACGGGGAAGCGGGGAAAGACCCGCCGGGCCGCCGGCACGGCCGGACCCACCACCGGGTTGAATTCTCCCGGGCGGACTGCGCGGACCCCACCCGTTTACCTCTTAACGGTTTCACGCCCTCTTGAACTCGCTCATCCCTTAATTCTTTAAGCACAGACAATAATTCTTTCAGGGTTGGATCCGCCTCGCCGGCCGGCTTCTTATCCTCAGCCAAGGAGAGGAACACCTCCTGAGGGGGGTGATACGATGCTGTCTGGTCAGCAAGGTCCCCCCAATCAACTTCTGCTGGACCGGGAACCCGCGATTTCTCCGATAAGTTCACTTCTGACTGATCATACTTCGGCGGTTCCCATTTTAGGGGGGGTGCGGTCGGCGGAGGTGGTGGGGAATATAGATTCTCCGCCGAGCGAGCAGCACGGAGACTGCCCCCGCGTGCTGCGCTCCCACTTGGCAAGCTCAGAATCCCCCCTTAAGCAGTCTCGAACAAGAGACCAAAGAGAGAACGCATCTACAGGTGTCTTCTCAGGACCATTAGCTTGATAATGCTCTTTGATGCGCTCCCCCCACTTTCTTCCACGTATCTATATTTATAGTCCCTTCTTCCGGAAACCACGGGCAGATCTGCTGAATGAAATCTACAAAGTGATGGATTTGCCCTTTCGACGTGGAAATTCCCCGTCCCCTCAATAGGGAACATAATACCTGCTCAAAGAGTTCCCTCTCGGTAGAAAGTGAAACCCCCCATTTTTATTAGCTCTCTTCGTCTACTCCCTGCTACTTTCGCTTTTTCTTTTTCTTTCGTATACTTACTGGGCCCCTGTAGCAGCGGTCCTGTCAGGCTCTGCTGTCGTCAATCTCAGGACTCTGGTGGTCCCCCGAAGACCTCTGGTTCCGGCCCCTTGTTCGGGCGCCACTTGTTGCGGCCAGCGAGGCAGTGGGTTCAAGACGCGCAGTGACGGACTGAAAAGAGAGAGCGACCAGTTGCTCTGGTGGCAAAAGGCAAGTTTATTGAAAACTCCTGTCATTATATAGTGAGATGTTCTAAAAATAGAATGCTTGCTACACAATGAGAGTCTTTGTTCAAGAAAGTTTACACACCCCTTCAGGTCAGGTACAGAACATCCTGGTTTAGATTAACTCCAAGGACACGACGCATCGCCCCAAGGCTCCGGCACCTCCCCGTCCCTTCTCTTGGGAACAATCCGATAACACACAAGGCCGGGGTAGTGTCAGGTCACCTCCCCCGAGGCCAAGGAACAGGCCCAAGCATCATTCTCACAATGCAGGACCCTAACTCTTGACCCCTTCCTGGGGGCTTGGTTCCCCACAACAGTGGCCTTGTAGTATAGTTTAGTGTCAAGTATTGTGATCACTCCTACTTTACTCTTCTTTCTCAAAATTGCAGCAGCTATTTGGGGTTGTTTATGGTACCATATAAATTTTTGAAGTGTTTGTTCTATGTCTGTGAAATAAGCAATTGCTACTTTAATAGGTATTGCATTGAATCTGTAAATTGCTTTGGGTAGTATGGACATTTTGATGATATTAATTCTTCCAATCCATGAACACGATATATGTTTCCATTTGTTTGTGTCTTCCTTGATTTCTTTCCTGAGTGTTATGTAGTTTTCTGAATACAAGTCTTTTACCTCTTTGGTTAGGTTTATTCCTAGGTATTTTATTTTTCTTTTTGCTATGTCAAATCGGATTTTTTTCTTGATTTCTGCTTCTGCTGTTTCATTGCTGGTGTACAGAAATGCCTTTGATTTCTGGATATTGACTTTGTATCCCACTGTTTTGCCAAATTCACTTAATAGGTCAAGCAGTTTTTTGGTGGAGTCTATAGGATTTTCTATGTACACTATCATGTCATCTGCAAACAGTGGCAGTTTTGTTTCCTCCTTTCTGATTTGGATGCCTTTTATTTCCTTTTCTTGTCTGAACACTGTGGCTAAAATTTCCAGTACTATATTGAACAGAAGTGGTGAAAGTGGATAGCCTTGTCTTGTTCCTGATCTTAGCGGAAAAGATTTTAATTTTTTCCCATTGTATATGATGTTGGCTGTAGGTCTCTCATATATGGCCTTTATTATGTTGATAAATGCTCCCACTATTCCCACTTTGCCGAGTGTTTTTGTCATAAATGGGTGCTGTACCTTATCAAATGCTTTTTCTGTATCTATTGATATGATCATGTGGTTTTGTCTTTGCTTTTGTTTATGTGATATATTACATTTGCTGATTTGCCAATATTGTACCATCCTTACATCCCTGGAATGAATCCCACTTGGTAATGGTGTATGATCTTTTTAATGTATTGTTGGATGTGGTTTGCCAGTATTTTCTTGAGGATTTTAGTGTCAATGTTCATCAGCGATATTGGCCTGAAGTTTTCTTTCTTTGTTGTGTCTTTATCTGGTTTTGGAATTAGGATGATGTTGGCCTTATGAGAAGAGTTTGGGAGTCTTCCATCTTTCTGGATTTTTTGGAATAGTTTGTGAAGGATAGGGGTTAGCTCTTCCTTAAATGCTTCGTAGAATTCTCCTGTGAAACCATCTGGTGCAGGGCTTTGTTTTTTGGGAGTTTTTTGAGTACTGCTTCAATTTCTTTTGCTGTTATTGGTTTGTTCAGGCTTTCTGCTTCTTCATTGAGTTTTGGAATATTATATTTTTCTAGAAATTTGTCCATTTCACCTAGGTTTGCAAATTTCCTGGCATACAGTTCTTCATAGTAATTTCTTACAATCCTTTGTATTTCTGTGGTATCTGTTGTAATTTCTCCTCTTTCATTACTGATTGTGTTTATTTGGGTCTTCTCACTTTTTCTCTTGATGAGTCTGCTTAAAGGCTTGTCTGTTTTGTTTATCTTTTCAAAGAACCAGCTCTTGGATTCATTGATCCTTAGAATTGGGCCTTTAGTCTCTATGTCATTTAATTCTGCTCTGATCTTGGTTATTTCCTTCCTTCTGCTTGACTTACTCTGGGCTGCCTTTGTTGTTGTTCCACGAGTTCTTGTAGACGTAGGGTTAGGTTGTTTATTTGAAATGTTTCTATCTTTTTTAGGTAGGCCTGTATCACTATGAACTTCCCTCTCAGGACTGCCTTGGCTGTGTCCTATAACTTTTGGGTTGTTGTGAGTATGTTTTCATGTGTTTCCAGAAACCTTTTGATTTCTTCCCTAATTTCATTCTTGACCCTTTCATTGCTTAATAACACGCTGTTTAATTTCCATGATTTTGAGTGTTTTGGGTTTTTTCTTGGGGTTGGTTTCTAGCTTCAGTTCCTTGTGATCCGAGAAAATGCTTGGTATGATTTCAATATTCTTGAAATTGTTGAGGCTTGTGTTGTGTCCTATCATGCGGTCTATCTTTGAAAATGTTCTGTGTACATTTGAAAAGAATGTGTATGTATCCTTTTTGGGATGGAGGGCTCTGTATATATCAGTGAAGTCCATTTCATCTAGGGTATTGTTCAATGCCACAATATCTTTGTTGATATTTTGTTTGGAAGATCTGTCCATTTTTGACAGTAGGGTGTTAAAATCCCTCACTATAATTGTGTTGCTGCCTGTATCTTTCTTGAAGTCCTCTAAGATTTTCTTAATGTATTTGGGTGCTCCTATGTTGGGTGCATATTTATTTATAATGTTTATGTCATCTTGGTGTATTCTTCCCTTGAGTATTATGAAGTGACCTTGTGGGTCTCTCTTTATGGCCCCTTTCTGGAAGTCTGTTTTGTCTGATATGAGTATTGCTACCCCGGCTTTTTTTCCCTGTCCATTTTCTTGGAAAATTTGTTTCCAGCCCTTCACTTTCATCCTGTGTAGGTCTTTTGTTCTGAGGTGGGTCTCTTGTAGGCAGCATATGCGTGGGTCATGTTTTCTTATCCATTCAGCTATTCTATGTCTTTTGGTTGGAGAATTTAATTTATGTTTAAGGTTATTATTGATAGGTACTTATTCATTGCCTTTTATGTATGTGTGTTCCTCCCTCTCTCTCTCTCTCTCTCTCTCTCTCTCTCTCCCTCTCTCCCTCCCTCCCTCCCTTTCTTTTCCTTCCTTTCCTTAAAGCATTCCCTTTAGCATCTCCTGCAGAGCTGGTTTGGTGGAGGTGTATTCTTTTAGACTTCTTTTGTCTGGGAAGCTTCTTATTTGGCCTTATTTCTTGATTGAGAGCCTTGCTTGGTAAAGTAGCCTTGGTTGCAGACCTCTGGTTCTCATAACTTGGAATATTTCTTGCCATTCTCTTCTGGCTTGGAGTGTTTCCATTGAGAAGTCAGCTTCTAGCCTTCTTGGGGCTCCCTTGTATGTTACTTCCTGTTTTTCTCTTGCTGCCTTTAAGATTCTCTCTTTGTCTTGGAATTTTGGCACTTTAATTATGACGTGTCTTGAGGTGGACCTCTTTGGGTTCCTCTTGATTGAGACTCTCTGTGTTTCCTGGGTTTGTGTGACATTTTCTCTCATCAAATTAGGGAAGTTTTCCATCATTACTTTTTCAAACAGATTTTCTATCCCTTGCTCTTCTTCTTCTCCTTCTGGTAGTCCTATTATATGGATATTATTACGGTTCATATTGTCTTGCATTTCTGTTCATCTCTCTTCATTCTTTCTGAGCCTCTTTTCATTTTCTTGTTCTTTCTGGATGTTTTCTTCTACTTTGTCCTCTAGCTCGCTGATCCAATCTTCTGCTTCATAGATCCTGCTTTTGATTCCTTCTACTGTGTTCTTCAGTTCAGAAATTGTGTTCTTCATTTCCTCTTGGCCCTTGTTAATAGTTTATATTTCCTTTTTCATGTTGATATAGTTTGCAGTGAGATTGTTGTAGCTACCCTGTAGTTTCTGGTAGCTAATTGTGAGTTCATTGAGCTTCCTGATAATCATTGTTTTGAACTCAATATCTGATAGTTTAGTTGCCTCTATTTCATTTGTCATTCTTTCTGAGGTTTTCTCCTTTCCCTTTGTTTGGGGGTTGTTTCTCTGTGTTCTCATTGTTTGTGAGACTCTTCTTGTTAGCCTCTCTTTCTTAAATTGATCTGTTCTGGTTCCCTGAGTTTCTGGTGTGAACTTCTCTTGTAGAATACCTGTGAGATTCAGTAGTGCAGTCTCCTTCATGTACCCTGGTGTTCACAGCTTCCCCCTACGCTTTTTTGTGATCAGTTGGAGGAGTAGGGCAAAATGGTTTAAGGCAGCAAGACAGTATTTTATGATATTTACATTAGCAGGCAGTAGAGAAGAGATGGGATATCCTTTGGCTACTTATAGTGTTAACTGTGATCTTCCACCCCACTAGCCACATTTTAGAAAAGATGGAAAGAAGATAAGACTCTTATTGGGGACGAAAGGATTGTTAGTTGTATCTAGAAAGCTGTAGGCTGTGGGAGGTCAGATTCTGAGGTAGGGTGGGAATAAAGATTAGTATATAGGAGTAGTGTGTAAAAGAATAGAGACAACCCCCACAATAATATAGTTTAGGAAATTGCAAAGTGGGCTGAGATCAGGGAGCGTTGTTGTGTAGTATTTATAATTGTATGAACTAGGTCTTATTTACAGTAATATTAAAGTAACAATCATTTGGCAGAATCTATGAGATCTAGATAACAAGAATAAGGAGTATAGAACCTTGATAGGTGTTCTAATGGATCACAAATGAAGGGCAGTAAAGTATCAACACACTGTGACTGAGATAACAGGGGGAACCTATCAAACAACAGTATAACCAGCCAAGGAAAGAAGATTATACAGAAAGAAAAAATACCAAAATACTATTAAAATAAAAAATGTCAGAAAAGTGAGAAAAAGATAATACAAATTTGAGTGGGGAGGGTTGGTTGCGTGGGCTGGAATGGGAGTAAAAGGGAGAAAACTGTACTTGAACAATGATTAAAATAAAATAAATAAAGATAATACAAATTTGCAGTAACTTGCAGGCTCCAAAAAAAAAAAAAAAAGAAAGAAAAGCAGAAGATGCAATGCAGGAGAGATAAATTTGGAGTGGAAGGAATAATACTGGGATGAAAGGAAGAGAAACATAAGGAATTGAGAGATATAAATGTAATAAGAATTAAAAATAAAAAGTCACTTAAAAAAAAAGATAAAATCAAACAATCAAACAATAACAGCAGCCAGAAAAACCCAAAAAACTGAAAAACAAAAAAAAACAAAAAAACCCCAACTCTTGTTGGTTTCTAACTGGCCAGACCAGTTTTTTTGGTCTTGCTGGCTTCAATAGGCTGAGGGGCGTTTGGAATGCTTATCACTCTTCCCAGTCAAAACTCAGTCAGTCTTCAGGATACTGTCCCCAGGGCCAGCAGCGCACTCTTTCCAGTGCCAATCCAACATCCCCCTGCAGGACCCTGGAAGTGGGTACGGGAGTTCCAGAATACGCTCTCTGGAGCTTACTGCTAAGGTCTCCCGGGCTCCGCGGCCCCACAGAGCTCCTGTGTCTTTTCCGGATTCAGGGTGCAAGCTCAGGGTATCACAAGGAGACGCGCCCTTCTCCCAAATTTCACCGCGGCAGGCTCTATATTCTCGGGAAGCACTCGTGTCTTTTCTGGATTCATGGTGCAAGCTCCGGGGATTGTGAAGGGGTGTTCACTTCCACCAATTTCCCCGTTGTGGGCTCCAGGAACCCCTGAATCACTGCACTCCTTCCAGGTTCACAGCATGTGAGTTGGGAATCCCGAAGGGGCACGCGCTTCCTTGAGTTCACCACCGCAGGTTCCAGAAACCCGTGAACCCCTGCACCCTTTCCTTGTTCAGAGCTGTGAGGTCTGGGTTTTCCACAGATCAACACTCATACTGGCTAAGGGCAGGGGCGCACATCCAGGCGGCCCCTGGTTGTGGAGGCTGGGGACACTCACCCCTCCCGGGGCTATGCGAGGGTGCCTGCAGCCCCTGTGTGACTGTCTTCCAGTCCAACCCCTCTCTGTGTGTCTTCAAGCAACAAGGCCTCCCTTGGTGTTGCTCAACCCCCGTTGTCCAGGGAGGGAGCAGCAGCTCTGCTCTCCTGGGTGCCCTGAGGCAGACCCAGGAGCACCGGGCCTGGGGGCTACAATCCCCCTGGCCCCAGCGCTGATCCCTGGGTCCCTGTTGTCCTGAAGTGGTCTCCTTACCATCTGGTTTTTCAATGTCCGTTATAATTTTGGTGTCCTATTTTCATAAATGTTTCTGTAACCTAGGCCCCTTGTTCTGTTTCTCCACCAATCTGCGAGTTTCTCTCCTCTGCACCACTTTGTCTTTTTAAAGAATCAGTTTTAGGTGTTATTGATCTTCTGTATTGTTTTTCTGCCTTGAATTTCACGGCTCTCTGTTGTCATCTTTATTAATTATTATTTTCCTTTAGTTTTAAGCTTCTTTTCTCTTTTTTATATTTTAAGATCAAAATTTCAGATTGTTGACTTGAGATTTTCCATCTTTTCAAATACAAGCACTAAAGTCTATATATTTTTTCTCTAGTGCTTTAGCTGCCTTCCATAAATTTTGATGAGCTGTATTTTCATTTTCATTCAGTTTAAAATACTTTCTAATTTTCCTGGACATCTTCTCTTTGGCACATATATTATTTAGAAGTGCGGTTTCAGTTTCTAAGTTTTTGGAGATTTTTTTAAAAAGTTATCTTTTTGTAATTGATTTTTAGTTTAGTTTAATTATGGTCAGAGAGCACACTCTGTGTGATTTCATTCTTTTAAATTTGTTTAGGTTTGTGTTATAATCTAGGATATGATCCCTCTTGATGAATATTCCATGTGCATTTGAAAAGAATTTGCATTTTGTTCTTGTTGGGTGGAATGTTCTATGAATATTAGATCTGGTAGGTTGATGATGTTCATTTCTTCCATACCCTTGCTAATTTTGTTCACTTGTTATATTGATTACTGAGAATGGAATATTGAAATCTTAATTGTAGATTTGTCCATTATATCAGTTTTTGCTTTATGTATTGTGGAGGTCTGTTATGTGGTGTTTACATTTTGTATTCTTAATTATTTTGACAGTTTTATCATTATGTAATGTTCTTCTGTATCCATGCTAATTTTTCTCACTTAGAAATACACTTTGTCTGATATTAATGTACCTACTACTGTTTTCATTAGTGTTTGCATAGCTTATTTACTTTTTATCCTGGTACATTTAACCTGTGAGTGACTTTTGGTCTAAAGCTTATTCTTGCAAGCAGCATGTAGTCAAGTTTTTATTTTTAAAATTTCATTCTGACAGCCACTGGTCTTTAAGTTGTTTGTTTATACCATGAACATTTAATATAACATTTGTATGTTTGTATTTAGGTCTTTGTAATGTATTCCATTACTTGTTTGCTGTTTACGTTCTCTGTTTTCTTTTCCTATGTACTCAGTTTTGGCCCATTTGGAGTATTTGAGTTGTTTTTTAGACCTCTTTTTTAATTTATCTACTAAGTTTCAAAAATCATATTTCTGTATTTTCAGTGATTGTTAGAGTTATTATGAAATATGTAACATTTCATTTTGTTCTTAGGATTCTATATTACAACTTCAAATCAAATGTAGAGGCAGCACTCAGTTAGAACCATGTGCCCAGAGGAGTGATCCCTAAGCATCTGCATAGTGGCCTCTCTCTCAGGCCAGGAGTGTGAAATCAAGACTGTGAGACACTGAGCTGAGCCCAGCTTCCTCATGCTGCTGACCACCATGACCCAGTTCAACAAGGGTCCTTCCTATAGGTTCTTGGCCAAGGCCAAGAACAAGATTGCTTCCAAGTACGACTATCAGTTGGAAGAAGATCTTGGCAACTGGATAGATGAGGTGATGGGTATGAGCATTGGCACTAATTTCCATCTGGGCCTGAAAGATGGTTTCATCCTCTGCCAACTCATAAACAATTTCCATCCAGGCTTGGTGAAGAAGGTCAATGAGTCTTGTTATACTGGCCTCAGTTGGAAAATACTGGCAACTTTATTAAAGTTATTCAGGCTTAGGTATTAAGTTTTGTGACATATTCAAAGCAAACAATCTTTCTAAAAGTGGAAACATGACCAAGGTTCAGACTACACTGGTGGCCCTTGCTGGTCTGGCTAAACCAAAAGGGTCCCATAACATCATCAACATTGGCATAACATATGCAGAGAAACAAATATGACATTTTGATGAAGGAAAGTTAAAAGCTGGCCAAAATCAGTGGGTTGCTGCTGGGAACCAACAAATGTGCCAGCCAGGCAAGGATGACAACCTATGGGACAAGGAGGCACCTTTACGATCCCAAAATGCAAGCTCACAAACCCTTTAACCAAACAACAATCAGTGTACAGACAGAAACAAACGAAGGGGCCATCCAGGTGGGATGCTAGTGCCAGGTATCAGAAGAGATATCTACAACCAGAAGCTCACCTTACAGCCAATAGACAACTTGAAAACTTCTCTACAGAAGGGTACTAATAAAGTTGCTTCCTAGAAAGGAATCTGTGTGTATGGGTTTGGGCAGCAAGTATATGACCCCAAATCTATGCCACTCTGACAGAACCTGTCATTTACAACAGAAGCCAAGGAACAGGAGCAAATGGGTCAGAAATCAGTGACAGCAATTAGCAGGTAGAATACCCAGGTGAGTATGAAGGCAAGGACCAGGATGACTACCCCTGGTAACCCAGGCATTGATTATTAGAGAGGAGTTCAGTACTAAACCTACTGTTTTTATTCAGTGAGAATCAAGCTAGTCTTGGGCAATTTTTATCTTGTCCTTCTAAAACACTATTATGCTTATTGTACCTAAAGAATATTGCCCAATATACATTTCTTTTTCCCTTTTTGCTTCTCTAAATAATTACCTTTTCATGCTGTAATAGTTAAATCTTACAGCATAACCAGTAACTTGCATATGAAGTAAAAAGGAATACTGTGAAAGAGACGTTCTTTTGTACAGATCATTCTTTTATTACAGAACTATGCATTTGTACAATTTTCTACTGAAACTAGTGTTTTCAAACTACAGGAAGCTGCTTCTTCTTCTGCTTCTGCTTCTGCTTCTTCTTCTTCCTTTTTTTTTTTTTACAGTTTAGTGTCTGGTTTCTTGTAGGCACCACTGCACTTGGACAAGCCACAGTTTAGTGTCTAGTTTCTATGTGGAAGACCAAACTCATGCTTATAACTAAAGGTAGTATCTACCAACTAAAGAAGATGCAGCATTTTATAAATTTACATATCAATATTTCCATGGTGTTGTTTGCTAATATTTAAACACCATGATTCATGTGCATTTGTGATTATATGTATATTCATTCTGTCACCCAAGCTGATGAAATCTTTTCTGAGTGGTATTTTTCAAGGAGCATGTACAAAATTGTCCTGTAGACACATGTGCCCTTGTGTCTTCCTGTTTGTGCCCATGTATCAGTGTAGTCTTGCTCTGTTTTTGGCTGCATTTATTGCTGCATTTTTCAGCATAAACTTACCCCATTGCATTTTTATAAATAAATATTTTCTTGAACACTAAAAGAAATCAAATGTAGAAATTTTACCACAATGTAAGTACATCAGTCTCCCTATTTATGTTGCCATTGCCTTATGTATTATATCTACTTACATTTAGAACCCTCCCTATAAGACAATGTTATAATTTCTGATTTTAATCATCACACATATTTAAAAGAACTTCAGCAGAAAAAAAATGTCTACTATATTTACATCTTTTCCTTTACTTTCATTCCCAAAATTCTCTTTCTATATTTTTTGGGCATCATTTCATAAGTACTTCTTTTAGCATTTTCTTTAGAGCAGGTTTGCTGGTGACAAATCTTTCATTTTTCCTTAATCTAAGAATATGTCTACATTGCCTTCATTCCTAACTGATATTTTAGCTGGGTATTGATTTCTAGGTTTACAGTTTTTTTTCTCTCAGCACAAAAATGTTCCACTTTCTTTTGAACTCCATGTTTTTTTATGAGAAACATGCCATCATTCAAATCACTGTTCCTATATGTATAATGCATTAATCCTCCACCACTTTTTTTTTCTTTTTAGTTTTCAGTGTTTGGTTGCGATTTATCAGAGCATGGATTTATTTGGATTTACTGAGTTTCTTAAACCTTGAAACTTATGCCTTTTGCCAGTGTTGGAAAGTTCTTAAAATATTTTTTTCTTCAGCACACTCTTCTTTCCTCTAAGACTGCAGTGATATGCTTATTAAACCTTTGGAATTATCTAATAGGTATGAAACTCTTTTTTTTGTATTTTCTAATCTATTCTTATCTCTGTGTTCAGTGTACCTCAATCTACTGTGTTCACTTTTTTATTGTTGTATAACAAATTATCATAAACTAAGTGAGCTAAAACAGTGTGTACATTTATTATCTCATAGTTCATGTTGGTCAGGAGTTCAGATACCATTTAAGTTGGACTTCTGCTCACTGTCTCATATGGCAGCAACAAAGTGTTGGTCTGGCTGTGTTCTTACCTGGAGTCTCAACTAGGGAAGCATTTACTTCCAAGTTCATTCATGTTGTTGCCAGAATTCATTTCTATATTGTATGGAATTCATTTCCAGTTATATGACTTTTTGCTGTCTATAGCTGAAGGCAGCACCCAGATCCCAGAGGCCATCTTCTCTTGACATGTAAGCCTCTTCAGCTGGGCACCCTGAAGAAGGATCTATAGCTTTAGTCAGCTAACAAGATGGAGTTTTATTAAATGTAATTTAATAACAGGTGTCACATCCTATCACTTTTGGCATATTCTGTAGGCTAAAAGTTGGTCGTGTGTCCCACCCACTCTCAAGAGGATGGGGTTATACAAGGGCATGAATACCAAAACAAGAAGACAGTGATTACTGAATAGGTCACTTTAGGGTCTGTCTGCCACAGTCCACTCCTATAGCCCTCAGTGATTCACATACCTCCTGTATGAAAGATACATCTATCCTCTCCCAAGTTTCCAGAGTCTCATTCCATTGTAGCATCATGTCATTCCAAAATCTCAAAATCTCAATCAAATCCAGATGGTATAGATGAGGATCCTAGGTTTAATCCATTAAGTACAGCACCCAGGACACAATTTCTTTGCTTCATCTGTGGACCTGAGAAACTAGAGACCAGTTATCTGCCACCAAATACACCCAAACTACAATAGTGGTCAGGCACAAGATAGCAGCAGGAGATATTTTGGTTCAAAGTGAGGAAAACAGAAGGTAAAAAAGAGTCACTGTTCCACAAAAGTTCTGCAGTATAGCCAGGCAAATGTTGCCTGGCTAATGTTGCCTTGAATAAGTGTCAAGGACTGGGAATAACAATCCTTGATCATAAGCTCCACCTCTTGGCTCTTGTCTCCCAACTCCTCAGTCATTCTTTCTTTCTTTCTTTCTTTCTTTCTTTTATTTTTTGTTTTTGTAAAACATATTTTATTGACTATGCTATTACAGTTGTCCCATTTTTCCCCCTTTGCCCCACCTAACCTGGTAACCCCATTCCTTTCGGAAATCCTTCCTGCCTTAGTTCATGTCCATGGGTCATGCATATAAGTTCTTTGGCTACTCCATTTTCTATACTGTTCTTAACATCCTTCTGTCTGTATTGTACCTACCAATTTGTACTCCTTAATCCTTGCACATTTTCCCCCATTTGTCCCCCTCCCCCTCCCAACTGATAACCCTCCAACTGATTTCCATATCCATGATTCTGTTTCTGTTCTGCTTGTTTGTTTAGTTTGTTTTTTAGATTCAGTTGTTGATAGCTGCGAATTTATTGCCATTTTGATGTTCATCATTTTGATCTTTTTCTTATATAATTCCCTTTAACATTTAATATAATAATGACTTGGTGATGATGAACTCTCTTAGCTTTACCTTGTCTTGGAATCACTTTATCTGCCCTTCAATTCTAAGTGATAATTTTCCTGGATAGAGTAATCTAGGTTGTTAAGTCCTTGCTTTTCATCACTTTGAATACCTCTTGCCCATCCCTCCTAGCCTGCAAAGTTTCTTTTGAGAAATCAGCTGATAGTCATATGGGAACACCTTTGTAGGTAACTATATGCTTTTCTCTTGCTGTTTTTAAGATTCTCTCTTCATCTTTAACCTTTGGCATTTTAATTATGATGTATTTTGGAGCAGACCTCTTTGCTTCCATCTTATATAGGAACTCTCTATAAGTTTTCAATTTCTTGCCCTTCCTCTTCTCCTTCTAGCACCCCTAGGATTCAGATGTTGTTATGTTTGAAGATGTACTGGAGGCTCCTTAGCCTATCCTTGTTCTTTTCAATTCTTTTTTTTATTCTGATTGAATGTTTTTTTCTTCCTTATGTTCCAAATCATTGATCTGATTCTTGGCTTCAACCCCTCCACTGTTGGTTCCCTGAAGATTTTTCTTTCTTTCACTTAATGTAACCTTCATTTCTGCCTGGGTCTTTTTTATAATCTTGAAGTAACCAGTGAGTTCCTTGATCATCCTCATAACCAGTGTTTTGAACTCTGCATCTTATAGGTTGCTTATTTCCATTTTGTTTAGTTATTTTTCTGGAGTTTTGTTCTGTTCTTTATTTGGGCCACATTTCTTTGTCTCCTCATTTTGGAAGCATCCCTGAGTTTGTATCTGCATATTAGATAGATCTGCTTGACTTTTTGTCTTAGTAGCATGCCCTATTATAGAAAAGTGCACCTGTAAGTTGTATGGGATGAGCCTCAGGTAATTGCCATGGTGGGGCAACCCATGTCACCTCTTTCTGGCTCTGTGTGTAGGAAGACTAAGAGAGGGGAAAATGCTGCTGCCAGGCATCTGGGGTTTTGGCTAGGCAAAAGCTATCTCTCAGCACTCACCCTGATACCAGTCACTTTCTTTCTCACGGTATGCCAGTGGGGTCCTTCCAGCTTTTTTTCTGGTGCTGAATTCCAAAGGGAGTGAGTGTGAATAAGTCTCCCATATATTTCAGGATAATGCTGGTCTTGTAAAATGAACTTGGGAGCTTCCCTTCTTAAATTATCTGGAATAATTTGAGGATAGGTGTTAATTCTTCTTTGATAGTTTGGTAAAATTCACCTGTGAAGACATGCTGTCCAAAAACCAGCTCTTGGTTTCTGCGATCTTTGTGTTTTTTATACTCTATTTTGTTTATTTCTGCTCTAATATTTATTATTCTTTTTCTTTCTGCTCCCTTTGTGTGTGTTTTTTAAAGATTTTATTTATTTATTTTTAGAGAGGGAAGGGAGGGGGAGAGAGAGAGAGAGAAACATCAATGTGCGGTTGCTGGGGGTCATGGCCTACAACCCAGGCATGTACCCTGACTGGGAATTGAACCTGCGACACTTTGGTTCACAGCCTGCACTCAATCCACTGAGCTATGCCAGCCAGGGCCTTGAGTTTTGTTTGTTGTTCTTTTTCTAGTTCCTAACATGTAAAGTTCATTTTTTATTTGATATTTTTCTTTTTCTTGTGGTAGATCTGTATTACTATGCATTTCTCTCTTAGACCTGCTTTCACAGTGCTTCATAGATTTTGGATTGTGTGTGTTTTTTATATAAATTACTTTATTGTTGTTCAATCACAGTTGTCTGCATTTTCTCCCTATCACTTCCCCACACCCCAGCCAAACCCACCCTCCCTTGCTTCCACCCTCCACCTTGGTTTTGTCCATGTGTCCTTTATAGTAGTTCTTGAAAACCCTTCTCCCCACTGTCCACCCCCCCCCATCTCCTCCCCTCTGGCTATTGTTAGGTTGTTCTTAATTTCAGTATCTCTGGTTATATTTTGTTTGCTTTTTTCTTTTGTTGATTATGTTCCAGTTAAAGGTGAAATCATGTGGTATTTGTCCCTCACCATCTGGCTTATTTCACTTAGCATAATGCTCTCCAGTTCCATTCATGCTGTTGCAAAGGGTAGGAGCTCCTTCTTTCTCTCTGCTGCCATAGAAAAGGAAACCCTAGTGCACTGTTGGTGGGAATGCAGACTGGTGTAGCCACTGTGGAAAACAGTATGGAATTTCCTCAGAAAACTAAAAGTGGAACTACCTTTTGACCCAGCAATTCCACTGCTGGGATTATAACCTAACCCTGAAACACCAATCCAAAAGAACCTATGCACCCCAATGTTCATAGTAGCACAATTTACAATAGCCAAGTGCTGGAAGCAACCTAAGTGCCCATCAGCAAATGAGTGGATCAAAAAAACTATGGTACATTTACACATTGGGTTGTGTTTTTATTTTCATTAGTGTCAGGGTATCTTTTGATTTCTACCTTGATCTCATTGTTAACTCATTCATTGTTTAGAAGCATGTCATTTAGCCTTCATGTGTTTGTGTTTTTTAGTTTTTAAAAATCATTTTCTAATTTTATACCATTGTGGTCATAGAGGATGCTTGATAGGATTTCAGTTGTCTTAAACTCATTGACAGTTGTTTCATGGCCAAACATATTGTCTATCCTGGGAAATGTGGAAAACAGTATGGAATTTCCTCAGAAAACTAAAAGTGGAACTACCTTTTGACTCAGCAATTCCACTGCTGGGATTATAACCTAAGAACCCTGAAACACCAATCCAAAAGAACCTATGCACCCCAATGTTCATAGTAGCATAATTTACAATAGCCAAGTAAAAGAATGTGCACTTAAAAAGAATTCATATTCTGCTGCTTTGTGGTGAAATGCTCTGCAAGTATCATCTCAATCCATCTGGTCCAATGTGTTATTTAAGGCAACTGTTTCCTTGATGAATTTCTGTCTGGAAGACCTATCCATTGATGTCATTGGGGTTTTAAAGTCCCCAAGTATGACTGTATTACTGTAGATATCTTCCTTTATGTCTGTCAATATCTGTTTTATATATTTAGGTGCCCCTATGTTAAAATAATGTTTACATGTTTAATGTATAAATATTTACAAGGGTTATAACCCTTAGTTGGATTAATCCTTTTATCATTATGAAATATCCTTCTTTGTTCTTACAGCCTTTGTTTTAAAGTTTATTTTGTCAGAATCAAGTTTGACTCCCCAGCTTATTTTTTGTCTTCTTTTGCATGCAATGTCTTTTTACATCTTTTTACTTTCAGACTGTGTGTGTGTGTGTGTGTGTGTGTGTTTATTTGAAGTAGGTCTCTTGTATATGCCATATGTATGGGTTTTGTTTTCTTTTTCTTTTTTTTACACATATTTCTATTTATTATGGCAAAATGCCACCTTCTCCACAACAGAAACCAGTAAATTTATTCCCATAATAACTGAGTACAAAACAGGTGTGTTTTACAATTTAAAATAATAAGTAAAAAAGAAAAAAGGAAATTCTTTACCTGAGTTTTTAACCTTTTCATTTCCTTGTTGACATGTGATGTGGAGCACATTTTTATGTGCTTTTTTTGCCATCTTTGTTGGTAAATGTATGTCAAGGTCTTTGGGTTTGTTTGTTTTGTTTTTTTTTTGTAATAGAAGAGGCTACTTATTGAAGAAACCCAGTTAATCAATTGAAACATATTGTCTTGTTGGGTGGAGCTCAGTATCTGTCACTTTTTAAAATTTAAACTTTATTTTTCAATTATAATTTACATTCAATACTATTTTGTATTATTTTCAGGTTAGTGGTTAGACAACCATATTCTTTACAAATGGTCCCCCTGACATTACAACTGGCCAACTGGCACCATACATGGTTACTACAATATTATTGACTATATACTCTGTATCTTACATCAGGGGGGCCAAACTCATTTTCACCGGGGACCTCAAAGGGCTGAATGTAATTTCAGCTCCTTAACAGTTAAGGAGTGGTTACATTTATACAGTCCTAAAATTATTTTGGCCCTTTGAAGGCAACCATGAGGCTGATGTGACCCCTGTTAAAAATGAGTTTGACACCCCTGCTTTACATCCTCATGACTGTTTTGTAACTACCAATTGTATTTCTCAGTTTGGTAATTTTTATCTTTTTAAATATTTTATTTATTTATTTTTAGAGAAAGGAGAGGGGAGAGAGGAAGAGTGGGAAAGAAACATCAATGTGAGAGAGAAACATTGAGTGGTTGCCTCTCACATGGCACCAACAGGGACATAGCTCACAACCAATCATGTGCCGTGACTGGAAATTGAACCAGTGAACTTTCAGTTTGCAGGCCAGCATTCAAACCACTCAACCATGCCAGCCAGGGTATCATTTTGGTATGTATGTATGTATGTATTTTTTATTTAATCTGTTGTATTTTTTCCTTTATGATTTAGTCCCCTATCCCCCAAAGTCACCACACGGTTGTCCATGTCTATGAGTTCTTTTTCCTTTTTGCCCAATCCCTCTACCCTCTGTCCTATCCCCCACCACTAGCTGTCATCTACTTTCCATCTGAATATGTCTCTCTTGCTTGTTAGTTCAGTTTGTTCATTAGATTCTACATATAAGTAAAATCATATGGTATTTGTCTTTCTCCAGTTACCTTATTTCACTTAGCATAATATTCTCCAGGTCTATCCATACTGTTGCAAATGATAAAATTTTCTTTTTTATGTCCAAGTAGGATCTTATTGTGTGAATGTCCCATAGTTGTTCTATCCACTTATCTATCGATGGACACTTGGGCTGTTTCCGTATCGTGGCAATTGTAGATAATGCTGCAATGAATATGGGGTGCTTATGTTCTTTCAAATTTGGGAACCTTTCCTCCCCTTGAATTTTATGAAGTAGTTTGAGAAGGAGAGGTGTTAGTTCTTATCAGAATATTTGGTAAAATTCCCCTATCGAGTCATCCAGTTTAGGGCTTTTGTTTGTTGATTACTGTTCCAATTCCACTAGGTATAATCTGTCTATTCAGATTATCTGGTTCTTCCTGATTTATTTTTGGAAGATCGTATGTTTCTAGGAATTTATCCATTTACCCAGGTTGTCCAGCTTGTTAGCATATAATTGTTCATAATATTTTCTTACAATCCTTTGTATTTCTTTGGTGTCAGTAGTTATTTTTCCTTTTTCACTTCTGATTTTATTTATCTGGTCCTTTCACTTTTTTTCCTGATGAGTCTGGTTAAAGGTTTATCAATCTTGTTTGTCTTTTCAAAAAACCAGCTCTTGGATTCATTGATCTTTTGTATCAGTTTTTAGATTCTACTTCATTTATTCCTGCTCTAATCTTTACTATATCCTTCCTTCTACTCGTTTTGGCTTTATTTATTGTTCTTTTTCAAGTTCATTTAAGTGTGAAGGTAGATAATTTATTTGAGCTTTTTCTTGATTTTGAGATAATCCTGTAGTGCTTCTCTCTTAGTATTACTTCCCCAGCATCCCACAGATTTGGATTATTGTATCTTTATTTTCATTTGTTTCAAAGTATCTTTTGATTTCTTCCTTGATCTCATTGTTAATCTATTCATTGTTTAATAACATGTTAATTAGCTTCTATGTCTTTGTGTGTTTTTCAGTGTTCTTCTTGTGATTGATTTCTAGTTTCATAGCATTGTGGTCAGAGAAGATGCTTGATATGATTTCAGTCTTCATAAATTTATTGAAACTTGTTTTATGTCCTAACATGTGGTCTATCCTAGAAAACATTCTATGTGCATTTGAAAAGTATGTATGTTCTGGTGAGTTGGGGTGAAATGCTTTGAAGATAGCAGTTAAATCCTTTAGATCTACTGTGTCATTTAAGGCCTCTGTCTCCTTGTTGATTATCTGCCTATAAGGTCTGTCCATCGAAGTGATAGGGGTGTTAAAATCTCCATCTATGACTGTATCTCTGTTTATCTCTCTTTATGTCCACCAAGATTTACTTTACATGTTTAGGTGCTCCTATGTTGGGTGTATAAATGTTTACTAGGGTTATATCCTCTTGTTGGATTGTTCCCTTTATCATTATGCAGCGTACTTCTTTGTCTTTTACTATAGCTTTGGTTTTAAAGTCTGTCTTGTTGGATATAAATACTGCTACACCAGCTTTTTTTCTTTTCCATTTGCATGAAATACCTTTCTCCATCCCTTTTATCTGTGTGTATCTTTCAATCTGTGATGGGTCTCTTGGAGGCAGAACATGTTGGTTTTGTTTTCTTATCCATTCCTCTACCCTCTGTCTTTTGGTTGAAGCATTTAGGCCATTTAGGATTATTGATAGATACGTATATACTATGTAGTGCCTTTTTATTGTTAGACTGTTTTCCTCTGTTTTTTCTTTCCTTCCTTCCCTCCCCCTCCTTCTCCTCCTCCCCCTCCTTCTTCTCTTTCTTCTTTCTTCTCCCCCTCCTTCTTCTTCCTCATCCTCCTCCTCCCTCTCCTTCTCCCCCTGCTCCTCCCTCTCCCTCCCCTCCCCTCTCTCCCTCCTCCTCCTCCTCCTTCTTCTTCTTCTTCTTCTTCTTCTTCTTCTTCTTCTTCTTCTTCTTCTTCTTCTTCTTCTTCTTCCTTCTTTCTCCTTTCTTCTTTCTTCTTTTAGCAAGCCCTTTAACATTTGTTGCTATACTGGTTTGGTGTTAACAAATTCCATTAGCTTTTTCTTGTCTGGGAAGTTCCTTATTTCTCCTCTGATTTTAAATGATAGCCTTGCTGGGTAAAGTAGCCCTGGTTGTAGGTCCTTGCTTTTTAACACCTTGAATATTTCATGCCACTTCCTTCTGGCCTGAAGTGTTTCTGGTGAGAAATCAGATGACAATATAGTTGGGCTCCCTTGTATGTGACTACCTGCTTTTCTCTTGCAGCTTTTAGGATTCTATCCTTGTCTTTAAACCTTGTCATTTTAATTATGATGTGTATCAGTGTAGGCCTCATTGGGTCCAACTTCTTTGGGCCTTTCAGTGCTCCCTGGACTTGTGTGTGTTTTTCCTTCACTAGATTAGGAAATTTTACAGTCATTATTTCTTCAAAGAGGTTTTCAATCACTTGCTCACTTAATTCTCCTTCTGGTATTCCCATGATGCAGATATTGTTACACACCACATTGTCTAAAATGTTTGTAGGGTAAATGGAGGCAGTCTGGCTTCCTCACCCAGGTGTCTGGGTAACTAAGGGAAGCAGTTTCACCATATCTTTGAATGGGCCTGTTCAGTAGTGTTCTCATAGCTTTGGGACTGGGTCCAACAAACTCTTCCCATAACATGAATTGGGCTTGCATGTACAGAATCATGCTATGTTATATATATATATATTTTTGCTTGTTGCCAGCTTTTTTAGTCTCTAGTACTTAAGCTGGTAGAGGCTTCTCACTGGAGAGACATGCAGCTTGCAGCTTTCGAGGCTCACCCACCCGTGAATAAGGGCATGCCAAGCATTCCATGGCTCCATGCATTTTCTTCCGTCTCCTCAAATCTAGACTGAACCTGCCAGGCCTTGATTGGCTGTAACACAATGTTTCTTAAGCTCAGTTCATTTTAATTTTTTTTTCTTTTTGCTGTTCCTCCTGTTTTTTTCTACTTTGTCTTCTAAATCACTGATTTGATCCTCTGCTTCATCTAACCTATTGTTTATCCCTTGCAGTTTATTATTTATTTCATATATTGCATTCTTTATTTATGACTGGTCCTTTTTTATGGTTTCTATGCCTTTTTTCATGCTGTTAGTATTCTTATAATCATTATTCTAAACTCTCTATATGATGAATTGCTTGCCTCCATTTCATCTAGCTTGCTTCTTCTGAAGAATTCTCTTGTTTTTTTTTTCTTCATTTGGGGTCTATTTCTTTGTATTACATTTAGCCAGCTTTGTATTTTCTACCTTAGTTTATTAAACTAATCAGTTAATAAATCAATCAGTTGTTGATATAATCAAGCTATAATTGGCAGACTGGCTTAAGCACCACAGAGTGGGGCAGAATAATGCCTGTGGACCAGAGTATTGCTTCCACTCAGGATGGTGCCATTCATAGTAGAGTGCTCTGCCTGAGAGTAATGGCTTCTGTAATATGTGGAATGACTCAGCACAATGATCCTGGTGGCTGTTCCTTCAGTTTTCTCCCAAGAGCAACCAACCCCTGACTCTGCTAAGCATCTCTAGTCTACTCTGCCCTCTCTTTGCCAGCACCCAGGGTAAGTGGCTGCAAATGAAATTTTGTGGTTTGGCCCATTAAGAGGCTCTTTGCATCTCCACCTGTCTCTTCCTGGCCAACAGAACCTCTTCTGCTTTTTCAGGATCCAAGCTGGGTGTTATCTGGGTTCCTTTCTGGCTCTGGTGCTCTAGGCTGGGGAGCTCAGCTTGGGTTTTAGACCCCACAATTCTCAAGGGGAATCCCCCAAATGCTGAACTATCCCTCTGGCACTTCAGCTGCCACCTATGGGAGCCCAGCCAACCCACTCACATCTCCTCCACACTCTCTACCAGTCACATTGTGGTGAAGTGGTTTCTTCTATTTGTCTGTGGTTGTAAGGCTTCTCTTCAATTAGTGTTCATTTGGTTATTTTGGATGATTTCTTTACAACTTAGTTGTAATTCCAAATTGGGCCTGGGGTGACATTAGTGCAGCTTCCACTTATTCTGCCACCATCTTGGATCCCAATTTGGTCATTTAAAAAAAATCAGTGGCATGGGAGTAAAAGGCAGAAAACTGTACTTGAACAACAATTAAAATTTTTTAAAAAGTTTAACAAATAAACAAATAAAAATTCAGGCAATTTCTTTTTGTATTATTTAAGAATTTTTTATAGATTTCTGATAACTGGCCTTTATAAGGTATGCCTTTTATAAATATTTTTCCTTAGTCTGAGGCTTGTCTTCTCAGTCTCCTGATATTGTCTTTCATGGGACAGATTTTAATTTTAGTGAAGTTCACCTTATCAATTATTTCTTTCATGGATCATGACTTCAGTGTTGTATCTAAAAAGGCATCACCATACTCAAGGTCATTGAGGTGGACATCACTTTACTCTCTTCTTGATTGCATGGTTTCTGAGGAAAGGTAAGAAGATTTTCCCTTCATGCTTTCTTTCAGGATTTTTTAATAGTATCTTTACCATTAATACAGTATTTTTACCACTATTTTTACTTCCACTATAGTTGCTTTTCTCACTCACCTTACCCCTCCACAACTTCTTAAACATGTTTCAAGTTTTCTGGAACACACTTTGTAACATCATGCAAACACAAAGGTTAAATGTGACAAGCCCAAGTGTAAAATGCCTGTTGTGGAAATATACAAGAGGAGAAAGCTCACCTTGGAGGTGATGGTACACATTTTATGAAAAGCAACATCTAAGTTAAACATCCTTTTATTGACTTTAGTATGCTTTTAAAAGTCTATGTGGGATTCTGATGTCTGCACATTGGATTTGAAATAACTGAAGACTTTTCCTAGTTTAACATTTTTTGTTAACAATTAATGAATTTGGAGATTTTTTAATAACATTTTATATACATCAACCTAAATCCCTTTTCATTCCTATTGCCATTTCTGTATTTTTATTCTGTCTTTCAAAGCACATATACATATGTATATGTAAATACATAGGAAAACTTGTATTTGGATACACAAAAACTTTAAAGTTTAGTTTTTACTAGATGGAGAATAGAATAGAATGGAAAACATTCTTTGTTTATTCTAAAATCTTCTATACTATTTCAACATCTTTTTGTAAGAAGGATGTATTAAGTTTATATTTTTATTAGAAAATATTATATTAGAGTCCAAACAAGTCATTTATTTTTATACCCCCAGGGATTTTCCTAGTAGCTTTGTACTCTTACTCATTTTCTTTGGTTCTTGATTGTTCATTTAAATTTGAAAACTATTGTTTTTACTCATCACTGGGAAATTAATTTTTATTATTTATTTTGTAATTTCTTCCCTTCTATTCCCTCCTTAGATGGGACATAACTAGGCATGACTATTTAAATGGGTGTTAAAAACACCTAGTCCATTTTTCTTGCCTCTAATTTTTTTCTTATAATCTCAAAGCAAATATTCTTTCAATGCCTATATATTAATAACAGATAATGCATTTATTAACTGACTGTACTTGGGTTCCAAATGAACAAATCACCACCACCCAGGGAGATGCAGTATTCTAACTGGCCATAAATGAGTCATATGCCCAATTATGTCAGGAACAGTCAGGATTCAGGCAGAGTCCAATTATTTGAGGTAGAAACCTCACTAAGACAGAGTGGGGATGTGGGGGATGCTGTGCCCACATGATAGGATATTTGTTTCCCAGTGTTATAGGCCATGAAAGTTAGATATAAGACATTAAATAGCATGTTCCAAGCTTCAGAGTATGTGGTTAAACCTGGATCCAAAAGGATGGTTGCCTGATAATGGGCACTGGATTATAAAGTAGTAGCTGGGAGGTTGTCCTCAAACAAACATGAAAATGAAATCTACTTTAGTAGTCCCTAGGTGCCTTTGTACCTAGTTGAAAATACACAAGTTAAAACAATTTGGCAATCCAAGCCATGGATTATTCCCTACCTCCAGCAATGCTAGCTATGTCACTGAGCTTCTTGCTTTAAAAGATTATGTTACCAAGCACAAGGGGGGCCAAGACAATGTACTATTACCTGAAAGGAACCCCCCAGGTTTGTTATGTCCACTGCCAAAGGAAAGACATCCCTCAACACCAGAGATTCATGAAAAGGAAAGGAAATGTTTATTTAATGCTGTACAGACTTGAAGTAGTGACCTAATGTCTTCATCAAAATCCCAAAGACCCTTAAAACACTCACAAACACTCACAGTCCTTCCTTCCCCCTTTGCCTAGTCTGGGGTACCGTATCTCAGGAAAAGAAATAGAAGTCTGTGGCTCAGGCAGCCCCCAGTTCTTCCCAGTAATCCATTTTGGCTGGTAGGCCTCCCTGGGTTCCTGGGACCATCAGCTGTGTCTCCAGGATCTCTGCTAAAGCTGGGTGGTGGTTCGCCCTTCTAAAGCTGTGGGGGTCCCCACTCTGGCAATGTTCCTCTGCAGCCCCATTTCCGACTCCTCCCACAATCGGCTGCACTTGCCAGCACTCTCATATCCTTCCAGATTTACTGGGCTGCCATCGTGAGTCTGTGCAGGTGTGACCCCATGCCATGGAGACAATCTTCTCCAAGATCCCACACAGGTGCTGTAACTCGGGGGACCTGGCCCCCCAGTTACATCTTGTTGCGGAAGTTACTTCCATTCCCCTGGCACAGAGCATGGCCACAGCTATTTAACATATCTATGTAACCAGTTAAAGGTTATAGATGTGTTAAATGACCACACCAGAGGTTAGCTGCAAAGCTGTTGCTGTGCAAAACAGCTCTCAATGTCCCTGCTCCATTTGTCCCTTCCCCCAACCCACACCTGTTTGGGGGGAGGGGTGAAGACATCCTAATATTTCCTGAACACCTTGAGTTCTGGATCCCATTCCAAATCCCTATTTGCTCCCCCCACTCTTGGCTGCACCCTGTTACAATTATATATCTACAATCTTAGCACATTAGCAATCCATTAAGAATACCAAGAAGTGTATAGTATACTACATTTTAGTATGATTACAAACAGAAAATCAATGTTGGCATATAACTTGTAGCTATCTGAGTCAATAACATTTTCACTGACTGGAATGTGCTAGTCATCAGTGTGTACTGGTACACTGGTGATATCACTTTCACAGGAAAAATAAAATTAAGACCTTTTCAGTCATGAGTGCAAAAGGTAGCCTTTCTTAATGTTTGATTTAAGACTATGGAGACTACA
The DNA here is from genome assembly GCF_019186645.2 of Phyllostomus hastatus. NCBI lineage: Eukaryota > Metazoa > Chordata > Mammalia > Chiroptera > Phyllostomidae > Phyllostomus > Phyllostomus hastatus. The sequence goes on from NW_025333706.1 coordinate 3,939,013, forward strand.
TACCTTCTCATTGACTTCCCAAGCACTAGTAATATTTATATATACTTACTCAGTTAAATGAAGACAGATTCTATACATTTTCCTATGTAAATATCATTTCTCACTGAGAATACTGCAGTATGTCCTGTTTCCATTCTTTTCTCTAAGTGACATTCCTCTGTTTCATATGACCTTCTGCCAGATATGGGTTCAGCAGCTTACTTCCTCAAAGTGCTGCTCAAATGTCACTTTAAAACAGGGGGTTCTGAGTAGACCCCTGAGGAGTGGGGGAGACTCCAATCCAGGGGAACCTTGATCTGGCACAGAGGCTGCAGTCCCTTGGAAAAGGTGGGAGGGTCAGATTGGAACAGCCAACAGACTGAGATGGGAGGGGTTGCCACAGAGGAGGCATCTAAACAAAGGCAACAATGCTGTATAAACCAGCATGTGTTGTCCTGGCAACCAAGCAGCCAGTGCCTGGTCCCTTCCTGGGGAGGAGCTGTGGAAGACCATGACTGCCCAAAGCAACAGTAAACAGTGTGTGTGGCTCCAGCAGCCCAGAACCTCATCACCTAGTTGGAGGGAGTTTCTACTGAGGCTGAAAAGTCCAAAAAGGTAAAAATGTAACAGGGTGAAACCAAGAGGGGGGGCCCAAATAGGAATTTGGAATGGGGTCCAGAGCTCAAGGTGTCTAGGAAATATTAGAAAGACATGTAAGATGTCCTCACCCCTTCCCCCACAACAGGTGTGAGTTGGGGGAAGGGACACATGGAGCAGGAACATGCAGGGCGGTTTTGTACAGCTACGGCTTTGCAGCTAACCTCTGGTATGGTCATTTAACATATCTACAACATTTAACTGGTTTCATAGATATGTTAAATAGTTGTGGACATGCTTTGAGTAAGGGAGAAGGGAGGGACTTCCACCCAAGATGTAACTGGGGGCAGGTCACCCTGATTATAGCACCTGAGTGAGAGCTTGGAGATGATTGGCTCCATGCCGTGGGGCCACATCTTCCCAGACTCACGATGGCAGCCCAGTAAAGCTGGAAGGATATGAGAGTGCTGGCAAGTGTAGCCAATTGTGTGGGGAGTTGGAAATGGGGCTGGAAAGGAAGACTGGCACGGGGATTTTAACCCAGACATGGCAGCCATTAGAGGGAGGACCGTGTTGCTGTAGCTATGTAAGAGCCATGTGCTTCTGGCAAGAGTGGGGATCTCCACAGCTTGGGTAGGAGGAATCACATGGTTTTGCTAGAGTGGGGACCCCCGCAGCCATGTGAGGGAGGAGGGGTCCATGCGGTTTCACCAGCATGCAAACCCCCACAGCTTAGGTGAAAAGGGAACCACGTGGCTTTGTCAGAGTGGGGACTCCTGCAGCCCTATGAGGGAAAATCACCATGTGGCTTTAGCAGAGAACTGCACTCCACTTTGGCAGAGTGGAAACCCCCCCCACCCCCCACAGCTTTGCTGAGAAGAACCATGCAGTTTTGGCCAGAGTGGGGACCCCCACAGCTTTGGTAAAAGAGGACTGCGTGGTTTTGGCCATGTGGCCTGGGAAGCAGGAGAGACTTTGTCTGGAAGAAGGGTGAAAGAACTCTTGACAGGAGGCCATGAGAAGGTGCCACATGGTTTTGGATTAATTGGAGGTCCTGCCTGGATGGTGACACAGCTGATGGTGCTGGGAGCCTGAAACACAGATGTTTGCTTCTTTTCCTGAGATATGGTATCCTAAATTAGGGCAGGGGGAGATGGAAGCACTGTGGGCATCTGAGGGTATCCAAAAAGGACTTTGATATTTTAATGAAGACATTAGGTCACTACTTTAAGTCTGTATAGCTTTAAATAAACATTTCCTTTCCTTATCACAAATCTCTGGCATTGAGAGATGTCTTTCCTAAGGCTGTGGACAATCAAACCTAGTGGGGATCCTTTTGGTAATAGAATATAGTAACCCCCTTGGTCCTGTGTGTGTGGGTGTGTTCTGTAACAGTTTTTGGCATCCCTGGGTGGGCCAATAATTGGCCCCCACCCCCGTCTGTTCTGTAACAAAAACACATGTATGGTAGAGGTCAGCAAGCCACAAGAGGGGCTAGATGCCCCACCGCAGGCAGATACTTTTGTGTGCCTGTGTGCAGCTGGGAAACTTCTGACCTCTTTCACAAAATAGTGTATCCAGAAGAAGGGCAAAGGCAACTGACAAAATGGCCAACATGTGCCCAAATTGGTTGAAAAGCTGGATACTCCCACAGCACATGGGATTTTGGGAGTGGACTTTAAAACATAACACATATAGAAGTCTCTCTCTTCCCTGTTTCATACCACTGTGGGGAGTGCTCACAGGAGCACTCATGGCCAATGGACACTGGACCTGCTTAAGGTCTGTTCAGAGATTAGGCCTCACGTGGTCACAAGCCAGCTTGCAGAGGCAGACTCTCATGCTGGGATATGCCTCACTGGGTGCCAGCCCTTGGCATGCTAAAACCCTGTGCAGCACAGCACATGGGTCTTAGACTGCTTCCATTCTCTCACCCTGAGAGTAGCGGACAGAAGCTACAAGCAACACATGGAGGCATGACCTGGGAATGTTCCTTCACCCCAGATGCATGGGCAGACTCAAGCACTGGGGTCTCACAGATGGAGCATCCCCTGTAATACTGTAGAGTGATCTGGCAATGCACGGCAAACTCAGGAGAAAGAGTGAACTGCAGGAGGCAATGGTGATGCTAAAACCCATAAGGACACACCAGAGGTAGAGAGAGTCTGAGGATGGAGACCCATTCATGTAGCCATCTTGAGCTCTGAAAGAACAGGTAAGCAATAATGGGGAACTTCTGCGCATGGATTTGGATATAGTTCTGGGAACAAGGGAATTTCTGTGCTTTGTGAAAGAGGAGGGCTTAGAGCAGGGATTCTCCCAGTACCCTCAAATTGGGAATCCTTTTAATAAAAACCTCTTTCTTTCCCCACAAAACTCTGTGTTATGCTTGTACATGGTGGCAAACAACTGGACCCCAGGCTGACTGGTTATGACTTCAACCTCAAAGATGCCTTTCCACCCACCTAAAGGAGCACCTCCTGCCCACTCACCAGTTTCTTCTGCCTTCCAACAGCATTGATTGCATCCAGATATATTACAATATTGTTTATTGTTTATTGTCTGAGTTATGTGAGGGCAGGAACTTGGTCTATTCAGTTCATTGATGTATCCCCACTGTCTAGAAAGGTACCTGGTTCATAACAGGCCTTCACAAATATTTGCTGAGTAAATGTTAAATGTAAAAAAAAAAGCCTCAGTCAATTCATTAAAAAATTAATGAATTTTTTTCATTAATTGAAAAAATAAAAGCACTTCCCTCCAAAGTTTATCATTCATAGAAATTATCAAAACTGATTTCTGGTACCCCTAGATGGTGTCAGAGTAGGAAGGAGCAGACTCGGCTTCCCTCTGCTCAGGGGAGAAAATCCTGACTGATCTATGGAGTAGAGAAGCAAGCAACCAACATACTTCAGCATATGTGAAAACAGGGGACCAAGGATTGTGGTGAAACTGAAAAACCGGACCCTAAGAGGAGTGCTGCAACATGGTAGGGTCCCAGGGACCAGCACAGGGTCTGGGGGCTGCAGCCCCAGGCCTAGCACCCGCTGCTGGGTTTGCCACAGAGTGCACGGCACTCTTGGGAGTGCTGGGAGAGAGCCGGGACAACTGCTCCCTCCCCAGCCAAACAAGGTCTGAGCGGCACTGGGAGGAACCCAGTTGCTAGCAAACACACAAGGGCTGTGAGCACCCTTGGAGGCTGTGGACACAGGTGGGGTTGGGTCATGAAATGGGCCCTCATCCCCATGGTCACTGGTCTGGCTGGAGAGTTGGGCTGTGGGAGAAGCCAGGCCATTGTGTGGAGTGGCAGGCTTGAATAGGAGGAATTTCTCAAGAGGAAGGAGTGAAAAGACAGACACTGCTTGGGAAATTCTCCTGAATTGATAAATCACTCCAGCCTCCCTGCCACCTAGCCCCCACCCGCCAAGGTTGCACGGAAGGTGTGCTTCTGCGGAGGACCCTGCACACCCCCATAGAACGGGGAAGGGTGAGGCAGTCTGGCCAAGGGTATGTAGGTGCCCGCGTGGGAGAGCATCCCCGCATTCCAGGCCACAGCAGTAACCCTGGGGAAAGACCTGATTCCCACACCCAGGGCACAGGGCCGAGGAGGAGCCACCATAGCTTCCCAGATAGTGCGCACCACTGACCAAGGAAGTAAATCCATAGCAATCACCCTGCAGCCTGACACAGCCAGCAAGACCTGAAAAACCAGTTTGACCACTTTGAAACCAAGAGATGTTTTCATTTGATTCTATTTTTTAACAATTCTTAATTTTTTAATTTTTATTATTTTATTCTCTTTTAATTTTCTTTTCCTCTCTTTCCTGCTTTCTTGTTTTATTCCTTCCTCCTTTCTTCCCTCCAATTTTATCTCTTCTTCCTTCCTTCATCTGCCTTTTTTATTTTTTCTAAATACCTACAAGTGACGCAAAATTCTGGATCTGTGAAAAGACCAAAGTCGAACCCAAAGAAGGGGCATCACAACAGCTGGGACAGTGAGACAAATTTCACTCTGCTATTACAGGGAACCTGCAAGTTATTGCATATTTGTATTATTATATTTTACCAGTATTCTTAGATCTTTTTCTAAATAGTATTTTTGTATCCCTCTTCTTTTTGTATACTCTGCTTTGCTAGGCTGGTTATACTGTATGACCTGGCAGCTTTCCCCTGATATTTCTTTCATAGTGTATTGCTAATCTACTGTCCTTGAACTCACCTGTATCTCATTAGCACACTACTCGAGGTTCTGTACTCCCTATTCTTGTTACCTAGATCTCATAGATTCTAGCATATGATTGTTGCCCTAATATCATTGTAAATGATTGCTATTCCATGCAATTGTAATTACTTCACAACACCCCTCCCAGATCTCAGCCCATTTCAAAGTTTCCTGAACTCTATTACTGTAGTGGTTAACTATATTCTCTCACACACTACACCTATATACTATCCTTTACTCTCACCTTACCTCAGATTCCGACCTCCCACAACCTCACTGCTTTATAGATCCAACCCACAATCCTTCCTTCCCCAACTAGAGTCTTCTTTCCATTCTTTCTACAAATCAGCTAGCTGGGTGGAAGATCATGGTTAACACTATACATAGCTAAAGGATCTCCCATCTCTTCTCTACTGGCTGCTACTGTAAATATAGAATACTCTCTTGCTGCCTTAAACCATTTTGCCTTCCCCTCTAACTGATCACAAAAAAAGAGTAGGTGGAAGCAGTGAACACCAGGATACCAACTGGAAGAGGAAACCCAACAAGAAAGGACCACTAACAGATAACAACAGAAGAAGGTAAAGGAGGCAGTGGAAACCACACAAACCTCACTCCAGGACCCATCTGGAAATACAACTAAATAGTGCAGAAATTATCCAGAACAAACAACTGAAAAAGAGCAAGAGAGAATCCTCAAAACCTTGTACACATGGAAGCACCAGCTTCAACACAACCTGCCCTCACTAGGACAACAAAATACAGGAGGTGCTGGACAGAGTGTCCTCAGTTAACCAGCTGCTGGGAAGGATCCACCAAAGAAAGACCCAACAACAATCAAAACCCAAAGACAAACACAGAGCCAACTTAAATGACAGCCCAAGACTAGTGAGCTCGGGAGATCAAGGAAACTACACCACTGAAACTCACAGGAATTCTACCACAGAAGTTCACACCATAAACCCAGGGAGCAAGAACAAATTAATTTAAAAAGCAGAGGCTAACAAGAAGAGACTCACAAACAATGGGCAGACAAAGAAACAATCCCCAAATGAAAAGAAAGGAGGAAACCTCAGAAACAATGCTAACTGAAATCGAGGCAACTCAACTATCAGATATTGAGTTCAAAGCAATGATTGCCAGGAAGCTCAATGAATTCACAATGAGTTATAAGAAATTACAGGGAAGCTAAAATGAACTCATTGAAAACTACATCAACATGAAAAGGAAAATAGAAACTATCAACAAGGGCCAAGAGGAAATGAAGTATACAATTTCTGAAGTGAACAACACAGTAGAAGGAAAAGCAGGATCGATGAAGCAGAAAATTGGATCAGTGAGCTAGAGGACAAAGTAGAAGAAAACACGCAAAAGAGCAAGAAAAAGAAAAGAGGCTCAGAAAGAATGAAGAAGGATGAAGAGAAATCCAAGACAATATGAAACGTAATAATATCCGTATAATAGGGATACCAGAAGGAGAAGAAGAAGAGCAAGGGATAGAAAAATCTATTTGAAAAAGTAATGATGGAAAACTTCTCTAATTTGATGAGAGAAAAAGTCACACAAATCCAGGAAAGACAGAAAGTGCCAATCAAGAGAAACCCAAAGAGGGTCACTTTAAGACATATCACAATTAAAATGGCAAAATTCCAAGAAAAACAGTGAATCTTAAAAGCAGCAAGGGAGTAACAGGAAGTAACATACAAGGGAGCCCCAATAAGGTTAGTAGCTGACTTCTCAATGGAAATTCTCCAAGCCAGAAGAGATTGGCAAGAAATATTCCAAGTAATGAGAATCAGAGGTCTGCAACCAAGGCTACTTTACCCAGCAAGGCTGTCAATCAAGATAGAAGGCCAAATAAGAAGCTTTCCAGAAAAAAAGAAGTCTAAAAGAATACACCTACACCAAACCAGCCCTGCAAGAAATGCTAAAGGTCGTGCTTTAAGGAAAAGAAGGAAAAGAGAGAGAGAGAGAGGAACACAGGTATGAAAATGGCAATGAATAAGTACCTATCAGTAATAACCTTAAATGTAAATGGATTAAATGCTCCAATCAAAAGACATAGAATAGCTGAATGGATAAGAAAGCATGACCACATATGTTGCCTACAAGAGACCCACTTCAGGACAAAAGATCTACACAGACTGAAAGTGAAGGGCTGGAAACAAATTTTCCAAGCAAATGGACAGGGGAAAAAAAAAAGCCAGGGTAGCAATACTCATATCAGACAAAATAGACTTCAAAAAAGAGCCATAAAAAGAGACCCAGAAGGTCACTTCATAATACTCAAAGGAAGAATCCACCAAGAAGACACAAACATTTTAAATAAACAGGGACCCAACATAGGAGCACCCAAATACATAAAGAAAATCTTAGAGGACTTTAAGAAGGATATTAACAGCAACACAATTATAGTAGAGGATTTTAACACCCCACTGTCAAAAATGGACAGATCTTCCAAACAAATTATCAACAAAGATATTGTGGCATTGAACAATGCCCTAGAGGAAATGGAGTTAACTGATTTATATAGAGCCCTTCATCCCAACGAAGCAAAGTACACATTCTTTTGAAACGCACATGAAAAATTTTCAAAGATAGACCACAAATAGGACACAAAACAAGCAATTTCAAGAAAATTGAAATCATACCAAGCATTTTCTCAGATCACAAGGGATTGAAGCTAGAAACCAACCCCAAGGAAAAAAACCGAAAGCACTCAAAATCATGGAGATTAAATAGCATGCTATTAAACCATGAATGGGTCAAGAATGAAATAAGGAAAGAAATAAAAAAGTTTCTGGAAACAAAAAAAGTGAACTCACAACAACCCAAAACTTATGGGCCACAGCCAAGGCAGTCCTGAGAGAGAAGTTTATAGTGATACAGGCCTACCTAAAAAAGATAGAAATATTTAAAACAAACAACCTAACTGTATGTCTACAAGAACTCGAGGAACAACAACAAAGGCAACCCTGAGCAAGCAGAAGGAAGGAAATAACCAAGATCAGAGCAGAATTAAACAACATAGAGACTAAAAGCACAATTCTAAGGATCAATGAACCCAGGAGCTGGTTCTTTGAAAAGATAAACAAAATCGACAAGCCTTTAAGCAGACTATCAAGAAAAAAAGAGAAAGGATGCAAATAAACACAATCAGAAATGAAAAAAGATAGTTTACAACTGACACAACAGAAATACAAAGGATTGTACAAAATTACTATGAAGACCTGTATGCCAAAAAATTTAAAAACCTAGGTGAAATGGACAAATTTCTAGAAAAATATAATCTTCCAAACTCAATAAAAAAGAAGCAGGAAGCTTGAAAAGACCAATAACGGCAGATGAAATTGAAGCAGTAATCAAAAAACTCCTGACACACGAAAGTCCGCATCAAGATGGTTTCACAGGTGAACTCTCCAAAGCATTTAAGGAAGATCTAACCCCTATCCTTCACAGACCATTTCAAAAAATGCAAAATGATGGAAGACTCCCAAACTCTTTTTATGAAGCCAGCATCATCCTAATACCAAAACCAGATAAAGACACAACAAGAAAGAAAACTCCAGGCCAGTATCACTGATTAACATAGACGCTAAAATCCTCAACAAAATATTGGAAAACCTCATCCAACAATACATTAGAAAGATCATACACCATGACCAAGTGGGATTCATCCCAGGGATGCAAGGATGGTTCAATATTCGCAAATCAGTAAATGTAATACATCACATAAACAAAAGCAAACACAAAAATCACATGATCATAGCAATAGATGCAGAAAAAACATTTCATAAGATACAATACCCATTTATGAAAAAAAAAAAAACCACTCAGCAAAGTGTGAGTAGAGGGAGCATTCCTCAACATAATAAAGGCTATATATGAGAGACCTACAGCCAACATCAGACTCAATGGGCAAAAACTAAGATCAGGAACAAGACAAGGCTATCCACTTTCACCACTTCTATTCAATATAGTATTGGAAGTTTTAGCCACAGCAATGAAACAAGAAAAGGAAATAAAAGGCATCTAAATTGGAGAGGAGGAAACAAAAGTGTCACTGTTTGCAGATGACATGATATTGTACATAGAAAATCCTATAGACTCTGCTAAAAAACTGCTTGACCTAATAAACGAATTTGGCAAAACTGCAGGATACAAAGTCAATTTCCAAGTGTTGGAAATCAAAGGCATTTTTGTACACCAATAATGAAACAGCAGAAGCAGAAATCAGGAAAAAAATCCTATTTGACATAGCAAAAACAAAAATAAAATATCTAGGAATAAATTTAACCAAGGAAGTAAAAGACCTGTATACAGAAAACCACACAACACTGAAGAAAGAAATTTAGGAAGACATAAACAAATCGAAACATATACCATATTCATGCATTGGAAGAATTAACATCATCAAAATGTCCATACTACCCAAAGAAATTTACAGATTCAATGCAATAATTATTAAAGTACCAATGGCTTATTTCACAGACAGAACAAACACTTCAAAAATTTATATGGAACCATAAATGACCCTGAATAGCTGCTGCAATTTTGAGCAAAGAAAAGCAAAGTAGGAGGGATCACAATACCTGACACTAAACTACACTACAAGGCCACTGTAATGAAAACAACCTGGTACTGGCATAACAACAGGCACATGGACCAATGGAACAGAACAGAGAGCTCAGAAATAAACCCAAGTTTCTACAGTCAATTAATATTTGACAAAGGGGGCAACAACATAAAATGGAGTAAAAACAGTCTCTTCAACAAATGGTGTTGGGAAAACTGGACAGCTACCTGCAAAAAAATTAAACTCAAACACCAACTTACACCATACACAAAAATAAATTCAAGGTGGGTAAAAGACTTAAATATAAGCCATGTCACCATTAAGGTCCTAGAAGAAAACAAAGGCAGGAAAATCTCAAATATTTCCTGCAGCAACATTTTTACCGATTCGTCACCCAGACTAAGGGACATAAAGGAAAGCATGAACAGATGGGATCTCATCAAAATAAAAAGCTTCTAGGCCCTGGCTGGTGTAGCTCAGTGGATCGAGCACAGGCTGTGAACCAAAGTGTCGCAGGTTTGTTTCCCAGTCAGGGTACATGCTTGGGTTCAGGCCATGACTCCCAGTAACCGCAGATTGATGTTTCACTCTCTCTTTCTCCCTCCCTTCTCTCTAAAAAAATAAATAAATAAAATCTTAAAAAAAACATAAAAAGCTTCTGCAGAGCTAAAGAAAACAGTATCAAAATAAAAGGAGAACCAACTGTATTGGAAAACATATTTTCTAATGGTACCTCAGACAAGGGTTTAATTTCCAAAATATATAAAGAACTTACACAACTACACTCTAAGAAGACAAGCAACCGAATTTAAAAATAGGCAAAGGATTTGAACAGACACTTCTCCAAGGCAGACATACAGAGGATCCCGAAACACATGAAAAGATGCTTAATATCGCTAGCTATCAGAGAGATGCAAATTAAAGCCACAATAAGATATCATTTCACACCAGTCTGAATGGCCATCATAAACAAAGCAACAAACAAGTGTTGGAGAGGTCATGGTGAAAAGGGGACCCTAGTACACTGTTGGTGGGATTGCAGACTGGTCAACCACTATGGAAAACAGTATGGAATTTTCTCAGAAAACTCAAAACGGATCTGCCTTTTGACCCAACAATTACACTGCTAGGATTATATCCTAAGACCCCTAAAATGCCAATCTAAAAGAACCTATGCCTCCCAATGTTCATAGCAGCACAATTTACAATAGCTAGGTGCTTGAAGCAACCTAGATGCCCATCAGTAAATGAATGGATCAAAAAACTATGGTATATTTACACAATGGAATTCTATGCAGCAGAAAGAAAGAAGGATCTCCTACCCTTTGCAACAGCTTGGATGGAGCTGGAAAGCATTATGCTAAGTGAAATAAGCCAGGCAGTGAAAGACAAATACCATATGATCTCACCTTTAACAGGAACCTAAACAACAAAACAAACAAATAAGGAAAATATAACCAAAGACACTGAAATAAAGAACAGACTATCAGAGTTCAGAGGGGAGAGGAGAGGGAATTTCAGGGGAATTTCAGGGGAAAAGGGGAAGGGTATACAGGAACGAGTATAAGGGACACATGGATAAAAACTAGGGGTGGGTGGAAATGGATGGGGGAGGGGAGGGTTGCGTGAGTGGATTGGGATGGGAGTATAAGATAGAAAATTGTAGTGCAACAACAATTAAAATGAAATAAAAAAACTGATTTCTTCCAGGGTGAACAAATAATTTTGTATGAATAAAACTGAATAATTTTGCTTTGATCATTTCAACGAATTCCTTCCTCTACATTCTCAAAATGTAAAATAGCAGACTATTCATGTGAATTATCTGTGTGATAATGAAAGTTTGGTAAGAGTCCAGAAGAGTAGGAAGGCTGCAATGCCTAGGCAATAACGTATAACGTGTCTCAAAAGACACAAAACTTAACTGAATAAAACCAAGAGTTAAATATGAGTAGAAACATCTTTGCCTTTTTGTATCTAAGGAACAGATTTTGCTTCTCAGGGAATGAAGTATGAAATGTCATAAATTTATCTATTTTTTAAAATATAATTGATTATGGTATTACTGTTGTCCCATTTTTTCTCCCCTTTATTTTCCTCCACCCTTCACACCCCCTTCCACCAACATTCCCCCTCCTTAGTTTATGTCTACATGAGTTCATATAAGTTCTTTGGCTTCTCCATTTCCCAGACTATTCTTAACCTCCCTCTGTCTATTTTCTACCTACCATTTGTACTTCTTATTCCCTGTACCTTTTCCCCCCTTTCCTCCTCCTCCACACTGATAATCTTCCATGTGATCTCTATTTCTGTGGTTCTATTCACCTTCTAGTTGTTTGCTTTTCTGTTTTTTTTTGTTTGTTTTTAGGTTCAGTTGTTGAGAGTTTTGAGTTTGTTGTCATTTTACTGTTCATAGTTTGGATCTTCTTCTTTTTCTTAGATAAGTCCCATTAACATTTCATATAATAAGGGCTTGGTGGTGCTGAACTCCTTTCGCTTGAACTCATCTGGGAAGCACTTTATCTGCCCTTCCATTCTAAATGAAAGCTTTGCTGGATAGAGCAATCTTGGATATAGGTCCTTGTCTTCATGACTTGGAATATTTCTTTCTAGCTCCTTCTTGCCTGTAAGGTTGCTTTTGAGAAATCCACTGATAGTCTTATGGGATTTTTTTTTGTTGGTGACTCTCTTCCTTTGATGCTTTTAAGATTCTCTCCTTATCTTTAATATTGGACAGTTTAATTATGTGTCTTGGTGTGGTCCTCTTTGGGTCCAAATTGTTTGGGACTCTCCGAGCTTCCTAAATTTGCATGTCTATTTCCTTCACCAAATTGGGAAAATTTTCCTTTATTATGTTTTCAAATAAGTTTTCAATTCTTGCTCTTCCTCTTCTCTTTCTGTTGCCCCTATGATTCAGATGTTGGGATGTTTAAAGTTGCCCCAGAACTTTCTCAGCCTCTCATTTTTTTGAATTCTTGTTTCTTCATTCTGCTCTGGTTGAATGTTTATTTCTTCCTTCTGTTCCAAATAGTTGATTTGAACCCCAGTTTCCTTCCACTCACTGCTGGTTGCCTGTATATTTTTACTTATTTCACTTTGCACAGCCTTCACTTCCTTTCTTTGCTGCCATACTCAATCATTTTTGTGAGCATCCTGATTGCCAGTGTTTTGTGTGGGAAACTCTATCCAGAAGAGCTCTCCCAGCCACTGCTGAGGAGAATAAATCTACCAAGACATGATCTTCTTGGGAAAGAAAGGCTGACCAATCTCTTGGAGGAGAAGGGCCTTGAGCTCTTTGTCAGTGGGCTTTTATTGAATTTAGTTTGCATAGATCTACATAGTATGCATGCAAATCTCATCAATCAATGTCATACAGTAATGATCAAAGGAAGGAGATAAGGTTAACAGATAACATTTCTGGGATAACTGGGGTCCTTTTGAGTCAGGGTCTGGTAGATAGGGGGACACCAGTAGGCCATAAAACCTGGGGAAACACATTCATTTTATGCTTAGACCCCAAACATTTAGTATACATAGCTTGGGGACATTCTTTGTAAAGCAGGTTTCACAGTATTTTATGCATTCTTTCTCTGGCCTAATTGCCCTCCCATCAGGAACTGCCCATTCTGTCACAGGGCTGCACCCCCTTTGGCATTGTTTCAGGCTTCAATCAGGTGGGGAAAACAAGGCAGCCAAGAGATTAGGAGACTTTTTAAGGATAGAATGAGGACTAAGGCTATTAAAAAGCCGAGGGGTGAGGGTCTTTTGTCCCTTCTCCATATTTCCCAAATCCTTCCCTGATGGCCCCTTCATGACTCTGCCTATCTTAGGTTGTTCCTTCCTTGAGGAATATTACCCATCATTGACTATCCAGCCATCCTCCAGGGCCAAGAAAAGTGAAGTAAAGGGGAAAGAGGAAGATACATTTTGTCTCCTTAATGGTTTATGGTCCCAAGTCCCCTAGTTGTGAAGCCTTTTCACCTGTCAACAAAGTTATAGTTCCTGAAACCAGGCAGGACAGTTCCCAACAGTTTTGAACTCTGCAACTGATAGGATGACCATCTCCTTGTCACTTAGTTCTTTACCTGGAGTTTTGAGCTGTTCTTTCACTTGGGTCATATTTCTTTGTCTTGATGCACCGGTTACATTGTAATGGGTGGAGGGTTAGTTATTCACCAGGGTGGGGCAACCCACTTGGATGTGTTCTGGTGCTGTATGTGAAGGAGGGGTCAGAGAGGGAACAATGCTGCTTGCTCAGATCTCAACATGCTTTCAGTCACTTCCCCTACTGCCCACAAGTGAATTGTGCCCTTCCAAGGGCTGTCTTGGTACTAATTTTTAGGTAGTGGGCTTGTGTACATTCTAGGACCCTGTGGGCTCCCCCAACAGACTCTACTGTGAGACCAGAAGTTTCTCCTACCACCACAACCCCCAGAGATTTTTACAGCCAGAAGTTTCGAGACTTTATTGCCTGGTGCTGGAACACTGGGTTGCATGGTCTATTTTGCTCCCTGGTTGTGCCTTGTAGTTTATCTGCATGTGAATGTGGAGCTGCATGATCTGATAACTGCCACCTTGCTACACATTCTCTTCACCCTGGCTGCCCATCTGTACCCCTCCTACTTGTCTGGGCAAATGTTTCTTCTTTAACATCCTTGGTTGTTCTACAGCCATACAATTCAATTTTCTGGCAGTTCTGGTTGTTTTTGTTTTTAAATGGTTGTTATCCTTTTTTTTTTTTGGTTTCGCAAGGAAATAAAGTGTATCTACCTACACCTCCATCTTGGCCAGAAGCTCAAAAACCCTTCCTTTCAGTTATATCTATTTATTAGTCCTTAACAACTTTATGAGATTTTAAAGTCAATTATTACCCAAGCTGTTTTCTTGACAAATTTGTAACACAGATAAATAACATGAACATATTCCTGCCTTCCCAGGCAAAATAAACATATATTTTTGTTAATAACTTTGGAAGATTTAATTATTTTAAAAGCAACTTTAATATCAAATAACTTTGTAGACCACATGATCCAGAAAAAAACATGAGATAGTTCTTATTTTATTACCATACATATAAGTAGTATGTATTATTAATAATCATAGTGAAGACAAGTTTTTCTTTTTTTTAAATTTGTCCTTGACAACTTTAAAGAGGCTGGAAAACAGGTAGGGGAGATATCAGACTTGGGTTGAAAGCTGCTTGAACTTAAAAGTGCCATTTTTTCCCTCCACATTAAGGTGAAGCAGTCACCCTGCTGCATCCACAACCTGCACAGAGTTTGGGAGGTGGCATGAATAGCCCTTTAGTTCATAGGACTTCACCAGCTCCTGGAACTCCAGGAGGAAGATTTAGAATGTTTAAAAGATTAGCTTCTCATTTTTTCTTCTTTCTGAGTTTAACAGTCTAAGAGAGAAATGAGATCTTTTCCTCTTTTTTGAACCATCAATTTCAATTCTTTCTGAGTATAATTGTTTGATGTAATAATATGAAAGCTTGCACATAAGAGATCTTATTATATTTACCAGACTTTTGACAAAACTATTTTAATTAGTCATTGACTTATAGCTGTAAGTTGACTAGTCAGCTAAAATGTGACATAAAAGATTCTTTAGTATCAAGACTGAGCCACTTCAAAACAGAAACAAAATGATACCTAAAGCAAATACAAACCTCAAACAAATGAGTACTCTCAAACTAAATCCTCTAAAACAGGGGTGTCAAACTCATTTTCAGCAGGGGCCACATCAACCTCAAAGTTGCCTTTGAAGTGCTGAATGTAATTTCAACTCCTTAACAGTTAAAGAGTAGTTATGTTTATACAGTCCTAATATTATTTTGTCCCTTGAAGGCAACCACAAGGCTGAACCACAGGGGCAACCATGTGGCCCCCAGTGAAAATGAGTTTGACATCCCTGCTCTAAAAGGAGTTACTGGGACATTAGCACAAATGACCTTCACAAAGGCTAAATGGCACAAAGCTCAGATGACAAAGACAGAGGATGCCCTGTGTAAACAAAACAGCAAAGAGCTACCCAAGTCCTTAAAAAATAAAGCAAGCAAAGAACTGTAATCAAAGTTTTATTTCAGACAGACGAGCACTCTCTGAGAGCTCCCACATAGAACAGACAGATGAGAGCTCTCAAACAGAACAAATATTCAAAATCCAGGAATCCATAAACCAGAATACCAAAAGCACACTCCAAATCACACACTGAGGGAACTGGGATTTTCCTTAGTCACTGAGTTGTGCCTAATACTGTGCAGTGCCTATTGATAACTAAAGAATCTGAGATGATTAAAAAAAACCCAGGTAGTAAGACTGGGGGCTCTTGGTTATGCACAGCAGGGACTTTACCCAGTTTGGGCTCATCAGCTCAGAAATAACCGGTTTCCTTTCCCCATCCAGACAAAGCAGGCAACCAATGCTGGAGGAGAGCAAAAGCCAGTCTCCGAGTAAAATCACTCAGCATCTGCTAGGGACTTTCAAGGTCTCTCACAGGGTTGGTCAGCCACTGGCAGCCTGGGGAACCCCTTCCAAGGTCCATGGACCTACCTCGGGGCTCCTACTTGCATCTGCCTGGTTTGCCAAATATGTAGGTCCAGGTCTAGCCCACCACTTCAAAAGTCAATATTTGAGATGCAGGTGCTGATGTAAAGGAAAGAGGTTCTATTCAGGTGCCCACCACCTGGAAGATGACAAACTCCTATCTCAAAGCCCATCTTAACATCTCAGTGCAGGCAGAGGTTTTTATAGGGAGGGCAGGGATGAGAAGAACAAAAAGACTAGGGAGAGAGGCTGTGGACATGGAGGCAGTGTCCTTCCTTGTCCTGATATGTACCTTTAATGTCAGCATCCTGGAGCTGGTCAGTGCAGCCAGACTCCTGCAATTGTGTGATCTCAGTCAACTGAAATTATAGTCATGGCCATTTCTTGAATACAAACAAGAACTGGAACTGCTGGCATTTGCAATATGCTTACAAAGAAACTGTGAGTATGTGAATTCTTTTTATCAGTTTGTTAGTGTATTTTGTTCTAATTTTATTTCATGGTAAGTCAGAGTAGTATGAAGTTTTTATTCCCTGTTACACATACATGTGGACAATTTATGGCAATACAAAGAATTATGATTAGTAAATAAATTTCAACATAGAAAATTAAATGATTACTGTGAATCAGCAAGAACAAAATAGAAAATAATATTAAGTGAGTATGACTGTACTAAGAAATAAGTACCATCAAGAGAAAGGGGCCAATAAAGGATTGACTTACAGAATATCTTTTTTTAAAAACCCTTTGAGTCAATATATCAAAAGTACAAATGACCCAAGAAAAATGAGCAGAGAATATGAGGACAGAGAAAAGTGCTGAGGACAAAAACAGCTAAACTGTAACTCACCAGAAGCAGGCAGTTGAGAGCACAAGGTGGCAGGACCCTGCAAGAATTCAGAAGGGCTGGACAGCAGGAAGCTGGACCCTCAGGGAGGTGACTACAGCCTTCTGTGTGGAAGGTCCATGTTTCTGGAGAATAGGGGCAGTGGCAGTGCTTGCAGCATGTGCCCTCACTCTTCTGTCAGACACAGTGCCATGTGACTGCATCTAGCATGTCCACTGCATCATCACTGGGATCCCTGTGTCTCCTGTTAATGGTAGAATCTTTGACCATTCTCCAACACACAGTCTCTCCAAGAACCCCCTTAGTGGCCATCTTCTGCCCTCAATATTTTGGACTACAACCAAAGTATCCTCTTCTTGTGTGTGAAGAGAGAGCATCCTTGTGAAGTACCAGATCTCAGGGAAAAGCTGTCTTTACCATGAAGTGTACTGTTAGCTATTAGCTTTATTGAAATTCACTTGATCAGATTATGGAAGTTCCCTTCTGTTCCTGCTGTAATGAGAGTACATATAATGACTAAGTGTGGAATTTTGCCCGATTCTTTTTATGCATCTTTAGAGATAGTCATATTATTTTTCTTTTTTAAAATTTTTTAAATTTATTTTAATCATTGTTCAAGTACAGGTTTCTCCCTTTTACTCCCATTCCAGCCCACCCACCCAACCCTCTTCACTTCCCGTCCATTACCACCCTCCCCCTAGTTTTTGTCCATGTGTTTTTTAAATTTGTTCCTGTAAACCCTACCCATTCTCCCCTGAAATTCCCTCTTCTCTTCTCTTAAATTGGTTAATATAGTGAATTAAATTTACTCTTAATATATTGAATCAGCATTCAATTTCTGGAATGATCACAATTTGATACTGATATTTTATCTTTTTATATATAATGGAATACTATTTATATGCTAAATTTATTTAATCCTTTTACTACTTACTTAAAATTTTTATTTCAAAATAAGGTTACATGTTACTGTAAGAAATAATACAATGTGCCCTTTGCCCAGGTTTCCCAGTACAAAATGGGCTTAAATTCAGACCAGAATATTGACCTTGATATAGTTTAAGATACACATTTCCATCACCACAAGCATCCTTCAGGTTGTCTTTTTACATTCGCAGTCACTTCCCAGTAGATTCTACCCCAAACTTAAACTTTCGCAAATATTACACTGTTATCTGTACTTGTCCATAAATCTGCCATTTCAAAAGTGGCATATAAGTGCAATAATAAAATACATAAAATTTGGGTTTGAATGTTTTATACTCAGCATATTTATCATAAGATTCACTTACATAGGCCCTGAGACTGCGCTCCTGCTGCATAAGTGGAGGCTGTAGGCTTACACCTGCAGCCCTGGGATTGCGCTTGCCTGATCCCTAGCCCCTTGGCTGCCAATCGCACCACAGCAGCGGAGGCCAAGAACTCAAACCTGCAGCCACAGGGACAGCGTGCAACTGATCTTGCTATGCAGAGTTGTGGCGTGCCTGATCCCACCACACTGGCCACAGCAGCAGCAGCAGCAGCAGCAGAGGCCATGCGCTCATGCCCTCTGCAGCAGCCACTACTGGCTAAACGGAAGATGGAGATGCTACCCCGCAGAGGAAAGCTGCAGGGCTCAGAGAGTCAGCAATCCCCAGAAACACTTAACTCAGTGGGGGATATGAAATACCCTGAAGAGACTCTGAGAGTTCCCAGAATCTAGGACAGCAAAGGTCAAGAAGGTGGTGTGTGAGTTGCCCCTAATTGGTGTACCTCAAGGACAGCACAACTGGTGAACTGAAGGCATAGGCCTGGCACAGAAGGGCACTGGGGGCCTAGCAGTAAACTGAGGAACTGGGCTGGAGGCTGGGCAACTGTGCAGAGTAAGGCTCAGACCTGGCCCTGATCAGCACAAAACCACAGGAACAGAGAAAAGCCATACCAGTTCCCCCCTGAGCCTGCTACAGCCAGGAAGACCAGCAGAACTGTCTTGGCTGGTTTAAAGCCAGCAGGAGGCTTTTTTTTCCTCCTTCTTTCTTCCTTTCTTTTTAAAATTTTTTTCACCACAAGTGAGACAATAAAACCTAGGGCTGTGAAAGTATCAGAGTCAGACCCAAAGAGGGGTTATCCCAACAACTGAGACAGTGAGAGAAATTTCATTTTGCTATTCTAGAGAACTTGCAAGTTATTGTATATTTCTATTATTATTTTTATTACTTTTATATTTTTTATTAGTATTTTTAAATTTCTCTTTCTGTTTAGTTTTCTTCATTTTGTTTGTTAAATTGCATTGTTTGACTGGTTTTTCTTGTTTTCTCTTTCATAGTGAATTTTTAATTTTCCGTCTTTCAGTTTACTTGTGTTCCAATAGAACAGTATTCTAGGTTGTGTACTTCCTATTATTGTTATTCAGATCATATAGATTCTGTCATATGATTGTTTCTCTATTACTATTGTAAATAATTGTTGTTCCATACAATTGTAAATACTACACAGCACTGCTCCTGGATCTTATCTCACTTCACTGTTTCCAGAATTTTATTACTGTTGTGGTTAACTCTATTGTCTTGCACACTACATCTATTTTCTACCCTTTACTCTCACTATATCTCATAATACAAACTCGCCATTTGCTAGATCGAACTCACAACCCCCACCCCACAACAGGAGTCTTGTCTTTTTTCTATACTTTCTAAAAAGTAGCTAAATGGGTGAAATATCATAGTTAACACTATACATATCCAAAGGATCTCCTATCTTTTCTTTATGGGTTGGTACTTTAAATACCATAGAATACACTCCTGCTGCCTTAATCTATTTTGCCTTCCACCTCCAACTAAACACATTAAAAAGCAGGTGGGAGCTGTGAACACAAGTACACCTGCTGGGAGAGAGAATCCACAAGCAAAGGAACCACTGACAGAGAATGGAAGAAGGTGAAGGAGTGAGTGGAGGCCACACTAACCTACTCCCAGAACCAATCTGGAGTTACAAGTAAACGGTGGAGAAATGACCCAGAACAAACAACTGAACAATAGTGAGAGAGAAGCCTCAAAACCTCAGACAGGCAGAAGAAACAGCTTCAAAACAACTTGTTCACACCTGCACAACAGCATACAAGATGTGGTGGACAGAGTAACCCTCAGTTAACAAGCTGGAGGGAAGTAACCCATCAAAGAAAGACCCAACAACAATAAAACCCCAAAGATATACAAAGAGCCAACATAAACAAGAGCTCAAGACCAGTGAGCTCAGGAGATCAAGGAGACTACACCACTGAATCTCACACATCTCCTACCATAGAAGTTTACACCATAAACCCAGAGAGTCAGAACAGATCAATGTAACAAGCAGAGGCTACTAAGAAGAGTCTCACAAACATGGGAAAACAGAGAAACAATCCCCAAATAAAGGAAAGGAGGAAGCCCCAGAAAGAATGGTAAATGAAATAGAGGCCAGTTGACTATCAGATATTGAGTTCAAAACAATGGTTATAAGCAAGCTCAATGAGCTGAAAGAATTACCCAAAACCACAGGGAAACTACAATGAACTCACTGCAAACTATATCAACATGTAAAAAGAAATAGAAATTATCAACGAGGGCCAAGAGGAAAAGAAGAATACAATTTCTGAACTGAAAAAACAATAGAAGCAATCAAAACCAAGCTAGATGAAGCAGAGGATTGAGCAGTGAGCTGGAGGACAAGGTAGAGAAAAACACCCAGAAAGAGCAAGAAAAGGAAAACAGACTCAGAAAGAACGAACAGGTGGTAAGGGAGCTACAAGACAACATGAAACATAATAACATCCATATAATAGGGATACCAGAAGGAGAAGAAGAAGAGCAAGGGATAGAAAACCTATTTGAAAAAGTAATGATGGAAAACTTCCCTAATTTGGTGAGAGAAAAAGTCACACAAATCCAGGAAACACAGAGAGTCCCAATAAAGAGGAACCCAAAGAGGCCCACCTCAAGACACATCATAATTAAAATGGCAAAATTCCAAGACAAAGAGAGAATCTTAAGAGCAGCAAGGGAGAAACAGGAAGTAACATACAAGGGAACCCCAATAAGGTTAGTAGCTGACTTCTCAATGGAAATTCTCCAATCCAGAAGAGACTGACAAGGAATATTCCAAGTAATGAAAACCAAAGGCCTGCAATCAAGACTACTTTATCTGGCAAGGCTCTCAATGAAAACAGAAGGCCAAATAAGGAGTTTCCCAGACAAAAGAAGTCTAAAAGAATACAGCTCCTCCAAACCAGCTCTGCAAGAGATACTAAAGGGTCTGCTTTAAGAAACAAACAAACAAAAAAAGTGAGAGACAGAGAGGGGAACACATGTAAGAAAATGGCAATGAATAAATACCTATCAATAATAACCTTAAAGGGAAATGGATTAAATGCTCCAATCAAAAGACATGGAATAGCTGAATGGATAAGTAATCATGACCCACAAATATGCTTCCTACAAGAGACCCACCTCATACAAGAGACCTACACAGACTGAAAGTAATGGGCTAGAAACAAATATTCCAAGCAAATGGACAGGAAAACAAAGCCAGGGTAGCAATACTCATATCAGACAAAATAGACTTCAAAAAAAAGAGACCCAGAAGGTCATTTCATAATACTCAAAGGACGAATCCATAAAAACACACAAATATTGTAAATATATATGCACCCAACATAGGAGCACCCAAATACATAAAGAATATCTTGGAGGACTTCAAGAAAGATATTGACAGCAACACAATTATAGTAGGGGATTTTAATACACCACTGTCTAAAATGGACAGATCTTCCAAACAAAATATCAAGAAAAATATTGTGGCATTGAACAATGCCCTAGATGAAATGGACTTAACTGATATACATATAGAGAGAACCTTTCATCCCAGGTAAGCAAAATACTCATTCTTTTCAAATGCACATGGAACATTTTCAAAGATAGATCACATGATAGGACACAAAACAAGCCTCAACAAATTCAGGAAATTGATATCATAATAACCATTTTGTCTGACCAGAAAGGATGGAAACTATAAACCAACTTTAAGGAAAAAACTCAAAAATACTCAAACTCATGGAAATTGAACATCATGCTATTAAACAATGAATGGATCAAAAATGAGATCAAGGAAGAAATCAAATAGTTTCTGGAAACAAATGAAAATGAACTCACAACCGAAAACTTATGGGACACAGCTAAGGCAGTCCTGAGAGGGAAGTTCATAGTGATACAGGCCTACCTAAAAAGATAGAAACATTTCAAATAAACAACCTAATCCTACACCTACAAGAACTAAAGGAACAATAACAAAAAAAGCCCAGAGGAAGTAGAAGGAAGGAAATAACCAAGATCAGAGCAGAATTAAACAACATAGAGACTAAAAGCACATTTCTAAGGATAAGTAAATCTGGGAGCTGGTTCTTTGAAAAGATAAACAAAGTTAACAACCCTTTAAGCAAACTCATCAGGAAAGAGAGAGAGAGAGGACCCAAATAAACACAATCAGAAATGAAAGAGGAGAGATTACAACTGACACCACAGAAATACAAAGGATTGTAAGAAATTACTATGAAGAACTGTATGCCGAGAAATTAAAAAACCTAGGTGAAATGGACAAATTTCTAGAAAAATATAGTCCTCCAAAACTCAATGAAAAAGAAACAGAAAGCCTGAACAGACCAATAACAGCTGACAAAATTGAAGCAGTAATTAAAAAACTCCCAACATACAAAAGCCCTGGACCAGATGGTTTCACAGGAGAATTTTACAAAGCATTTGAAGATCAGCTAACTGCTTTCCTTCACAGACTATTCCAAAAAATGCAGAATGATGGAAGATTCCCAACTCTTTTTATGAAGCCAGCATCATCCTATTCCCAAAACCAGATAAAGACATGACAAAAAAGAAAAATTCAGGCCAACAAGGCTGATGAACATACATGCTGAAATTCTCAACAAAATATTGCGTAAGTGCATCCAGCAATATGTTAAAAAAAATCATACACCATGATCAAGTGGGATTCACTCAGGGATGCAAGGATGGTACAATGTTCACATCAATAAATGTAATATATCGCATAAACAAAATAAAGACAAAAATCACATGATCACATCAACAGATGTAGGAAAAGCATTTGAAAAGATTCGGCACCCATTTATGATAAAAACACTCAGCACAGTGCAAATAGAGGGAGCATTCCTTGACATAATAAAGGCCATATATGAGAGACCTACAGCCAACATCTTTTCCACTAAGATCAGGAACAAGACAAGGCTATCCACTTTCACCACTTCTATTCAATATAGTACTGGAAGTTTTAGCCACAGCGATCAGACAAGAAAAGGAAATAAAAGGCATCCAAATCAGAAAGGAGGAAACAAAAGTGTCACTGTTTGCAGATAACATGATAGTGTACATAGAAAATCCTATAGACTCACCAAAAAACTGCTTGACCTAATAAGTGAATTTGGCAAAACAACAGGATACAAAGTCAATATCCAGGAATCAAAGTCATTTCTGTACACCAGCAATGAAACAGCAGAAGCAGAAATCAAGAAAAAATCCGATTTGACATAGCAAAAAGAAAAATAAAATACCTAGGAATAAACCTAACCAAAGAGGTAAAAGACTTGTATTCAGAAAACTACATAACACTGAGGAAAGAAATTAAGGGAGACAGAAACAAATGGAAATATACACTGGGATTGGAAGAATTAACATCATCAAAATGTCCATACTACCCAAAGCAATGTACAGATTCAATGCAATAATTATTAAAGTACCAATGGCTTATTTCACAGACAGAACAAACACTTCAAAAATTTATATGGAACCATAAATGACCCTGAATAGCTGCTGCAATTTTGAGAAAGAAAAGCAAAGTAGGAGGGATCACAATACCTGACACTAAACTATACTACAAGGCCATAGTAATCAAAACAGCCTACTACTGGCATAACAACAGGCACATAGACCAATGGAACAGAACAGAGAGCCCAGGAATAAACCCAAGTCTCTACAGTCAATTAATATTTGACAAAGGGGGCAGAAGCATAAAATAGAGTAAAAATAGCTTCTTAAACAGATGGTGTTGGGAGAACTGGACAGCTACCTGCAAAAAAATGAAAGTCGAGCACCAACTTACACCTTATACAAAAATAAATTCAAGGTGGATAAAAGACTTAAATATAAACCATGACACCATTAAAGTCCTAGAAGAGAACATAGGTAGGAAAATCTCAGATATTTCACACAGAAACTTCTTTACTGACATGTCTCCTAGAGCAAGGGACAAAAAGGAAAGAATAAACTAATGGGACCTCATCAAAATAAAAAGCTTCTGCACAGCTGAAGAAAACAGTATCAAAATAAAAAGAGAACCAACTGTATGGGAAAACATATTTGCCAATGATACCTCAGACAAGGGTTTAATCTCCAAAATATATAAAGAACTTACACAACTCCACTGTAAGAAGACAAGCAACTGAATTAAAAAATGGGCAAAGGACTTGAACAGACACTTCTCCAAGGAGGACATACAGAAGATCCAAAGACACATGAAATGATGTTCAATATCGCTAGCTATCAGAGAGATGCAAACTCAAACCACAATGAGATACCACTTCACACCAGTCAGAATGGTCATCATAAACAATGCAACAAACAACAAGTGTTGGAGAGGTTGTGGAGAAAAGGGGACCCTAGTGCACTGTTGGTGGGACTGCAGACTGGTACAACCACTATGGAAAGCAGGATGGAACTTCCTCAGGAAACTAAAAATGGATGTGCCTTTCGACCCAGCAATTCCACTGCTGAGACTATATCCTAAGAACACCAAAACACCAATACAAAAGAACCTTTGCACCTCAATGTTCATGGCAGCACAATTTACAATAGCTAGGTGCTTGAAGCAACCTAGATGCCCATCAGTAAATAAATGGATCAAAAAACTATGGTATATTTATACAATGGAATTCTGTGCAGCAGAAAGAAAGAAGGAGCTCCTACCTTTTGCAACAGCTTGGATGGAGCTGGAAAGCATTATGCTAAGTGAAATAAGTCAGGCAGTGAAACACAAATACTATATGATCTCACCTTTAACAGGAACCTATACAACAAAACAAAACAAAAAAAACAAGCAAAATATAACCAAAGACACTGAAATAGAGGACAGGCTGACAGTGACCAGAGGGGAGAGAAGAGGGAATTTCAGGGGAGAGTGGGTAGGGTTTACAGGAACAAATTTAAAGGACACATGGACAAAAACTAGGGGGAGGGTGGTAATGGGAGGGAAGTGGGGAGGGTTGGGTGGGTGGGCTGGATTGGGAGTGAAAGGGAGAAAAATGTACTTGAACAATGATTAAAATAAAAAAAATAGAGAAAAATAATTACTTGGCCATTAGCTTACATCAAATTTGAAAATGACTTTACCATTAGCACCAACCATTTTATTATATGTTTAGGGAATGTTAATGGCAAAGACGAGTACCTATCCAAAGGAGACTTTAAAAGATTATTCAACGTGACACAATTTGTATTGCCAATAGTGAAAAAACATTGTATGCAACAACTGGGGATGTTTCACAAAATATCAGCCATTTATTACATAGAAGATTATGGGACAATTATAGCTAAATGGGACAGGTTTATATTTAATTACCCCCCCCCCCAAATCTCTAAAATATAAAGGACCAAAATATAGTATAACTAGATATAATAAAATTTGCTTTCTAACTGTATTTGTGTATGTTTTGAGTATATGAAAAATGAATAAAACAACATCATCATATAAACAACAGTGCTAACAATAAGTGCTTCTGGAGAGGGATATATAATTCCAGGTGGTGAATGCTTTCTCTTTATCCACTTCTATTTTGTATTGAAAAAAAACAAATCCTTTCATTACTTGTGTTAGACATATGGCCCTAGGTAATTTTTCTTGGAGTTAGGACATAGAAGACCACATCTCTTTTGTTGTCCTTTTGTGTTTCATCCTGCAATGACTCAGTGTTAAGAGACATTATTGGCTTCATCTGGTGTCAGAATGGATTTTTCTAAAGCTAGTTTTGTCCTTGCTTCTCTTTGCAACTATTCAATCAATTTGATGCTTTACATTCTCTTTGGTGAATGAGGATGGTGATGATTCAGGATAAAAACCAATTCTCTTCTTCTATGCATAGTGAAAAAAATTGGTCTGCTGTTCAGACCTACCATGTTGCAGAGAAATTCCAGTCAGCATCAGACTATAGAGAAGAGAATCCCTGGCTCAACTGTGGCTGAGTGGTCTTAGATTCCAATGTATACTAAAGTATTTGGTATTTAAGTTGATTTACCTTATTCAGGATTCATGGTAAGTAATATTAAATATACATAAGAATGGCAGCAGATCCTGATTCTTTATGGTCTCTTCAGAGCAAAAATTCTATAATTGATGTTTCTAATACCAAAGTGAAATGTGCATTTTCTATCTATAGTCAGATTGCCTGAGAAATGTCTTTATAAGTTTACTCTTCACCTGACATGGTGAGATGAGTCTATGGTGAGATAAAGGGCCTGCCTTTACCAAGGTCTCCTTAGACTTCAGGACACAGTCCAGAACTAGAGAGCACTGAGGATCAAAATGATGGCTCTGAGAGGCAAATTAGATAGATCTGTTGGTGGAATGTTCTCCTGGTTCCTCTAGGTCTGCCACTGACTAAAACTTTGATTTGGGGCACATACCATGGTCTTCTTGATCATCTGTATTCTTACTAGTTACAGGGATATAGCCTTTGTCTGGTCCACCTCTCTCCATCAGCCATTCATTCAATATATTTATGTTGAATACATACTAGACATGGGCTCTGTACTTCTTACCATTTAATAAGATCTTTGTAGATAGGGAATAAGAGATTGGGGGAAATGTATTCTTTCTATTTGGGATGTTGAACATTATCATGGATAATACAATTTCAATGAAAGCCACATGTGGTCAATTGCCTCAAATGAGTACTCTGCTTCTGCATGCAATTCCTGATACTCAGAAAGAGAATGTTTCCAGGCACAGCATTGAAATGGAGAGGTCAGCCTTGATATTCCACTCAGAAGGACTTAATGACACACAGGTCTGGGACACCTTGCTGTCATCTGGCTTCTAAAGCCAAAAATGAGAGGAAGATGGCAGCGAGGTAGGAGAGAGCAGATTTCACTTTATCCTACACATGATAGAAAAACCTAGCCGATCTGTGGAGGAACAGAGCAAACAGCCAACAGTACCCCAGCATATATCAAAATAGGAGAGAAAAAACAATTGTAGCAGACATTGAGAAACCAGATGGTAAGGAGAGTGCTTCAGGACAATAAGGTCCCAGGGACCAGCAAGGGGACAAGGGCAGCTGCAACCCCAGGCCTGGTGTGACCCCCCGCCCCCTGCACCACCAGTTCTGCCACAGAATTCCTGGGAGAGAGCTGGGTTGGCTTCTCCCTCCCTGGCCAAACAAGGTTTGAACAGCCCCAGGAGAGACCTGGTTGCTTGAAGTTGCAGAGAGGAGAATAAGGAGTAAGTGGCAAACACACAGGGGCTGTGAGCAACCACAAAGTCTGTGGATACCAACTGGGGAGAATTGAGAGCCACAACATGACAGGCTCTGACCCCAATAGTCATTGGTCTGGCTGGAGAATTGGGCTGTGCGAGAGACCAGACCACTGTACAGAGTGGCAGGCTTGAGTAGGAGGAATTTCTCAAAAAGAAAAAGTGAAAAAAAGAGACATTGTTTGGGGAATTCTCCTGCAGCAGCCACTCTCGCCTCCTCCCCACACAGCTGGGCAGCGCTCCCAAGGTGGCACGGAAGGCCCTGTGCACCCCCATAGCCCTGGGAAGGGTGTACACTGGAATTTGAGGGACCAGAGGTGGCCTGGCAGGCACACCTGCAACCCAGGGAGAGTGCACTCTGAGGAAGGCCTGGACCCCACACCTAAGCTCCCAGGGAAGGCACCTGACTAGCCCTGGGCAGAGTGTGCGCCTGAACTGTGGAACCTGAGTGACCAGAGGCTGCTGGAGAGCTAGTTTGGAGGCTGACATACTGCAGATCAGGAAGGGAGAAAAGTGAAACCAATCCCCCTCAGCCTGCTGCAGCCAGGAGAATCAGCAAAACCAGTTTGGCCAGATTGAAGCCGGCAAAAGGCTTTTTTTTTTTCTTTTGAGTAATTCTTTATTTTTTTATTTTTATTATTTTTTAATCTTTTAATTCCCTTTTCTTTTTCTTCTTTCTTGTTTTATTT
Source organism: Phyllostomus hastatus (assembly GCF_019186645.2). NCBI lineage: Eukaryota > Metazoa > Chordata > Mammalia > Chiroptera > Phyllostomidae > Phyllostomus > Phyllostomus hastatus. The sequence continues at coordinate 3,967,034 of NW_025333706.1, forward strand.
CTCCTTCCTTTCTTTTCCATTTTATCTCTTCTTCCTTTCTTCTCCTTCTTCTTCTTTCTTTAAATTCCCACAAATGAGACAAAAAAACCCTGGAACGATGAAAAGACCAGAGTTGGACCTAAAGAGGGGCTATCCCAACAGCTGAGACAGTGAGACAAATTACACTTTGCTACTACAGAGAACCTGCAAGTTATTGCATATTTGTATTATTATATTTTCATTATTCTTACATCTTTTATTTTATTAGTATTTTTGTATTCCTCTTCTTTCTCTTTAGTCTTCTTTGCTTGGTTGGTTAAATTGTATTGTTTGACAGGTTTCCCTTGTTCTCTTTTTCATAGTGTATTGCTAATTTACTGTCCTTTACTTCACTTGTGTTCCATTAGCACATTACTCAGGGTCCTATACTTCCTATTCTTGTTATCCAAATCACATAGATTCTGTCATATGATTGTTGCTCTAATATTATGATAAATAATGGCAGTTCCATACAATTGTAACTACGACACACCACCCCTCCCAGATCTCAGCCCACTTCAGAGTTCCCTGAACTCTTACTATAGTGGTTAACTCTATTCTCTCACACACTATAACTATTTTCTATCCTTTACTCTCACCTTACCTCAGAATCTGATCTCCCACAACCTCACTGCTTTATAGATCCAACTCACAATCCTTCCCTCCACATTGAGAGTCTTATCTTCTTTCCACCCTTTCTAAAAAGTGGCTAGTGGGATGGAATACCATGGTTAACACTATACATAGCCAAAGGATCTCCCATCTCTTCTCTACTGGCTGCTACTGTAAATATAGAATACTCTCTTGCTGCCTTAAACCATTTTGCCTTCCCCCTCTAACTGATCACAAAAAAGAGTAGGTGGAAGGTGTAAAGACCAGTACATCTGCTGGAAGAGAGAATCCAACAACAAAGAAATCATCAACAGATAACTACAGAAGAAGGTGAAGGAGTGAGTGGAAGCCACACTAACCTCAATCCAGGACCTATCTGGAAATAAAACTAAATAGTGCAGAAATTATCCAGAACAAACAACTGAAAAAGAGCAAGAGAGAATCCTCAAAACCTTGTACACATGGAAGAACCAGCTTCAACACAACCTGCCCACAACAGCACAACAAAATACAGGAGGTGCTGGACAGAGTGACCCTCAGTTAACCAGCTGCTGGGAAGGATCCACCAAAGAAAGACCCAACAACAATCAAAACCCAAAGACAAACATAGAACCAACTTAAATGACAGCCCAAGACTAGTGAGCTCCGGAGATCAAGGAGACTGCACCACTGAAACTCACAGGAATTCTACCATAGAAGTTTACACCATAAACCGAGGGAGCCAGAACAGATCAATTTAAGAAGCTGAGGCAAACAAGAAGAGTCTCACAAACAATGAGAAGACAAAGAAACAATCCCCAAATGACAAGAAAGGAGGAAACCTCAGAAAGAATGCAAAATGAAATAGAGTTAACTCAACTATCAGACAGTGATCTCATGGCAATGGTAATAAGCAAGCTCAGTGAGCTCACAAAGAATTACCAGAAACTACAGGGAAAACACAATGAACTCACTACAAACTCTATCAACGTGAAAAAGGAAATAGAAACTATCAAGGGCCAAGAGGAAATGAAGGATACAATTCCTGAACTGAAGAACACAGCAGAAAGAATCAAAAGCAGAATCAATGAAGCAGAAGATTGGATTAGCGAATTGGAGGACAAAGTAGAAAAAACCACCCAGAAAGAGCAAGAAAAGGAAAACAGACTCAGAAAGAACGAACAGGTGGTAAGGGAGCTACAAGACAACATGAAACATAATAACATCCATATAATAGGGTTACCAGAAGGAGAAGAAGAAGAGCAAGGGATAGAAAACCTGTTTGAAACAGTAATGATGGACCTTCCCTAATTTGATGGGGAATAAAAGTCAAACAAATCCAGAAAACACAGAGAGTCCCAATAAGAGAAACCCAAAAAGGCCCACCTCAAGACACATTATAATTAAAATGGCAAAATTCCAGGACAAAGAGAGAATCTTAAAAGCAGCAAGGGAGAAACAGGAAGTAAGCTAAAAGGGAGCCTCAATAAGGTTAGCAGCTGATTTCTCAATGGAAATTCTCCAATCCAGAAGAGAATGACAAGAAATATTCCAAGTTATGAGAACCGGAGGCCTGTAACCAAGGCTCCTTTACTCAGTAAGGCTCTCAATCAAGATAGAAAGCCAAATAAGAAGCTTCCCAGACAAAAGAAGTGTGAAAGAATACATCTCCACCAAACCAGCTCTGCAAGAGATGCTAAAGGGACTTTAAGGAAAGGAAGGAAAAGGGGGGGGGAACACAGGTATGAAAATGGCAATGAATAAGTACCTATCAATAATAACCTTAAACATAAATTAAATTCTCCAACCAAAAGACATAGAATAGCTGAATGGATAAGAAAACATGACCCACATGTATGTGCCTACTAGAGACCCACCTCAGGACAAAAGACCTACACAGACTGAAAATGAGGGGCTGGAAACAAATTTTCCAAGAAAATGGACAGGAAAACAAAGCTGGGGTAGCAGTACTCAGACAAAATAGACTTCAAAAAAAGGGCCATAAGGAGAGACCCAGAAGGTCACTTCATAATACTCAAGGGAAGAATACACCAAGATGACATAAACATTGTAAATAAATATGCACCCAACATAGGAGCACCCAAATACATTAAGAAAATCTTAGAGGACTTCAAGAAAGATATAGGCAGCAACACAATTATAGTGGGAGATTTTAACACCCTACTGTCAAAAATGGACAGATCTTCCAAACAAAATATCAACAAAGACATTGTGGCATTTAACAATGCTCTAGATGAAATGGACTTAACTGATATATATAGAGCCTTTCATCCCAAAGAAACTAAATACACATTCTTCTCAAACTCACATGGAATATTTTCAGAGATGGACCACATGATAGGACACAAAACAAGCCTTAACAAGTTCAAGGAAATTGAAACATATCAAGCATTTTTACAAGGGACTGAAACTAGAAACCAACCCTAAGGGAAACAAAACAAAACAAAACAAAACACTCAAAATCATGGAGATTGAATAGCATGCTATTAAACAATGACTGGGTCAAGAATGAAATTAGGGAACAAATCAAACTGTTTCTGGAAACAAATGAAAATGAACTCACAACAACCCAAAACTTATGGGACACAGCCAAGGCAGTCCTGAGAGGGAAGTTCATAGCGATACAGGCATACCTAAAAAAGATAGAAACATTTCAAACAAACAACCTAACCCTATGCTTAGAAGAACCCAAGGAACAACCATAAAGACAACCCAGAGCAAGTAGAAGGAAGGAAATAACCAAGATCAGAGCAGAATTAAATGACACAGAGACTAAAAGCATAATTCTAAGGATTAATGAATCCAGGAGCTGGTTCTTTGAAAAGAAAAACAAAATCGACAAGCCTTTAAGCAGACTCATCAAGAAAAACAGAGAGAGGACCCAAATAAACACAATCAAATGAAAGAGGAGAGATTACAACTGACACCACAGAAATACAAAGGATTGTAAGAAATTACTATGAAGAACTGTATGCCAAGGAATGTGAAAAACTAGGTGAAATGGACAAATTTCTAGAAAAATATAATATTCCAAAACTCAATGAAGAAGCAGAAAGCCTGAACACACCAATAACAGCAGATGAAATTGAAGCAGTAATCAAAAAACTCCTGATATGCAAAAGCCCTGGACGAGATGGTTTCACGGGAGAATTCTACAAAGCATTCAAGGAAGATCTAACCCCTATCCTTCACAGATTATTCCAAAAAATCCAAAATGATGGAAGACGCCCAAACTCTTTTCATGAAGCCAGCATCATCCTAATCCTAAAATCAGATAAAAACACAACAAGAAAAAAAACTCCAGGCCAATATCACTGATGAACATAGATAGTAAAATCCTCAACAAAATATTGGCAAATCGCATCCAACAATACATTAAAAAGATCATACACCATTACCAAGTGGGATTCGTCCCAGAAATGCAAGGATGGTTCAACATTTGTAAATCAATAAATGTAATAAACTGCATAAAAAAAAGCAAAGGCAAAAGCACGTGATCATATCCATAGATGTGAGAAAGCATTTCATAATGTACAGCACCCATTTACGAAAAAAACACTCAGCAAAGTGCAAGTAGAGGGAGCATTCCTCAACATAATAAAAGCCATATGTGTGAGACCTACAGCCAACATCATATTCAATGGGCAAAAACTAAAATTTTTTCCACTAAGATGAGGAACAAGACAAGGCAGTGCACTTTCATCAGTTCTATTCAACATAGTATTGGAAATTTTAGGCAAAGCAATTAGAAAAGAAAAGGAAATAAACAGTATCAAAATCAGAAAGTGGGAAACAGGACTGTTGTTGTTTGCAGGTGACATGATAGTGTACCTAGAAAATCTTATAGACTCTGTCAAAAAACTGCTTGACCTAATCAACGAATTAGGCAAAACTGCAGAATACAAAGTCAATATCCAGAAATCAAAGGCATTTTTGTATACCAACAATGAAACAGTAGAAGTAGAAATCAAGAAAAAAAATCCCATTCGATATAGCAAAAAGAAAAATAAATTACCTAGGAATAAACCTAACCAAGGAGGTAAAAGACCTGTACTCAGAAATCTACACAACACTGAAGAAAGAAATCAAGGGAGACAGAAACAAATGGAAATATATACTGTGTTCATGGATTGAAAGAATTAATATCATCAAAAATGTCCATACTACCCAAAGCAATTTACAGATTCAATGCAATAATTATTAAAGTGCCAGTGGCTTATTTCACAAACATAGAACAAACACTTCAAAAATTTATATGGAATTATAAACGACCCTGAATAGCTGCTGCAATTTTGAGAAAGAAAAGCAAAGTAGGAGGGATCACAATACCTGATACCAAACTGTATTATAAGGCCATAGTAATCAAAACAGCCTGGCACTGGCATAAAAACAGGCACATAGACCAACAGAACAGAATAGAGAGCCCAGAAATAAACCCAAGTCTCTATGTTCAATTAATATTCAACAAAGTGAGGAAGCAGCAACATAAAATGGAGTGAAAACAGCCTCTTCAACAAATGGTTTTGTGAGAGCTGGACAGCTACATGTAAAAAAATGAAACTTGAGCACCAAATTACACCATACACAAAAATAAATTCCAGGTGGATAAAAGATTTAAATATAAGTCATGACATCATTAAAGTCCTAGAGGAGAACACAGGCAGGAAAATCTCAGATATTTAATGCAGCAACATTTTTACTGATATGTCCCCTAGAGCACAGGACATAAAGGAAAGAATAAACAACTCGGACCTCATCAAAATAAAAAGCTTCTGCACAGGTAAAGAAAACAGTATTAAAATAAAAAGAAAAACAACTGTATGGGCAAAAATTTGCCAATGATACCTCAGACAAGGGTTTAATCTCCAAAAAATATAAAGAACACACAAGACTCCCCTGTAAGAAGACAAGCAACTGAATTAAAAAATAGGCAAAGGACTTGAACAGAGAATTCTCCAAGGAGGACATTCAGAGGATCCAGAGACAGATGAAAAGATGCTCAGTATTGCTAGCTATCAGAGAGATGCAAATTAAAACCACAATGAGATACCACTTCACACCAGTCAGAATGGCCATCATAAACAAATCAACAAACAGCAAGTGTTAGAGAGGTTATGGAGAAAAAGGATCCCTAGTGCACTGTTGGTGGGATTGCAGACTGGTACAACCACTATGGAAAACAGTATGAAAATTGTCTCAGAAAACTCAAAATGGATCTGCCTTTTGACCCAGCAATTCCACTGCTAGGATTATATCCTAAGAACCCTGAAACACCAATCCAAAAGAACATATGCCCCGCAATGTTCATAGCAGCACAATTTACAATAGCCAAATTCTGGAAGCAACCTAGGTGCCCATCAGTAAATGAGTGGATCAAAAAGCAATGATACATACACAAAGGAATTCTATGCAGCAGAAAGAAAGAAGGAGCTCCTAACCTTTGTGACAGCATGGATATAACTGGAAAGCGTTATGCTAAGTGAAATAAGCCAAGTGATGAAAGACAAATATCATTTGATCTCACCTTTAACAGGAATCTAATCAACAAAACAAAGAAACAAGCAAAATATAACCAAAGACACTAAAATTGAGAACAGGCTGACAGTAATCAGAGGGGAGAGGGGAAGGAATTTCAGGGGAAGGGTGGGAAGGTTTTGAAGGAACTAGTGTAAAGGGCACATGGGCAATAACAAGGGGGGATGGAGATGGGTGGTGGGTGGGGAGGGCGGGGTGGTGGGCTGGGATGAAGGTAAATGGCAGAAAACTGTACTGGAAAAACAATTAAAATGTAAAAAAGTAAAAAATAAAAACAGACCTCCTGTCCCTTTCAGTATTTATAATGTCTTTTTCCTCAGCCATTTTAGAGGAAGGATTTTAAAAGGCTTACTAGAAAAACACAGAAAATGTGTAAGACATGCAAAACTCTAAGAATTATGGAAACTGGTTTCCAAATAAATTTCTTAACTCATCCATGGTAGATGGGGTTATAGAAGGCTTGTGAAGCTGTGAAGTCTTTGTTCTGGTCATCTCCCAGCAGTAAAAGTTTAATTTACCAATAGGATCTCATAGTTGATTTTGTTTGACATGTTGGGATTTTGTATGAGATGTCATTTTAAAGATTTTTTTATCTAAAGATGTTTTAAATCTGCGATATTAGAGACTTTTAACGTGTAGAGGAAATTGCATACTGTCAGAAATGGGAAAAGGAATCAGGAGAAATGAAAGGAGCTTTGAAAGTAAATTATAAGAAGTAATAGGTTAACAGCAATTGGAAACAGTATTGACATGTGCACTAAATTTCACATGCAGGTTTTAGAAGTGTTTATTTCACTTTCTGTTTTGTTTTCAACTTGCTCTTAGGCTCCCGCTTACCATCTTATCTTGGAAGGAATTCTGATACTCTGGATAATCAGACTTCTTTTCTCTAAAACTTACAAACTGCAAGAACGATCTGATCTTACAGTCAAGGTAAGAAATTGAAGCCCAGTGTTATTTGGTGTGTGATGATAGTTGCTCCATCTTCAAAAAACCACTTGTAGTGGTTTTCTGGAAACCAACTATATGCTCAAATGTTTTCTGGAATGTAAGGAGATCAAGGGGAATGAAACACAGTGTAGGAAGAATATGGGAAAGCCAGGATGAAGTACCTACCCAGAGGAGTTCCGTGCCACAATTTCTCTGCTTTGCTAGGGGCAAACTGCAGTCTCACAAGTAGGTGATAAAAGAGCAGCATGGGCAACTACTGGATTTCCAATGTCCAAGTGCAAGATTTTATGAGTTGCTTGAGAAAACCCCACTCTTTCTGAAGTTTGAGTGAGTTTTTCCTATAGTAAGACTCCTTCCTAGCCCACAGCCCCCACCTCCCCATCCCAAGCCAGGTGAACCTTAGGAATTAGAAGTGCCCAGGGCATCGATGGCACTGCCCACTGCCACCCAATTAGTGTGCAGGACGATGTAGGGGCACTTAGTGACCACCTCAGTGGGAGAGAGGAAGAACAATTTTGACTGCAGCATAGTTTCTGTCACTCAGGTTGTTGTGCCAGGTACTTAGGGAGGCAGGGATTGTGAGACATGTTTTCCTGCAAAAATCTCTAAAATGTTGGTTCACAGGGCAGTATTGGGTACAGCAGAAAGATGAAGCAGTGGGCTTTTCTTTACTTTCTGGAGCATTCACAGAAGGAAATGCAAGTGGAATCACCACAGCCTTATACGATTGCTTCCCTGGTTTCTCTTCTGCTGCTGCTGTCCTGATCATTAATGTTAATCATGAAACCGTCAGGCGCTGTCTCCTAGAGACCATGCAGTGTGTGGTTCTGAGGGCAGAAAATTTTGGCAACCCGGGTAAAGCAGAAGAAAAAGGCATCTCATTGCATGATTTCTTATAACCTTTAGCATGCTGGTGCATATTTGACCTCTGTTTGGAGGAATGCCCTAAACTTGACCACAGTTCTCTCCCTCTCCCCCTGCTCCTTTTAACGAATACTTTATGGAATTATCTTGCCACGGAACAAATACTATTTCTGTAACACTGTAGTAAGGCTGAGCCTTCCAAGTCAGAAAATCCTGCCTATACTTTTCCCTTGGTGTTTAGGAATTTTTTGAGGATAATTGTGTGACCATGACACAAATTAGTCCAAATATTCTTAGTTTTCGTTTAAGCATATCAGTCCACGCATATATACATTTTCAAAAGAGTGCTATGTAAACCTACTTTAGAGTGATCCTCTGAAAGGACACTTTGCTAGAACAGGAGTTAGTAATCACTGATACCTTACCCTGACCGCAGTGGAAGAAAAAAGGAACTGTGAGTGTTGTGAGTGGGAAGTGCCCTTCTGTTAGATAGGTCTACAGAAGCTCCTCAACAGGAGGGCATCCTGAGTGCATTCTAACATGTGTCTTCACGGTAGCAGTGCCCAGTGTGCATTTACTCCATGTACTCCAGGCTTGTTCAGGCTGCTGTCCTCTTCCATGAGGTCATTGGCAGAAACACATGAGAAATTTAGTGGTTGATTTATTCGGCCAGCGTTTTTGAGTGCCTGAAAATCAGGTGACTGTGCCGTTGGTCCTGTTCTGGAGTTGCCCATCAGGAGAAGAATGCACAAAAGCATTTATCAGAAGTATGAGGATAGATTCCAATGTCTCTGGTTATATTTTGCTTGCTTGTTTGTTTTGTTGATTAGGTTCCACTTAGGGGTGAGGTCACAGTGTATTTGTAATTAAGAACAAACTGACAGTGACCAGAGGGGAGGTGGGAGGGGATAATGGGGGGAAAGGGGGAGAGGGTTTTCAGGAACCATCTATAAAGGACACATAGACAAAACCAAAGAGGGGTAAGATCAAGGGTGGGAAGTGGGGATGGCTAGGGTTGGGGAGAGCGGGGGCAGTAAAATGGAGACAACAGTATTGGAACAACAATAAAAAAAGGTAAAAAATAAAAAAGCATGAGACTAGAACTCTTAAGAGACGATCTGTTTGCGAGGCAAGAATTACTGTGGCCATCATGTTAATTTAGGTGCCTCAACTCATCCTGTACCTCCAGACTGCATTTCCAAAATTACCTGTTTTTCTGATACGAGATGGGATAAGAAAGTCAAAATAGTCAATATAGTTATAACAGATAAAAGGAATAAATTAGCTTTTTATGAGAACTTCCAAGCCAAATCCCATTGTAGGAATCGTGAGAAGTTTTTTTTTCCTGTATCTCAGCTACACCTGAATTTCTGTGATGGCTTGTAGAAATAGTGCTTTGTGACCTGGTTGATCCCTTCTCATAGTGGTCACCTCCATAAGCACTTCCGGTGTGGCTTCCTGTATTGTCTTGGAATAGAGGCTGAGCTGACTTACCAGAAATCATGCTTCTCACCTTTGTATTGTAGACTTTCTTTTTGTTTTACAATTTATAAGGTGTGCTTCATACTTCTCACAGTGAAAAAAATTCTGACCTAGCAATAAAATTTTCTTAACTTTTCCAGTCACCCGAAAGACTACATGGAAAAGAGCCTTTAGCCTGTGGTAAGAGGTGAGGAGGGTAAGTGCCCAAAACTCAGAAGTGATTCTGTTTCATTTCTAGCCACAACTACACCTGTTTCTCACAGTGTGTTCATTATGACTGTTCCACTACAACAGTTTAGATGCTGCTGGAGTCACGGTCCAGTGACTAGCATTGTGCTGTGTTGTAACACCTTTTCTCCCGTAGGGAAAAAGAAGAATTGATTGAAGAGTGGCAACCAGAACCTCTTGTTCCTCCTATATCAAAAGACCATCCTGCTCTCAACTACAACATCGTTTCAGGGTAAATCACTTTGCTGCTCAAAGGACTTGTACTCAGTTTCCTGTGGTTAAATTGCCCAAGTGAACAGTGGTTTCATGGTGTTCCTTTTTTACCTGAAATATAAGCTTTAGATATTTCTGCAGGTCAGAAACTGTCTGCTTTAGTTTCCAGTATAAAAATTTCTTTTAGGAATTGTGTGGGCATTTTAAAAAACGATTTTATTTATTTATTTTTTGGAGAGAAGAGAAGGGAGAGAGAAGGAGAGGGAAAGACACATCAGGGCGTGGTTGCCTCTCGTGCACCCCCCACTGGGGATGCCTGTCGTCATGAAAATATTTAGTATTTTGTTTAAAATCATGATGCAGGGAATGCTCCTGATTGTGTCCTTCTGCTTTGCTGTAGGAGAGGCTTGTATTCTTCACTTCCGTGGATTCTTTGATCTTACAAAAATTTTGCATGTTCTGAAATCAGACTTAACCAACCATTAATCTTGTGGAAGAAATCCTTCCCTACCCCAAAGGTCTGATTTGCCTGTTTTCCATGTGATGGTCAGTTGTCCCAGCATTATTAGCTGAATGGTTCATTTTTTTACCTATTGATTAGAAATTCCCCTTCCTTTGTGTACCAAGAACCCTTATAAAAGGTCTGCTTCTCTCTTTGTTTCTGTTCTTTAGGTGCCCTTGTCTCTCCCTGTTCCTGGAACCTCACTCTTGTAAATGACACAGCTTGAGAATAGGCCTTGACAAGAGTGAGCCCTTCTGCTCTTGAGAATAGTCTAGACTTAGTCTTGACTCTGTTCTTCACTGTGAGTTTAGGTTCAGTTGATCAAATAGGACCAAAAAGTGGGTTTAGGTTTGTGACTAGCAGTGCATTGAATTTATAGATTGATTTGGAGAGAATTGGAATCTCGCCAGTAATGAATCTCATCACCCTGTACCTGGGTTGTCACCTGTATACTTAGGTCGTTTATGTCACACAGTGAAGTTACATGACTTTCTTCATAAAGACTTGGCTGCTTATCTTTTTTGTTTCTACTTTCATTTTGAAATAATTGTGGATTCACACGCAGTTGTAAGAAATAATACAGAGATCCTTCTTAAGTTTCCCCCAGGGATAATGTTTTGCACAACCATAGTACAATATCACAACCAGGAAACTGAGGTCATATCTTCTAACGGACTCGTCCCTAGGTTCCAGAGTTCTACTTTCTGTCATGAGAAGCAACCTTTCCTTCTGTTCCTGTGTTATTTCACTGGTCGGGGCACCTCCCGTGCAGTGTTGAATAAGAGAGGTAACAAGGACCTCGGTGTCCCTGGCAGTTTATAAGAGATAACCTGTATCAAGTTATGGGTCTGCCATTCTCTTCTTGGTTTGCAAAGGGAACGTTTTGGTTTTCTAATCAGAATATTAAAATTTACCAAATTTGTTTCTGTGTCTATTGAAATACTCATGGCTTTTCTCCTCCAATCAGTTACCATGTTAAATTACACTGATTGGTTTTTTAAATTGGTTATGCCTATTCATAAATTCTTATTAGAGAAACTGCAGTTCCCGGAGCCTCCCATCCTCACCTCAGATTCCCACTCTCTGGAAGTAATTCCTTTCTGTTTCTTGCGCTCTTCCCCCCCGCCCCCCTGCTATTTGCTTCTGGTTTTCTAAGGAACTCGCTTATGCTGTTACTTCCTGAATTTTTTTTTCTTTCCCAGCTGTAATTACACTCATTAGCGGTAGGACAGAAAGATTGGCTGTCTGAAAACACATGCACACTTGCTGTCCCCAGGGCCATAGTAGCCCCTCTCGTGCCTTAGTGTGGACTAGAAAAGCCCCTTTTCCTCTGGCAAACACAGCAGCCTGCTGTGGACCTTGGCTGCACAACCACCTGCAGCCACCCTGTTCATCCCTTCTCCCAACAGAGTTCTGTGTTTGCATCATGTGTTCTTAGATTATTCCATGCTTACATTTTTATGGCTGCATTAATATCATTCATTGGTTAAGGTTGGCATTTATTTTTTCAATATGCAGAATATTTTAATTACATTGTCTTTCTTGTTGTCATTTCTGTTTGTCCACTTGTTTGCTTGATTTTACGTATTAGCCTACTTCATCCCATTGTCTTCCTCCAGAGTTATTTCTTGGGTCCATTTTCATTTTTTCTTCCTGGAACCGCTGTCTTCTTGCTCCAGTCCTGACTGGGTGCTACATAGAGCTGCTGCCCAGGGTGGCCCTGGGATCTCAACCTCTGCTTTAGCTCAGGAGTCCCTTTGTCTCTTTCCTGTGTTGGCAGTGTCCTCTGTCTGAGTTTACTCCTGTGTATGAGTAGAGTAAAGGTGGACTCCTGAGGAAGGCTATGGAAGGAAAAATTTTTGAAGCCTTATACATCTTAAAATTGCTTTTCATTTAACCTTTTACACTAGAGTGATTGCTTTATCTGTTTTTATCACTCTCTTAGACACGCTGTAAATGCCTGGTGAACTTACACACGTTTTTTCCCAATATGCAAAATAGTTTCATTGTAATCAACAGCATAATGTAAATAGTGTGCAAAAAAACCACAAACAAATGATGTTTTGTTGATATTGATAAACTTAGAGTTACTCTTCAATTTATGAAGTACCTCTTTACATTCAATACTGAGTTAACACAAGAATAAGTGAATTTACTTAACTTGGATGGATCTTTTCCCTTTAAATAACAGCCTTGTGGAAATATAACCCATATACCATAATAGTGACCCTGTTAAGGCACCCAGTTAAGTAGCTTTTTAGTATATTCACAGAGCTGTGCAACCATTGCCACCGTCCAATTCCAGAATACTTTCATCAACCCCAAAAGAAACCACACACCCATTAGCAGTCACTCTCCCTTTCCCCCCCTCCCCAGCCCCTGGCAGCTTTCATTTACTTCCTCTGTGGATTTGCCTGTTTTGGATGTTTCGTATAAAAGGAGTCATATCTGTAGTACTTGGCCTTTTGTGTCTGCCTTCTTTCCCTTAGCCTAATATTTTCAAGGGCCATTCATGTTGGACCCTGTGTCCCACATGTGTCAGTATTTCATTCATCCTGGTGGATGAATGATACTCCACTCTGTGGGTAGATCACTTACTGATTGCACATTTATCAGCTGATGGACGTTTGTGTTGTTTCCACTTGGGAGTACATGAAAAAGGAAAAAATACATTGGCATATATATCACTCCTATGAATATTTGTGTTCACATTATTGTGCGGACACGTTTTCATTTCTCTTGGAAATTTACCTAAGAGTAGTGGAATTGTGAGTCATACAGTAACTCACTTTGAGGAATCACCAAACTGTTTTCCTAACTGCCTGAATCATTTTACATCCTACAGGCAATGAATGAGAACTCTAATATCTCCATGTCCTGGCCAGCACTTTTCAATTATAGCCATCCTAGTAAGTGGGAAGTGGCATCTCATTGTGGTTTTGATTTCACTTCCCAAATGGCTAGTGAATTGAGCATCTTTTTATGCACTTATTGGCCACTTGTATATCTTCTTTGGTGAACAGTCAGTACTTAAGGATTTTGCCTATTTTTTAATTTGGTTATTTGTCTTTTAATTGAGTGGTAAGATTTCTTTATATATTTTGGATAGTAGGCCCTTGTCAAATATATGACTTGTAAATATTTTCTCCCATCATGTGAGTTTTTGTATCTTTTTTTCTCCCTGTGTACTTTGAGACACAAATGTTTTAAGTGTATTTAAGATGTAAAAATTTTTTTGTTGCTGATTGATTTGAGAGAGAAAAGAGGAAAGGGAGAGACTCATCAATTTGTTGTTCCACTTATTTTGCATTCATTGGTTGATTCTTGTATGTGCCCTGTGACCGGGTTTTGGACCTGCAACTTTCACGTGTCGGGATGATGCTCTAACCTACTGAGCAACCTGGTCAGGGCCACATCTTTTTAATTTTAATGAAGTCCAATTTATCTATTTTTATGCTTGTTGCTGTGCTTTTGTATTATATCTAAACATCTTTGCCCCATCCAAGATTATGAAGATTTACTCTTTTGTTTTCTTTTAAGAGTATATCGTTTTTGCTCTCAAATTTAACTCTGATTCACTTTAATTTTTATAATGCTGTGAAGCGTAATAATGAAGATTCATCTTCATTCTTTTACATCGGTATACCCAGTCCAGCACCATTTGTTGAAAGGACTATGCTTTCCCTGTTGAATTGTCTTGGCTCTCTGTTGAAAATCTATTTTTAAGAATGAGTCACTGAAATGGTCATTGGAAGCCCTGTGTAAATGGGCTGGACTTCCTGACTGGTCGTGGCATCAGTAGAAAAGCACCTGTCCATTTGTTTGAGGGGACCCCCCAACTCAGTATTTTCTGCTTTTCTTCTCTTGATTTTGAGTTTTACCTAAAAGAAATCCTTCAGTATGTTGGGTAGCGTTTCCAGCCTTTGGGAATAAACCTGGTTCCCAGCCTTTGGGAGCTGAGTTGGAGGACAGACAAGGGCTCAGTGTCCCGATTTTATTATGCAGATTTATACTTGATTTCTGTTTCCAGAGTGGCACAGGACCCATCACTGGCCCTTAGGACTTTCAGGTTACATCCAGCCTTTCCAGAGTGCATCTCCCACCTTTCTGCAGGGCCGGAGGGGATCTGAGGAAGTGACTCCTGTTGAAGATTTTGAAGTCATCCCCTTGAGCCCACGCTGCCTGCTCCCTACTGTCACAGGGAGCTTTGCCCCCAACCTGAGAGCATTTTCTGGTTTGCTGCTGGGCTTTTCCCTGCCAGCCTACATTCAGCTTTCTCGCTGATCTCTTTGCCTTACCAAATACAGCTTCTTCATTTACTTTCCAGTTTCCAACTTTTTGCTACTGTCATCTCCTTCTGTGTCCTGCTTCTGATCAAGTTAGACATTTTCGACTTTGTAGGCCTTGTTGTGAGAGCTATCAGAAGGGACCAGAGGTTGAAGTGGGGTTTTGTTGTTGTTGTTGTTTTTAATTTTATTTCATTCTCTTGTTTACCAGGATTCACTGGTAGGTTTTTCTATTTTCTATGTAAATAATCCTTACATTCCTAGAAGAAACCCTGCTTAAGCATGACTATTTGGTTTTTATACATTGCGAGATTTATTTTGCTAATATTCGGGAGTTTAACATCTGTGTCCAAAGCTGAATTTAGTCTCTTCTTTTTACTTTCTGTGCTGGTCCAGTTTTGGTAACAAAGATATATTAATCAGTCTTA
The DNA here is from genome assembly GCF_019186645.2 of Phyllostomus hastatus. Lineage (NCBI taxonomy): Eukaryota > Metazoa > Chordata > Mammalia > Chiroptera > Phyllostomidae > Phyllostomus > Phyllostomus hastatus. The sequence goes on from NW_025333706.1 coordinate 3,982,153, forward strand.
CCATTTTCTTAGCAACAGTGTGTATTTCCTGTGGTATTCCATCGAGCATAGATTTTTCATCCTGAATTCATTGCCTTCAATGAGTTTGTAAAGCTAATCAGTTTTCCTTCTTAAGGTTTGCTTACCAATATTTAGTCATTGTCCATTTCTTCTGTTTTCAAATGTACTGACGTGAGTAATTTATAGGTTTATCCTGGGAATGCATTGATAGAATACATGCATAAAACTTTATTATACAGATGGATATAATGATACATCTGTGGAGTTTGTGTCTCCTTTGCGAGCATCAGTTGTGTCTCCTTCTTTCTCACGCAGATTCTCCAGAGGCTTGACTTCTGGTTTAGTTGATTTTCTGGTTTATTTTGTACATTTTGAGGCTTTGGAGACACAGGCATTAACCCTCCTCTGCTCAGCTTCACTCTTGTCAGCACCCACATGAGGCAGCGCTCATTTGCTTTGTTCTTTGTTTTCTTCGCCCCTGGTGCCTGCATCCACTCTCGTCCCCCCCTGTAGTATTTCCTTATGTTTTCCATCATCATTTTGCATGTTATATATTTTTATGTTATTAAAATGATATATTTCATTTTTATATTGTATGATCGAAACCACATGATTTTAATGTTTTATGAATGGATATTTTTAATTTTGTGCTTTAGACTGCATTCTGATTTTTACAAGATTTTTACTCAACACATTTTTGTCAACAAATATTGGAGCACCTACTATGTTTAAGGGATGTGCTGAGTACATTGACTTTTATAGCAATAAATAAAAATCTTAGTTTTCTTGGGGGCAGACAGACAGACTATGAAATAAATATAACATTAGCTGGTGTTGGGTGGTATGAGGAAATATCGAGCAGGGCGTACAGAGGGGTGGGAGTGCTAGATGGACTTCTTGTCATTTCTTCTCACTGCTGCCTATTTTCTTATATATAGCCACTAAGTTTTACCTAGCTATTTTCCTCCAGATGGAAAATGCCATCTTGAGGAGAAAGATGCTATAACTACTCCCGCAGTTAATAGCCCCTTGCACACCTGTTTGAGTCCTGCTGGGTTCGTATAGCCAGCAATGGAGTAATATATGGCCATCTGATTTTCCTGTGGGATTTTTCTTCATCATGATTGCCCTGTGGATGCCCCCCCTGAGTTTGCTTATTGGGGCTCCAGTCCCCTCACTGCCTGGGTTGGTTACATTGTTTTATTTTGCGCTTCTCTGATTATGTGAGCCTGTGAACATTATTTCATCTCCTTATTAGTCATTGGGGTTTTGCCTTTCTGCGAATGCCTCTTCATGTCTTTTTATATCCTTCTCTTGTCACCAACTTGTCAATTAATTAGCAAGAAACCCTCAAACCGTGCAGATTCTGATCCTTGCTCAGTCTTTGATGTAACACTTGAATGCATTTATTCTCCCATGTACTTTTTTCCCCTCTGTTGTAAGATCTCTGAATTGGAGGTGAACCTTACAGCTGCTGTAAATCATTGTCAGCCAGGGGGCATGGTGGTTGGTGGTTTTCCTCACCTGTGTACCAGTGAACTTGGTCACAACTAGGTTCACTGCCAGCACTTCAGCTGAGTTATGTGCCCTGCTGGTGAGGAAATCAGCTGATGGCAGGAGACATGGCCAAACCACTCTGAGCAGATGAACAGAGGCTGCTGTGACTGAGGATTTGAACATCCCTTTGTCAGACTTCTGTTGCCTTGGGATGATGCCAGCCTGTTTTGTAGAAAACGTGGCTCAAATGGCAAAAGATGAAACTAGGAGTTTAGTCCAATAGGAAAGTTCCAGCATTAAAACGTAGAGAATGGGTGACACCACCTTGTCAGGTAATCTCGGAGCTGGTAGGGGAACGTCCTGCTGAGCCAGGCCTGGGTGTTAGGTGGCAGGGAGCAGAACGTTGTGTGATTGTCCATGGTGTCTGTGACTTAGCAGAGGAGAGCACAGCGTTGGAACTTGGGTTAGAAGTGTCTTGGCTGATTTAATTGCTTATAAGTACAAAAAATTATAACAAAAACCTCTCTCTAAGAGTGCCCAGTGGATCTTTTCATTCAATATAATCTATGAAATTCTGGATGACAAGAAAACATCGTGACCTGACCTTTTAGTCGATAGTGTTTTCTTCCTTAATGGTAGGTAATAATACAGTTGGTGCTTTCTTAGATTTCGTGAGATACAATACAATAAATCTCTCTGTTACCCATCTGTTTACTATGTCTTTGGTGTTCTCATTAAGCCAAAATTCTTAATTTTGACATGATCAGATTCATTCATCTTGGCCTTGTGGTTTGTGTGTTTTCAGAGTTGTTTAAGAGAACATTTCCTACTCCCAAGGTCACAAAAACATTTTTCCTACATTTTGTTTTATTGCCTTACCAAAATAACCTTTTGGTTTGTGACATGTCTGGAATTTACCTTTGTTCGTGGTTATACAACTTTATTTTTCTCCATTGAGAAATATAGGTGTTTGTGGGACAGATGTTATTATCTGCCAGTTCCTTGTGTATATAAACCATTCTCTTGAGTTCTAGATTCTCTCTTTGGTCTAGTTGTCTATTCTCACAGCAGCACCAAACGATATTAATGGGGGTCGGTAATGTTTGTTTCTTTCTGGGTAAAGCACCATTCTTTCTAAGGTCACATAGCCTTTTGGGAAGCTTTATTCATCCATGTCATTTCTGGCTGTCACTAGTGAGGTGGTTCTTTTGGTTGGGAAGGGTTTTACAATATTTTTGCTCTTTCCCATTCTCTGAGGCCTGATTGTGGAGGTGTCTTTTTAGTTTGGTTTTATTTGCTTGTGTGAGGTGACCTTGAAGGGTGTTATGCTCCAGGCTGTGTCGGGTACATACCCACGTGGAACACAGGTCTGAGCCTTCCATTTCTCACTGGAAACTGTTTTCCTTCTTTGTCCCAAGTGCTGGGCAAAAATCAGATCCCGGCATCCCTGTGTCGTGCTGCCTCTTGACTGTGGTCAGGGACTTCTGGCTGTGTGTATTCACAATAGTTTGATTTCTCTGTGTGTTGCGGTTTTTGGTGAATGGCCTCCACTTGCTCAGCAGCAACCATTACTACAGGTTTGTCTATGTAGGTGTTTTGTTTCCTTTTTTGAAAAAAAGATTTTATTATTTATTTTTAGAGAGAGGAGAAGGGAAGGACAAAGAGAGGGAGAGAAACATCAATTTGTGATTGCCTCTCACGCACCCCTTACGGGGGGGACCTGGCCCGCAACCCAGGCCTGTGCCCTGACTGGGAATTGAACCGGCGACCCTTTGGTTGGTTCGCAGCCCGTGCTCAATCCACTGAGCTATACCAGCTGGGGCAGGATGCTAGCAGGGGCAGGATGCTAGCAGGGGCAGGTGTTTTGTTTCTTATCTTTTTGTGAGTGCCAGAACCTCCACACCAGAGAGGACTGGGGAAACTTTAAGAAGCCCTGAGAAGGATGAATCACAGTGTGTGAAAAGAGAAGAGATGAAGCCATAGGGGAGAAGGAAGAAAATATTTAGAGAGCCTCTCTTTGGGCCAAGCCCATTTATAATGGAAATTACCTTGAGAAAAAGTTCTCTCCCCACTTTATAGATGAGGAAACTGAGGCTCACAAAGCTCAGGTAACTTACACAAGTTTCTGAAGTCATCAGTAGCCTCAGTGCCAATGGGGTGTCTGACTGATTCTACAACCCATGTTCCTTTCACCAAGTCATCTTGCCTTTTGTGAATTTGTATCTGCTTTTCTGACTTTACTTGAGCTTGCCATTCATTTCCTTCTCTGGTTTTCCAGCATCTTTTTTTTTTTTCCTCATAGAAAATCAGTTCTTTTTAAACATACCGATGAGAGCAGTTCCTCAGTCTTTTCTGGCCACAGTGCATTTTTGAGAGCAGCCCAGCTTTACAACCAGTGCAAATGTGTAACTGGAATAAGTTGCGGGCGCAGTCCTTTTCCTTGCGCTGGGCTGTGCTTTCTGATAAGCGCAGTCCATCCTATTCTTCTGGTTGCCTTTAGTTAAAATAGCCTGGCTGTGTCAGAATCAACTGGTCTTACCACGCTGTCATTGCTCGTCACCCATAGCTTGGCCCTGTATTTCTGAAGTGTGGCCACAGCTAGTGTTCATCAGCCAAGGACGTGGGCTGTCTGTTGGGACACCACCTGCTGTGCCAGGCATACTCGGGTGCATGCGCCTGTGGAGTTGGCCACTCTATTTCCTGTAAAAAAGTTTTTTGGGGGTGCAGGGAGGAATTTCTGGTGAATGGTATTTCAGCATTAACTTTAGCAATTGAGTACATGTCCCACTTACTCTTTTATTGGCTCCCTACAGATAACATTTCTTTTTTAAACCACAACACGGTAAGATTGTAACTTGCTCTGCCTATTCCTGCCTTTGATCTTGGTCTTTTTGTATTTTCTCCATAGTTATCTTATCCCAGAATTTTTCTGAGGTACTTTATTTAGCTATTCTTTCTTAAGTGAATTTTAAAATCAAAACCAAGATTTTCCCTCTACCCATTTTGGAATTCTAGCCCACTTCTTAATTTAAGTGTACAGGGTAGCCTATTAGGAATACAATGACTGGCTGAGTATTTGATTTTTAATATGCCCATGTCTGATTTTACTTTTAAAAAATAAGAAGTAAAAGTTAGGAGACTAGTATGCAAATAGGGCAGAATAACCACACTTCCATGTCCTGTCTGCTGCCAGGGGCTAATGTGATAGCATGTATGCTGACACATAAATGTCAGCTGAAGTAAACCATTCTCGTTTGTTTTCCCCAGCCCTCCAAGTCACAAAATTGTGGTGAATGGAAAAGAATGCATCAACTTTGCCTCATTTAATTTTCTTGGTTTGTTGGATAACCCTAGGGTCAAGGTAAGTAGTACCTATGCTGAAGTGGAAAGATAGTATGACTGACTTAAGAAACTGGGCATAAAATCAAAGACAAATGCAGAACATGAGAAAGGGCTCTGCTAGTGTCTGCCAGTACTCCTTTCTGGAAGAGCTGTGACCTGGATTTCCACAAAGGGTGGCAGGAATGTCTGCTGTGGCTTGGTGGTGTAGGAGCCAGACCTGGTGACCATCAGAGATGTGTGTGGGAAATGGCTTCATCTCCTATTGGGATTGTTGGCCAGTAAATATTTTTAAGAACAGACTTATGTCCACAAATGCCAAAAAGTGTAAAAGCATTACCTTAACCAGGATTTGATAATTGAGTTAGTAGAACATCTCCATGTTTTAAGTTATATCTCTAAATCTCTATGTCAGTCTTTTCTTTATATCCTGTTGTTAGGATGTCATGGTTCCAAGAAAGGAAAGAAAATGGAGGGAGGAGTTACATGGGTTAAAGAATAAGAATTGCCAGCTTGTAACTCCTACTTTCTTTTCTTCCTGAAAGGCAGCAGCTTTGGCATCTCTAAAGAAGTATGGTGTGGGGACTTACGGACCTAGAGGATTTTATGGCACATTTGGTATGTTTCAGTTGCGTTTCTCAGGCTATACTGCTTTCAAGAATTGAGATGCCATTTGACTTCCAAATTCCTTGGAAATGATATCCTTAATTAGTTGTAGCATTAAACTGGTGCTATTGCTTACCCTACTTTCTAGAGCATTGTGTGTTTGGAACGTGTGATGGGGCATTGGATGTCATTTGCGGAGAATGACATCCGTAGTTACATTATCTGTGTAGAGGTCTTAGCTCAAAGTCTGAGCTGCTGTTCCACATCCCCCTAGAGGCAGTGATGTGAGGAGACAGTTTGTGTCTGTGGGATGTGACAGTTGTAAAGGGAAGGGTCCTGTGCGGGTTGGTCTCCTCTTCCAAGTTGTGCAAGAACCAGGATATCCTGTTTGTTTCTCCAGTGTGGAGAGCACCGTCCTTGTCTGCGTGCATCCAGGTGGCAAATTTAGGGGAGTGCAGGGGAGAAGTACACTTTTAGGCAGGCAAGTAGTGCTGCATATCACTTTGTCCACATTTCCTTGGTGAGACAATAACCCAGCTCCTGCCTCGCTGCAAAGGGGACAAGGAAGTAGCTCTAGCTGGATAGCTAGCACATTACAGGGAGAAAGGCAAGAACAGGTGGGGGCATGATAGTCTCTGTAGCTCTTTACCTTCTAGAATGAAGATGAAGGGTCATTGTTTTGAGTGTGGGTGACTCTGGGAAAGGCTAACTAAATATTAGGATGCCTATGTGTGATTTCAAACACCATGAACTCCCTAACTGAGACTTTTCAAAGACAACCGTGACATTTTCTGGTTGTGTTTATTGAATGTATATTGGTGTTTTTTTCTTCTGAAAATTTTGAAACTGTTAAATGGTTGTTCCACTGAATATATTCCCGGAAATAACATTCTGGCTTACAAGATGTCCGAGTGTGGGGAAAGTAAAGCTGGGGAAGTCTCTTCTGCCTTCATTCCCACTTCTGGGTCTTTGTGTGGTTTTATTTTTTCTTTCTTTGTTTCTCCCCCCCTCCCCTTTCATTTAAGACGTTTTTATTTAACAAAGCATCTTTATTCCTTAGCATGTTTAGCACTTAAATTTTTTATATTGGAAACAGGTGACAAGGGTTAGTGTTTAAGAATCCTACAGCTGGAAAGAATTTTAAAAATCTTGTACTCCAGCATCCCAACTATTCATAAGGTGAATAGAAAGACCAGAGAGTTTATGTGACGTCCTCACAGTCACACAGCTCATTAACTTCAACCCTAAAACTAGAAACCTAGTGTGCTGACTTGTGGTCTTATTTTTTTTTATTGAATAATTCTTTCCTTAAATATGTTTTTAATTTTTCATCAATAGTTGTCATACTAATATCATACTAGTTTTAGGTTTACAACATTGGTTTGTATAATTTAGGATCACTCTGTTAAGTGTAGTGCTCATCTGACTCCATACATACTTATTATAATATTATTGACTGTATTCCCTATTCTGTACTTTACGTCCCTGTGACTTACTTTATAACTGCCCATTTATAGTTCCTAATCCCTCCACCTTTTTCACCCATCTCCCCCAAACCCCCTCCCATCTGGCAACCATCAATTTGTTCTCTATATCTATGAGTTTTGTTTTACTTGCTCATTTACGTTGTTTCATTTTGCTTTGTTTTTACATTTCCCATATAAGTGAAATATGATACTTACTTTTCTTTATCTTAGTTACTTCACTTTAGCTTTATGTACTCTTAAGTCCATTCAGGCTGTGCAAATGGCAAGATTCATTCTTTTTTATGATTAAGTCATATTCTATTGCATGTATGTACCACTTCTTCTTTAGCCACTTGTCTATTGATGGGCACTGAGGCTGCCTCCATATCTTGGCTATTGTAAGTAATGCTGCGAAGGACATTGAGATGTATATGTCTTTGAATCTGTGTTTTCAGTTTCTTTGGATACATACCCAGAAGAAGAATTATTGGGTCCTTCTCTGTCTTTTGCGATAGCCTTTGTATTAAGGTCTTTTTTTTCTGGTCCTGTCTGGTGTGAATCAGTTGGTTTGAGAGTCGTCTCACACACTGAAATGTCACAATTTCGATTCCCGGTTACTGCAAATACCTAGGTTGCGGGTTCAGTCCCCAGTCTCGCACTTACAGAAGGCAACTGATGGATGTTTCTCTCACACATTGATGTTTCTCTCTCTCCCTCCTTCCCTCTCTCTATAAATACATCCTTGGGTGAGGACTGAAAAAAAAATAAAATAAATCTGTTTTTGTCTGGTACAAGCATTGAGCGCCCAACTTTTTGTTCACATATTCAGTTGCATTAAATATGTTTTTCCATTCCTTTATATTCAATCTGTGTGTCTTTCAATCTGAAGTTGGTCTCTTGTAGACATCATATGTAAACATCTTTTTTAGGTCCATTCAGTCATCCTAAGTCATTTGATTGGTGCATTTAATCCATTTACATTCAAAGTAATTATAGATGTGTATGAATTATTGCCATTTTGTTATCTTTTTCCTTTTTCCTCTTGTTCTTCTTACTTATTACTTCTTCCTCTTCCTTCCACCTTTCCCTTCTTCTTTGTTTTCTCCTTCCTTCTTCTCCTCCTCCTTCACCTTTTCCTCTTCTCCTCTTTTTCTTCTTATTTCATTAACATTTCTTATAATAATGGTGTGGTGGTTTTAACTCCTTTAGCTTATTATTATTATTTTTTTTTGTCTGGGGAGCTCTTTATCTGTCCTTTGATTCTAAAAGAGATCCCTGCTCGGCAGAGTAATCTTGGCCATGGGTTTTTGCTTTTCATCGCTTTGAATATTTCGTGTCAGTCCCTTCAGCCTGCATAGTTTCCATGGAGACATCAGTGGCAGTCTTATGGGAGCTTGCTTTGTAGGTAACTAAGTGCTTTTCTCTTGCTGCTTTTAAGATTCTCTCTTTGGCATTTTAATTATGCTATGTCTTAGCATGGGCTTCTTTGGGTTCATCTTGTTTGGCATTCTGTATTTCCTGGACTTGTATGTCTGTCTCCTTCACCAGGTTAGAGAAGTTTTCCATCATTATTTCTTCAAATTGGTTTCCAATCTCTTGTTGTCTCTCTTCTTCTTCTCATACTCCCATGATGTGAATGTTGGTATGCTTGATGCTGTCCTAGAAGCCCTTTAAACTATCCTCATTTTTTTGATGGGGGGGGGATTCTTTCTTCTTTCTGCTGTTTTGACTGTGCGTTTTGTGCTACTTTCTCCTACTAATTGCCCATTTGCTCCTCTGCTCCATCTAATCTCCTGTTGATTTTCTCTTACGTGTTCTTCATTTCAGTTATTGTGGTCTTCATTTCTGATGGGTGGTTTTTTATGTTTTCTCCCTCCATTTCTATGGTTTCTGTCTTTTTGTTAAAGTTCTCACTGAGTTCATTGAGCATCTTTAATAACTGTTGTTTTGAACTCTGCATCTGGTAAGTTGTCTCCATTGTGTTTAGTTCTTATTCTGGAATTCTGTTCTGTTCTTTTATTTGGTTCATGTTTCTTTGTCACCTCATTTTGCCTGCCTTTCTGTGTCTGTTTCTATGTGCCTTGGTCTTGGTAGTGGCATTATGTAGTAGGTGTCCTGTGGGGCTCAGTGGTGCTATCTTCTCAGTGGTAACCTGAACCAGATGCTCCTGGTTTGTCTCTTGTATAGGATCTGTGTGACCTCCTGTTGTAGTTGAGCTTTGATTTTTGTTATCAGGTCAGCTGGAAGGATTGACCCTCAGGCTGATTGCCTGTGAGGAACGGCTTGACTCCAGTGAAGGAGCTATTTTGCAAGGGCTGACCCAACACCGCAGGATTTGCGTTGGCAGGGCTCTTGTGCCTGTCGCGTCTGCCCTTTATGCATGCTGCTTGTGATGGTGGGGGGCAGTGCCACGGTGTGGTCTGAAGCGGGCCACCTGGTGTGTTGGTTATGGAGCCTCTTGGAAAGCACTCTGGTGTATGGCAAGGTCAGTCATTGCTTGTGCCCTGCTGTTGGCCACCAGACTAAAGCTACAAACTGATCTGCAGATGGTTGCCACTAGTGCTGGGCTTGGAGGCAGCTGGAAGAGTCTAAACTTCTAAACGAGGCTGGCTGCAGTTTACGCCTGACTTAGAGCTGCTTAGTGAGAGGTATGGGAGTCACTGAGCCCAGATGCTGCTTGTTAGGCATTTGTAAACCCTTGAGAGATTTTCGGAAAGTCCCTAGCATGAGCCAAGACCTGCCATTTGTATGGAAGGGCCACTAAAAGCAACTGGGGTGGACAGCAAATTTGGTGGGGTGGGATCTCAGGGAATTATGGTGTTAACCAGGCAATGGAGCCTCGGATATGGTACCCGCTGGCTCTGTGGGGAGAGGGTTCAGCAAAGGAACAATGGCCTCTGCCAGCACTTGTGCATGGGAAAAAGCTTCCCCTCCTTCCCTCACCCAAAGCCAGACAATTCAATTCCCCCTTGGTGCTGTTTGAGCTGGAGCTCAGAGAGAGTCCATCAGAGTAAGTCCATGCTCTGGCTCTTGAAGAGGAATGCCTGAGACTCCAGAAGCCCTTTATCTCAGCCACAGTCTTCACTGGTTTTCACAGCCAGAAGTTATGGGGACTTCTCTTCCCAGCACTGGAACCTTGAGATGGGTAGCCTGGTGTTGGGCTGGGACCTTGCACTCCCCAGTGTGGATCTCTGCAGCCGAGATATCCGTCCTCATTTTTACCCGCCACAGAAGGGTATGGGACCGGCTTGTTTTGGTCTCTGCCTCTCCTGCCATTCTCAACATGGCTTCTTATGTGTTGGGAACCGCCCTGACTGGTATCAGAAGCTGAAACCCCCACCTAGGCTAAGGCTAAGGGAACACCCTTGGAACCCTAAGCCAGCAAGGAGACAAAAGCTTATCTCCCTGGCAGGAATGCTGCTTCTGCTGCTTTATTCATAACTGAACCCCAAAAAGCTTGGTCGGTTAGCCAAAGATAGGCAAGATTCCCCAAGGAGGGAATGACCTAAGACAGGCACGATCACTTTGGGAGCCCCCCCAAAAGAAGGACTTGGGGGGCTGCAGCAAAAGGGGGTGATGGACCCTCACTCCTCAGCTTTGAAAAAGCCTGGGTTCTCATCGTCTGGGAGAAAAATCTCCTTATCTCTTGGTTACCTTAGTTCCCTTGCTCCACCTAAGCCTGAAACAATGACAGGGTGGTGCAGCTCTGTGCTGAAAAGGGTGGATTCCCTGGGTGATCAGGCCTAAGAAAGAATATGTAAATTACTGTGAAACCTTCTTTGTTTAGAATGCTCTCAGTTGAATGAGAGGGGTCCAAGTAGGAAGTTATGTTCCTCAAAGTCTTACAGCTCTTTGACCCCGACTCAAAATAGACCAGCAGGGTTCCTTGTTTTCTATGGTTCCTTACTTCCCCCTAATGAGTACTGTACTTTACCTGAATTATTATGCAAAATGAGCCCAATAAAAGCAGGTATGGACTGTAAATCGGTGCGCTCCCCACTAGAGGGGTTGGCCATTTCATCCCTACTTCCCCACAGAAACTAGTTTGTCTCTGTGCATGTTATTTCTCGCGTGTTTTCGTCGAGCCATCCGTAGAGTTCCGTGATCACTGCTGGCCGGTGACCCACGCAACACTTCTGTATATTTCATAGTTAGAGAACTTCTGTTCAGCTGGTCTTCAGGCAGTTGTCAACAATGGTTGTTCTGCAGTGTAGTTGTATTTTTGATGTGGTAGTGGGAGGAGGTTTATCTACTCTGCCATCTTGACCAGTGCTGACTTCAGTGTTAATGGCAGGTTCAAACAGTTAAATGAGCTCCAGTCAGACTCCCTCCTTGTTCTAAGCCTACTGTAAACATGGGTTGTTTGCATGGTTCTGATCAGTTGAGTTGGGAATGATATCCTTTGTAAGTATGAGAAAACTGGAAAGGCATTTTTCGTGGGGTTGATTGTTGTAATCTGATCAACAAGACTTTCTTTCTATGAGCTACCTATTGATGTAGAGCAGTTGCTTTCCTAAAAGCTTCACTGTCTAGTGGATTTTATTTGCATGTGTGCCCTTGGCCCCTGCTTGGGAGTTAAACTGAGGTGCTAACTCAACTCAGGAAAAACAAATGTTTTAAGCCTTCAAGACCAGCTTTCCCAAAGCTATAGAAATATATTGTTATAACAACCCAGTCACCTTGCCATTTGGATCATCTAAAATTTAATGTGCATAGTAGGATGTTATATGCTTCTAAACAGGGGGTCTTTAGATGAATGGCCTTTAAATTAATTCTCTTGACTGAATAATTCAGCTCATGTATACACTTCAGTAGGTTTCTGGACAGAGAGAGTGACAAGTCTTCCCTTTCCCATTGCCATCCCACCTCCCCCCCAAAGACAGCTTCTATCAGTAGTTCCTTGTCACTTCTTCCAGAGACTGTTTTTTAGCATTCATAAACCACTTCCACATGTATATATTTTCCCCCATTTTTGCAAAAATGGTAGCATACCACACACATGGTCTTTACCTTGTTGTTGGAGTGAGTGTTTTAAATTGGATTTGATTTTCCAGGTGTTTGTGAATGTGCCACCTGAGGCAGTGTGAGCGTACTTAACACACTGTGTATCAACTCCTCTGTCACAGAATCATCTTTATCCTTAAGTGTAGCTGAAGCTTCAAACAGACTGTGTCATCTTGTGGAGGAGCTTCATTCCACAGAACTCTCCCAGCTGCCACAGATGACAATAAGTCTACCAAGGCATGATCTGCTTGGGAGGAAAGGCTGACCAGTCTCTCAGAGGAGAAAGGTGTCAAGCCTCTCTCTCACTGAGCTTTTATTTGGTTTAGTTTGCATAGGGATGCATATCAAAGAGAGGAGGTATGGCTTCCAGATAACATTTCTGGGATGACGTGGGTCCTTTGGGTCAGGGTCTGGTAGACGGGGTGATGCCAGTCAACTGTAAAACCTTGGGAAACAAACTCATTTCATGCTTGGACACTAACATTTAAACTGAATACATTCTTAGCCAAAGCAGGTTTCACAGGATTTAATGCATTCTTTCTTAGGCCTGATTGCCTAAGAAACCACTGAGGACCACCAGTTCTGACACAGGGCTGCACCCCCCTTTGGCATTGTTTCAGGCTTGAATCAGGCAAGGGAAGCAAGGCAGCCAAGAGATTTGGAGACTTTTTACAGACAGAATGAGGACTCAGGGTATGATAAAGCTGAGGGGTGAGCATCTTTTGTTCCTCCTCCATAATCCCCTAAGTCCTCCCCTGATGGCCCCTTCATGACTGTACCTGTCTTAGGTTGTTCCTTTCTTGAGGAGTCTTACCCATCATTGACTATCCAGCCATCCTCCAGGGGCCAAGCAGGGTGAATGAAGTAAAGGCAGCAGGGGCTCTCTTGCAGGGAAGATAAGTTTTGTCTCCTTAGTGGCTTATGGTCCCAAGGTCCCCTAGCTGTGGGGCCTTTTCGCCTGCTGGTGGCGTTACAGCTCCTGAAACCAGGCAGGATGGTTCCCAACATCATCTGGCATAAGATTCTTATTAATTTACAGTGGTTTTTGTGACAAGACACTAAACCCATAGCTTGGAGTAATAAGTAATATTTTTTAGTAAACGTGATTTGTTCCTTAATAGGTGCCCATTTTTGCTTGTCATCTTTTCTTTTTTCTTTAGATGCCCATTTGCTATATTTCTCCCTTTTTTGTTTTCCAACAGGGTATTTTCTATGTGTCTTCTGTTTTAGCAATAATCACTTAAATTATTGTAGCTGTGTTAAATTATCTTGAAATTTCAGTGTTAGATAAGATCAGAGAAGCTACTTGAGGTCAGGAAGGGTAAGTTTTAAAAGTCTAAAAACCCTATACAGTTAACTTACCCTGGATATTTAGGGTACATTTTCCTTTTTTCCCTGATTAGTAAAGCAAATTTGGCAACCTCTTTCCTTTTCTTTGTAGTTGCTTGTGTATTTGTGAGGTCTGGGGATCTCTTTTCCTGGATCCCCAAAATGTTGCCTTTAATTTTGTCTTTTCTTTTTTCCTAAAAGTCTCACATTCAATTTTCAGAGATGAAATATTCTTTTAGCTCTTTTATCAGCCTTATAAATGTGAATTACTTATTCAAACATTCTCTTTTATTTCACAGTAACTATTAGATGATATTAGGTAATTAATACAGGAAAACAAAATTAAACAACAGTTGAATCAAAATTCTTCTAGCTTCTTAGGCTAAATGTTCTCCTGTCTCCTGAAGGCCTGGCTGGTAGAACTAACTGTTCTTATGATAGTCTTCTAACGATGGCATAATGAGAAGTTTCTCTTCCCTTTCCTTTTATTGTTTTAATGTGTGATTTGGAACCCAGCAAGTGGTTTTATCATTCATTCCTTCTTGGAAGCCCTTCTTTTATGTAGATCCAACTTTCTGATCTTTATCACTAGGGCCCTGTTTCATGTTTGTGTTATAAAAATGCTATAAGCTTGAAATATTTTTAGTGTTCTTGTTAGTCTCTCCTCTTCACTTTGGGCCTTTCCCAAGCATTCCTCAGAGAGAGTCTGTGTCTTGCATTTCTTTGGACTGTGACCCACACTTATGGTAGTAGACCATAAATTTTGATGTGATGGTAAATTGTGGGAGAGGGATAGCATTCTCTAATCTCTCAGGAAGTCTTAATATTTAGTGAGCATCAGGGCTGTGGCCTTCACAAGTGTTTCTGACTCTCCTCCAGGGATATGCTTCTCTCAGATCTTCATACTCCTTTCCCTGGCTGCAGCATTGCCAACATAGTTCCTTGAAGCCCTATTCTCTGTTGATATATACGTTCTCCCCGCTCACCCTCTTACATAAGAAACCAAGGATGTAGGGGTCTTATTCTCTTAGCTGGAATAAGTTTTTAGAATTGCACTCTGACCCAGTTCTTTTTCCTAGAGAGTAACCTTCTGTCATTAGAAAGCTCTCGATATGTTTCAAAATGGTTCATGTCTGCCAATTGCCCCTCCCCCAATCCCTCCAGCCACTAGGGTACCTTTCTTCATCCTCACATGAGAACCTTCAGTGGTTCCTGGAGGGAAAGCTTATAAGTCTGCAGTTCCTAGGATGTCCCCACTCAACTAGTCACATGCAGCCTCCAGCAATTTGTCAAAATTACTGTTTAAGTCTTCTTACCGTTCTATGGCTTCTATGACAGGTAAGCATATCTCAGTTGCTATATGTCCTGTATGGCTCTGGATGTGCCTGTCTCTCCAAATTTCACAGTAACAGCCTTGCAACCTTAGTTCTATGATGAGTCCAAGAAAAGCTGTTGATGTCCAATTTGTCCTGACCTATCTTATTATAAGTATAGGAGTGATGACTTCTGGAAGACTCTTCCCTTCATCTTACCATCTTATATAATTATGGTACATGTCTTAATACTAAAAAATTATATTGGTATTGTTAGGTAGAAGTTAGAAAATGTGGAAGAGGTTTAGGAGAAGGTCCATAGTACTTAAAGAAAAAGCTCATTAATAACATTAATTAAGTGCTCTATAATCACATAACTGTTTTGCAACAGATAACCAGGTGTGGTCTGGAGGAAAATGACCCTGGGAACACACCCCTACATGTGCCTTTGTTTAGGTGGTCATGTCCTCTGTGGGAAAGCATGCTTAGACAGCACCACTTTTATCTGCCAATCAGTATGTGACTCATAAGCCTGCAGTGTCTGCGGAATTATGAATGAGATAAATAAAATCACAGGGACTACTGAGTCCTGTGGAGGAAAAAGGATGGTGTGACTTCTCCCTCAAGGGGAGAGCAAGCTTTGGAGCACCTCGGCCACCCTCTCAAGAGGAGAGTGCCCCAACC
This sequence comes from Phyllostomus hastatus, assembly GCF_019186645.2. Taxonomy (NCBI): domain Eukaryota; kingdom Metazoa; phylum Chordata; class Mammalia; order Chiroptera; family Phyllostomidae; genus Phyllostomus; species Phyllostomus hastatus. Next base: position 3,997,391 of record NW_025333706.1, read on the forward strand.
CTTGCCTCGAGAAACTTTTATTGGATTCAATTTGCATAGGAATATAGGGTATATACCTAAAGCTCATTAATTGTTATCAGGAAGTAAGGATGAAACCATAGATAACATACAAAGAACTTGGAGGGCCTATTTTGAGTCAGGGCCAGATAGTCAAATGGCCATAAAACTTTGGGGAACAAACTCACTTCCTGCTTGGGCCCTTATCATTTAGTTGAGAGCGTTCTAAACAAAGCAGGTTTCACAGGATTTTATATATTCTATCTTAGGCCTGCTCATCCTAGGGGACCCTCCCTTTCCAACACAGGGCTGCACCCACCATGGGCATTGTTTCAGGCTTAAGCCAGGCAGGGGAAGTAAGGCAGCCAAGAGATTAGGGACTTCTGGACAACAGAATGAGGACTCAGGCTCTGTCAAAGCCAAGGGGCAAGGGTCCATCACCCCTTTTCTGTAGACACCCAAGTCCTTCCCCGGGTACCCCATGATCGTGCCTGTCTTAGGTCATCCCTCCCTTGAGGAATCTTACCTGTCATTGGCTAAGCAATCAAGCATTGGGGGGCCAGGCAGGGTGAAGTAAAAGAGGCAGTGTTGGCACCCCTGCCAGGGAGATAAGCTTTGTCTCCTTAGTGGCTTATGGTCCAAAGGTCACTCACTCAGCCTCAGCCATGGGGGGGATTACAGCTCCTAAAACCAGGCAGGGTTCCCAACAAGTATGTAACTCCCATTTCCTAATATCATTCTCACCCTCACCCCACCCCACAAACTGTCTTTAATCCTCAGGTCAAGAGACCTGATGCCTTTACCTTTGTGTATGACTGTGCCTCTCTTGCCACCCCAGCAAGGCTGGCAAGGCTGGCAAGACTGGTTCTCTTCCTTGAAAACATATTATCAGTTAATTCTGCTTGCATATTAATCAACTTCCTGAACTGCAAATCTTTACTGTGTCAGCAATAAGAATTGAGTTTTCTGACAATCTTTCTGGTGTCATGACCCAGATTGAACCCTTTGTCTCCAGCCATTTAGAACACAGTGAGTATGGTCTTGTTACAGAACACAACAAGGGGGGGCCTGGGACAATATACTATTATTGAAAGAAGGCCCCGGGTCTGTTATGTCTGCTGCCCTAGGAAAGACATCTCTCAATGCCAGAGATTCGTGAAAAGGAAAGGAAATGTTTATTTAATGCTATACAGACTTCAAGTAGTGACCTAATGTCTTCATCAAAAATCCTAAAGTCCCTTAAAACACCCACAAACAGACACAGTCCTTCCTTCCTTCCCCCTTTGCCCAGTCCAGAGTACCGTATCTCAGGAAAGGAAATAGAAGTCCATGGCTCAGGCAGTCCTCTGGTTCTTAGTTAGTCCTCCATCTCGACTGGGAGACCTCCCTGGGTTCCCAGCACCCTCGGCTGAGTCGCCGGGATCTCTGCTAAAACCAGGTGGTGGTTCCCCTTCTAAAGTTGTGGGGGTCCCCTCTCTGTCAAGGCCGCGTGGTTCTCCTCCTCAGGGCTGCGGGAGTCTCCACTCTGTCAAGGCCGCGTGGTTCTCTCTCCTAAAGCAGCACGGTTCTCCCTCAATGGCTGAAGTCCTTCCTATTCTGCTAAAGCCACATGTTGTCTCTCCTAATGGCCGCCAAGTCTGGGTTTTAAATCCCCGCGGCCAGTCTTCCTCTGCAGCCTCATTTCCGACTCCTCCCACACTCGGCTTCACATGCCAGAACTCATATCCTTCCAGCTTTACTGGGCTGCCATCATGAGTCTGGGCAGTTGTGGCCCCATGTCCTGGAGCCAATCTTCTCCGAGCTCCCACACAGGCGCTGTAGCTTGGGGGATCTGCCCCCAGTCACGTCTTGGTGGGGAAGTTACTTCCATTACCCTGGCTCAGAGATGATCACAGCTATTTAACATATCTAAGCGACCAGCCAAAGGCTATAGATATGTTAAATGACCACACCAGAGGGTAGCTGCAAGGCTGTTGCTATGCAAAACAGCTCTCAATGGCCCTGCTCCATTTGTCCCTTCCCCCAACCCACACCGTGGGCGGGGGGAGGGTGGAGACATCTTAAAATCTCCTGGACACCTTAAGTTCTGGACCCCATTTCAAATGCCCATTTGGGGTTCCCCCCTCTTGGCTGCACCCTGTAACAGTCTCAACTGGCAATATTTTCTTGCCTTTTTCACCTTTGGGGTTAAATAGGAGATGTGGGCAAGGGTTATTCAAGCATGCTAGGCCTGTGTTTGGAGGCCAAAAGAGGATAAACTCTAAAATGAGTACTTTGGTTCCCTGGGGCTCTGAAAATTGAAATGGTATTTCTCCCCTCTGGTTAAGTTCTAGGGCCTCCCTTTGTGAGTGGGGACTCAGAGAGGTGTCTGTGGTTTAATCTCTAAGACACATAAGGGCCTCATAGGTAACTCCCATTGTTACAAGGTGCAGCCAAGAGGGGAGACCCCAAATGGGCATTTGAAATGGGGTCCAGAACTTAAGGTGTCCAGGAGATTTTAAGATGTCTCCACCCTCCCTCCACCACGGTGTGGGTTGGGGGAAGGGACAAATGGAGCAGGGCCATTGAGAGCTGTTTTGCATAGCAACAGCCTTGCAGCTACCCTCTGGTGTGGTCATTTAACATATCTATAGCCTTTGGCTGGTCGCTTAGATATGTTAAATAGCTGTGATCATCTCTGAGCCAGGGGAATGGAAGTAACTTCCCCACCAAGACGTGACTGGGGGCAGATCCCCCAAGCTACAGCGCCTGTGTGGGAGCTCGGAGAAGATTGGCTCCAGGACATGGGGCCACAACTGCCCAGACTCATGATGGCAGCCCAGTAAAGCTGGAAGGATATGAGTTCTGGCATGTGAAGCCGAGTGTGGGAGGAGTCGGAAATGAGGCTGCAGAGGAAGACTGGCCGCGGGGATTTAAAACCCAGACTTGGCGGCCATTAGGAAGGAGAACCGTGCTGCTTTAGGAGAGAGAGCCACACAGCTTTAGCAGAGTGGAGACTCCCGCATCCCAGAGAGGGAGAACCATGCGGTTTTGGCAGAGTGGGGACTCTCCCCTTCCCACAGCCCTGAGGAGGAGAGCCACGTGGCCTTGACAGAGTAGAGACTCCCATGGTCCTGGTAGAGAGGACCACGTGCCTGTGCCAGAGCGGGGACCCCCACAGCTTTAGAAGGGGAACCACCACCTGGTTTTAGCAGAGATCCCGGCGACTCAGCCGAGGGTGCTGGGAACCCAGGGAGGTCTCCCAGTCGAGATGGAGTATTAACTGGGAAGAACCAAAGGACTGCCTGAGCCATGGACTTCTATTTCCTTTCCTGAGATACGGTACTCTGGACTGGGCAAAGGGGGAAGGAAGGAAGGACTGTGTGTGTTGTGGGTGTTTTGGGGGACTTTGGGATTTTTGATAAAGACATTAGGTCACTACTTGAAGTCTGTATAGCATTAAATAAACATTTCCTTTCCTTTTCACGAATCTCTGGCATTGAGAGATGTCTTTCCTAGGGCAGCGGACATAACGGCCCCGGGGCCTTCTTTCAATAATAGTATATTGTCTCAGGCCCCCCTTGTTCTGTTCTGTAACACCATCACTGAAATATAAATTTGGTTCATACAGGGACTTGCAATATAAGGGTTGGTCACCCAGCACTCTGAGCCCCCCGGCTGTTTTAGACAGTCAAGGAGAAACCAAAACACATAAGAAAGTTAGGAATGATCAAAGTTGTAACAGCTTTTGGGAACCCCACTCACAAGCAGCATAGTCAGACCCACTACACAAATTCCCTAGGTTTTTTGTTTTTCTGCCTCTAAAACATGGCCAAAGGAACAATAAGTTTAAATCATTGGCCTGTTGTAAGTCTGCTGCATCTCTCCACCCCAGGTGGCTTCTGGCAACTTACTCTGCATCTGAATACCCCTAGCTGTAGAAGCTGCAAATAGGGACAATGTTGTATATAACAGGTGAGTATCTTGCTCTCTGCAGGCATGGTTCAAGCATTTAAAAGCCACTAGGCACTCACCACTAGAATAAACCTGTGACAGGATAAGCTGTCACAGCAGGACCAGGTCATGGAAGACCAAAGGAAGAGACACTGGGCCCCCTGCCAGTCACAAGCAAAAATCCATGTAATGAGGCACATTGTAAAACCAGTTACCTCTGCATGCATCCCCCACTTAGGTTTATTCCTTGAGAAAAGGAGGAAAGATTTTAACCTGGCTTCAGCAGAAAATCCTGGCCTTTCTAAGATCTTTATTCTAACCATGTCTTCTCATTCAAATTGCCTTGCTTGTCTTCAACTTTCCTTTTTATATATAGCTCCTCAAACAGTTTTCTGTCTGCTTAATTTACATCTCTTCACTGTCCCCCTCACCCACTGAAGTCTATCCTGTATAAAGGATCCTCTATCCTGCAGAAAGGGTAATTGTGTTTGTTTTCCAGCTGGGAAGCACTCTAATCCCCTAAGAGCTTGCTCTTTTAACCACAATTACCAGAAATGGGTGCCGTTATTTCTCCCCTCTTGTCTCTACAAACATTGCTTGCATCACCACTGGCCAGAAGCTATCAATAGATGACTCCTCATACTTCGTGGCTAGTTATGGCCCCACCTAATGTTGTTTCATCATATTGAATCTAAGGTTCTTAGACTCTTTACCAGCCTAATCCAAGCCCTTCATTCAACTTGTTTTGAATTGGGCTCATCCTGCTGTGCACGTTAAGTGGGAACAAGAGACCTTTTGCATGTACGAAAAGGGAGATCTCACTCCCCTCCCTGACTGTAAAACTAAAAAAAAAAAGTGAGGAGATAACTATTACCTCCTGGAGACCTGGGAGTCACTGAAGTCCTGGGAATAAGGCAGTTAAGGTGAGTCTGAAACTCTGCAGATTGTGGAAGTAGCAGGGGTTTCTGCCTCTCCTCAAAGTGGTGGTGGTGTGGGGGGAAGGGCACTTTGAAACTTAAGCTGCTTTTCCTCCCAAGCCTGATATCTCTGCCACTTGTCCTCCAGTCTCCTTAAAGCTGTCAAGGGCAAAAATAAGAATTATCTCAAATGTTTGTTTAGGATCATGTGGTCTGAAAAAATATTTGATATTAATTAAAGCTGGTTTAATATCTTTTGATTTGGACTCTGGCTAGCAGTGTTTGAGGTGTTGTGGATGCAATGAACAAATTCACATGGACTACAGAAGTACTGTGGAGAAAAGAGATGGCATGGCCACTCTAAGTGAGAGCATGCACTGACCCTTGCCTGGACAAGCTTTTATTGCTTTCTGGGAGCATTACATCAAGGAAGGTCATTATTCATTATGCTCAGGTTTGCTTTAAGTGATTACTTCTTACAGATAACAAAGAAAAGAATATTACAAATGCAAGGGAAAGATAAAAAGTGATTGATCTGGTTACATTCCTTCCTTGGAATGGCTTAGCACAGACTTTAAGGAGTTACTTCAAAGATATACATTAAATATCTGCTGTCTTAACTCAGGGTGAGGGAGTCTTAGCAAAAACAAGCCTCAAAGCAACCTATATATAATGCAGGCCTGGTCCCCCATGGGAAAGCTGATCCTGTGTGCCACCTTGTGCCTGTCAGTTTTCTGAACCTGGGCTGAGCTACATTCACCATTGCCATGTGGACTGGTTCCCTATAATATTTTAAAGTTATTAACATAGGATATATTTATTTGGTCTGGGTTTGTAGGAATGTAACAGGGTGCAGCCAGAGTCCCCCAAAGAAGGTTTGTACTGGGGTCCAGAACTCAGGGTGTCCAGGAAATATAGAAATATAGGATATTTCTATAGCTGGGGGAAGGGGCATATGGAACAGGACCATTGAGAGATATTTTGCAGGCCAAATTCAAACCTGATATGCAAAACCTGTTATTTTGTATATCAATGACAGCAGACTAGTCTTCCAGCCAGAATGGTGCCAGAAGGTATGCATAACTTTGACTCATGACATAACTGGGAGGCAGCTCCCCCTGCTTACAGCACCTATGTGAGAGCTTGGAGATGGTTTGCTCCATGCCTCGGGTCCATGCCTGCCCAGACTTACTATGGCAGCCCAGAAAGGCTGAAAACTGTGGAAATGCTAAAAGGTGTAGCTAATTGTGGGAGGACTTGGAAATGGGGTTACAGAGGAGGTTCCAGGCTGGGCTTTGAAGTAAAGGCAGGCCCCCACAAGGGAGTAGAGACAATGCAGGACAGTGAGAGAGGACAATGTGAGACAATGCAAGGAAGGAAAGGAATGAAAATATTCTCACTGGTGGGCCATAAGAAGGTGCCATGTGATATTGGATTAAGAACTGGAGATTGTAGTGACACAGCTGATGGTGCCAGGAACAGCAGAAAACCAGCCCAGTTGAGCATGGATGACTGAGAGGAACCTGGAGAAGTGAGCTGCAGCCTTCTGTTCTTTTTATTCTGGAGGGTGGTACTTCTGATTGGCATGTTCTGAGACTGGCCTGCCAGGGAAAAATGGGGAAGGAAGGACTGTGTGTTTGGGGGTGTTTCAAGGGACTTTGGGATTAATGGCAACATTCTGTCATTACCCTACACCTGTATAACTTTTGAATAAATAGTTATTCAAAAGTTTTCACCAAACTTTGGCATTGAGAGCCACAATTCCTAAGGGTGGCAGGCAAAGAATCAGTGCAGAAAGATTCCCCCATGGGTCCATTTTTTTAAATTTTTATTTTATTGTTTTTAAAGATTTTATTTATTTATTTTTAGAGAGGGAAGGGAGGGAGAAAGAGAGAGAGAGAGAATCATCAATGTGCAGTTGCTGGGGGCCATGGCCTGCAACCCAGGTATGTGGGACTTAGTCAGCACAACCTGACTAAGAATCAAACCTGTGACACTTTGGTTCTCAGCCCAAGCTCAATCCACTGAGCTACGCCAGCCAGACAGGTCCATTCCATAATAGGAATAGTTTCATTTATTTATCTTTATTACAAAATCTGTCAGTAAAATGGTAGTAATTAACTTCAAAAATCTCATAAAGTTGTTTTCCTCAGGTGCCTCCTGCAAACTTTTTCAAATCATATCCACTTTCTAAAGTATCTTGAAAGGGCAGACAAGTTATCCTTTGTGTGCCTTTGAGAGACAGAGGGGACAAAGTCAGGTTTGCAACTTGCCCCTCTGGTTCTTCACTCATTGTTACTGGATTAGTCAATTTAATCTAGGCATACAATCTTATCAGAACATGTGGTTAATGACTCACTTGGTCCCAGCATTATAGATTCTAGCAGGAATCCAGCTCATAAAACTCCCTCCAGCAAGCAGTCTGGATTCAATAGGACAGAGTTTTCGCCTCTGCTATGCTATGTTTGTATCTAGGCTGTGTATGACTCCACTCTTCCTATTTTCCCTTTTAGCCTTCTATAATTTCCTCCCAGCTCCTCATTGAACCTTTTTAGCTCCTTCTTCTGGTCAAGACTTTTTGGCTTCCAGAAGAATGTGGGAACTACCAAGACTCTTCCTACTATTGGCAATCAACACCCAGAAAGAGGGAGGAGTAGTGTTGCCACTGTCTCTGATAACTCCCTAGAAGACCAGTCTTGCCACTACCCATCCCTCACCCCCAGAGGAAGACTTGCCTTTACCTCTGTATTCCAGATTTTGGGACATGAGAACTGGGAAGATTAGACCCTGGGACACCAAGCTCTCTAATCTTACGGTGTTTTTCCCACTTCTGGATGGGAACTCTAGAACCCATTCCTGCTGGTGTCCTCTTAAGAAGTATCTTTTCTAATTGGTCACAGTTTGATCCTTAAAATTTAAAGAAAAAACAACTAATCTCTTTTTATAACAGTTTAGTCCCAATGTCAATTAGGTGATGGGGAGGTTTGGCCACATAATGTAACCCTAAATTATAACACAGTTCTACAACCCAACCTTTTTTGTAAACATATTAGAAAATGGTCAAAAATTCCTTAGACACAAGCATTTTTTAATTTGAGAGGCCTTGGGAATTTATGTGAAAAGTGTAAACTTAGCCTTATTAGTGCCCGCTTACTGATTCATTCTCCAATCCCCAAACACTCCTGGAATCAACCACAGCCCCAGAGATCCCTTTCACTGCCTTCTTCACTACCCCATACCTGGTGGGACAAGCACAACCAGGTACCTGCTTTTCCAGTTCTTAAAACGGCTCCTACAACTACGCTCTTGCCCATGATAGAAACAGCAAGAGATTTTGGACCCCATGTAATATGCCAACCTTTCTCACTCATTGAGCTCAGGCAAATAAAAGCTGACCTTGGGAACTATTCAGACAAGCTGGACACATATACAGATGCTCTCCAGCACATATATTTTAGGATATGATCTGCCCTGGAAAGATGTGATGGTAGTTCTGGGACAAACTTTATCAGATATTGAATGAGAGAAAATAATTATGGAGGCCAGAAAGTTTGCTAACAATTTACAAATGTTTGAGAACAAATACCCATTAAGAAAAACAGCAGTCCCACCCATGGACCCTGAGTGGGATTATAATAGCAATTTCACAGAAGTAGGAGAGACACCATTTCTTAGAGACTCAAGGCAGGCCACCAAAAGGCCATTAATTACTACAAGGTGTCTGCCATTACCTAAGGCCTACTTTCCTAAAAAGTCTGATGGAAGCTCTCATTAAACACACTAATCTAGATCTAGAGTCTTATGACAGACAAGTTATATTAAAGAGTAAATTTTTAACCCAATCAGCTTCTAACATCAGGAAAAAATTACAAAACCTTTTTCAGGGGCCTGGTGTTTCCTTGGATGAAATGGTGACTACAGCCGATGCAGTCTTTTACAATCACAGCCAGGAATGGGAGGTCAGGGCTCAAGAGTGGGGAAAACAGGAGACTAGGCACACCCAAGTTTTAGTGCGCTTGCAGAACATTTACAGTCACATCTTGGAGGCCCTGACTGGCTTGCTGCAAAAGACACTAAGTGTGACTGACATTTGCCTAAATGTGGGGCATTGGGCAAAGAAGTATCCTAATCATAATAAGCCTGCTCAAATGCCCTGCTACCAATGCAAGGCTGCAGCACATTTGGTAGCTCTCTGTTGGGCCAAAGGGCCCTCAAGCCTGAGGCTGCCACTGCCCTGAGATGGTACTCAAGACTGAAGATGCCTACCCCAGTCATCCCCACCTCAAGAGGTCATCATTACTGAACTGGAGCCTATGGTATGCATGGATATGGCAGTTAAGACAATAGCCTTCTTGTTAGATACTCGGGCCACCTACTCTGTCCTTGTCTCCTTCGCCGGACACCTTTCCTCCTAAACTTGCACTGTCCTGGGTATGGCAGGAAAGCCCACCACTAGAAACTTCACCAAAACTTATTTCATTCATTATTTTCTCATGAGTCCCAGAATGCCCAACCCCACTACTTGGAAAAGACCTTCAATTAAAGTGAAAGTGTGTTTAGCAGTAGAGGAACCTATGCTTTTAATTGGTCATGAAATGTGTTCATAAAAGTCAACCTAAGGAATGCTGGCTGCTTACTTTTTGTTTATCATTGAAAATTGAGGTTTTTAAGAGTTAAAAGTTCAGATTAAGTTTGAAAGAAAGTGTACAGTTTTAGTAATAGAAGGCATGGACATAGAAATGCAATTTTAAAGGACAAGGATTGAAAGTAAGTTATTCTGGAACTTCCAGCCAAGATGGGTGCATAGGTAGATACACTTTGCCTCCTTGCATAACTGAAAGAAGGACAATAACACATTTAAAAACAAAAAATAAACATAACTGCCAGAACATTGAACTGTATAGAAGTCCAAAGGAGTTAAAGAAGAAACATTCATTCAGACTGGTAAGAGGGGTAGACACAGGCAGCCAGGGTGGAGAGGATGCCTGGCAAGGCAGTGGCTGCAGGATTGGGAGGGCAAGGTGATTATGAGTGAACCCACATTCATGTGCAGATAAACTGGGAGGAACAACTGGGGAGCAAGACAAACCATGCAACCTGGGGTTTCAGTGTGGTGAAATAAAGCCTTAGAAACTCTGGCTATAAAAATCTGTGGTGGTTGCAACAGCAGGAGAAACTCCCAGCCTCAAAGGAGAGATCATTGGAGAGACCACAGGGTCCTAGAACATACACAAACCCACCTACCCGGGAATCAGCACCAGAATGGCCCAATTGCTTGTGGGTATCAGGGGAAGTAATTGAAAGCTGGCCAAGAGCTGAGCAAGTTGCATTGTTCCCTTCTGCACCCCTCCCCCACATACAGCACCACAATGCAGCAAAGTGAGTTGCCTCACACTGGTGAACACCTATGGCTCTGCCCATTACAACATAACAGGAGTGTTGAGACAAAAAAATATGGCCCAAATGAAAGAACAGATCAAAGCTCCAAAAATAGAACTCATCAATGAGGTAATCAGGATGCTCACAGAAATGGTTGAGTATGGTATCAAAACAGAGGAAAAAGTGAAGGCTAGGCAAAGTGAAATAAAGGAAAATATATAGGGAAGCAACAGTGAAGGGAAGGAAACTGGGACTCAAATCAGTGATTTGGAGCAGGAGGAAGACATAAACACTCAACCAGAAAGGAATGAAGGAACAAGAAATCAAAAAAATGAGGAGAGGCTTAGGGAGCCCAGGGGCAACTTCAAAGTTCCAACATCCTAAGCATAGGGGTGCCAGAGAAGGAGTAGAAGAGCAAGAAATAGAAAACTTATTTGAACCAATAAGGAAGGAGAAATTTTCCAATCTGGCAAAGCAAATCAACTTCCAGGAAACTCAGAGAGTCCCAGAGAAGTTGGTTCCAAGGAAGCACACACCAAGGCATATCATAATTAAGTTACCTGAGATTAAAGATAAGGAGAGAATCTTAAAAGCAGTAAGAGACAAGGGGATAGTTACCTACAGAGAAGTTCCCATAAGACTTTCAGCTGATTTCTCAAAAGAAACTTCACAGGCAAGAAGGGGATGGAAAGAAGTGTTCAAAGTCATGAAAGACAAAGACCTACATCCAAGATGACTCTATCCAGCAAAGCTATCATTTAGAATGGAAGGGCAGATAAAGTGCTTCCCAGATAAGGTCAAATTCAAGGAATTCATCATCACCAAACTGTTATTATATGAAATGTTAAAGGAACTTATCTAAGAAAAAGAAAATCAAAACTATGAACAGTAAAATGATAACAAACTCAAAACTCTCAACAAGTGAACCTAAAGCAAACACAAAAACAAAAACAAACTAAGCAAATAACTAGAACAGGATCAGAATCACAGAAATGGAGGTCACATGGAGGTTTATCAGAAGGGAGTGGGAGCAGGTTAATGGGGGAAAAGGCACAGCGAGGAAGAAGCATGTATGGTAGGTAGAAAATAGACAGGGGAAGGTTAAGAATAGTATGGGAAATATAGAAGCCAAAGAAATTATATGTATGACCCATGGACATGAACTAAGTGGGGTGGGAATGCAGGTGGGGAGAAGGTGCAGGGTGGAGGGGAATAAAGGAGAAAAAAATGAGACAACTGTAATAGCATAATCAATAAAATATATATATTTAAAATATTTAAAAAATAAATAAAATGAGTCCTAAGGGCTTCATAAGAAATGAACTTGTGACTCTAGAGCAAGCACTGAACAGGATTAGGTTTTAGATGGGGTTTATTTTTTGTAAGAAAGCTAAATTAGGATTTTGAAGAATATGATACAGTGAGAAAGTAAGTCACTTAAGATATTGAATGGTACCAAATTCTTTTTTTTTGCATCTAAGGTGATCACTGGATTTTTCTCCTTTAATCTGTTAACATGATTTGTAACATTTTTTTTTCAATATGGAAACAACCTTTCCTTCATACAATAAAACTCTGTAATGATTTTTGTGTCCATTTGCATTTTCCTGAGATTTTTCATTTCTTTTCTGTAGTAGTGGAAGATATCTGCCATTCTCTTTTACTCTTTCCACCTCCTGGAATTCATCATGCATTACCACCCAAGCACTACATTTCACAGCAGAGAATGCTGAGACCAGAGAAAAGGACTCACTGGCAGACTGTGGAGTTCATGGCATAGCTATTGAAATGGGAAACCTTCCATTTCAAGAAAAGCCACAATCTCCTCCATGAACATAGATGTGCAATTCATAAACAAATCATAAGCAAAATACAAAATATAGTACAGAGAAGATGAAAATATTTGTGATACTAAAGTGAATACATACATTGTTTTGAGGTCCAATGACAATGTATATACTTTCAGTTCAAAAATGAATATAGATACTCTAAATTTCCTCACATGGTATTTTGTTATAAGAATAAAGATGAAAATATTTCATTTGAAAATAATTAATAAAAATATGATTTTTTTAGTTATTCATTTCCTCCTTAGTCCCATGTTGTTATGCTATGCATATTTTAGTGCCCAACATGTAACTTATTGGCTAATTATTGTAAGGTCATTCTTATTATCTCAGGACAGTCAAGTCAAAATTGTGTTGAGCTGTGTGTAGTGCAAAGAATGCAAGTCTCACAGTCAAGAGACTGTGTGATAGGCTTGAACTATACCTGGAAGAGGTATGCCTAGGCCCACAGAATCTCAAGGTTTCTCCATGTTGCTTGAGCCTGTCCAAAATAGTTCCTGCTCTCCAGAAATTGGCTATCTATGAAAAAATCAGATATCACCATAGATGATTCTCCTACCAAGTAAATCCTATAAAGTGGTTTAATAGAAGAGGAATGAGGCATGTGAGAAATTTTGCTTTGCATGATTATGTGAAATTCTCTTAAAGAATATGTTTATGGAACTGGACTTTGAATTATGCTTAAGATGTTATAGAACTATTGGAAAGATTCAGAGAAAAGGAAAGACTTCATTAAAATAGCAAAACAAAGTTGAAATGCATTGCACCTTCAAGAAATGATGAGTACACAGACGTTTTGGGTGAAAAGTGATGCACAAGGAATGTGCTAGTAAGATACACAGACAAAATGCATAGTTCCGTTTTGATTCATTGCTGGTGGGAACTCTGGACCTACTAATGGTGCTCCCTTTTGCTCCAGGTCTCACAGACATACATAGTTTTTGCCGCACTGGAACTATTAAAATATTGAACAGAGGATTTTAAGAGTATTTGGAACCATTTCTCACACTTCATAACTTCCATGTAAGGGTTTTTAAATATAAAGTAAATAAAATAACTTCTCAGTACCCACCATCTTTCTTGATATGCTTCTATGTATTTCTTAATTGGTCCCTACAGCATTTGGTGATATGAGTCAATAAAATAGCAGACTTGAATTTCAGTCCCAGCTCCAGAAAAAGACCTCTGTTTGATGTATTAAGTATAAAATTATTTTATCTGTTGAAGAAGACATTAAACATTACTTTAGTGATTACCAAGAGAGGTAACAATGCATCAAATTATTCTGAGATCAAAAACATGCATAAGTCGAAGGTAAATTTACCAACTTAGTGTAATAAAAACAACTTAACCAGATCTCTTATGGTATAACCAGGATTATCTTTTTATCAAGTAAAAGATATTCTTCTTATATGCTCTAAGTGTGTGTATGTATAATTTTGTAATAATGACAAAATCACCTATCTAAGCACTCCCATGTACCAAAGAGTTTGTAGAGTCAATCATTTGCAACCAGGAAATGATGCCTCCGCTCTTCTAGTGACTTTCTAGATTGGTATGTCCGAAGGAGGAGCCATGCGTGGTAATGGCTCTTTTCTTGCCCACTGAATTCATGCTCCCAGCATTCTCCTAGTAGACCACAGGCACCCCGCCCCCCACTTCCCTTCCTTACAATGAGATTAGAAAAGGCGGATGGGCATGGGGTTCATAAAGGCTTTAAGCAATGTATGCTATGAAATGGAACTCAGGGTCTCTCATGGGAAAGACACACATGCACTATGAGAAGCTGTGCTACTGAGGTTCTGTGAACTTTTTATGTATGCAATGTGAGGTTTATTTGCAAGAACTTAAACTTTATGATGTGAAATATCGGTGTGAGCATACTTGTTGTATATGCTAAAGGATGGTCAAAGAATTTTTAAAAAATCATACAGCCAAATAAAAATTCACTCTTCTGAAGCCACTTTACTTCTACTCCATCCCAGGAATGGAAGTATGTCAGAGAGCAAAGCTGTGACTGAAGCCAACACCAGAGTCCAGGAAAATTCCTAAGACCACAGAGATGCCTGAGGGTCAGCAGCCTGTTCAATTCAGGAAGAAGGCTTTTATAGGCACTATGAGAGTTAGCAACTTTATCTGGAAATCTGGACTGAAAAGAAGGAAGGTAGCCAAAAGAAGGCACCCACATCTGACAACCTAGGATGGGATGCGGAGTTCTCCCAAAGAGGGTGCACAACCTGCAACAGCCCCCAGGGTTCTACTGTGGTGTAACAGTGTGGAGAAGTGTGGGTGATCAGGAGGTTCCTCAGGTACATTGCATCTGCAGTAGCAATACCGGAAAAGGTAAAGCGGGGAAGACTTAGGGTTTTTGTAGTAGGCATACTGGGTGAGCAGTTGGATGGACAGTAGCAAAGATTTGTGTCAGCAAAGTCTGTGAAGGAGACATATTAATGAAAACATATACCCAGAAAACCAGTGTGTCAGAGAACCCCACCAGAACCACACAATTCTTTTTTTTCTTTATTTTAATCATTGTTCAAGTACAGTTTTCTCCCTTTTACTCCCAATCCAGCCGACCCACCCAACCCTCCCCACTTCCCTCCCATTACCACCCTCCCCCTAGTTTTTGTCCATATGTCCTTTAAATTTGTTCCTGTAAACCCTTCCCATTCTCCCCTGAAATTCCCTCTTCTCTCCCCTCTAGTCACTGTCAGCCTGTCCTCTATTTCAGTGTCTTTGTTTATATTCTGCTTGTTTCTTTGTTTTGTTGTTTAGGTTTCTGTTGTTTACCCAGAAAAGGGAGCATAGGTTTTGGGGAGGAACAGGTCTCAAAATAAATCTTTAATTTAAATATGGAGTTAATGTGGCTGGCCAGCTCCCTCTGTTATGCACTTCCTGTTCTCTCACACAGAGCTTACCCACTGACATAGCCATGGCCTGATGGGAGCCTGTCTATGTTAGAAAAACAAAACAAAACAAAACAAAACAGTCTTTCCCTTCCAAGTAGGGAAAAAGTAGTTTTCTCTTCTGTGTTTCTCCTTTGCTTTTACACAGAATGCTTCATTTCTGATACTAGGTCACCAAATATGTGTAATATTTTTCCCACACCAAGCAATTCTCTACAGCACCAGCTGGATGTCCTACAATTTAATTCAATTCGAATACTATCTGCCTGGAGTTAGTCTCAGATCCTACAGGTTGAAGGCTCAATCCTACAAGATTGCTTCTGTCCCACTTCAGACACCAGTGGCAAGTAGAAGGTCTCCAGATTACCCACAACTTCTCTCCACCTTGGCTAAAACCTGAATTTTCCATGATCCCCTCTTTGTGTTCAATTAATTTGCTAGAGAGGCTCATGGAACTCAGAGAAACACATTTATTAAAGTATACAGATGAACAGTCAGGTGAAGACGTGCACATAGGAAGAGGTCTGGGAGGGTCCTGTGAGCAGGAGCATCTGTCCTGTGGAGTTGGTGTGCTCACCCTCCCAGTATGTGGGTGTGTCCACCAACCTGGGAACCTCCAAAACCTCATACTTTGGGGATTTCATCAGGAAGGCATGATTGATCATTAGTGATAATTTCAGCCCTTCTCCATTCTCAGGAGGATGGAGACAGGGCTGAAAGTGTCAAGTTTTCATGGCTTGGTCTTTCAGGTGACCAGCCCCCATCCAGGAGCCCACACAGAGTCACCTGATTAAAAGAAAAGACATTCCTGTCACCCAAGAAATTACATGAGTTTTAGGAGCTCTGTGTCAGGAACTGGTGTCCAAAACAAAATATTAGAACTAAAGATGTTCCCAGTGCTCTTATCACTTAAGAAATTATAAGGAGTTCAGGAGCTCTGTGTCTAGGACCAGGGGTATATATTTTCTAATATCTCGCAGAATAATATTGGAAGGTAATTCCTTGCATACCTAAGCTTGATTTTCTAGGTAAAAATGAGACCCACATTCCAGTCATAAGGTAGCCTGAAAATGAAGCAGAAATCAGGGCCCATCCTGCTCCCTATTGATCCTAGTTGTCCAGACTGGGACCCTCTATGCTCCCTAGGTGCCTATGTTGTCCTGACTAAGGGTTGTCATGCCCCATTGACAATTTCATAAAAGGTGAAGAAACTGCAGACAGATAAAAACAGCAATTGATGCTGAACATGTGCTCTTGAGCTGCACATTCACAATAGTCAGCCAAATAAATTCCCTCTTTCTCCTTTAAGTTGTATAAACATTTATGACCAACAGAGAATATACATTATTTTCAAGCCTATATTGTAGTTATTAAGAAAAATTAACCATGTAGTGATTAAAAAGTACAATCCCTAAGTAATCCCCAGTTCCCGTTGTCCAAAGGGATATTCAGTGATGTCACAAGGGAATTACCTACAGGACTCAAAAGTCTCTCTCTGTAAGGTACAGGCAAAACTGGAGGTTCCAGGTCTGCATCGGGCAGGAGAAGGAAAGCAGAGCATACTTTGAAAAAGTGAATAGGTATAGAATGCACTAGGAATAACAGAAAAGACAGCTTGACTAGACTCAAACTCAAGCCTTAGTGGCTCATTCCCAATGTCCACTCCAAAGATCAGAGCCTGAGCTCCACTAACACATTCCTGGCTTCTGAGAGTAGCACACAGGTTTCTAAGCTCTGGAGAATGGAGAATGTCTATTAGGGGCAAAGTAAGAAAAGACAGGGTCAAGAAAAAAAACAAAAGATTTAAAGAAAATGATAAAATGCTTAATTCTTGGATTTGAAAATACTGAATTGGTCTATCAGAATATGCACATGAGGGGTGTGTGTGTGTGTGTGTGTGTGTGTAGAGCATGTCCTATAAGTCTCCGTGAAGCTTCTTCTAACCTCAGAAGTATAAGTGCTACTAACATAAAACATCATTTGCAGGTTTTGTTTGTGCATTTTTATTTATACATATTTTATAATATATCTTTTATTATACATATTTTGGAGAATTTTAAATAATAAATCATTAATTTAAACTTTTGTGTTAGTCATTCTGAATGAAGATGGCAAAGGTTGATGAAAACAATAACAAATTAAAGAGTCAAAATTTAGTAAGTATAAAATAAAGTTCTACCTTTCCATTCATGAAGATAAAAAAGTATGTGGGCAAAAGAAAGTTGAGATTTGCAACAACATGGATGAATCTGGAGGGCATTATACTAAGGTAAATAAACCAGACAGAAAAAGACAAATGCTGCATATTGTCACTTATATGGGAAATCTAAAATAAAAGTGAACTAATAGAATTAAAAGTGACTGCCAGGGGCTGAGATTGGTGGAAATAGCAGGGAGAAACTGGTAACAGGGTACAATCTTTCAGTTACAAGATAAAGACCTGAGGATCTAATGTATATCATGGTGACTTATGGTATCTGAAATTTTCTGAGAGTAAAACTTAAATGTTCTCACAAAAATAAATGAAAGTGAATATGTGAGGTTAAAAAATGCAGTTGAAGACAGAAGGTATTCTGAGAGTATCAATCCCTGTGAAATGGCTAATATTCCTGAGAGGACTACACTATCAAAAGCTACACAATTGAAAGTGGGTGGATTCAAGCAAAAATCTCCAAGAGATACAGGGACCAGGTAATACCTGGCTTCCAAGTAGAATAAACAGAAAATTGATGAAGGTACACAAGGTCCAAGGAGAGTGGAGGGGTAGAGACTGCGAGGCTAGGTGGGGGGAGGGGTAGCAGTTCATCCTCCTCTATTGCCCCCTCTCTGCCCTCAGAAGCCCTTTGTGACAAGACACACATCTGTGATGTTGGCCTAGGCCTCTGCTCTACAAGCCACGCCCAGTGCTCAGTTGCCTGAAGGCAACTGTGCAATTCAATTGATGGAGAAACCTCTCTTTTCTCTGAAAAGCATTCTTGCTACATGGCAGAGCTCCAGCCCTTCCTTGGTGATTGATATCATCTTCGCTATCTCATGTGGACTGTTGCTCTTCCTCCTATTACTCACCTGCTTGGAGAGTGATCCACCCTTACTACCACCTAGGAAACACAGAAACATCAGGAAGGTAAGGAAGCTTGAGTGCAGACCCAAAAGAGATTATCTGTCTTCTATTCTTATTTCCACTTTTCTGAATCACCTAGAGAGACTTCTGAGATGGGAAACAATAGGATGACCATTCTCATGGAAGAATAGAACATCACCCTTCCAGGAACAAGCCAAGCTGGGCAGGGGTTAGAGCAGACAGAAGGATTTCCATCCAAAGATCTCCAATTTGCTGGTTATGGTGAAGGCTCTAAGGCATAGCCCCAAATGCAGTGAGCAATGGCCAAGCACTGGACACTAAGAGCTGGATTTCTGTGTGGGGACAAGCCCAGAGCTCTGGTTCATCAGCCACCTTCCCATGGCAGGTGTCTCAGCTGAGCCTATCCTCTTTTGAGGCTGATCCAGGGCAGTGAGGAGACCCTGAGAGCCTCTGAGCTGGGGTGGGGCTATGGCCTCAGGAAAACAGACTCCTATCTGAGGGAGCTCAGATGGGTCTGTAGGTCTGAGAAAGTGTGTCTTTCTTGAGCAGAGGAAATGTGACAGAAGAAATCCAAGGTCAGTATCATATAGAAAAACTCTTTTTACATTTTCCAAAGAGGAAAAACCAAAAATAATTTTTATCCACTGCAAAAATAAAAGGGGGAGAACCAGAGAGCCCTATTAGTTAAATGTAGAGAGTCATACTGTGTACAAACACTGTGTGTCTGCAGCTTGTCTAAGGAGAGTTTTGTCTTATCTCTCAGCATTCAGTGGAGCCAAGGTGGAGGAGCAGGAAGAAAAGTGGAGCTTTGAAAGGTGAGCTTCTGCACCTGAGAGTTTGCCTCTATTGGTCTTGTCCCTGAGAGACCAGGGCCTGTTTCCCAAGGATGCCAGTGCAGAGCCTGTCTTTCAGGAAACAGAGCTCTCAGGAGGCTCCTGGGAAGGAGGTCAGATCCCAGACACTTCTTAGAATTTGGTTGGGATGAAGCCTTGAAGTACTGGAAATGGGTGTTTCCCTGGCAGGGGTGTCTCAGAAGGGGCATTTTCCTGTCCTCAACTGTGGGGAAGGGGGCTCCACCCACAGGGCCCCCCTGCCCTGGCTGCCACGATTGAGAATAAGTCTACCAAGACATGATCTGCTTGGGGAGGAAAGGTGGCTGATCTCTCAAAGGAGAAGGGCCAACAGCCTATTCCTCAATGGCCTTTTATTGGGTTCATTTACCCAAGAATACAGGTAAAGCTCATTAATCATTGCCAGGAAGTAAGGATCAAACAATAGATAACAAAGAACTCTGAGGGCCTATTTTAAGTCAGGGTCAGATAGCTAAAGAGCTGTAAAACTTTGAGGAACAAAGTTACTTCTTCCTTTGACCCTTATCAGTTAATTGAGAGCATTCTAAACAAAGCAGATTTCACAGGATTTTACATATTCTTTCTTAGGCCTGATTGCCTGGGGAACCCACCCTTTCCAGCACAGGGCTGCACCACCCTCTGTCATTGTCTCAGGCTTAGGTGGAGCAAGGAAAGTAAGGCAGCCAAGAGATTAGGAGATTTTCTCGAAGACAATGAGGACTCAGGCTTTGTCAAAGCTGAGGGGTGAGGGTCCATCACCCCCTTTTGCTGTAGCCCCCAAAGTCCTTCCTTGGGGGCCTCCCATGTGATCATGCCTGTCTTAGATCATTTCCCCCCTTTGGGGAATCTTACCCATCATTGGCTAACTGACCAAATATTGGGGGCCAGGCAGGGTGAAGGAGAAGGGGCAGAAGTGGCGCCCCTGCCAGGGAGATAAGCTTTTGTGTCCTTGCTGGCTTATGGTCCAAGGTTGTTCCTTCAGCATTAGCCTTGGTGGGGCTTACAGCTTCTGATACCAGACAGGGTGGTTCCTAACACTCAACCGATAGTGTCTGACTGGGAAGTGGTACCTACATGTCCAACTGTGGGCACATTGTTTACCTTCTCTCAGATTCATCTGTGAGGTGCCCCCTTTACTTTCTCCCTGACAGGGAAGTTGTGAGGGTCATAGCAGGTAGTGGATATGGAAGCACTTTGTAAATGACAGAGTGCTGCCTGTCACCAGTCTTGCCATTACTGTCAGGGATCATGTGGTCTTTACTCTGATGCTTGGGCTCCAGAGTCCACACTCCCAGGCATCTCCCCTACAGAGCCATTGCACTCAGCCTCCTGTAAGGCTCCCAGACACTTCTTCACCATGTTACCCCATCTCCTGATTTCCAGCCTGCAGAGATTGCCTGCAAGAAATAGAAGAGGCTCGGTGCCTGATTTCTCTCCTGCAAAGGTAAAGAATCTTCCCCTTTTCTCCTGGGAACTCCTCCTTCCCAAACCTATGATGTGATTCCAGAGCTGCAGGCCACCTTGGACTGCCTGGGTATTGCTGACGGGTAGCCATGGAATGAGGGTGTAGCTATAGCCCTGGGACTAGGGGCAGCAGGAGCACTGGGAGATCAGTATGGGGACCATGGAGAACTTTTGAGCCTTAGGTGCCTAACACCCCACCTCCGGCCTACCCATCAGCTCCTGGCTGCAGCTTATGCCTTCATATTCTGCAGCCACCTGGGGAAGTTCTCAGACAATCAGCATTCTTGTCAAAACCCTCCTGGAGAGTTGTGCAAAGCAGCACCCACTGGAGTCCACCAGCCTTACTGTGTGCCTGTGGAAAATGCTGCTCCTGCCATGTCAGCTTCCCCATCTCTCCTGACCGTGTGTACTCTACCTCTGGCCTCCCCCCTGTCAGCAGAACATCAGGACCAACCTGACTTGATGAAAATCCCTCTGAGTACCATTGTAAAGAGCTCACCTCCAGGTAACTCCTTTTTGGCATCTTCCATCCCAGCCATTTCAGGCCTTGGCTGCTCAAGCTATCCCATGAAGTTCTTGTCCTGGTGGTGGGTGACTACCAAGGCCTTATTCTTCCCCACCTCATCACAGCATGAGTCTCAGCAAGAGCACCTGTCCCATCACCCATCTGAGGCCTTATTCTGGGGAGACCCCACAGACAAACAGATAGAGACTGGTAGCCCCTCATTTATCAACCCTGATATCCAGAAGCTGCTGGAGATAGTGATCACCAAGAAGGCAGAACTGAAAGTGTGGAAGGAGAGAGAAAGGGATGTGTCATTGTCAAAACAAAAGGGCTTAGACAACCACCTAAAGTCTTTGGGGAATATATGGACATCACTGGGTGCTAAGCAGGACTCCGCAACCCCCCAACCCTTCTGGAGCATGAAGGACATAAAAGAGCAGGTGCCCAGTCCTCAGCAGTTCTCACATCACCAGCTCTTGGAGGACCATCGACAGCAGAAATGCAGCCAGCTCTTCTGGGGTCTCCCCTCCTTACACAGTGAGTCTCTGGTGGCTACTGCCTGGGTTGCTAGGAGTTCTTACCCACAGCCTCTTTCATTTTTATTCAATGGCATGTGTAACCACTGTCCAGCTCCAATTCAACCTTCAACCTCTTCAGGGCTTTCACGGGCTGCACTTTTGTCTCTCTCTGGGGCCCAACCACAACCTTTGGCTGGAAACTTGCCCCAGTCCCAGACCCCACCTCTGGCTCAAATCCAGTCCCAGACTCATCTCATACGCTCCCACTCAATCCAACCACCTTCTTCTCTGATCCAGATGAGCACTTCTGGGGTATCTTGCCCTACATCCCAGAATAAGGAACAATATTTCATCCCACCTGACATTCAATATCTGGAATTCAAAAGGGAGCGAGCTTTACTTTCTCTGACCAAAAGATCTCAGGAAGTCTTTAGCCAACCTACACCCAACCTTCCCCAGAACAGTAGGGCCTCCCATGGCCACAGAAGAGTTTCTATTCCTCACAAGGACTTTATCAGCAAAAGTCTCCAGAAGCAGCATCTTCAAAAGAGGCTCACCACAAAAAAACAGCATGGTGGCCTGCACTTCAGGGTCCAGGTATCTCTGGAAATGATGCAGGCTCAGAGCCAATTCCCAGGAATGTGTCATGCACAAGACAAGAAGTGGCCCTTCCAGGACTCACAGAAGATGGAGTCTAGGTACCATAGAAGGTCCCATAGGAAGGACCAACGAGGAAAGGACTTTTGCAGAGATCTATGGCAATGTATGAGGAGGATCCCAGAAGTTCTCTCTAGAGACTCGAACACCATCATAGTGAAGGTTCTGAAAGTAAATTCTAAGAAGAAATCAGAAGGGAACTTGAAGCCACAAAAGAGTGGTGTAGGAACTTGCTTATACACAGGCCCAGAAAAGAAACACATAGAAAACATCTTAAAAGCACATTTGGATAGGAAGTTAGAACAGATTGTCAAAGGTTTGATCCCTGCGAGTGTGGGTCGATCTGGGCTTGCTGCCAACCATGTTTTTCTCAAGTGCCACACTCACATGGAAACCAGAAATCAAGTATCCTTGAAGGGTCAGGAATATTACCTAAACACCTCCTGTGAGCTTTCCTTCCTCAGTCCACTCACTCAACAGGTGCTGGAAGCACATATGATAAGGTTTCACGAAAGACATAGGTGGGGCCAGCCCCACCAGGCCTTTGAGCCCACAAATCTAAAGCTACACGAGACACAGTATTTGCCCCTTCCACAAGCCTGCTCCCCCACTTCATCTGTCTATGTATTTGGGGTCCACTTGGAAGACAAGTACACCAAGGTCTTGGGAAAACCTCCTCTGCCCTTTTTAGGAGAAAAGGTGATAACAAAAAAGTCATTGCTCACTCCACTAGGTCCCCTTTCCACTACCTCACCTGTGTCTAAGGAAATTCAGAAGACCCTGGAAGAGATGCCCTCTGGTGATGGCCATGGGCTGTCAGAGACCCCTCTGAATAGTCAGGAAGGCAGGCCACCTCCTCATTCCCTCACACTCAGCCTCATGGGAAAAATATGGCAAATTGGGACTGTCACGGGCATTGAAAAAAGAAGCCTGATACCAAATCCAAGTTCAGCAGTAGCCAGAAATGAGCCAAGAGAGGGGAGAAGGGCAATAGTGGAGATGAACTTAGGGTCCCAATCTTCAAGGGCTGAAGAGGCCAGGGAGACATTGGAGGCTGAGGAGACCCCTGCTCGGAAAGTCACTGTGGGACCCAGTGTACTGGCCAATTCCCAAACCACTAATATGGGTATGAGGAGATCAGAGTCTCTAGTGCCTGATAAAAGTTCCTCACTACCTACAAAGTCAGTGGCCCAAGATCTACAAGAGCCAAGCCTTAAAAAAAACATTGCTAATAAGTTTGAGCTTCAAGGAAAGGTAGAGTCAGAGAACCAGCTTCAAGCCCTTGCTGCCAGCTTACTCCTTCAAGACTGTCACACTGATGTCATCTTTCAAGACAATACAACTGGCATGTGTCTCCAAGACAGTGCCACCAATGTGCTCCTCCAAGACTTTCACAATGATGTACTTCTCGCTGCAGACATTATGGCTTCTCATGGGTCACTTAGGGAAAATACAAGTGGGGACATGCTGGTTGCACAGGTGCCATATGACCTCATATTGAGTGAACAGAGCAGCCAGGGGCAGCAAGAGCCCGGGATACCAAAACTTAAGGACCCATTTCTAAGCCAAAGCAAAATGTTTCTCCCCATTGATGGGAGGGAGAATGATAGGAGACCCAACCAAAGAGAACAAAATGAAGGGTTGGAAGAACCAAGGAATTCACAAGCCAGTAGGATGAGCAACCCTCCCCAGGTCAGGGGGATGGGAGACACCCTCGGGAGTAAATACTTCCAACTCCTGCCAGAGAAAACACAGGTTTTTCTGGAAAACCACTTCAGAAAAAGGCACTCTCCACAGTATCTTAACCCCAATAAAAAGGGCAAAGGATCAGAAGAACCTCTTCGAAAAGGCCAACCTGTCTTAACCATTTCCCAGAACCAAGAACCAGTTAAAAGCAGACCAGTTCTGGACAATGCACCTGTTGAAGCTCAGGTGATAGTGAGAGCAGTTGGACAAATCCTGGTGGAGAAATTAGGACTTCACCAAGGACTTCATGCCAAGGAGTTAAATCAACACAAACAACAACTTCAGGCCCCAGTAGGTGAGTGTTCCTGCTACCTCAAGTTTCTCTCCTCTTCAAAGCAAAGAAGAGTGAGGAAAGATAGATATGGCCTACAGTCACCAAGCTACCCCCAAGGGCCACAACTGCTCTAATAAGAGTGGGTAGACCAGAGACAGGGATGG
The DNA here is from genome assembly GCF_019186645.2 of Phyllostomus hastatus. Taxonomy (NCBI): domain Eukaryota; kingdom Metazoa; phylum Chordata; class Mammalia; order Chiroptera; family Phyllostomidae; genus Phyllostomus; species Phyllostomus hastatus. Next base: position 4,021,631 of record NW_025333706.1, read on the forward strand.
CAAATTGGCCTTTCCACCCAGGGAACCAGCATCCCCAAGGTTCATCCTATTACAAAGTTTATTGTTTCACAAAATATACAATTTTTTTCTCATGAGAGTTGGTGGCCTCTGTCTGTGTACTCCAGGTAGAAGAGAAGGGATTTGGGTTCACTGTCCCAAGAGCCTTCTTTGGCTCCCAGAAGGAATGGTGCCATGGAGGGAGGTTTACCGCAGTGAGGCACATTTACTCAATGTACCTTTTTCCATAATTCATAGTTACATAGACAAACAAAAGCATTTAGGAGATTTCAAGATGAGCAAAACTGTAAGATCTGGCTCAGCCCATCCTCTCCTGCTTTCTGTCTACCTTGAACTTTAGGGCTGTAGTGGAAGGGTTTGCAGAGGCTGAATCCCTCAGTTTATATGAAGTTTCACAGAGTGGGGAGGGGGCCTTGGCAGCAGTGTTGGTCCTGAGTCCAGAGGTGGGAGAGATCTTTCCCTGGATCATTGGTGGGAATGGCTGGCACCTGCCTGGGAGCCCTTCTCTCCCTTGTGAAGCTGAGATGGACATGGACCAGCCAACCCCTGTGAACTCTGTGCTCAGTGTCCTGTCCCTCTGCCTTTCTCTCTGGAGCAGCAGCAAGGACTAGGGCAATACTCCCAGCTCTGAGCGTATGCAGGTGGGGGGCACAGAGGCTGCTAAGGACCCTACACCTGCCCACCAGGGAGAAAGGATGGCCTGCCCAAGGGCACCCATAGTTCCCTTTTAGGGAGGGGAGCAGGATGTGACTGTGCATGCAGTCACTATGTGACAATGGGACTCTGTGCACCCAGGATGATATGAAGGGGAAGGAAGTAAAGTGACACAGCATGCCCATAAATTGTGCAGTGACCAAGGGGCTCTTGGTATCCCACTGTCATCTACAAACCCAGAGGGGAGGAGAATTTAGGGGTCCATTGGCTCAGGGTGTCCACCCCCTTTGAGTTCCCAGAGTCAAGGTGAGGGGAGCCACCTGTGGTTACTACTCAGAAGGCCAGCCTCACAGAAGTAGCAGAGTCTTCAAGCAGGGAAGGTTGATCTTTCCATAATATATTTCATCAGCTTGTATAGAACTGGGGACTATGGAACACAATTCTGACCTTAACTTATAGGTGTGGCCCATGGGGGACCAGCACTGGGGTGAAGGGACAGAGTGGGCACAGGACTCCTCGTACTTTGAGTTCTCTCTGGAGACAGGTCCTGCCTTTGGGCCCTGATCCAGAGCTGCCTCCAAGGTGGACACAGCAGTGACAGTGCAGCCAGGACCTGTGGGAGAGGTGGAAACCAGGGAAGAGAGTGCCATGGGCCCTCAGGAGCTCAGAAGGGTGTGGCACAAGGTGGGGACCCTGAGTCTGGCTACTGCTTGGTCCTCATAGGGGATGATGAGATCAGTTCTGGGAGTGGGCAGAACTGAGTGGACTCCATGATCTTATCAGGACAAGTGCCACAGACAGATGGGTATGCTGATGAAACATCAAGAAACAGGAAGGAGCAAGTCCCTTTGCCCTTCCCCTACCTTAAGGTGAAGTAGGGCCAGTCATGGAGGTCCCCACACTGAGAGCCCTGCACAGAGATGACACAGAGATACTGCTCACTGGGACTTGTGACAGAGAGGATGCACAGACACCCCCACTAAGAACCCTGACAGAGAGACCCACACAGAGCCTTGTGACAGAGACCTGTGTCAGAGACCCACACAGAGACTTCACACAATGATTTACATAGAGAGACTATAACAGGGTGTAGCCAAGAGGGGGCCCCAAATAGGGATTTGTAATGGGGTCCAGAACTCAAGATGTCCAGGAAATATTACAAAGTATATATATAGGATATCCTTACCCCCACAATTCTGAGCTGGGGGATGGGACACATGGATCAGGGTCATTCAGAGCTGTTTTATATAGCAACAGCTTTGCAGCTAACCTCTGGCATGGTCATTTAACATATCTATAACCTTTAACTGGTTTTGTAGATATGTTAAATAGCTGTGGCTATGCCTTGAGCCAGGGGGATGGAAATGACTTCCACCTAAGATGTAATTAGGAGGCAACTCCCTCTGGTTACAGCACCTGTGTGAGAGCTTGGAGATAACTGGCTCCATGCCATGGGACCATACCTGCCCAGACTTACTATGGCAGCTCAGTAAAGCTGGAAGAATGCGGGAATGCTGGCAGGTGTAACTGATTGTCGGAGGAGTCAGAAATGGAGCTGCAGAGGAAAACTGGTGCTGGGATTTAAACCCAGGTGTGGCAGCCATGCCAAGGGGTGACCACACGGCTTTGGTGGAGTGGAGACCCCAAAGCTTGGGCAAGAGTCAGCACCACATGGCTTTGGGTTGCTCCTTTTTGCCATGCATCTTAGGAAGCAGGAGAGACTTTCCCTGGAAGAAAAGGGGTGAAAGGACTCTTGCTGGTGGGCCATGAGAAGGTGCCATATGGCTTTGGATTAACTGGAGATCATGGTGGTGACACAGTGGATGGTGCCAGGAGCCTGAATCATGGACTTCTACTTCTTTTCCTGAGATATGGTATCCCGAACTGGGCAAAGGGGAGAAAGAAGGACTGTGTGCATTTGTGGGTATTCTAAAGAACTTCAGTATTTTAATGAAGACATTAAATCATTACTCTAAGCCTGTATAGCTTTTCAATAAATAATTCCTCTCATTTTCACCAATCTCTGGCATTGACAGACATCTTTCCTCTGGCGGTGGGCAAAGCAAACCTAGTGGGGGGGACCCCCAGAGAAAAAGGGGGGTCCTTTCGGTAATAGTATATCATACTCCCCACCTTGGGTCTGTTATGTAACAAGACCTCACACAGAGACCTGTGTAGAGAGTCTTCTGACAGAGACCAACACTGAGAAATCTCCCACAAAGACCTCTCTTTGAGACACACAAACAAACTCACAGATACCTCAGACACTCTGCAGGAGCCCATGCTGTTAGAATAGGTACCTAGCTAGTTATTAATAAAGGAAGGGAGAAAATGGAACTAGACGTTAAGCCTAATCTACTAGAGAGCTGAATCAGACATTAAGCCTGATTCACTAGGATGCCACAGCATTCAGAGGGGACAGCTGCATCCTCCACTGAGGGGACTTAATTCCTGAGAGAGGAGGAGGAATCGGGTGCCCAGTCTCCCCATGGGGCAAACAGTCATTAACTGGGATTACCGAGGGAGGGATAAAACTGCAAATGAAATTCATCTGCTAGGCACATGCACAGTAGAAACCAGATGATGCAGCAGAACTTTTGGGAATGTACTATAGAAGCCAAAATGGTGACCACACTTTAACAGGAACCTAAACAACAAAACAAGCAAGCAAAATATAAGCAAAGGCACTGAAATAGAGAACAGGCTGACCAGAGGAGACAGGGGAGGGAATTTCAGGGGAACTTAAGGGAAAAAGGGAAGGGTTTATAGGAACAAGTATAAAGGACACATGGACAAAAGCTATGGGGGGGTGGAAATGGGAGGGAGGTAGGGAGGGCTGGGTGGGTGGGCTGGGATGGGAGTAAAAGACAGAAAACTGTACTTGAACAACAATTAAAATAAAATGAAACGAAATAAATTAATTTTAAAAAATGGTGACCACAAAGGGGAAGGGTCTAGCCTGAAAAAATCTGGGAAAAGGATCAAATAGGATAAGGGCACAAAACCCCAGAAGATCCAGGAAATGGAATGCTTAGGGGCAGACCCAAAACAAGCCTGTGAAGAATTAGAAAAGAGATTGGTCAGTTTGAAAGAAAACCTGCTTTCTTCCAAGACTGAGGTAATATAATCGAAGCTTAACAAAGGCCTCTCTCGGTAACATTGCTCCATAGCAGCTGCATGGTTCCAAGCACAGGCTCAATCAAGGGCCTGGCTGCAGCAGCTCAGTGCCAGCCAGAGGACAGCCAAGAGCAGAGACTATGAGGAAGGACCCCACAAAAAAACACCCAACAACAGTGGAATTTACTTATAAAAATTATGCATTTATTCTTATATGTTTAAACTTCAGTCACCTTCAAAGTATTCTGCATTTGATGCAATAGACCTATCAAGACATTTTTTTCCATTACTCAAAAACAGTTTTTGAGCTCATTGATTTTGATACCTTTTAGTGCTTCTGCCATTTTTTGTTTCACCTCTTCCACATCAGCAAAACTTTTTCTTTGAGGACTTTTTTCATCTGGGAAAACACAAAAGGAAAGTCGCTTGGGGTGAGATTGGGTGAATAGGGAGGGTGGGGGTCATGTCATTTTTGGTCGAAAACTGCTGAACACTCAGCATGGTGTTGGCAGGTGTGCTCATAAATAACCCATCATGAAATGGGCATACACATTTAAAGTCTTCCAAAAAAATTCACTGAAGCCAAATGTAGCCTCTCACAATAATGCCAGTTGGTACACTGACACAGGTGTGTTCCTAGAACACTCACCTAGTGGGGGAAACCTGTACAACAAGAAATCCTGCCCTCCAAAAGATAATTCTAGGGTATTTTGGTTCCTCCCTTGTATACTGGGCTACTGGAACCCAAGGTGATGGCATTTCAGTTCTGGTTTCTGACCCTCCTGGTGGGCACTTATGCTCACCAGGTCAAGGATTTGGTCAGATGGAGCTAAGCCACCTGTTTATGAATGAGACACTGGGCACCTATGGACAGTCTTTCATTTTCACTCCAAAAAATCTTACTACTACATCTCATCCTCCAGTGTGTGGGTCCCAAAATGCCTTTTTACGACTTCATGGAAGAACCGTATTTCCACTGGCAACAAAGTCACTTAGAAAACTGAACGCACAAGAGGAGAATCAGTGACTCTGCCCCACTGAGAATCCTGAGATACTCAGAAATTGCCAGCATGGGCAAATGGGGCTCTCTACTTGGAGAAATGGTGAATTTTTGTCTTTTTGTGACATCATTGTCTCTTAACAGAAGATTTACAGATGTAGGTAGACCTCCAAAATTCTTTCCTGCAAAGATCTTACCCCTTTTAGATAATTGCAAATTTTAAAAATAAAATTCTGCCATCTTCCAATGAGTGACAGTATGTTATTTGGCCATTTTTAGTTATTGTCAAAATTTAGTTATTCAGGTGTCAGTGTCACATATTTTTAAAATATATTTTATTGATTATGCTATTACAGTTGTCCCATTTATCTCTCCTCTTTATTCCCCTCCACCCTGCACACACACTCCCACCCACATTCTTGCCCTTTAGTTCATGTCCATGAGTTGTACATATAAGTTATTTGGCTTCTACATTTCCTATACTATTCTTAACCTCCCCTGTCTATTTTTCTACCTACCATTTATGGTTCTTATTCCCTGTATCTTTCCCCTTCTCCCTCTCCCACTGATAAGTTTTCCTGTGATCTCCAGTTCTGTGATTCTGTTCCTGTTCTAGCTGTTTGCTTAGTTTTTTTTTTTTTTAGGTTCACTTGTTAATAGCTGTGAGTTTGTTGTCATTTTACTATTCATATTTTAGATCTTCTTTTTCTTAGATAAGTCCCCTTAAAATTTCATATAATAAGGGCTTGGTGATGATGACCTCCTTTAATCTGACCTTATCTGGGAAGCACTTTATCTGCTCTCCCATTCTAAATGATAGCTTTGCAGGATAGAGTCATCTTGGATGTAGGTTCTTGCCTTTCATGACTTCAAATACTTCTTTTCAGCCCCTTCTTACCTGTAAGGTTTCTTTGGAGAAATCAGCTGAGAGTCTAATGGGAACTCCTCTGTAGGTAACTCCTTAGCTATTGCTGCTTTTAAAATTCTCTCCTTACCTTTAATTTTGACTGATGTAATTATGATGTGCCTTGGTATGTTCCTCCTTGGATCCAACTTCTTTGGGACTCTTGGCTTCCTGGACTTCCTGGAAGTCTATTTTCTTTGCCAGATTGGGGAAGTTCTCCTTCATTATTTGTTCAAATAAGTTTTCTATTTCTTGCTCTTCCTCTTCTCCTTCTGGCACCCCTATGATTCAGATGTTGGAATGTTTAAAGTTGCCCCAGAGGTTCCCAAGCCTCTCCTCATTTTTATTTTTGAATCTTGTTTCTTCATTCTGTTCTGATTGGATGTTAATTTCTTCCTTCTGCTCCAAACCATTGATCTGAGACCTGATTAAATTCCTTTTGCTGTTAGTTCTCTGTACATTTTCCTTTATTTCACTTTTCATAGTTTTTACTTTTTCCTCTATTTTGCAACCATACTCAACCATTTCTGTGACCATCCTGATTACCAGTGTTTTGAACTGTGCATCTGATAGATTGGCTGTCTCTTCATTGCCTAGCTGTATTTTTTTCTGGAGCTTTGATGTGCTGTTTCATTTGGGCCATATTTTTTATCTTGGCATGCCTGTTATGTGTAAGGGGCAGAGCCTTAGGTATTTGCCAGGGTGGGGCAACCCACATGGCTGAGTTGTGCTTTGATATGTAGGGGAGGGGTCAGAAAGGGAATAATGTGGCTTGGTCAGCTCTCAGCCAGCTTTCAGTCACTTCTTCTGATGACCCACAAGCAAAGTGGGCCTTTCTGGTACTAATTCCTGGGTGGGTGGGTTTATGTACATTCTAGGACGCTGTGGGTCTCTCCAACAAACTCTCCTTGGGGCTTGGAGTTTCTGCCGCTATAACAGGGTACAGCTGAGGGGTGGGGGACAACCTCTGGCATGGCATTTAACATATCTATAGCCTTTAACTGGTTTTGTAGATATGTTAAATAACTGTGGCTATGCCTTGAGCCAGAGGGAATGGGAGTGCTTCAACCCAGGATGTAGGTGGGAAGCAACTCCCCCTGGTTACAGTGCCTGTATGAGAGCTTGGAGATGATTGGCTCCATGCCATGGGGCCATGTCTGCCCAGACTTACTATGGCAACCCAGTAAAGCTGGAAGGGATGCAGGAGTGCTGGCAGTTGTAACTGATTGTGGGAGGAGTCGGAAATTGGGCTGCAGAGGAAGATTGGCACAGGGATTTAAACCCAGATGTGGCAGCCATGACAGGAATCACCACGTGGCTTTGGAAGGGGCAGGACCACGAGGCTTTGGAGAAGTTGGGACCACACAGCTGTGGCAGGAGAGGGAGACCATGTGGCTTTCATGGAGTGGAATCACCACATAGCATGGGCAGAGGGCAGGGCCATGCAGCTCCCTTTTGCCACGTGGCTTAGGAAGCAGGAGAGACATTGCCTGGAAGAAAAGGGGTGAAAGGACTCTTTCTGGTGGGCCATAAGAAGGTTCCACATGGTTTTGGATTAACTGGAGATCATGGTGGCGACACAGTGGATGCTGCCAGAACCGAGGGGCTGCCAGAACCATGGAATTCTACTTCTTTTCCTGAGATATGGTAGCCCAGACTGGGCAAAAGGGAGAAGGAAGGACTGTGTGCATCTGTAGGTATTCTAAAGAACTTCAGTATTTTAATGAAGACATTAAGTCTTTACCCTAATCCTGTATAGCTTTTCAATAAATAATTCCTTTCCTTTTCACCAATCTCTGGCATTGAGAGATGTGTTTCCTCTGGCAGTGGGCAAAGCAACATAGTATGGGGGCGACCCCCCGGAGAAAAAAAGGGGGAGTCCTTTTGGTACTAATATATCTTTCACCCCCTCTTCTGATCTGTTCTGTAACACTACCACCTCAACCCTCACAAGTTTTTACAGTCAGAGGTTTTGAGGTTTGATTTTCCTCCACTGGAACTCTGGGTCTTGCGGTCTATCTCACTCCTCAGTTGTTCCTTCTGGTTTATTTGCGCACAAATAAACCAGAAGGTTTATGTGGGACCACCCATTCTGCCAGCCTCTGCCTCACCCTTCCTGGTCCTCCAGCTGCTGCCTTGCCTTGATTCCTCTCTACTTCAGCTACCCATCTCTGCTCCTTCTACTGGTCTGGTTGAATGTTTCTTCTTTAACTCCTTGGTTGACAGACTTCCATATAGTTTGATTTTCTGGCAGTTCTCATTATTATTATTTTTTAAAATTTGTTGTTGACTTTCTTTTCATTGTTCAAGGAGGCAAAGTGTATCTACCTATGCTTCCATCTTGGGCAGAAGTACAATGGATCTCCTTTGAACATTTTTTTAATAGGATATTTTTCTGTTGTTATTTTATATGAGTTCTTTATATATTTTGAATATTAGTCCATTATTAAAGGTATTGTTTGCAAATATCTTCTTCATTTGGTTGGTTGCATTTTTGTTTCATTGATGGTTTATTTTGCTGTGCAGATGCTTTTTAGCTTAATGTAGTTTGAATTCATTTATTTTTGCTTTTATTTCTCTTGTCTTTGGGGTCAAGCTCATAAAATCTCTGAAATCAAGATCCATAATTTTAGTACCCACATTTTCTTCAATGTATTTTATTGTTTCAGGTATTATTCTTAAGTCATTAATCCATTTTGAGTTTGCTTTTGTGAATTGTGTCATATAGCTATATGGGAACAAAGAGTACTCTGGTATCATTCTTTGTTTGTGGCTTTCAGTTTTCCCAACACTGTTTATTGAAGACATTCCTTTCTTCATTTTATGTTTCTGGCTTCTTTATCAAAAACTACTTTTCCATGGACATGTGGATTTATTTTTAGGCTCACTCCTCAGTTCTGTTCCATTGGTCTATGTGTCTGTTTTTCTGCAGATGCCATGCTGTTTTGATTGTCATAGCTCTGTAATATTATTTGAAGTAGATAGTATGACACCTCCAGCTTCTTGTTCTTAGGATTGCTTTGGCAATTGGAGGTCTTTTGTGGTTCTATACAAATCTGATAATATTTGTTCTATTTCTTTGGAAATTGCATTGGATTTTTTCTGGAGTAATTCAGAGGTTTATTTATTTACTTGCTTACTTTTATTGTTGTTCAATAATGCTTGTCCCCATTTTCCCCCATCACTCTCCCCTGCCCTACCCAACCCACACCTTCCACATTCAATCCTCCCTCCATTCATTGTCTTTGTCCATGGGCCATTTGTACATGTTCCTTGTCTTTACCATTCCTTTTCTATCCTGTTATCCCCCTTCCTTCTCTCCTCTGGTCACCCTTAACTTGCTCTTTATTTCCATGTGTCTGGTTCTATTTTGCTTGCTTGTTTGTTTTCTTGACTAGGTTCTACTTATAGGTGAGATCATATGGCATTCGTCTTTCACCATCTGGCTTATTTCACTTAGCATATGCTCTCTAGTTCCACCCATGCTGTTGAGAGAGTAGGAGTTCCTTCTTTATTTGTGCTGCATAGTATTCCATTGCATAAATATACCTGTTTATTTACCCATTCATTTACTGTTGGGCATATAGGCAGTTTCCAGCATTTGGCTATTGTAAATAATGCTGTTATGAACATTGGTGTGCAAAGGGTCTTTTGAGTTGTTTGTGTCAGGATTCTTAGGGTATAATCCCAGCAGTGGAATTTCCAGGTCAAAGGGAAGTTCTATTTTTAATTATTTGAGGACATTCTGTACTGTTTTCCACAGTGGATACACCAGTCTGCATTCTCATCAAGTGTACTAGGGTTCCCCTTTTCCCACAACCTCACCAGCACTAGTGCTTTGTTGATTTGTTTATGATGACCATTCTCACTGGTGTGAAGTGGTATCTCATTTTAATTTGCATCTCTCCAATGGCTAGTGATGTTGAGCATGTTTTCCATAAGCCTACAGGCCCTCTGCATGCCCTCCTTGGAGAAGTGTCTACTCAGTCCTTGCCCATTTTTTAAATTAGATTGTTTGCCTTCCTGATGGTGAGTCATGTGAGCTTTTTATATATTTTGGAGATCAAACCCTTTTCTGAGTTACCATTGGCAAATATATTTTCCCATATGGTTGCTTTCTTTTTCATTGTGCTGATATTTTCTTTGGCTATGCCAAAGCTTTATAATTTGATATTGTTCCATTTGTTTATTCTTTCCTTTATATCCTTTGTTTAAAGGGACACATCGGTGAAAATTTTGCTGTGTGGAATATCTAAAATTTTCCTGCCCATGTTTTCCTCTAGGACTTTTATGGTGTCATGACTTATATTTAAGTCTTTTACCCATCTTGAGCTTATTTTTGTGTATGGTGTAAGTTGGTTGTCTAATTTCTTTTTTTTTTTGCACATAGCTGTACAGATCTCCCAACACCCTTTGTTGAAGAGGCTATTTTTACTCCATTTTATGCTTCTGTCCTCTTTGTCAAATATTAATTGACCATGGAGACATGAGTTTATTTCTAGGCTCTCTATTAAGTTCCATTGGACTATGTGTCTTTTGTTATGCAAGTAAGACTTTTGATTACAGTGGCCTTATAATATAGTTTGATTGATATCAGGTATTATGATCCCTACTACTTTGCTCTTCTTTCTCAGAATTGCTGAAGCTATTCAGGGTAAGTTATGGTCCCATATAAAGTTTTGAAATGTTTGTTCTGTATCTGTGAAATATGCCATTGGTATTTTAATAGGGATTACAATGAATCTATAAATTGCTTTGGGTAGTATGGACATTTTGATGATGTTAATTCTTCCAATCCATGAACATGGTATATGCTTCCATTTATTTGTGTGTTCCTTAACTTCTTTCTTCAGTGTTGTATAGTTTTCTTAGTACAGATCTTTTACCTATTTGGTTAAGTTTATTCCTAGGTACTTTATTTTTTCTTGTTGCTATAGCAAATGGGATTTTTCCCTTAATTTCTGTTTCTGATATTTCACTGTTGGTGTACAAAAATGCCTTCTATTTATGAATATTGACTTTGTATCCTGTTGTTCTGCCAAATTCACTTATTAGGTTGGGTAGTTTTTTGGTGCAGTCTATAGGGTTTTCTATGTACATTATCCTATTGCCTACAAACAACGACAGTTTTGCTTCCTTTTGAGGCTTGTTTTGTGCCCTATCATGCGGTCTATCTTTGAAAAATGTTCTATGTGCATTTTAAATAAATGTGTGTTTTGCTTTTTGGGGATGAAAGGTTCTATATATATCCGTTAAGTCCATTTGATCTAATGTGTCATTCAGTTCCATAATACTCTTATTAATATTTTGCTTGGAAGATCTACCCAAATGTGTTGATGTCTGTATCTTTCTTGAAGTCCTCCAAAATTGTCCTTATACATTTGGATGCTCCTATGTTGGGTGCATATATGTTTACAATGTTTATGACTTCTTGATGGATTCTTCCCTTAAGTGTTATGAAGTGTTCTTCTGTGCCTCTTTATATGGCTTTTGTTTTGAAGTCTATTTTGTCTGATGTAAGTGTTGCTACACCAGCTTATTTTCCCCTCATGTTTTCTTAGAATAGTTTTTCCAGCACTTCACTCAGTCTGTGTATGTCCTTTGTACTGAGGTGGGTCTTTTGTAGGCAGCACATGTGTAGGTCATGTTTTCTTATGCATTCAAGTATCCTATATCTTTTGATTGGAGCATTTAATCCATTTACATTTAAGGTTATTATTCATAGGTACTTATTCATTTTCACTCTTTCTTCATCTTAAAGCAGTCCTTTTAGCATGTCTTGCAAGCTGCTTTGGTGGAAATGTATTCCTTTAGCCTTCTTTTGTCTGGGAAACTCCTTATTTAACCTTTCATTTTAGTTGAGAGCCTCACTGGGTAGAGTAGTCTTGGTTGCAAGCCTTAGCTTTTCATCACTTGGAATATTTCTTGCCATTTCCTTCTGGCTTGTAGTGTTTCTGTTGAGAAGTCAGTGGATAGCCTTATCAGAGCTCCCTTGTGTGTTACATCCTGTTTCTCCCTTGCTGCCTTTAAGATTCTATTTTTGTCTTTGAATTTTGTCATTTTAATTATGATATGTCTTGGAGTGGGCCTCTTTGGGTTCCTCTTGATTGGGACCCTCTGTGCTTCCTGTACTTGTGTGGCTTTTTCTCTCATCAAATTAGGGAACTTTTCCATCATTACTTTTTCAAACAGGTTTTCTATTCTTTGCTTTCCTCCTTCTCTTTCTGGTATCCCTATTATATGGATATCAGTATGTTTATGTTGTGGGGGGGAGGCTCCACCCACAGGACTTCCAGCCACCACAGATGAGAATAAGTCTACAAAGACATGATCTGCTTGGAGAGGAAAGGTGGCAGATCTCTCAAAGGAGAAGGGCCAAGAGCCTTTTCCTTAAGGGGCTTTTATTGGGTTTGTTTGCACAGGAATACAGGTAAAGCTCATTAATCATTGTCAGGCAGTAAGGATCAAATAACAGATAACATACAAAGAAATGTGAAGGTTTATTCTGACTCAGGGTCTGTTAGCTAAAGGGCTACAGGACTTTGGGAAACAAACTCATTTCCTGCTCGGACCTTTATCATTTAATTGAGAACATTCTAAACAAAGCAGGTTTCACAGGAGTTTATGTATTCTTTCTTAGGCTTGATTGCCCGGGGAACCCACCCTTTTCAGCACAGGGCTGCACCACCCTCTGTCATTGTTTCAGGCTTAAGTCAGTCAGGGGAAGTAAAGCAGCCAAGACATTAGGAGACTTCTTGCAGACAGAATGAGGACTCAGGCTATGTCAAAGCCAAGGGGTGAGGGCCCATCACCACCTTTTGCTATAGCCCCCCAAATCCTTCCCTGGGGGCCTCCATGTGATCGTGCCTGTCTTAGGTCATTTCCCCCTTGGGGAATCTTACCCGTCATTGGCTAAATGACCAAGCATTGGGGGCCAGGCAGGGTGAAGTAAAACGTGGAGAAGTGGTGTTCCTGCCAGGGAGATAAGCTTTGTCTCCTTAGTGGCTTCTGGTCTGAAGGTTGCTCACTCAGCCTTAGCCATGGGGGGTGGGGTACAACTCCTGAAACCAGGCAGGGAAGTTCCCACCATTATGTTATCTTACAGCTCCCTTAACACCTATTCATTCTTTTTGAGTCTTTTTTCCTTTTCTTGCTCTTTCTGGGAATATTTTTCTACCTTGTCCTCCAGCTTGCTGATTCAATCTTCTGCTTCACCTAGCCTGTTTTTGATTCCTTCTACTGTGTTCTTTAACTCAGAAATTTTATTATTCATTTCCTCTTGGCTCCTGTTGATAGTTTCTATGCCTTTTTTCATGCTGATGCAGGTTGCTGTACATTCCTTGTAGTTTCCCTACAGTTTTTGGAACTTCTCAGTGAGTTCATTGAGCTTCCTTATAATCATGGTTTTGTACTCAATATCTGATAGTTTACTTACCTCTACTTATCTCTTTCTGAGGACTCCTTTTTTCCTTTTGATCGGGGGTTGTTTCTTTGTCTTCCCTTTTTTTTGTGGGGAGACTCTTCTTCTTCTGCTGCTTCTTAAATTGATCTGTTTTGACTGTCATTATGGTGTGAACTTCTATCATAGGAGATCTGTGATATTCAGTGGTTCAGTCTCCTTCATATCATGAACCTGATGCTCTTGGGATGCCCTTTATGCCATTTATGTTGGCTCTATGGATGTAATTATGTTTTGATTGTTGTTTTGTCATTCATTGGTTTGTCCTTCCATCTAGCTGGTGACTGAGGGTCACTCCATCCACCATATCTTGTGTGCTGTTGTGCAAGTGCTGACAGAACAAAACCACAAAGCTAAGGAAACAAACCCACACCTGCAAAAAATAACTACCTGCCCCTGCAATCCCACTATCAACAACAAATGAACCAGTATTAATAAGGATGTAAAAAGATTAAAACTATTATAAGAAAGGAGAGCAAATATGGGATGGCCTGAAAGAAAAATGATTTTGAGAAGGTAGAGGTAGAAGCACTAATAAGAGTTGGGAACTGGAGCAATGCAAAAAGAAAAAGTAAATTTACTTCACAAAAAAAGGAAGTGGAAAAGGTGGAATGGAGTAAGAAAAGGGAAGCATATAGTTTTAGGTTTAAACATAAAATAAAAGAAAAGAAAAAGAAAAAGGAAGGAAAATAAATAATAAAAAATGAGAGCCAAATTGGAGAGAAAGCTCCACCACAGTATTATCAGCAACATATAAGCTAAGATTAATATAGGTGGAATGGGAATAAGAGGGAAAAAAGAAAGAAAGAAAGAAAGAAAGAAAGGAAGGAAGGCTTAAGAGATATCTAGAGGAATTAGAAATGATTTTGTGATGATAGGAGAGGGAATACTAAAAGTGAGGAATGAAAACCATGCTAAGACAGGTAAAAATTAAAATTTGATATGAAAAGAAAAAGAAAAAATGTAGGATGAAAGAGAAAAAAGAAAAAAGAAGAAAAAGTAGGCTAAGACAGGGCAAAATTAAAATTTGAGAAGAGAAAAAGAGTAGGAGAGGGGAACAGTAAAATTTGAGATTTGGAATACAAAATTAGTGATGATCTAAAGATAAAATTGAAAAAAATGCAACAACAACTAACCTATCCACAACCAGTGAGCAAAGATTGCTAAAGGTGAAGAGAGAATGGGGATATTTTAAGAGGAGGGGAAAGGATATGAGATGACTATTGACAAGAAAATTGGTTTTGAGAGACTGAACAGGGGTCAAATAATAAGAATGAGGAATGGAAATATATTGTAGCAAGAAAGAAAAAATTTAAAACAACAGTAATTAGAGGAAAGAAGAAGGTAAAATGTAGTAAGAGAAGGGAGGGAGGAGAAAAATATGTGAATTGAAATAAACTACAGTATAGCATAAAGTTTGTGACAATATGCACAAACTTCATGGACAAGAAATGAATGTTAAAAATTATGCAGGAAAGAACATATTGCAAATCATGGAGAAGAACACACTGGATTTCACGTTGGTAGCATCTAGTATTTACTGCTGTTTTTCCTTTCTGGATCTGCCTCTCATGATGTCAGATGTTGATCCCACCTGAACTTAGGCAGCCTGTTTGAGACCTCAGGCTACTGCTACTCAGAGGGAAGTGGTGAGCTTGAGTAGGATGGCTGCTGCCCTATGGGGGATGACTCAGCACCAGGATCTGGCAACTACTCTCAGATCTCTTCCCAAAGCCTCTTTTCCTAGACTCTCCTCAAGCATATGTAGCCTACTCTATCCTCACCCCTACTCTGCCAGAACTCAGGGTAAGTGGCTACAAATGAAAATTTGTGCATTGGCCCTTTAAACAGCTCTTCATTGTCTCCAGCCATCCATCTCTGGCAGAGAGCAACCCTGCTGCTTTGTGCTGCTGGATGTTAGTTGTGTATTTGGGGGGCTCTGGAGCTCTAGGTTAGGCATCCCAGTTTAGGGTTTATATTCCACACTTCTTAGAGGGTCCAACCACCCTTTAATTATCTCTCTGGCACTGCTGACTGTGGGTGCCCAGCCAGCCCTCTCTTGTCTACACCACACTCCTTACCAGTCAGTTTGTGCTGAAATTGATTATTCTCTCTGAGGTTAGAAGTCTTCTTTCACACTTTTGTTCAATTCTTCCTTCCAGGTGATTTCTCCACAATTTAGTTGTAATTCCAGACTGATCCTGGGAGGAGGTAGTGTGACTTCCATTCACTCCTCTGCCACCTTGGGAGATTTCTGTCATTAGGATTTTGATAGGGATTGCATTAGTCTGTATATTGACCTAGGTAATATGACCATTTTACCTATGTAAATTTTCAATCCATAAACATGGAATATTTTTTCATTTCTTTGTGTCTTCTTCAATTTCTTTCATCAATGTTTTATAGTTTTCAGCATACTGGCCCTTCACTTTATTTGTTAAGTTTGTTTCTAGGTATTTTATTCATTTGTTGCAATTGCAAATAGTATATTTTTTCTGATATTTCATTGTTAATATATGGGAATCCAATGGAGTTTTGTACATTGATTTTGAATCCTACAATTTTATTGTGTTTTTTATCATTTCTAACAATTTTTTTTGGTGGAGTCTTTAGGGTTTTCTATATATAGAATTATGCCATCTGCAAAAAGGGACAATTTTACTTCTTCATTCCCGATTTGGATTTCTTTTATTTTTTTTCTCTTGCCTAACTACTCTAACTAGGACTTCCAGTACTGTGTTGAGTGTAGAGAAAAAGCTTTCTGTTTTTCACCATTGGTTATGGTATTAGCTGAGGGTTTGTCATATATGACCTTTATTATGTTGAGGTACTTTTATACTCATTTTGTCTTAATTATAAACAGATGTTATATCTTGTCAAATGCTTTTTCTGCATTTATTGATATGATAATATGACTTTATTTTGTTAATGTGGTGTAATGCATTGATTGATATACTTATGTTGAACCATCTTTGCATCCCTGGAATGAACTCCACTCCATCATGATGTATTATCTTTGTTATATATTGTTGTATTCAATTTGCTAGTATTTTTTTTAGGATTTTTACATTTATAGTCATCAGAGATACTGGCCTATATGGTCTGCTGGCCAATGGTCTATAATTTTCTTTTCTGTGTGTTGTCCTTACTAGGTTTTGGTATCAGGGTAACATTGGCCTCAAAAACTGAGGAAGCATTGCCTCTTCTTCACATTTTTGGAAGAGTTTGAGAAGAATAGGTAGTAAGCCCTCTTTAAGTGTTTTGTATAATTTGCTGGTGAAGCCATATGATCTTAGGTTTTTATTTATTTATTTTTTGAAGGTTTTTAATGACTGTTTTTCTTCTATTATCTTTTTCTTCTATCTTCTCTATTTCACTTAATTCTGGTCTAATTTTTATTATTTCCTTTTTTATACAGGCTTTGGGCTCATTTGGTCTTCTTTTCCTAATCTTTTTTTTTTGGTGTATTTTAGGTTGTTAATTATAAGGAACCATTCTGTGTGGCATGGGAAATGTAACCCAGCCCCCACTCAGAAAGGCCAGTGGGGAGTGAGGTCCAGCACACAGGACTCACACCCACAGATAGGTTCTCCAGTGGGGAATCAGGCCTGCATTGTACCTAGGCTGCTATGAGGCTTGCTTTTGCTAAAACTCCCTCACACTGAATTGAGGCAGCAAATGCTTATTGCATATCTTTAAAGTAACTTCCTAAAATCTAGGCTAAACTTCCCAAGTATGGAGTGTAACCAGTTCAACCACTTTTTCCTTTACATTTACAAATATCCTTCTTCTCTGATGTAATTAGGAAGATTCCTTTGTTTTCTATAAAAGGTAACAACCTAAAATGAACCTGTGCATAGTAAATGAGGACCATCCTTGATGTAATATGCCCAGAAAAGCAATAAAAGCTTGTTCAGGCAGGGGTTGGGGCCTTCTCTCTCACTTAGAGAGGCAACTGTGCTGTCCCTTTTCCCTACAGGATTTCTGTAGTTTGTGTGAATTTGTTCATCACAGCCACAACAAACGGACCCTGTTGGCCAGGTCCACATCAGTTAATTGGGTTATTTCTTGTTCCTTGAGGTAATCCTGTAATGCTATAAAGTTCCTTCTTATTACCACTTTTGCTGCATCCCCAAAAGTGTTATATGTTATATTGTCATTCTCATTTGTCACTATGTATCTTTTAATCCCTTCTTTTATATTTTATTTGACTCAGCCATGGTTCAGAAACATGTTTTGACTCCACATATTTATGTGTTTTGTTTTTATCTTTCTTTTGCAGTTGATTTCCAAAGTGTTGTGGCAGGAGAGTACAATGCTTTGTATGATTTCAATCTTCTTAAATTTGGGGGACTAATTTTGTGCCTCAACATGTGTTCTATCTTTGAGAATATTCCATGTGCACTAGGAAGGAATGTACATTCTGGTGGTCTGGGATGAAAAGCTCTATGAATATTGATTATGTCCATTTGGTATAATGTGTCATTTAGACTGGTATTTCCTTGTTGATTTTTTGTTTTTATGATCTGTCCATTGTTTTCACTACTAAATTGTAGTTTTGTCAGTTTCTTCATTTACTTCTCTTAGTAGCTGCTTTATGTATTTTGGTGCTCCCAGGTTGGGTTTATATACATTAAGTTTATATATTATGTATATATCTTCTTGTATTATTTCCTTTATCATTATAAAGTGTCCATCTTTCTCTCTTGTTACTTTTTTATTTTGAAATCTGTTTTGCCTGATATAAATACAGCTATACCACTTTTCTCTAGATGGCATTTGTTTTGAGTGTCATCTACCCACCCTTCACTATGAATCTATATTTGTCTTTGCAGCTGAGATGTGTCTCTTAAAGGTAGCAAACAGTAGAGTTTCTTTTTTAATCCACACAGCTACTCTGCGCATTTTAATTGGTGAGCTCAATACATTTACTTTTAGGGTGATTATTGACACATGAGAATTTTCAAACACCGTTTTATCTTGTGCCTTCTGGTGTCTCTGTCTCTCCATTGTTTCCTTTCCCTGTGTTTCTGTCTGCTATTTTAGTTTGGTGATAATCTATGATGTTTTTCCTCCAATTTTTCTTTTGTTTATGTTATATGTCTCATTTCCAGATTTTCATTTTTGTGGCTACCATTAGGTTTCTTCAAAAAATAGTTTCATATGTACAATACCCCTTTTTCTTTTGATTGTATTTTATCTACATTCACCTGTGTAAGATAAGTCCTTTCCCCAACACCACTCTTATGTTTTTGTTGTCACAAATTATTCTTTTTTGTGCTGCACATGTATTTTCAAATTACAATTGCAATTGTCTTCTTTTTAAAAATGCTTCTACCTTCTTTAACTTTCATGTTATATTTAAGTGTTTAATACTCGACTCTAAACAAGAATTGTAATTTCCTGTATCTGTCTGTCTGTTATTCACATTAAAGTTTTATATTCTTTAGTCTTTTTGTTTCAGGTAAAAGAAGACTTTTCAGCACTTCTTGTAATGCAGGACTTCTGGTGGTAAATTTCTTCATCTTCTCTTTGTCTGGAAAAGTCTTTATTTCTCCTTCATATCTAAAGGATAACTTGACTGGTGATTTCTCTCAATATTTTCAATTTTTGATTGCACGTTTTCCTTATATGGTTTCTGCCAAAAAGTGTAATTATAACCTAATAGGGTCTGTTTTATAGGTTACCAGTTTCTTTTCTCTAGCTGCTTTGGTAATCCTTTCTTAGTTGTTAATTTTTGATGGCTTTAATATCATGTGCCTTTGGAAAGACCTTTTTGGATTGGATAATTAGCTGTTTTATCAGCTTCTTGAATTCAAAAGTTCAGTTCTTTCCATGGATTTTGGAATTTCTTGACAATTATTTGTTCAAATAAGCTCTCTGTTTCCTTTTCCCTCTCTTCTCCATTTGATATACCCACTATTCCTTTTTTTAAAAAAGATTTTATTTATTTATTTTTAGGCAGAAGAGAAGGGGGGAGAAAGAAAGGGAGAGATACATTAATGTGTGGTTGCCCCTCACACGCTCCCTGCTAGGGACCTGACCTGCAACACAGGCATCTGTCCTGAGTGGGAATTGAACCAGTGAACCCTTGCTTTGCAGGCTGGCACTCAATCCATTGAGCCACACCAGCCAGGGCCCCACTATTCTTATACTGCTATTTCTGACAGACTCAGACAGTTCTTGTAGAGTTCTTTCACCTATTTTTTAATTCTCAATTATGTTTTGTCTTCCACCTGAGTTATTTCTAGATTTCCCTTCTCAGTACAACTAATTCTTTTCTCCATCTGGTCTGTTTTATTTCTTAAGCATGCTAGTTCATTCTTTATCTCATTTATTGAGTTTTGCAGCTCCAGAATTTCTGTTTTGTTATTTTCTAAGTTTTAGTTCCTTTGATAAAATCCTCCTTTTGTTTGTTGCTTATCTTTCTAAGCTCACTGAACTGCTTTTCTGAGTTTTCTTGTATCTCAATGAATTTTATTAGAACTCCATTCTCCAACGTTCTTTTTAAATCACAGTCTTCCATATATCTAAGTCTATTTATTGTGCTTGATGAATTATTTTTCTGCCTAGGAACTTGTAGGAATGAAATCTTTTATTTCTTTTTTAAAGTATCTAACTCAGCTCTTTAGCAGGTTTATAACTAAAGGTCTTTTGTTTTCCAGTAGCTGGTGCTGAAATCCAAGTTTTGTTTTCTTTTACTTCCACTACTTGGGCTTCTGGGATCTTTGTGGGGCAGTATCACCTTGGCTGTGGAAACCACCCTGTATTTCCTGAGGAGGTGGCTGTCCCCTTTATGCCTGGGTTGCCTGGTCTCAGGGCACCACCCACATATAGGACGCTGTGGGCTATGGGTCTCCTAGCTTGTGTGTTCCCAGTGCTGCCTTCCTGCAGTGAAGCTGCCAGCTGTGTGGCTCTGTCTGAGGTGTCCTAGCTATTTCTATCAGTCTCCCATGTACTGGGCGGGGGAGTGGGAAGGGGAGAGGGAGATGGGATGAGGTGGGTTCCTACATCTGCTCTGTTCTTTCTGGTAGGTTCAGCCATAATGAGTACAGGCAAGTTAGGCTGGAAAGTTGTTTCTATCCTTCAAGATCTGCTAAGTGAGGGTTTTACTGCCTGGTGGGCCATAGGAGGATAGATGGGAGGCAGGGAGGATGGGCTCTTCTGTCTGCAGCTTTCTTTGGTGGTGGCAGCTTGTGGAATGCTGCTACCCTTTGCACCACTTCTCTGCTGCTGATCCTTGGCTCAGTGGGATTATATACTGGCTACCCAGGCCTGATTATTATATCTGCCCCTTTGCTCTGGTCTGCACCCTGAGAACTGCACCTGACCTTCCACTTCTGTTCCATCTGCTAGGATGCAGCAAGCACCAACAGTGTCTGTGTCTCCCATCTTTGTCTTTTTCTTGTCCCATCTCCCTGATTGCTCCAATATACTCACCTTCAGTTTCTCAATGTATGGTTCCCTCAGACATGTTTCTGTGTTGAGCAGGGAATCCTTTGTTGAATTATGTCTGTCCAATTTGTTAGGTCCTCTTATGCTGCCATGCTCACTGTTGCCTTCTTAATACTCCAAAAGTAAAGATGTTTTCCAAATAGGCAAAAAACAAACAAACAAACAAACAAACAAAAAAACCTGTAGGCAGTCCACAATGTTAACCCTTATGAGCTATTCCTCTTGATAGATTACATCATTTAAGTCTAGTGCACTTTGTAATGAACTTTCACAGGAAGAAATTTCTGAAAGTGTTCCCATTATATACAATTGCATTTTTGTGGTGCTCACACCAGGCACACAGTAGGGAACATCTGGATCCAATGTTTTGTTAGGTAGGGTAGATAGGAAAGAAAGGCAGGGAGGAAGAAGAAGACATGTCTTACCCACTGATTCAGCAGTCCTGACCCCAGTCCAATAAGATTGCCAGGTGTTCTGAACATTATGAGCAAAATTATGATAGCACAGGAGGAGGTGACCTTGAAATTCTGTGTGCAGGGAAAGGAAGCCTTTGTAATGATGTCCTCGGGTAGGAAAAGAAACCTGTAGCAATTTCACTAGCTGAGAGAGAAAGCCTTTATAACTGAATATTAATCCCAAGTTCTAGTAGAGGGAAAAGGAGGGGGAACTTAGAAGCTTACTAAAATACATAACTTCTGAAGTTCCAATAGTCGGGCCACTCAGATTAGCTTGAGCTCCCATTTGTAGCCTTGACTCAAGTTTATAGAATAAACTTAATAACAAATTTACTATATTTTTCCTCTATATTTCATAAATAAACTTGCTATCTCACTTCCACTAGACATGTTATCTCTTGCTTGTTTCAAGGCAAAAACCAAGGAGGAGTCCCCTGTCTCTGGTCTCCCTGGTAACAGTTCTAGGGGCTTCATAAGTGCTGCCACCTCTCTGAGGTCAGTCAGATTAGTAAATATTCCTGGAACAAGATTTGTCATTACACTTGTGCTCCTGACCATGGGGATTGTTACATTTCCAAACAGGCACAAGTTTCCATTACTGTTTACTCAGTGCTGTCCCTCAGCCTGTGCCTGGTTGGCATCCACACACTATAGTGACTGGAAAAGCATTTCCCCAGGAACACAAACATCATGCTCTCCACTGTCAAGCATTCCACAGAAGAAATCAACTTCCAGACAACTTTACAGTAGTTCGGTGCCAGACCCAGGAGATGAAAATATAGCACACGTGAACATCTTTCACGATAAATGTGAGTGATGCAGCTCACTGGCTCTAAACATTTCTGTACTTTTGAGTTTCTGGACCTCACTGTAGTAACATCTGTGGCTCTTCCCTTCTCTTCAGTGTCTAGAAGCTTACTATTTCCTGTGGTCTCATAATCTCTGCCATTTCTTTCCAAAGACCACTACAACCAGACCTCTCTCAGCTTAGGTATCACCCTTATATTCAAAAGAAAGACCACCATTCTTCCTTTTTATTCCTTCCATAATTTTATGCTTGTAACATTTTATAAGAAAATTTCCAATGCAGTGAACATTTTGTAGAGTGTATATGTTTTTTTTGCAGAGCATGGTCTCTAGAGTGAGATAAACCTACTCCTACATTCCTGTGACTTCTGCAAGTCACCCAGTGCCTCCAAACTTCATTTCTTTGACCTGGAAAATGGGGATCAAAATAGTAGTGTGGCAGTGAAGGGAGAGTGAGTTAAAATAGTAGACATTCTGCATAGCAAGCATTTAATGGTTCTTCTATTATTTTTTATTTCTCATATTACTATTAAGTTAGTTTTTATTTGTGTAATGAACTACACACAATTGATTATTTTTAAAAAATAATCAAGCAAAATTTACTAGCACAACAGCTAATGCTTTAGATATCATTAAAACTTTAAAATCTTGTCTGATTTCTCCACATCCTCTCCAAAACTTGTTGTTTGTTGATTTGTTTACGATGACCATTCTCACTGGTTTGGAGTGGTATCTCATTGTAATTTTAATTTGCATCTCTCTGGTGGCTAGTGATGCTAAGCATCTTTTCATATGTCTCTGGTCCATAACATATGATCTCACCTATAAGTGGAACCTAATCAACAAAACAAACAAACAAACAAAATATAACAGAGACAGTGAAATTAAGAGCAAACTGACAGTAACCAGACGGGAGGTTGGAGGGGATAAAAGGAAGAAAAGGGGGAGGGGTTTTCAGAAACATCTATAAAGGATACATTGACAAAACCAAAGAGGGGTAGGATTGAGGGTGGGAGGTGGGGATGATGGGGTGGGGGAAGTTGTGGGGGGGGGAATTGGAGACAACTGTACTTGAACAACAATAAAAAAAATTACTTCTGAGAAAATAAACTAAATAATCCTTAAAGATGTTTTCAAATAATTTTTGCCACACAGTATCTAGTAGGTTTCTACTACATTACTTTGATTTTAAAGGACTTTTTTTTTTTTTGCAAGCCCAGAATTATTATTTTTTTCACTTTGGACAAGTTGGACTCATGGGGTAATTCAAAACCAACTGTGTGCTGGTCCTTGTGCCCTTGGCTGAAATAGGGGTCCTCTAATTATTTTCAGTAAAAAAAGGAGGTTTGATTTCAATAATTAAATCATGCAGTCCAGTGTACTTGTCAATATGCCATCTTGTATTTCACCACAAAGCTTCTCAGGACAGATGCTATGAATAAGAATTCAGCTGCAGAACAGGGCACAGGAGCACATGGCATTTTCAGTTGCACTGGGTACTGCCTCCTTCTTCCCAGCAGTATCCACCACTCTTGCCTGCTCCACCAGCTTACTGACCTTGAATCTGACCTGTCTTCACCCAGTGGGGGGAAAGAGGGTAGGGGAAGTAAAAAAATAAGTCATGCCCATGTACTGGGCACTCCACTGCTGCAAGCCCTTCATGGGGCAGCCTGGACTTGTTGGGGGTTCAGAGTGGACTCTCTCTTGCAGGCATTGCATGACATTTTGTGCCATTAAGGGTCATGTATGAGATCACGGTCACTTAATTTGGAGGTTCAGATTCACAGACAGTTAAGACCCCAAGTCAGATATGAATAGTTAAGCACTTTATTAAGTGAGAGCAAAGAGAAAAGTAAGAATCAAGAGCATACATCACCAGATGGGAAATCACCAACACCTAAACACAGACACCAGGAAATCCCAGAGACAGCAGCATTTGGGGTTTGTCTGTTCTGAGCTAAGTGCCCTTCCCTTGGCTGGGATTCCAAAATCTCACTTTGGGGACTATGATTAAATATGTTTCAGACAAAAGTGCCTATGAGCCAAGAGCCTTGTGTGATTTTGGCTAACCATTCCCTCTGGGAGAAGGGCCAATTCTCCCAAGGGAACAGCTAAAGATCAAAGGTACTAATCTGGAGAGAAGGGCCAGTTCTCTCTGGGAGATAATACTGTATTTTGCTTTTGCAATGAAGGTCACAGCTCAGGCATAAAGAGGGAAGATTCTCAAAGTCCCTTTAGCCCTTCAGCCTATAGGCCTTGCACCTGCAGTTCCTTGTTGTAGGCAAGTACCTCCTCTGGCCAGTCCCCACCATTCCCCCATCACAAGGTAGTACTCTTGTTGATACCATCTCCTCCCTCTCCTCTCCTTGAGAGAGGATAGCTCTCTCAAGCTGGGACACTTTAGTCAGTGTGGACTCCTTTGGCTCTGAGGCTGGGAAGCATTTATGCCAAGTGCAGTCCCTCAGGCACTGTGCAGCACTTTAGTCAGCCCTTTCCCTCTGCAGGTCTCAAAGATAGTCGAACAGTCCTGTCCTGGATTCCCCAAATGACACAGAGACACAGGCTGGTTTTCAAAGTTCTTGAGGTAGGTGTGGGGGGTACACTGGCAACTCTGAAAACTAACTAACTAAACAGATAAATAAAACCTATTTCATCTCCACTCCCCTCAGGACCCTCCCCAAGTTCCTGTATGGGCTGCAGGGGTGGGTGACCTGTGATGCACATTCCAACCACCCCTTCTGTCAGGTGCTAGTCATTTGGAAACCCTTCACCACCTACGGTTTTTGCTAGGCTTTTAAGCTGATCTAAATTTATAAGATTTTTCTTTTCATTTTAAATGAAATTTGTTACCAACTTTCACCAGTTTGCTTTAAAGAGTGTTTCTCATTCCCAGCAAAAAGAATTGATATGTTTGTAAAAAATTTATATAATTTGGAAACTTAAGGACTCAATCTCAGCTATTATCTATTTATGTAATACTTGTACTTACCTATAAAGTTATTTGCCAATTTTTATTCCTTCTTTATAATACTCAAAATATAAGTTAAGAGTTAGCTATAAAAATGACAATATTTGCAGGTCACTTATGTAGTTATTTTTATATTAAAATCTCTATTTTGAGATAGCATAGAAGAGGCTGGTTCCTTGGTGGGAAACAGGCTTAAGGCCACACTAGCTGGGAGAATTTAGATAAGAAATATGATCATGTTTAGTTATCCAGGTACAAATATCACATTCCTATGTGCTGGTGAGTTCCTTGATATTGCCAGTCAGGTGACACATTAGGGGAAATTGGACCAGGGTAGGTGTAGGGAGGATTGTGGGGGGGCTCCACCTACAGGTCCCCCCCAGCTGCCATGGATGGGAATAAGTCTACCAAGACATGATCTGCTTGGGGAGGAAAGGTGGCTGATCTCTCAAAGGAGAAGGGCCAACAGCCTATTCCTCAATGGCCTTTTATTGGGTTCATTTACCCAAGAATACAGGTAAAGCTCATTAATCATTGCCAGGAAGTAAGGATCAAACAATAGATAACAAAGAACTCTGAGGGCCTATTTTAAGTCAGGGTCAGATAGCTAAAGAGCTGTAAAACTTTGAGGAACAAAGTTACTTCTTCCTTTGACCCTTATCAGTTAATTGAGAGCATTCTAAACAAAGCAGATTTCACAGGATTTTACATATTCTTTCTTAGGCCTGATTGCCTGGGGAACCCACCCTTTCCAGCACAGGGCTGCACCACCCTCTGTCATTGTCTCAGGCTTAGGTGGAGCAAGGAAAGTAAGGCAGCCAAGAGATTAGGAGATTTTCTCGAAGACAATGAGGACTCAGGCTTTGTCAAAGCTGAGGGGTGAGGGTCCATCACCCCCTTTTGCTGTAGCCCCCCAAAGTCCTTCCTTGGGGGGCCTCCCATGTGATCATGCCTGTCTTAGATCATTTCCCCCCCTTTGGGGAATCTTACCCATCATTGGCTAACTGACCAAATATTGGGGGCCAGGCAGGGTGAAGGAGAAGGGGCAGAAGTGGCGCCCCTGCCAGGGAGATAAGCTTTTGTGTCCTTGCTGGCTTATGGTCCAAGGTTGTTCCTTCAGCATTAGCCTTGTTGGGGCTCACAGCTTCTGAAACCAGGTAGGGTGGTTCCCAACAGAGGATGAACTCTTTTTTGAGTGATTGTGACACAGTGAAAGTTCATCCAATAGAGATACTAAGAAAATAAAATGTGTACTAAGTTTTTAGTAGGGAAAGCATCCCAATTATTTTTTATTTAGGGACAAAAATATGTATTTGTTTAGAATAGCGATTTTCAACTGCTATGCTGCAAGAATTTTTTAAAACATGCAATACCTGACTAGTCAGAGGCACTGACCTCTTTTCCCTTTGATTGTCAAATAAAAAATTACAACAGCCAACACAACAATTGCTGTCTGGTGTGAATGGATCAAAATTATACCTATAGTTTTGTCAGTTTGGGAAAAAGTATATTTTGGGATTTGCCACAGAATTTTAGTGATTAGTTTATATGTACCAGGAGATGAAAAAGGTTGAAAATCACTGGTTTGGAAGAACTTTTCACAAAAGAGAAGTAACTGGAGAAAATGATGCATCTGAGTCTTGCTAGTATTCCTCCTTCATGATTGTGTTGTGGGCTCCCAAGATTTGTGTGGCAGCTGCCATCCTGACCAAGGGTCTCTTTGTCAGGCTCAAAACAGCCCAGGGGGCTGCTTGTCTGAAGGCAGGTTCTCCTGTCCACTGCTGTCTCCTACTGGCCCGATGGACATAGGGGCATCATCTACAACTTAGAGGTATTGATTTTATGAACTAGCTCTGTTTCTACAAGACACAGTTCATACTGTGCAGTCACGATGATCACTGCCCTACTTTCAAATCTCTAGACAGAATCTTGGTTGGTGTAGGTCAGTGGATTGAGTGCAGGCTATGAACCAGTGGGTCGCCATTTCAATTCTCGGTCAGGGTTGCAGGCCAGGTCCCCAGTGGGAGAACACATGAGAGGCAACCACACATTGATGTTTCCCTCCTTTCCCCTCTTAAATAAATAAATAATCTTTAAAGAAATCTCTTTGCAGAAATAGAAAACCAACATTATAACCACCCTATTTGAATAACAAAGGACATGAGTTTTTTTTTCTGTGACAGTGGTCTTAGTTTTATAGCCCACTGAATCTGTTACAGACTTAATCAGAGGTCATAGAGACCTAAGGATGAAGCAGTGATAGCAGGTGAGGTTACTCCCCATAGATTTGAGTCATCTCATAGAGTTGCAAAACTGAGGATAATCTCCAGTCTGGAATGAATGGAGCGTGAACAGAGAGGGGAGAGTTGGCAGAATGCACTAATAGTGCTAATGTCCTTTAATGGAATCTTTCTCTGGATGACAGATGTCTCACCCCAAAATGACTTAAAAGTACAATCACTGTCTGAAAGCAGAAAGAGGGTTGAATGTGCTTATTCAGGTCTAACATAATTTAAAACTGTCTGTAATGCAAAAAATAGAGCTTTATATTTTCATTCATTCCCTTTATTCTGCTGCAAATCTTCCATTTTGTGACCACCTTCTAGTGGGTGGGCAATGCTAAATTCAATGATGCTAAACTGTGTATTATAGAGCAAAACTGTTTAAAGTGGGTAATACAGAATATTGTTTTATAAAAGATTCTGTAGCCAAAGAAGTTGGAAGTTTTGGTTTCATCCTTTCACTGTGTGTGTGTGTGTGTGTGTGTGTGTGTGTGTGTGTGTGTAGTTCTCAGACATTTTATGCTGCAAGTAAGACATATGAGTGATAACATTTCCCAAATTTATCTGATTTCAACACATATCTTTCTTTGTTTTTTCATGGAAAAATTCCAGGAATTTTGGGGTCAACAAACATTTGAATGTTTCTAAGGCAGACTACAGATACTAACTATATACAGTAAACAGAATAAACTTTAAGTCAAAATTAAATGAGAAGACCCTCCAATGTTTTTTGGTAACATAAATTAGAACAAAACAAATTTACATCTTAATGAGCATAAAATCTTGATGAGTATAATGAATTTTTCTCCTCAGTAATGGATGTATGTGATCAATCTTTATTTGAAAAATCTCAGAAAAAAAGTTGTTTCCATGCCCTCGTGGCAGCCTCAAGCATTTGGTGAAGGAGAAAGTATCTGGTATTTTCTCAAGAACTGTAATTTTAAAAAACAAGCCCTGGCTGGCATAGCTCAGTGGATTGAGCGCGGGCTGCGAACCAAAGTGTCGCAGGTTTGATTCCCAGTCAGGGTACATGCCTGGGTTGCAGGCCATGACCCCCAGCAACTGCACATTGATGTTTCTCTCTCTATCTCCCTTCCTTCCCTCTCTAAAAATAAATAAATAAAATCTTTAAAAAACACACAAAAAAACAACAATTATTTTTGTATTTGGACCAATTTAAGAGTCATGGCAAAATTTAAGAAAAGTTACCCATATCCTTCCTCCCCCTGCACACACACAGCCTCCCTCCACTATCAACATTTTGTTACAGAACAGACAAGGGGGGGGCCCTGGGACAATATACTATTATTGAAAGAAGGCCCCGGGTCCGTTATGTCCGCCGCCTGAGGAAAGACATCTCTCAATGCCAGAGATTCGTGAAAAGGAAAGGAAATGTTTATTCAATGCTATACTAACTTAAAGTAGTGACCTAATGTCTTTACCAAAAATCCTAAAGTCCCTAAAAACACCCACAAACAGACACAGTCCTTCCTTCCTTCCCCCTTTGCCCAGTCCAGAGTACCATATCTCAGGAAAGGAAATAGAAGTCCATGGCTCAGGCAGTCCTCTGGTTCTTCCCAGTTAGTCCTCCATCTCGACTGGGAGACCTCCCTGGGTTCCCAGCACCCTCGGCTGAGTTGCCAGGATCTTTGCTAAAACCAGGTGGTGGTTCCCCCTTCTAAAGCTGTGGGGGTCCCCACTCTGGCGCAGGCACGTGGTCCTCTCTCCCAGGGCCACGGGAGTCTCCACTCTGTCAAGGCCACGCGGTTCTCTCTTTTAATGGCCGCCAAGTCTGGGTTTTAAATCCCTGCAGCCAATCTTCCTCTGCAGCCTCATTTCCGACTCCTCCCACACTCGGCTTCACTTGCCAGAATTCATATCCTTCCAGCTTTACTGGGCTGCCATCTTGAGTCTGGGCAGGTGTGGCCCCATGTCCTGGAGCCAATCTTCTCCGAGCTCCCACACAGGCGCTGTAGCTTGGGGGATCTGCCCCCAGTCACGTCTTGGTGGGGAAGTTACTTCCATTCCCCTGGCTCAGGGATGATCACAGCTATTTAACATATCTATGCAACCAGCCAAAGGCTATAGATATGTTAAATGACCACACCAGAGGGTAGTTGCAAGGCTGTTGCTATGCAAAACAGCTCTCAATGGCCCTGCTCCATTTGTCCCTTCTCCCAACCCACACCGTGGGGGCGGGGGGGGGGGGGTGGAGACATCTTAAAATCTCCTGGACACCTTAAGTTCTGGACCCCATTTCAAATGCCTATTTGGGGTCCCCCCTCTTGGCTGCACCCTGTAACAATTTCCCCACCTCAGTGCTACGATTGTTACAATTAATGAACCTACATTGATACATCATCATTCAAAGTCCATACTTTTGTTTTGTTTTGTTTTGTTTTATACTCATTGGAGGACATACTTATTGATTTTGGAAAGAAGGGAAGGGATAGAGAGTGAGGGAGAGAAATGTTGATCAGTTATGTCTTTTTCTTTTATAATTTCTTTTTTTTAAATATAGTTTATTGATTATGTTATTACCATTGTCCCATTTTCTCCCTTCATTCCCCTCCACTCTACATACCCTCTCCCACCCACAACCCTCCCCTTTAGTTCATGTCCACGTGTCACGAGTTCTTTAGCTTCTACTTTTCCCATACTATTCTTGCCCTCCCCCTAATTTCTACCTACCATCTATGCTACTTATTCTCTGTACCCTTTCTCCCTCTCTCCTCTTCCCACTCCCCTGTTGCTAACCCTCCATGTGATCTCCATTTCTGTGGTTCTGTTCCTGTTCTATTTGTTTGCTTAGTTTGCTTTTGTTTTAGATGTGGTTGTTAATAATTGCGAGTTTGCTATCTTTTTACTGTTCATATTTTTTATCTTCTTTTTCTTAGATAAATCCCTTTAACATTTCATATAATAAGGGCTTGGTGATGATGAACTCCTTTAACTTGGCCTTATTGGAGAAGCACTTTATCTTCCCCTCCATTCTAAATGAAAGCTTTGCTGGATAGAGTCACCTTGGATGTAGGTCCTTGCCTTTCATGACTTTTCAAATACTTTTTTCTAGCCCTTTCTTGCCTGTAAGGTCTCTTTTGAGAAATCAGCTGACAGCCTGATGGGAACTCCTTTGTAGGTGACTGTTCCCTTATCTCTTGCTGCTTCTAGAATTCTTTCCATCATTTTAATCTTGTGTAATGTAATTATGATGTGCCTTGGTATGTTCCTCCTTGGATCCAACTTCTTTGGGACTCTCTGAGCTTCCTGGACTTCCTGGAAGTCTATTTCCTTTGCCAGATTGGGGAAGTTCTCCTTTATTATTTGTTCAGATAAGTTTTCCACTTGTTTTTCTTCCTCTTCTTTTTCTGGTACTCCTATAATTCAGATGTTGGAATGTTTAAAGATGTCCTGGAGGTTCCCAAGCCTCTCCTCATTTTTTTTGAATTCTTGTTTCTTGATTCTTTTCTTATTGTATGTTTCTTTCTTCCTCCTGATCCACTCCATTGATTTGAAACCCAGTTGTTGTTTTTATCACTATTGGTTCCCTTTGCATTTTTCTTCATTTCACTTAGTGTAGCCTTCATTTTTTCATCTAATTTGCAACCAAAATCAACCAATTCTGTGAGCATTCTGATCACCAGTGCTTTGAACTGTGCATCTGATAGGTTGCCTATCTCTTGGTCATTTAAAAGTATTGGCTCTGAGCTTTGATTAGTTCTTCTGTTTGAGCCATTTTTTTTGGGGGGGGGCGTTGTTTGCACCTGTTATGTATGAGGGGCCGGAGCCTTAGGTGTTTACCAGGGCAGGCAACCCAGTTGCTGGGTTGTGACACTGTATGTGGGGGTGGTGTCAGAGAGGGAACGATGGCGCTTGCTCCACTCTCTCTTAGATTTCAGTGCCCTCTACCGCTTCCCACAAGCAAATTGGGCCCTTCTGGTGCTGGTTCCTGAGTGGGTGGGCTTGTGTACATTCTAGGACCCTGTGGGTCTCTCCAACAAACTCTCCTGTGAGGCTGGGAATCTCTCCCCGCACCTCAACCCCCCCAAGTGTTTTTAATCAGTGCTTTTAGGCTTTATTTCCCTGCTCTGGGTCCCTGGGTTGTGCGGTCTGTCTCGCTGCCCATTTTCACCTGGTTTATCTGCACACAAATGTGTGACTTCGGACAGCCAGCTGCCTTGTGTGCCTCAGTGGGTCTGCTTGTTGCTTCCCTGCATTCAGGGTCTGCCACCGGGGTCTGCCTGCCACCACTTTTTTTCCTGCTGTGACCCCTCTCCACCCCTCTTACCAGTCTGGATGAATGGTTGTCAGATTCCCGGACAGTTCAATTCTCTGTCTGTTCTGGTTGTTTTTTTTTGTTTCTAAATTTTTGTTGTCCTTAATTTTGGTTGTGTGAGGAGTCACAGTGTGTCCACCTATGCCTCCATCTTGGCCAGAAGTCTTGGTTGTGTCTTATACACTCCCAGACCAGGGATTAAATTGGCAACCTGGACAAGTGTCCTGATCAGGAATCAAACCCCCAATCTTTCAATTGATAGGACAATGCTCCAACCAACAGCCACACCAGCCTGGACCCAAAGTCCATAGTTTACATTGCAGGTCATTCTTGCTGTGGTAAATTCTATGAATTTGGACAATTGTATAATGGAATGTATTATATAGAAGAGTTTCAATGCCCTAAAAATCCTTTGCATTGCTTCTATTCATCCCTCCTTCCCCCGACCCTTATCAACCACTTATCTCTTTACTTTCTCCAGTTTTGCCTTTTCCAGAACATCATACAGTTGGAATCATACAGTATGTAGCCTTTTAAGATGGCTCTTTTCACTTGATAATATACATTTAAATGTCTTCTGATGCCTGGGTCACTGGCCAGCAGTGGTGCTGCGGATGGCTCATTGAAAACACCTGAGAAAAAACATGCACAGAGACAGACTAGTTTCTGTGGAGAAGTAGGGACTGGATGGCCACCCCCTCTAGTGGAGAATGCTGATTTACCGTCCAAACCTGCTTTTATTGGGCTCGTTTTGCATAATAATTCAGGTAAAGTACATTACTCATTATGAGGAAGTAAGGAACAATAGATAACAAGGAACTCTGCTGGTCTATTTTGAGTCAGGGTCAAAGAGCTGTAAGACTTTTAAGGAACAAACTAACTTCCTCCTTGGATCCTTCTCATTCAATTGAGAGCATTCTAAACAAAGAAGGTTTCACAGGAATTTATCTGTTCTTTCTTAGGCCTGGTAACCTGGGGAATCCGCCCTTTTCAGCACAAAGCTGCACCACCCTGTCATTGTTTCAGGCTTAGGTGGAGCAAGGGAACTCAGAAGAGATAAGGAGATTTTCTCCCAGACGATGAGGACTCAGGCTATGCCAAAGCCAAGGAGCGAGGGTCCATCACCCCCTTTTGCTGTAGCCCCCAAAGTCCTTTTGGGGGCCTCCCATGTGATCGTGCCTGTCTTAGATCATTCCCCCCTTGGGGAATCTTACCCATCTTTGGCTAACCAACCAAGCATTGAGGTTCAGTTATGAATAAAGCAGCAGAAGCAGCACTCCTGCCAGGGAGATAAGCTTTTGTGTCCTTGCTGGCTTACTGTTCCAAGGGCGTTCCCTTAGCCTTAGCCTAGGCAGGGGTTACAGATTCTGATATCAGTCAGGGCAGTTCCCAACAGTCTTCCTTTACTTTTCATGTCTTAATAGCTCCTTTTTTAGCACTGCATAACATTCTACTGTCTGGATGTAGCACAGTTTATTTATCCATTCATCTACTGAAGGACATCTTGGATGCTTTCATGTTTTGGCACTTCTAAATATAGTTTCCATAAACACCCTTGTGCAGGTTTTTGTGTGGATATGTTTTAAACCCCTTTGATTAAATATGCATAAGTGAGATTGCTACACCATATGACAACAGTATATTTACTTCTGTAAGAAACTGCCAAAACTATCTTCTAAAGCAGATGTACAATTTTGCATTCCCACCATTCATGAATGCAAATTCTTGTTACTCCACATCCTCCACCAGCATTTGATGTCAGTGATCTGGATTTTGGTCATTCTAATAAGTGTGTAGTGGTATCTCATTTTTGTCTTCATTCCCAGTTCTCTAACAAAATGTGATAGTGAAAATCTTTTTATAAGCTTATTTTGCACTTTTGTAACTTCTTTGATGCAGTGTTTGTTCAGATCTTTTGCCCGTTTTTTAATTTCACTGCTTGTTGTTTTGCTGTTAAGTTTTAAGAGTTCTTTGTATATTCTAGATAAAAATTCTTTATCAGATGTGTCTTTCACAAATGTTTTGAAATAGTGTGTGGTTTGTCTTCTTATTCTTTTGACATTTTGTTTTGCCAAGCACAAGTTTTCATTCTAATAAGGTTCAGCTTATAAATTATTTCTTTTGTTGTGGAGTGTGCTTTTGATGTGGTATCTAAGAAGTCATTGCAACACCCAAGTCATTTAAGTTTTCTCCTATGTTAAAACTCCTGGAGGAGTTTTATAATTTTTCATTTTATATTTAGGTCTGTGATTCATTTTAAGTTAATTTTTCTGAAAGGGGTCAAGTTTTTTTTTTTTTGCATGTGGATTTCCAGTTGTTCTAGCACCACTTATTGAAAAGTCTATTGTTCATTGTACTGCCTTTGCTCCTTTGTCAAGGATCAATTGACTTTAGTTATGTGAGTCTATTTATGAAAACTGTTCCTTTGATCTATTTATATATTCTTTTTCTAATGCACACTGTCTTGATGACTGTAGTTTTATAGCAAATCTTGAAGTCACATATAGTGTCAGTTCTCCAACTTTGTTATCCTCCTTCAATATTGTGTTGTCTATTCTGTGTCTTTTACCTTTCCATATAAATTTTAGAATCAGTTTGTAAATATCCACAGAATAACTTGGGGTTTTGATTAAGGTTGTGTTGAATCTATAGAACAAGTTAGGAGAACTGACATCAAGACAATATTGAGTCTTCCTATACATGAACATGGGATATTTCTCTATTTATTTAGTTAATTTCATTCATCAGAGCTTTATAGTTTTCCTCTGATAGACCTTATACATATCTTATTAGATTTATATCTATGTATTTTATTTTTTGGTGCTAATGTAAATAGGATTGAGTGTTTAATTTCAAATTCCATTTATTCATTGCTAGCATAGGAAAGTGATTTACTTTTGTAATAAATTGTGATCTTAAAAGTACTGAAACTCCTTTAGAGAATTTCTCCCCTCCCATGGAATAAACCAAACAGCTTGGAGAGAAGCTGAGTCCCTGTGTCAGCAGTGACCTATCCCCATGGTCATTGTTACCCCATCACTATGTAATTGTGCTGGATTCTTGAGAAACAGAACCATAAAAAGTGGTGTCTGGCACTTATATAATCCCAAAGCTTCAAAGAACTGATTTTTATTCAATGTCTGTTTTGCAAAAGTAGTAAGTGCTGACACATTTTTAAAATACAAAAGGCATAGGAAAAACATTTACTATCTATAATATTAGACTTAATGATAAAATGTTTAAATTTTTTTTCCAAAAAAACTCATTCTTTTTTTCCATATTTCAAAAATTTATTTATCTTAAACTGTATAATGGAATAAAAACGGAAGTTGAAAATGTACCTGTTATGAGGAAGGTATTAGTTCAAATACACACATGGAATCTTGGCAGACTGATTCAGATAACACAGAGCCAAATCTTCAAAATACAACTATAGAAAATAAAGGGAGGGGGCCTTGAAATATCACAATAAATTTACTGAAATATTATAAGCCATAAGAAAATATTTCAAACATATTAACTTCATTTTTTAAAATTTGAATGAAATGGAAAGTTTGGGGGGGGGGAGCTATTACAAACTACCAGTGATGTCAACCTGCTTTTAACAGTAAGTTAAAAAAATTAGTACAGTCTAAAACTTTTGCCCCTTTAAAGCCCACAGAGATAGTTTTACCAGTATTTATCCTAGTTTATTCTTTTTGTACAATTTTTAAACAATTAAAATGTCCAGATGTTAGTAATTTTCTTCTTTCCATGTCTGCAACTGTTCTAAATTTCAGCTGCAGAATCAAAATTCAGAAAGAAACTCTTCCTTGAAAAACATTGGCATATTCTTCATCTTACAAACAATAGACACTTTGCTACATGTATCTCAATAGTGTACAAAAGTTGCTTGCAAGTATTAAAACTTTTTTTTCATCGCTTGGAAACTAAATATTATTGATCTAGGATAAAGGTTTTCTTGCAGGCATCGCAGCTTTTTTCTCAGTGTAGATGGGACTGGTGTTTTCTTTTTCAGACAGATGTCATTTGCTGTGGCTGATGGTGTTTTTGTTTGTTTTGAGAATACCGGGGTTTCTCCATGTTGTTTCTTATTCTCCCATTTCTCTCCAGTTCCCTGTCCGGGCTCTTATATGGGCGAGAAGGGCAGTGTGCCTTTAATGGACGGCCATGCCCGTCTGATAGTGCTAGGACATGTGAAGTCTGCTGGGGGTGGTGGGCTCCCGCACCTCAGCGTCAGGGAGGTACAAGCTGATAGTGTTCTTGAGGAGGTCCCAGCCTGGCAGGGCGCCCTGGAGTACAAGGAAGAGGTAACCACATTGGGGATGGACCTGGCTTTGGACTTGAGACTGAGACCATGGAGCCAAGCGCCATGCCAGGAATGCCAGGAGTGAGTTGGACATGCTGTAGGTGGGCGAGCCGTTCCTGTAGGTCCGTGAGCTGCTCATGGAGTTGTACTCGCAGGGCGCTCAAGTCTAATGGCACCTGGGCTGCATCTGTGCTGCAGGCGCCAAGTGCGCTGGGGCCAGGTGCTGCGGTAGTCCAGCTGGTCCCGTATCACGCTATAACTGCCCTTGCTCCTGCCAATTCTGTGCCAGCAGCTACCCATGCGCTGACTCACAATGGCACTGAGGCCGGCGCCCACGTCGACCCCGCCAGCTATGCTATTGCTGCCAGGACCAGTAGCTCCAGGGTGGCTTGTACTTATCCTTCTTTGTGAGCATTCCAGTTTTCCTTCAGGCGGTATTTATAATCCGGGTGCTCCTTCAAACGCAGCATTCACAGTCACTGGCCTCATCCGTGAATTGGCGCTTCTTCACCTCTGACAAGTTTCCACACACTCCCAGGCATTTGCTGATCTCCAAATTGTACATCTTCGTGTTCTCTTCGGGCATCTTGAGCACTGCCCAAGGAACCACACCACGAAGGCATTCATGGTCTGCTTGACTTGACTCGGTCCGGGGTGTTCTGGTTGCCGCCGCTACCCGGCCCCCTTTCCTCGCCCTCCTCCCTCCTCCCCACTCCAAGTTTGAGGCACTGAGCCTTTAGTGGCTTCAGCTCCAACTCCATCCAGTTGTACGTGCCGGCACTGTGCGCAGACTTGCCGGGACTTTGAGGGGACGGTGGGTGGGGCGGAGGAGGAGGTGGGGAGAGAGGGGTATCAGGAGTTCAGGGCTTCACCAGGAAAATCAGAGGAAGAATAACCTGGGTGAAGAAGAGAGAGACAAACTGGAATTAGGGTCAAGAAAGTGCTTCCCGCCCTGGATGGTGTGGCTCCGTGGTTGAGTGCCGGCCTGGGAATCAATGGGTCACTGGTTTGAGTCCTGGTTTTCTAGTCTAGGGCACATGACTGGGTTGCAGACTGGGTCTCCAGTAGGGGGCGCGCAAGAGGCAACCACACATTGATGTTTTTCTCCCTCTCTTTTTCCCTCCCTTCCCCTCTCGAAAAAATAAATTTAAAAAATATTTTAAAAAGAAAGAGCTTCCCTTCTTTCTCCTGGCCTGTCCTCCGCTGATGATTGCTATTTTTTTGGAAAGGCGAAGCCTGGGGCTCTAACATCTTTCCTTTTCTTTCTCCTCTTCTTTCTCTCAGTCTTAGTCTTAAAAAGGCAGCAAACTTCTTTCCCCCATTTGCAAATAGTCTTCTCTGCCTTAACAACTCCTGATGCTTTTTAAAACAAGTGTTAAAAAAATCCAAAAATTCTCATTCTTTACAGTTGTAAGAAAAAGATCATTACAGAGAAGAAAAGGAGAAGTGAACTAAATTTCAAGTCTAAAGTGAGAAAGTAGGAAAGAATATAGAAAAAAGTTTCCACTAACAGAATAAGTATCCAATCTCTTTCTCTTTGTAATGTCCATCTCTGTCTGTCTGTCTTTCTCCCCCAATGCAGTTATAGGAACATGTGACAATATGAGAAACTACTCTGTCAGTCACTGTGTTAAAACTGGAGATACAGTGGCAATTTAAAACAAAGAATTTTCTACTTCCATGAACCATATAAATCAGGGTAAAATAAATACAAAGAAACAAAAAACCCAGACACAAAACAAATAATGCTCAGCCTCCCACATCTGAAGTTGTGCAGTTAGGAACCTCAAAAACAAAAGTGAATAACAGTCAATCCAGAAACTCACCCAGCAGTCTCTTTCTGCCCTGCCCCCACCTCCCCTTACCCTATTGTTGTGATAACCTCCTAATCTATTGCCCTGTGTCCACACCATTTCCTCTGGCCTGTTCACAGAGTTGCCAAAGTGATCCCTTCAAATGTTAGGCTAACTGTGCCAGTCCTACTTTCCAGCCCCAAAATGTCCATTAGTATCTCATCTATTTATAATAAGTGCAAAGTTTGTGCCCATGTCTCAGAGCCCTTCATGGTCTGACCCAGGCCTCTTTTGACCTCATTCTCATCTTCCTGCTGTCACTCACAGCACTGTAGTCATGCTGGACTCTGCTTCTCCTTAAACCCTCCAGATACTCTCACCCTGAAACTCTGCACTTGGAATGTTCTCCAACCCACAGCATGTTCCTCTGTCACCCCTCAGTGGAATCTTCTGAGAGCCCATCTAAAACAGTGTCTGGTCTCTGTTGTCCATGCTAGCATGACTTCCTGCCTGGACACAAACAGTATTTGTTTGTTGTTGGTGTGCCTTTCCTCAGGAAGCTCAGACACTCCGACTGACACCCCACCAGCCACAGAGCTTCCCTGTCTTCCTCAACTCTTTCTCACTTTTGGGACCTTGGAGGTTGCTGTACCCACCCCTTGAGACCAGGATAGAACATAGAGCCTCCAGTGGGGCCCTGGCCTCTGGGCCTGTTAGTGGCTATCTCTAAGAGTATGTGGAGGAGAACCAGAGACTCCTCACCACATGTGGAGGGGCTATTGGAGAAGACCCCGTTAATAGCCCCTCTGTGAGAAAACACTCTCCTTCTCTCACAACTCTTGTGAGCCATGTGGAACCCATCTGTCAGGGCCAGGGAGGAGTCCACTGTGTTTTGCCAGCTGAGACTGCTGCAACCAGGGATGCCTCTTCTGTTTAGAGTCTAGAGACAAGTTCTGACACTGCCCACTCCTAGTTCTAAGTCATTATTAGCTCCTGGATTTCAAGGGCCTCATAGCAATTATCACAACCTTTCTGTTTATCTGGTCAGTAAATTAGCAAAAACCATGGTGCTCCAAAATTAAGTAGCAATGCTTTGTTTTCCCCCTAGAGAAACACATAAACATTTTAAAACTAAAATGTTTTAGAGAAATGTAAAAGAAAGTGAATTTTAATGCAAAGCTTAAGAAGGACATAATGTCAGAATTAAGGACAGGCCTTTTTAATTGAATAAATTTGATTTTGTGAGAAACCTGTTACATCATCCTTCTTATTCTTATTTGCCCAAGGACCTGGACCCTAACGGCCCTTGGACTGGCATGTGGAAGGCTCTGAGTAGATTGTGCAGCCATCATGGCTAGAAGCTGGCTATCAGTGTGTCCTATGTCATGTTCTTCATTCACTACTCCCAGATTCCCAGTCAGGGTCTTCAGAAGGCATTTGACAGCTGATTGTGGAGTAAAGGACCCTAGGAGGTAGGGAGGAATCAGCAGTGATTCATGAAAGCAGTATGCTTGAGAAGTGTGGACCAGAATGAACTAGGAAAATAGGGCAGTCCCAGGTGGTACACTGGGCTGCAGGGACCCAGCAGTGGGTGGAGCAACAGTCCTAGCTATAGCAACAGTTAGCATGGATTGAACACCACTGTGTATACTCACTGTCCTCTTTATTTCCCACTACAGCATTTTTTCCCCAAATATCCAAATGTCACCATTTTTAATTTTCTTGAAGTGAACCAGATCCAGAATAGACCTATAGGTCTATAGTAACATATCAGAATGATCAAAATGATCAATGTTGTGTCCTGGCTGGTGTGGCTCAGTGGATTGAGTGCTGGCCTGCGAAGCAAGGGGTTGCTAATTCAATTCCCAGTCTAGGGCACATGCCTGGATTGTGGACCAGGTCCCCAGCATGGGGCATGTGAGAGGCAACCACACATTGATGTTTCTCTCCCTCTCTCCCTTCCTCTATAAAAGTAATTATATAAAATCTTTAAAATAAAAAAAAGTGGTTAATGT
The DNA here is from genome assembly GCF_019186645.2 of Phyllostomus hastatus. Taxonomy (NCBI): domain Eukaryota; kingdom Metazoa; phylum Chordata; class Mammalia; order Chiroptera; family Phyllostomidae; genus Phyllostomus; species Phyllostomus hastatus. The sequence goes on from NW_025333706.1 coordinate 4,061,143, forward strand.
TGCATTCATTGTTTGGAAACTCCTTTAAACAATTATACTAAGATTGAACTTTTTCAAGATTTCTTTGGATTGCCAAAAATATTTAGAACTGAAATATTCATAAATATTAAAAAACAATTCAGAACTGAATTGTTTAGAATTATCTGAATGCATCAATAATAAATAATAATAGAATTATAACATAGTAAAAAATCTACCTTACTTTGTTACACATAAGGTATAGTTTCTGAAAAATGGGCCTCTTTGTTGAACCACCCACCAGAGATATAACTAGTGCTGGTGTTGGTACCACTTCAAAGAACAGTAATTTCATTTCCTTACAAAGTCATAAGAAATTGCATTAATATTTCAAATACACTAATCCTTGAGGCATTTTATTAATAAAGATAAAATTGTTCTGAATGGAAATATTACCACAAATGTAACTGGATTGGAGGATATAATAAAAATGCTGAGCCCAAGTCTCACTTGCTTCACTCTTTGTTGAGAAAAGTTTATGATTAAATTTAAAAGTTCTAGTAAAAATGTACAATGGCCCCAGGTCTGAAAGAAAGACCATTGTTTTCTCAGAGACTCTTATTTGTTATTCGTTGGCTTTCCAAGGTTCATAGAAAAAGGAGGAGGACTGTTGATTAAATGTTGGTTGAAATTCAACATTTAATCAATATTTCATTTGTCTGGACACAGATGGCATACATAAGTGGTTATTAAAGAATCATAAACAAAGGCACTGCTTGTGGTGGCAGGGACAGGGTTAAGGGAACCAGTGAGCAAAGTGGGTGTTGGGGACCAGGGCAACAGGAACAACAAAAAAGACAGCTCCAGGTCTGAATGGGCAGGGAGGGCATGTGTTTCTGGAGCTCTATCAGAGCTTGCTGTGTTAGAATCCCAACTCCACCATAGTTGTGGCCGTAAAAAAATCCAGCCACTGCCAGGCTGCAAGGCTGTATTCAAGAAGACAGGAGAGGATGGAGAGAAAGTGCCCTGGGCTCTCTCTGCTCCTGCCCTCCTGTTTCCCAACAGCATCTCCCAGTGGCTGATGTGGAGTGGACATTGGATGGCTGAGGGGAGGAGAGAAGAGAATAACTGGTCAAACTTCCTAGAGAAATAACACAGAGTACTGAATGCTGTATATGCTTGTACACTAATCTTCCAGTTACTTTAAAATGCTTCTCACTTAACCAATAAAATTATAGTGTGTATCAGTTAAGAAGGTGCTTAACAACTCCAGTGTGGTCCCACCCCTTAATACAAAGCTTTGACAGTTTTCCTCCATTTATAGTGCTTTTCTGTGTTTAGGTCATTATCAAGGTTTTAAATAATGGTTGAGAGTCAGTGAGAAGAAAAACAAAACAAGGCCCAGAGATTCCACTTCTGGGAATACATCTGAAAAAAACCCAAAACACTAGTATGAAAGAAAATATGCACCTCTATGTTCATTGCAGCATATTTACAATAGTCAAGATTTGGAAGCAGCCCAAATGCCCATCAGTAGATGAGTAAATTTAAAAAGTTGTGGTATATTTACACAATGGAATACTAAGCAGCAGTGAAAAAGAAGGAAATCTTACCTTTTGTGACAGTATGGATGGACCTGGAGATTATTATGCTAAGTGAAATAAGCCAGTCAGAGAAAGACAAATACCATATGATCTCACTTACATGTGGAATCTAAACAACATAAACTAAGGAACAAAATAGAAACAGAAGCATGCATACACGGAACAGACTGACAGCTATTAGAGGGGAGGGGAGTTGGGGAGCTGGGTGAAAAAGGTAAAAAGATTAAGCAAAAAAACAAACAAACAAAACAAAACTGATAGACATAGACAATGGTATGGCTATTGTCAGAGGGAAAGGGGGTTGGTGGAGATATGTGAGGACAAAAGGGAGATAAATGGTGATGCAAAGAGACTTGCCTTTGGGTGGTAAGTGTGCGATGCAGTACACAGCTGATGTGTTATAGACCTGTACACTTGAAACCTATATGGCTTTATTAACCAAATGTCACCCCAATACATTCAATTGAAACAAAATAAAACACAAAGGAGAAAAGGCAGCATCTTATGTAGAGACATGAAAAGTTCATAAAAATGAAATGTCATAAAAAGAAACAAGAAAATTATGCATCAAAAGAAACCAATTGTCTGCCCTGGGCAGGTGACTCCATTGGTTGTAGCATTATCCCATACACCAAAAGGTTGTGGGCTCGATCTCCAGTCAAGGCACATATATGCCTAGATTGAAAGTTCAATCCCTGGTCAGGGAGTATACAGGAGACAACTGATAGATATATCTCTCTCATATCGATGTCTCTCTCTCTCTGCCCGTCTCTCCTTTCCTTTCTCCCTAAAATCAATAAACATACCCTCAGGTGAGAATTAAAAGTAAAAGAAGAAGATGATTCTCTAGCATATAAAAAATTTTAAGTGAGAATTGGTTTTTAACAAAGTCATTGAAGAGAATTTTTAAAAGCAATAAAAAAGAATAAGGAAAAAGAAGGAAAGAAAAACAGATTCTTATTGACAAAGTCACTGGATATAGTAACTAAAACACAGCAAGGGCTTTATAATTCATGTTTGACAAAATTAGGTATTAGCTCAATAAACTGCTTGTTATCGGTGGAATTGTGTCTTCCACAAAAAGATGTTGAAATCCTAATCCAGTACTTAAGAATGTGACTTTATTTAGAAACAGGGTCTAATAGGGACTCAAGAGTTGGAAAATTTTAGTTTAAGGTAAATAGTTATAGCCTAGTAAGTAATGCATATGTTAAAGGTATTGTTTCAGGAGCTGCAGATAAGGCCCACCCACTCCCAGTCCCGGGAGAGAGAACCGACCTCCTGGGGCACTGCTAAAGATTACTGCCTGGGAATAAGTGGAGGCATCAGGTCATTGTGTTCTAGGGAGAGACAGATGACCACCTACCACCTGCCCCTGGGAGTGGCTAACTGCTCAGGGCAAGAATATTGCAGTTTTCAATCTAATTTTCCCTGAATTTCAAAACCCTTCGCCACACTTTGTTTTCTGTTATAAAAAGGCTGGCTTGGCAAGAAAATGTAAGATGGTCTGTTAGGGTATGACTCACCATCTTCTCAGATCACTGGCCATCTGAATAAAGCACCCATAAAGATTCAATCCTTGTCTCTGCTTATTGAGTTCGGTATGTGACAGGCAGCACAAATGCTGGTGTCTTTTCTGGTTTCAGGTTGTTGCAGATGATTAAATTAAAATGAAGTTATTAAGGTAAGCCTTAATTCAATATGACTGTGTCCTTATAAAAGATGAAATGTGGACACAGAGACAGACACCTACACAGGGAGTCCATCTGAATATGAAGGCAGAGATCAGACTGATATATCTACAAGCAAAGGAATTCCACGGATCTCCAACAAACCACAGGAGTTGAGAGAGAGGATGGAACACACTCTTTCTCACAGTCTTTAAAAAGAGTTAACACCAACAACACCTACATCTTGATCTTACAGCCTCCAGAGTTGTGAGACAATGAATTTCCTTTCCTTAAGCCACCCAAACTCTAATGCTTTGTTACAGCAGCCCCAGCAAATGAATACTCTGCCTTTACTGAAAAAAGAGGCACAGCTGGCAGGCAAAATAGCTCTCATTAACCACTGAAATGCTGATAGAGCTGAAATATCTTTTCTGCCATGATACTACCATGGATGGGGTAAGGTTGTCAGACACCCAGGAGAGAAGTGCTCAATCAATAAACACATTATTGGTGAAAGCAGCATCTTCAGCTGGCAGTGCATGCCCAAATGAAAGATGATATGTGAAGAATTAGTTAAGACAGAAGACTAACTTAATTTTAACGCTAAAATCAATCTCTTTAGAACATAGATAATGGTTTGAACTAAGAGTCTGCACCATTTGATCTACTGCATACTGCTTGTAACACAGTATTCTTTTGCAGTAGACATGTCATTATTTCATGCACTCTGTGATCACTAACAGAGTGGGGGGAAGGTGTATCACATAAACCTGTCAAAATGGAGCTAGCTGCTTAGCAGGAAAAGACTTGGTGAAGGTGTAAAAATCTTGCAACTTGCTCTTAGAGATATGGTCAGTCATCACAAATAAAAAATTATATTAGGCCAAGGTACTAGCTTCATGGATCCATTAACAAACAATGGATGGTGAGAAAAACTGTGAATTGAAAGCCTGATAAATTGTCACCTAATGGTTTTGTAAAAGATTATGTATGCTTTTAAAGAGCATACTATTGGTTATTTGGATTACACAGTTTTATTTGTATAACACTATTTTTTATTTATTAAGCAGATGAATGATTTATCACTGGTAAAATACTTGGTAATTAAAATTTGTTACTCAAATTCTGGGAAGACATAAATCCCTTTGATAGTGATTACACACAGAATCAGAGAACACATGGCTTATGGCATTAATGTAACATAGAAATGCACAATTGTCATAATCAAAGCTAAGCATAGGAAGGAAAGATCATCACACTGTAATGTAATCATATTGATGGTGTATAAAATAAAAGAAGCTGACTTTGTTTTATACAGAGCTCTTTAGGACAGTCCAAGATGGTGCAGAGTAGGTGAAAGTTAAGATTTATGTTTTCCTGGGACCAAACTGAAATTACAACTAAAATATAGAATAATCAACCTGAATAACCAACTGAAGGCTTGCTGAAGAGAAGACTTATAACCAAAGACTTAACAGAAGAAGCAACAGTAAGACTAGTAGGAAGTGCAGAGATGTGAAAAGGGCTGTCCCTGATCCCACAGAAGCATCTGAGAATCTGAAAGTTATCTCAGCTTCAAAGATCTCTCCTAAGGAGCATTGAACCTCAGCCCCACTCAGGGATCTCCAACCCAGCATACCAGAGTGGGGAAGAAATGTCCACATAACATTTGGCTGTGGAAGTCAATGGGGATTCTGTCATCCAAGGAGAGAAGAGGATCTGCAAGAAATCCAAACATCCTCTTAAAGTGTCAGCACACAAAATCTCATTCACAGCCACAAACCCTGAGCCCCAGCAGATGGAGGGAGGGTGGCTTTGAGTAGACTAGAGTCATGTGATGAAACACTAGGTTGTTTGCTTCTGAGGAGAGAACTGAAGGGACAACTCTAGGTCCCTGCGCTGAGTCCCTGTCCCACACTTTCCATAGATGCCATCTTTCTTGAGTCAAGCTGTCTCCTCTATGGGGTGTCAGACTGAGAAAATGCAATAGCTCCACTCTCCCAACTCCCTGTCGCCCCACCCTGTGGAGCTCACACCCTGCGGAGAAGTCAGCTGCATGGGGGCCCTGGTGCAGAGGCCCAGGAAGACTCAGGGAGTTTTAGAGACTGAGTTGCTGGGCTTTGATGTGGGAACCATTCCCCTCTTCCAGTGAGCCTGCATAGTGCTGCCATTCCACAAAAGATGCATTATTCTCACCCTCCTGACTCCTGGAAGCCTGCCCTGCCAAGATATGACCCTTGAGTTGTGTGGCTCTAGGGTGGAGGCCATTTTCCTCTCACACAACCCACTGGTGCCACATTTCCTATGCAGAACCCTCCCTTCACATGATCAAATCTTGGTCTGTTTGGGCCTGATGAATTCTGCTGGCCTCACCCTGTATCTCCCTGAGACCCTACCACAACCAAAGATCCATGGGCACCTTGCAGGTGGCAGCTGGCCTTGATGTATCCTGGCTTTTGCTGAGTAGCCTCAGACCCAGCACTGGGACTGACTTTGAATCTGCATCATTCTTCTGAACACCACTCTCCATCCCCTGGTGACTCACTGAGAATCTACCTGACACAACTCGGGTACTAACAGAGGCTCTTCCAGCAACTGAGCCTAATAGGCAGCCAGCAGCTGAAGGCAGGTGGAGGTGGATCTTGGGTGCATTGAACCTTTTGGTGATCTGCCCCCAGGCTTGGTGCAAATGGAAGTTAGCCTTACTGTATACCTTAACCCCTCCCATACATACCCAGGCCCAGTAGAGGCAGCCACAAACTGGATCTCTTTCTGGCTCCAAACAAGTAGCCCAGGGCCAGGCCCAGGCAGCATCTGTCAGAAACCTACACTAGAGTCCTTCCTGAAAGGCCCCAGAACCAGCACACCTGGTAGCAGCCTGAAGAAACTTCAGACCAGGATCTAATTAGCTGCGTAAGTAATACACAAAGGAAACTCAGGAGGCACAATACCCTGCTGGGGAGAATTCCGTTTCTTATGCTCAGTACCCACAACAGCAGCTCATCTCACAGTCAATAAGCCTGGGAATTAATCCCACACACAAAAGGGCAAACATCTACAAAGACTCAAATATAATAGGAGGGCTAACAAAACCCACCCAAGGGACATTCTTGCAGCATCATGCTCAAGTGATAAAGGAGACTACTGCTGAGCCCCAGAAAACACCTACTACATAAACCTACTGTACCAAGACTGAAAAACACAGCAAATCTACCTGATACACAGAAACAAATACAGAGAATTAACCAAAACAGGAAGACCAAGAAATAGGCCTCAAATTAAAAGAAAATTAAAAAAATGAGAAATGCTCATAACAAGAACTGAATGAAATGGAAACAAGCAATCTACCGGGAAGAGAGTTCAAAATAATAGTTGTAAAGATGCTCAGAGATCTTAAGGAAAAAATTCATGAACTTGGTGATAATATAAACAGAGATAATAAGCATAAAAGAGTACACAGAAATCATTAAAAAGGAACCAGTTTGAAATGAATAATACAATACCCAAAATAAAGAATACACTAGAGAGAATCAATATTAGATTTGATGAATCAGAAAATTGAAGCAATGATTTGGAAAGCAAGATAGCAGAAGACAATCAAAACACCAGAAAGAAAAGTGTTTTTTTTTTTTTTTTAATGAGGATAGTCTAAGGGACTTCTGGGACAATGTAAATCATAAAAACATCTGCTCATAGGGGTACTAGAAATAGAAAACAGAATTTAAAAATTTAGGACACTTGAAGGAAACTTTGGGAAAAAATGAAGCATAACAACATTCACATCATAGGTGTACCAGAAGGAGAAACAGAGAACAAGGGATTGGGAACCTATTTGAAGAAATAATGACTGAAAATTTCCCAAACCTGGTGGACAAAAAGAAAAAACAACAACAAAGCACAAATACAGGAAGTGAAAAAGATCTTGAGAAGGATGAACACAAAGATGCTCACACCAAGCCACATCATAACTAAAATGCCAAAGGTTAAAGACAAAGAGAAAACCTTAAAAGCAGCAAGAGAAAGACAATTACCTCAGAGGAGTCTATATAAGACTGTAAGCTGATTTCTTTTTTTAATTTTTATTTTTTACTAAATACTTTTGAATTTTCATGTTGTTCAAGTACAGTTATCTGCCCTTTCCCCCCACCCCTCCACACCACCCCTGGTATCCCCACCTCCCTCCCCTGTTTCCACCCACCCTTGTTTTTGTCCATATGTCCTTTATAGTTGTTCCTGTAAACCCTTCACCCTTTCCCCCCCATTATCCTCACCCATCTCCCCTCTGGTTACTGTCAGTTTGTTGTTAATTTCAGTGTCTCTGGTTATATTTTGCTTGCTTGTTTGTTTTGTTGATTAGGTTCCAGTTAAAGGTGAGATTATATGGTATTTGTCTTTCACTGCCTGGTTTATTTCACTTAGCATAATACTCTCCAGTTCCATCCATGCTGTCCCAAAGGGTAGGAGGTCCTTCTTTCTTTCTGCTGCATAGAATTCCATTGTGTAAATGTATCATAGTTTAACAGAAACATTTTAGGCCAGAAGAGATTGGCACAATATATTTAAAGTGATCAAAAGCAAGGACCTACAACCAAGACTACTTTACCCAGTAAAGCTATCATTTAAAATTGAAGGAGAAATGAAGAGTTTCTCAGATCAGAAAAAAGCTAAAGGAGTTCATTATCACCAAACAAGTAATACAAGAAATGTCAAAGGGACTCTTTAAGAAAAATAAAAAATGGGGAGGGCAGTGGTGGGAACATAGTTACAAAGAATACAATTGAAATAGCTCATACCTATAAATAATCACTTAAAATGTGAATAGACCAAAAGTGCCAGTAAAAAGACATAGGAAAGCTGAATGGAGAAGGAAAAGACCCATATTTTTTTAGATCAACCTCAGAAGAAAAGACACACACAGAGTAAAAACTAAAGGGATGAAAAAAGATAGTTTATGCAAATGGAAACAATAGAGCTGGGGTAGTAATACTTATATGCAAAAAATGGACTTTAACACAATGGCTATAAGAGACTAATTAGGACATTACATAACTTGATAAAATAATATAACCTTTGTAAACATTTTTTTCATCCAACATAGGAGCACCTAAATATATAAAGCCAATCTTGATGGACATAAAGGAAGAGATCAACAGTAATGCAGTCATAGTAGATTTTAACACCCCATTGAGATCAATGGGTACATCTTTCAGACAAAAACAACAACAACAAGGAAGTGGCAGCCTTAAATGATGCACTAGATCAGATGAATTTGTATAATTGGTATTTTCAGAGAATTTCACCCCAAAGCAGAATATACATTCTTTTCAAGGGTACATGGAACAATTTCTAGGATAAACCACATGGCAGGACACAAGAAAGTCCCAATACATTTACAAAGATTAAAATCATGTCAAGATCTTGCTGACCACATTGGAATAAAACTGGAAATTAATTAAAAGAAAAAACTGAAAATCACATGGAGAAGTGGAGGTTAAATAACATGTTACTAAGCAATGAATGGGTCAACAATAAGATCCAGGAAGAAATCAATAACTACCTTGAGACAAATGAAAATGAAAACACAGCAACTGATAATCTATAGGACACAATTAAAGCAGTCTTAACAGGAAGAAAATTCATAGCATCACAAGTAACTCAAAAAACAAACAAAAAATCTCAAACATTTAAACCTTATTCCTAAAAGAACTTAAAAAATTACCACAAAAAAAGCCCAAAGTGAGAAGGAAAATAATAAAGTTCAAAGAGGAAATAAACAAAATAGAATCCAAGTAAACAATACAAATGATCAGTGAAACAAAGAACTGGTTCTTTGAAAGATAAAAAAAAAGATTGATAAACCTATAAGCAGGCTCATCAAGAAAAAAAGGGAGACCCAAATTAATAAAATCAGAAATGGAAGAGGAGAAGTAAAATCTGACACCACAGAAATACAAAGGATTGTAAGAAAATATTTTGAACAACTATATGCCAGCAAATTGGACAATCTAGAACAAATATAAATTCCTATAACATAAAAGTTTCCAAAACTGAATTAAAAAGAAACAAAAAATCTGAACACACTGATTCCAACTAATAATACTGAAACAGTAATAAAAAAACTTCCAAGCAACAACATCAGGGACTAGTGGCTTCACAGATGAATTTTACCAAACATTAAATGAAGAGTTAATATCTATTCTTCTCAAACTATTCCAAAATACTCATGAAAAGGGAAAACTTCCAAGCTCATTTTATGAGTCCAGCTTTATTCTAATTCTAGAACCAGAGAAAGACCTTACAAAGAAAGAAAAATTAAAAGCCAATATCCCTGATGAACATAGATGCAAAAATCCTCAACAAAATATTAGCAAACTGAATTTAGAAATACCTTTAAAAAGATCATATTTGATAAAGTGGAATTTATTCTGGGATGCAAGTTTGGTATAATAAATTAATGTGATACACCATATAAACAAAAGGAAAAATAAAAATCATATGATCATATCAAGAGATGCATACAGCATTTGACAATTTAGCACCCATTTATGATCAAAACTTAGCAAAGTAGGACTAGAGAAAACATATCTCAACATAAGAAAGCCATATATGACAAACCCACAGCTAATATCATAATCAATGGAGAAAAACTAAAAGTGTTTTTCTTAAGATAAAGACAGGGATGAGTAAGACAGACATGTAGACTTTCACCACTCTTATTAAAAAATAGTACTGGTAGTCTTAGCCACAGTAATCAGACAAGAAGAAGAAATGAAAGTCATCCAAATTGGAAGTGAAGAAATAAAACTGTCATTACTTTCAGATGATGTGATACTGTACATAGAGAAACCTAAAGATTCCATCAAAAAACTACTAGCACTGATAAATGAATTCAGTTAGGTACCAGGACACAAAATAAATATTCAGAAATTGGATGCAAATATATACACCAATAATAAACTATCAGAAATGGAAACTAAAATAAAAATCTTATTTGCAATTGCATAAAAAATATAAAGTGTCTAGGAATAAATTTAACCAAGGAGGTAAAAGATCCTGTTCTTAGAAAATTGTAAGATACTGAAGAAAGAAATTGAAGAAAGCACAACAAATGGAAGCATATACCATGCTCATAGAGAGCAAGAATTAACATAATTAAAATACTCATACTACCCAAAACAATTCATAGATTGAACATAATTCCTATAAAAATACTAATGGCATATTTCACAGAATTAGAACAAAATACTAAAAATTTATATGGAGCCACAAAAGACCCTGAATAGCCACAGCAATCTTGAGAAGGAATAACAAATTTGGAAGTATCATGCTGCCAGATATCAAAATATACTACAAGGCCATTTAATAAAAACAGCCAGGTACTAACATAAGAACAGGCATAATGATCAATGAACAGAATAGAGAGACTAGAAAGAAACCCACACTTATGTGCACAATCAATATTTGACAAAGGAGGCAAGAATATATAATGGGTTAAAGACAGTTTGTTCAATAACTCAACATTTGACAGACACATGCAAGAAAATGAAACTCTTATCACTTTCTTATACCATGTACTAAAATAAACTCAAAATGGATTCAAGACTTAAATGTAAGGCCTGAAACCATAAAACTTTTAGAATAAAACATGGACAGTGAAATCTCTGACCTTTCTCTAAGTAATATTTTTGCTGACCTATTTCCTTGAGCAATGAAGACAAAAGAAAAAAATAAACTAATGGGACCACATCCAACTAAATGTGTTTGCAAAGAACAGGAAAAACATCAACAAAATGAAAAGAAAACCTACAGAATGGGAGAATATACTTCCCAGTTACATATCTGATAAGAAGATAATATCCAAAATTTATCGAGAACTCATACAAGCTTTCGACTTTCAGCTTAGAGGAGCCACAGGTGCAGTTGTCCTGCATCCAGGTTCATCTGACACCAGTCGCCTCCACCGTGCCGCCAAAGTTCAACGCCAATGAGATCAAAGTCATACACCTGAGGTACACCAGCAGGGAAGTTGGAGCCAAGATTGGCCCCCTGGGACTGTCTCCAAAAAAGGTTGGTGATGACATCACCAAAGCAACTGGTGATGGGAAGAGTCTGAGGATTACAGTGAAACTGACCATTGAGAACAGGCAGGCCCAGTTTAAGGGAGTGATTTCTGCCTTTGTCCTAATCATTAAAGCCCCCAAAGATCTACCACAAGACAGAAAGAAGCAAAAAAAAAAAACATTAAGCACAGTGGAAATACCACTTTTGATGAGATTGTCAACATTCCACGACAACGCAGCATTGATCTTTAGCTAGAGAATCCTTTGGAACTGTTAAAGAGATTCTGGGTATTGCCCAGTCTGTGGGCTGCAGTGTCAATGGCCACTACCCTCATGACATCATGGATGACATCAACAGTGGTGCAGTGGAATGCCCAACTAATTAAGAACCACAAAGGAAAATATTTTAATTAAAGATCATTTGGGGATTTTAAAAAAGATCATTTGACAACTAAGGCAGGGAGGGGAACTCATACAACTCAACACAAAGAAAATAAACAATCCAATTTTAAAAAATGGGCAGAGGACCTGAATGGACACAACTCCAACAAGGACATACACGTGGACCATAGACATATGAAAAGAGGCTCAACGTCACTAATCATTACAGAAGTGCAAATTTAAACCACAATGATATATCACTTGACACCTGTTGGAATGGCCATTATCAATAAGTTAAAGATGTGGGGAAAAGGGAAGTCTTGTGCACTCTTGGTGAGAATGCAGGCTGTGCATGGAAAAATAATATGTGGGAACCTCAAAAATTTACAATGTTACTGCCTTATGACCCATCAATTTTTTTATTTCTGGATATTCATCCAAAGAAATCAAAAACACTAATTCAAAAGAATGCATGCATTCATATGTTCATCGCAGCATTATTTACAACAGCCAAAACGTGGAAGCAACCCAAGTGCCCATCAATAGACAAGTGGATAAAAAAGTTGTGGTACATATATACAATGGAATATTACTTGTTCATAAAAAAGTAAAATCTTACCATTTGAGACAGCATGGATGGACCTACAGGGTATTGTGCTCATGAAATAAGCCAGTCAGAGAAAGACAAATACCATATATTTCATTTATATGTAGAATTTAAAGAACAAAGTAAATAATCAAACGAAATAGAAACAGACTCATTGACATAGATACTGCACTGGTAATCACAATCACCATGAGGGAGGTGGTTGGAGGGACAGGGTGAAAGATGTGAATGGATGAAGAAGTACAAATTGGTGGTTACAGGGGTATAAAGTACAGCATAGGAAATACAGTCAATAATATTGCGATAACTGTATGGTGCCCAGTGGATATGGAAATATCAGAGGGAACACTTTGTAAAGTACCGGGATATGATAGTCTAATCACTACAAAATAATACTGAGAGTAAACTGTATTGAAAATTTTTTAAATAAATAAATTTAAAATAGTAAATAAAAAAATAAATAAAACAGCTATTTAAAGAGATGACTTTTGTTATGGTTAATCCTTACATGCAGAAGCACTTGGTTGGAAGCAATGCCTCAGAAATTATCAGTCATGTAACTTTGGGCATGATAATTAAAAACACACTCAGTTTTAGTTACTTCCTCTAGTAAATTTAGGAGAATATCCAACATATATATATAAATATGTCATCATGACAGCAAAAAAAAAATATAGCCATAATGAAAGTAGAAAATAGTGTCAATCAGTAAGTTATATATATATATATGCTATCTCAAAAATAATCAAGAATATTCAAACTAAAACCATGTGATATAATTTTTTATTCAGAAAATGAGCAAGATTTTAAAAGTCAGATAATAGCAGGATTTAATTTGGATATTAGAGAAACTTTCACACACTACCCCTTTGGAAGTCAATTAAGCAATATATTGAAATTGAAAATGTGCATATCTTACGCTCTAGAAATTGCATTTCTAAATATCTACTCCAGAAAAATTATTTTTCTTAAATGAGATATGACAATATGTACACCTTTGTGCGCATGGCGTGGGCCCAGCTCCCACTCAGAGATGCACAGGACCCACGCCCATGGATAGGTTCTCCTGTGGGGAATCAGGCCTGCAATGTACCTAGGCCGCTATGAGTCTTGCTTTTTGCTAAAACTCCCTCACCCTGAATTGAGGACATTTACTGCAAAGCAACTTCCTAAAAACCATGCCAAACCTTCCAAGGATGAATGTAACCAGTTCAACTACTTTTGCCTTTTTATTTGCAAATATCCCTCTTCTGTTATGTGATTAGCAACATTAGCTCCTTTGTCTTATGTAAAAGGTAACTACCTAAAGTGAACCTGTGCATAGTAAATGAGGACCATCATGTAATGGGTGGAGAAATCTAATAAAGGCCTGTCATGGTGGGGGCCACGCGCTTTCACTCCCCTTGAGAGAAAAGCCATGCTGTCCCTTTTCTTCCACCAGACTCGGTAGTCAGTGTGAATGTCTCATTTCATCCATAATGACGCGGACACTGCGGGCCGGTGTCTGCATCACTTTGTGAAAGTATTAATTTTATAGTGTTGTGGAAAAGTCACTCACATGCGGGAAGATGAGGAAGCACAAACTTTATTACCCGGGGACCCAGGGGGGGTTAAATCCCGAATCCTGAGCAACCGGGCTCATCACAGTTTCCTTTAAATACTTGTTACAAGGCAAAAAGGGGCAGGGGGATTCATCTGCCACAGCAAGGGAACATACAGAGGCAGAATAGAAAGGAAGGTCAGCATTTGGCCTTGGGATAATGTTACCTAGTAACGTCTGCTAGCCCGCTCCTTACCTAAAAATAACTTTTACTCAGCTTTTGTCCCCACAAATCTTGCAGGTGTTACAGAGAGCAGAGAGCACTTGTTTATCAAAGAAACTACAGAACATAGAAACCTTTATGAGACTTTCCTTTCCTGCCACAATAGTAATGCAACAAATGAAACACTAAACACCCAGGAAGTATTAAAAGAAATTTCCAGACTTAGAAAATGGTGGCGTGGTAGGAGGGAGCAGATTCCACTTCCCCTACACACAGGAGAAAAACCTAGCCAATCAGCAGAGGAACAGAACAAACAGCCAACAATATCACGACATACATGAAAACTGGAGATCAAAAATTGTAGCAGACACTGAAAAAACAGATGGTAAGGAGAGTGCTTCAGGATTATAAGGGCCCAGGGATCAGCACTGGGATCAGCACAGGGATCAGGTTGCAGTCCTAGGCCTGGCACTTCCGGCATTGTATCAACCGCTGCCTTCCCAGCCAAACAAGGATTGAGCAGCATCGAGGGAGGCCTGGTTGCTTGAAGGCACAGAGAGGGGAGTGAGGACTGAGTGGCAATCACACAGGGGGTGTGAGCACCCACACATAGCCCTGGGAAGAGTGTGCACTGGAGCCTGTGAGACAAAGGGTGGCCTGGCCATGCGCTGCACCAGCACCCGCAACCTGGAGAAAGTGTGGTTCTGTGGAAGACCCAGAGCCCACAGCCGTGAACAAGGAAAAGGCACGGGCGCTCCTCAGGATCCCCAGTGCCCACGCCCGTGAACTCGGCAGAAGTGTGTGCCCCTCAGGATCTTCAGAGCTCACACCGTGAACCTGGAAAAGGCACGGGTGCTCCGCAGGATCTCCAGAGCACAGAACCGTGAACACGGGTAAGGCGAGCGCACTATGCACTCAGCACTCTGCAGGATCCAGGGAGCCAACAGCGGTGAGCTCTGGAGAGCATCCTTAGGAGGACTCAGATCCCATACCCAGGGCCCTGTGGAGAGGCACCAGACTGGCTCTTGGGAGAACATGGAGCTAGCCCTGGGGACAGTACTCAAGAGGCTGACTGAGTGCTGAATGGGAAGGGAGAAAAGAGATACCAACCTCCACTCAACCTGCTGAAGCCAATAAGACCAGAAAAAATGGTTTGGCCAGTTGGAAACCAACAAGAGGTTTTTTTGTTATTTTGTCTTTTTTTAAGTAACATTTTATTTTTTAATTCTTATTATTTTTATACCTCTCAATTCCTTTTCTTTCTTTCTTTCTTTCTTTTTCTTTCTTTCTTTCTTTCTTTTTGTGTGATTCCTTCTTCCTTTCTTTCCAATTTATCTCTTCTTCCTTCCATCTTCTGCTATTTTTCCTTCTTTTATTTTTTTTTGAACTGGCAAGTTATTGCATATTTGTATTATCATTTTTTCATTATTCTTACATTTTTTATTTTAATAGTATCTTGGTATCCATCTTCTTTCTGCATAGGCTTCTTTGCTTGGCTGGTTATATTGTATCATTTGACAGGTTTCCCTAATTATCTCAGTCACCGTGTGTTGATAATTTACTGTCCTTCATTTGTGTTCCATTAGTACACTACTCAAGGTTCTATACTTCCTATTCTTGTTATCTAGATCTCATAGATTCTATCATATAATTGTTGCTCTAATACTACTGTAAATAATAGCTATTCCTCACAATTGTAAATACCACACAACACCCCTCCTAGATCTTAGCCCACTTCATGGTTTCCCAAACTCTATTACTGCAGTGGTTAACTCTATTCTCTCACACACTACACCTATTTAATATTCTTAACTCACACCGTACCTCAGAATCCGACCTCCCACAACCTCATTGCTTTCTAGATCCAACTCTCAATTCTTTCCTCCCTGATAAGAGCCTTATCTTCTTTCCATCATTTCTAAAAAGTGGCTAGAGAGGTGGAAGATCACAGTTAACACTATACGTAGCCAAAGGATATCCCATCTCTTCTCTACTGGCTACTACTGTAAATACCATAGAATACTCTCTTGCTGTCCTAAACCACTTTGTCTTACTCCTCCAACTGATCACAAAAAAAGTGTAGGGGGAAGCTGTGAACACCAGGATACACAAAGGAGAGTGTACTACTGAATCTCACAGGTATTCTACCACAGAAGTTCACACCATAAACCCAGGGAACCAGAACAGATCAATTTAAGAAACAGAGGCTAACAAGAAGAGTCCCACGAACAATGAGAAGACAAAGAAACAATCCCCAAATGAAGGGAAAGGAGGAAACCTCAGAAAGAATGATAAATGAAATAGAGGCAACTCAACTATCAGATATGGAGTTCAAAACAATGATTATTAGGAAGCTCAATGAACTCACAATGATCTACCAGAAACTACAGGGAAGCTACAATGATCTCAATGCAAACTATATCAACATGAAAGAGGAAATAGAAAGTATTAACAAGGGCCAAGAGGAAATGAAGAATACAATTTCTCAACTGAAGAACAAAGCAGAAGGAATCAAAAGCAGGATCTATGAAGCAGAAGACTGGACTAGTGAATTAGAGGACAAAGTAGGAAAAAACACCCAGAAAGAGCAAGAAAAGGAAAAGAGGCTCAGAAAGAATGAAGAGGGATTAGGAGAAATGCAAGACAATATGAAACGTAATAATATCCGTATCATAGGGATACCAGAAGGAGAAGAAGAAGAGCAAGGGATAGAAAACCTATTTGAAACAGTAATGATGGAAAACTTTCCTAATTTGATGAGAGAAAAAGTCACACAAATCCAGGAAACACAGAGTCCCAATCAAGAGGAACCCAAAGAGGCCCACCTCAAGACACATCATAATTAAAAGGGCAAAATTTCAAGACAAAGAGAGAATATTAAAGGCAGCAAGGGAGTAACAGGAAGTAACATACAAGGGAGCCCCAATA
Organism: Phyllostomus hastatus; assembly: GCF_019186645.2. Lineage (NCBI taxonomy): Eukaryota > Metazoa > Chordata > Mammalia > Chiroptera > Phyllostomidae > Phyllostomus > Phyllostomus hastatus. The sequence continues at coordinate 4,078,114 of NW_025333706.1, forward strand.
AGGCTAACAGTTGACTTCTCAGTGGAAACACTCCAAGCCAGAAGAGAATGGCAAGAAATATTCCAAGTAATGAGAACCAGAGGTCTCCATCAAAGCTACCTTACCCAGCAAGGCTCTCAATCAAGATAGAAGGCCAAATAAGAAGCTTCCCAGACAAAAGAAGCCTCAAAGAATACACCTCCACCAAACCAGCTCTGCAAGAGATGCTAGAGGGAATGCTTTAAGGAAAGGAAGGAAAAGAGAGAGACAGAAAGGAACACAGGTACATAAATGGCAATGAATAAGTACCTATCAATAACCTTAAATGTAAATGGGAGAAATGCTCCAACCAAAAGACATAGAATAGCTGAATGGATAAGAAAGCATGACCCACATATATGCTGCGTATAAGAGACCTACCTCAGGATGAAAGACCTAAACAGAATGAGAGTGAAGGGCTGGAAACAAATTTTCCAAGCAAATGGACAGGGAAAAAAAGCAGAGGTAGCACTACTCATGTCAGACAAAATAGACTTCAAAAAAAGGGCCAATAAGAGAGACCCAGAAGGTCACTTCATAGTACTCAAGGGAAGAATCCACCAAGAAGACATAAATATTGTAAATATATATGCACCCAACATAGGAGCACCCAAATACATAAAGAAAATCTTAGAGGACTTCAAGAAAGATATTGACAGCAACGCAATTATACCAGGGGATTTTAATACCTCACTGTCACAAATGGACAGATCTTCCAAGATATTGTGGCATTGAACAATGACCTAGAGGAAATGGACTTAACTGATATATACAGAATCCTCCATCCCAAAGAAGCTAAATACACATTCTTTTCAAATGCACATGGAATATTTTCAAAGATAGATCACATGATAGGACACAAAACAAGCCTCAACAAATTCAAGAAAATTGAAATCATACCAAGCATTTTCTCGGATCACAAGGGACTGAAACTAGAAACCAACCCCAAGGGAAAAAAACCCCAAACACTCAAAATCATGGAGATTAAATAACATTCTATTAAACAATGAATGGGTCAAGAATGAAATTAGGGAAGAAATCAAAATGTTTCTGGAAACAAATGAAAATGAACTCACAACAACCCAAAACTTATGGGACACAGCCAAGGCAGTCCTGAGAGGGAAGTTCATAGTGATACAGGCCTACCTAAAAAAGATAGAAACATTTTAAACAAACATCCTAACCCTACATCTACAGGAACTCGAGGAAAAACAACAAAGACAGCCCAGAGCAAGTAGAAGGAAGGGAATAACCAAGATCAGAGCAGAATTAAATAACATAGAGACTGAAAGCACAATTCTAAGAATCAATGAATCCAGGAGCTGGTTCTTTGAAAAGATAAACAAAACCGACAAGCCTTTAAGTAGACTCATCAAGAAAAAAGAGAGAAGACCCAAATAAACACGATCAGAAATGAAAGAGAAGAGATTACAACTGACACCACAGAAATACAAAGGATTGTAAGAAATTACTATGAAGACCTGTATGCCAAAAAATTTGAAAACCTAGGTGAAATGGACAAATTTCTAGAAAAATATAAACTTCTAAAACTCTGAAAAAGAAGCAGAAAGCCTGAAGAAACCAATAACAGCAGATGAAATTGAAGCAGTAATCAAAAAATTCCCAACACACAAAAGCCCTGGACCAGATGGTTTCACAGGAAAATTCTATAAAGTATTTAAGGAACAGCTAATTGCTATCCTTCACAGACTATTCCAAAAAATCCAAAATGATGGAAGACTCCCAAACTCTTCTCAAGAGGCCAACATCATCCTAATCCAAAAACCAGATAAAGACACAACAAAGAAAGACAACTTCAGGCCAATATCGCTGATGAACATTGATGCTAAAATCCTCAACAAAATACTGGCAAACCACATCCAACAATACATTAAAAAGATCATACATCATGACCAAGTGGGATTCATCCCAGGGATGCAAGGATGGTTCAATATTCGCAAATCAGTAAATGTAATATATCACATAAACAAAAGCAAAGGAAAAAACCACATGATCATATCAATAGATGTGGAAAAAGTATTTGATAAAGTACAGCATCCATTTATGATAAAAATACTGCAAAGTGGGAATAGGTTGAGCATTCCTCAATATAATAAAGTCCATATATAAGAGACCTATAGCCAACATCATACTCAGTGAGCAAAAGCTAAACTCTTTTCCACTAAGATCAGGAACAAGTCAAGGCTGTTCACTTTCACCACTTCTATTCAATATAATATTGGAAGTTTTAGCCACAGCAATCAGACCAGAAAAGGAAATAAAAGGCATTCAAATTGGAAAGGAGGAAACAAAACTGTCATTGTTTGCAGATGACATGGGTGTACATAGAAAATCCTATTGACTCGGCCAAAAAACTGCTTGATCTAATAAATGAATTTGGAAAAACTACAGGATACAAAGTCAATATCCAGAAAACAAAGGCATTTTTGTACACCAACAATGGAACAGCAGAAGCAGAAATGAAGAAAAAAATCCCATGCAGTATAGCAAAGGAAAAATAAAATACCTTGGACTAAACCTAACCAAAGAGGTAAAAGACCTGTATTCAGAAAACTACACAACACTGAAGAAAGAAATCAAGGAAGACACAAACAAATGGAAACATATACCATGTTCATGGATTGGGAGAATTAACATTATTAAAATGTCCACACTATCCAAAGCAATTTACACATTCAATGCAATACCTATTAAAGTGCCAATGGCATATTTCACAGACATAGAACAAACACTTCAAAAATTTATATGGAACCCTAAACAACCCCGAATAGCTGCTGCAATTTTGAGAAAGAAGAGTAAAGTAGGAAGGATCACAATACTTGATACTAAACTGTATTACAAGGCCACTGTAATCAAAACAGCCTGGTACTGGCATAAAAAAGGCACATGGACCAATGGAACAGAACAGAGAGTGCAGAAATAAACCCAAGTCTCTATGGTCAATTAATATTTGACAAAGGGGGCAGCAACATAAAATGGAGTAAAAACTGTCTCTTCAACAAATGGTGTTGGGAGAACTGGACAGCTACCTGCAAAAAAATTAAACTCGAGCACCATCTTACACCATACACAAAAATAAATTCAAGGTAGATAAAAGACTTAAATATAAACCATGACACCATTAAAGTCCTAGAATAGGACATAGGCAGAAAATCTCAGATATTTCACCCAGAAACTTTTTTAACAGACATGTCCCCTAAAGCAAGGGACATAAAGGAAAGAATAAACAAATGGGATCTCATCAAAATAAAAAGCTTCTGCACAGCTAAAGAAAACAGTATCAAAATAAAAAGAGGACCAACTGTATGGAAAAACATATTTGTCAATGATACCTCAGACAAGGGTTTAATCTCCAAAATATAGAAAGAACTTACTCGACTCCACTCTAAGACAAGCAACCCAATTAAACAATGGGCAAAGGACTTGAACAGACACTTCTCCAAGGAGGACATACAGAAGATCCAAAGACACATGAAATGATGTTCAATATTGCCAGCTATCAGAGAGATGCAAATTAAAACCACAATGAGATACCACTTCACACCAGTCAGAATGGCCACCATAAACAAATCAACAAACAACAAGTGTTGGAGAGGTTGTGGAGAAAAGGGGACCCTAGTGCACTGTTGGTGGGACTGCAGACTGGTACAACCACTATGGAAAACAGTATGGAACTTCCTCATACAACTCAAAATGAAACTGCCTTTTGACCCAGCAATTCCACTGCTAGGAATGTATCCTAAGAACCCTGAAACACTAATACAAAAGAACCTATGCACTCCAATGTTCATAGGAACACAATTTACAACAGCCAGTTGCTGGAAGCAACCTAGGTGCCCATTAGTAAATGAATGGATCAAAAAACAATGGTACATTTACACAATGGAATTCTATGAAGCAGAAAGAAAGAAGAAGCTCCTTCCCTTTGCAACGGCATGGATGGAGTTGGAAAGCATTATGCTAAGCGAAATAAGCCAGGCCGTGAAAGACAAATATCGTATAATCTCACCTTTAACAGGAACCTAAACAACAAAAACAATCAAGCAAAATATAGCCAAAGACACTTAAATAGAAAACAGGCTGACAGAGACCAGAGGGGAGAGGGGAGGGGATTTCAGGGGAGAATGGGAAGGTTTTACAGGAACAAATATAAAGGACATATGGACAAAAACTAGGGGGGGAGTGGAAGTGGGAGGGAGGTGGGGAGAGAGTGGTGGGAGGGCTGGGATGAGACTAAAAGTCAGAAAACTATACTTGAACAATGATTATAAAATTGGAAGGAAAAAAGATGGAAAAAGAAAGAAATTTCCTTTCAAAGAATCATGATACCTTGCTGATTAATATTGCTGTCAAGAATCCAGTCCGATAGCAAAGAGATGCAAAAAAGAAGCAGACACACAATATGGTGTTGAGTTCTAAGCAATTTGACAAATGACTCGAGGCTCATATTCACCATCAAAATTTTCAGATAATAGTTTCACTATCCCCAAATTTTCACCCTTTCCTACTCCCAACCATTGTCAGCCACTGACCTCTCCAACCCTTTAGTTTTTGCCTTGTTTCGAGATATTATATAAATGAAATTCTATGGCACATATTTTTTTGGTTTGTCTTCCTTCATTTAGCAAATACTTTCAAGGTTCAACCATGTTACTTATAGGAGATCTGTTCCTTTTTGTGGCTAAGTAGTATTCTATTATATGAATGTACCATATTGGTTTATCTACTCACTCACTGAAAGACATTTGTTTTTTAAAAATATTTAGTGATTATAAATAAAACTGTTATAAATATTTATGTAAAAGATGACAGAGTACATCCAGACACCTTAAGTATTTTGTTGTGGCAAATTCTAGTAAAATATAATTTTGAAATTGGTTTGTACAATTAGGTGCAGCCATACACTATTTAAAGGGACTCAAAGAAAAAGAGGTCAAAAAGTAAAAAGTCATGTGGATGCAGGTATGTAGTAAATGAGCCCTTCCAGAAACTTCCCTGCTACTATTGACTTTGATTTTAAAAAGAACTTTGCAGGGTGTGGCATGGGCTGGGCAGAGGAGAGCAAATGGGGGAAAATTGGGATGACTATAATAAAATAAATAATAAAATACTTAATAAAAATAAAAATGAGCCTTGCTTATTCACCTCTTATGTATACATATTCTTTCTGTATTAAAATTGGCACTGGCAAGATTTTTAAAGATATGCTCAAGTTCATTGAAGCCCGAGGGGAGTCAAGATACTAATGAGTAAGAAAAATAGATCTTTGTTATAAGAAAAAGAATAGTGGCTTCATTGTAAATTTTTATTTGATTTTCCAGTAAAAGTAATAAATTTGAGTCAAAAGATAATCCATGTTAATAAATTCACCTTTTTCATTATCAAGAGGAGAAAAACACTTTTTCTTAGTGTGTTAATAGGATTTACCTCAGCATGACTATTGTAAGTACCAAGGAAGATTTCCACTTTAAAAAAAGTGGCTCTAGTGGCATTACCGAATGTAAAGTACTCAGTAAGAAAAGAGTGAGTGAAGAAGAAAGGCTGGATTTAAAGATGGGATGTGGACAGTTAGAGAGGTCTTTAGACAGTTAGAGAGCAGAGGAAGGTATGTGGTCCAAAGAGACAGGGAACAAATGTGGAAGAGAGACCAAGAAAATAATGTGGAAGGACAACAGGACAAACTGCCCACTGGCAAGTGTGTTTAAGGCCTGATTCAGCTGGAGATGACTCTGAAATTGCCTCATTTATTTCCATGGTGGGCTGTTGGTTTTTTCACATATTATTAGTATTTCAAGCTTCTGTCTTTTCAGATCCACCCAGCTTCTCCATTCAAATATTACCATTCCTGTCTCTTTAGTAAGCTTAATGCCCACTCCACTTCTCAGTCCTCCACTGGTGGGGGTAAAAATTGGAAGGAAGAGAAAGGGTGAAGGAAGAAGAGAGAATATATTTCTACAGCCACTTAATTTGGAAAAGTGTGTCACAACCTGGTCTCACATTTTCCTTTCTTATCTTTTGCCCATCTATCTCTTCTCTCTCCTTTTTTTATCTTTAGATGCAATGGCTTGATTTTCTTATTATGGTTTGATAGAGGCCTAAACAACAGACTTGTCCTGCTTTTTAATGACTGTCAAAGAGTTCCTCCTTTGGAATATTTTTAATGTATTTAGAATAGTTTTTCTATTTGTGGAGATTTACAGAAAATGTCCTTCTGAGAACCACTTCTGTAACAAGAGCTTCAGTGAAACATGTTTAATGCTGTGATTTGTCAACTCTTGCCCCAACATGGACAACCAGAAAACCTGTGGACCAACGAAGTCAGCTGCAGTGAGGAAGCATCCCACTTTGAAAGCCTTAGTAGACCTCAAAAGGAGCTTGAAGCTTGTACTGTCTGGACTTGAGTACATTCAGGAGCTTTGTCAAGATTGGACATTCACTGAAATTTTGGATTTGTGGGCAAAGAGAGGTGAAGATTTTTAAGTGAGTCTCCATAGGCAGACTCTCCTCTAATTGGCAAGCTGTTTGAAAGTTGAGCAAATTGTTGCTGTGAAACAAGTTATTTGTCTAGAAAAATTGCTTTGTAAAATTTTCCTGAAAAAAAAACACCAACCAGGAAATTGGTTTGGAGTTTTATATTTCTGAACCAGTATTTCCCTGAGAAAATGTGAATTTGTGTTGACAAAGGTGATCTTAATTCTCATATTGTTATTTTCACAAATGCATTTGGGTGGAATGTATGTTTCAATGCACTAGTGATATGGAGAACATATGTGGCTCTTCTTAGTGTCTGTTAAGTACATTAGAGGGGAGGACTTCGTGCCACAGGAATGACTCCTTAGCTCCATAAAATCACCAGAAGTGGAACTTAATGGTATTTATTTCAGTGCTGCATTGGGCTTTACCTCAGAAAGAGCAAGAAGAATCTCAAAAACTTGTATATCATCATCATCATCATCACCATCGTAGGCTCTGACCTGGGACCTTAAACTATGTTTAATTCCTTTTGATAGTTTTCCAGTGTGTCTGTAGTATTAGGGGGATATGAGTGATGCATAAAAGCAGATACTGAAGCATCAGCTACAGGATACTGTGATTGATTAGGTGAGGTCATCTACAAAGGAATTCACTAACCTCACGTCACCAAACTATTCATCCTGAATAGCCATGTGAACTGGATACTAAGAAAAAGAGTGTTCCACTTCCTTTCTTTAGACACTTTTACAATATCAAAGCTGAAATTTTTTTTAAAACTTTAACGTCACTAATCATTAGGGAAATACAAATCAGAACCACAGTAAGATATAAACTCACAACCACTAGGAGTGTTGGAGAGACTGGAGTAAAGAGAACATTTGTTCACTGTTGGTGGGAATGTAAATTGTTATAGTCACTATGAAAAACAGTATGGAGGTTCCTCAAAAATTAAGAATAAAACTACCCTATGACCTAGTGATTCTATTTCTGGGTGTATATTCAAAGGAAACAAAATCACTTCATTGAAGAGCTATCTGCAACCCCATGTTCACTGCAGCCTTATTCACAATAGCCAAGACTTGAAAACAACCTAATTATCTATCAATGAATAAGTGGATAAAAGGATAAAGAAAATGTCATAAGTACACACACACACACATTTGGTATGTTGTATATTTTTATATATAAAATGGGATGTTATTGCCCTGGCTGAGTAGTTCAGTTTGTTCATTGTCATCCCATATATGAAAAGGTTGTGGGTTCTATCCCCAGTCAAAGCACAGCCCTAGGTTGTGGGTTCAATCTCCAATCAATGCATGTGCAGATTGATGTTTCTCACATCTTTCTCACTCTCTCTTCCTCTCTAAAAATCAATAAACATATCCTTGAGTGAGGATAAAAATAAATAAATAAAATACAATGGAATGCTATTCAGCCATTTTAAAAAGCCATTTGCAGTAAACTTGAGGGCATTATGCTAAGTAAAATAAGTCAGAGAGAGAAAGACAAATACTGCATGATCTCACTTGTTTGTGGAGTCAAACAAAAACCTCATTTGAAAAGGAACCTAAACAACAAAAGAAACAGACAAGCAAAATATAACCAAAGACACTGAAATTGAGAACAGGCTGACAGTGGCTAGAGGGGAGAAGGGAGGGAATTTCAGGGGGAAAGGGGAAGGGTTTGCAGGAACAAGTATAAAGGACACCTGGACAAAAGCTAGGGGGGACTGGAAATGGGAGGGAGGTGGGGGGGCCTGAGTGGTGGGCTGGGATGGGAGTAAAAGACAGAAAACTGTACTTGAACAACAATTAAAAACGAACAAACAAACAAACAAATAGAAAAAGAGATGATTACCAGAGGTGGCAGTTGTGGGGTGGGAGAATTGGATGAAAGTGGTGCAAACTTCAAAAGGTGCAAACTTCTAGCTATAAGATAAATAAGTACTGAGGATTTAATGTACAACTTGATGACTACTGACATCATTGCTATATAGTAATTTGAAAGTTGCTAAGACAGTAGATTCTGAAAGTTCTCATTACAAGGAAAAAACTTTTTTCTCTAATTTTCTTCTCTTTTCTTTCTTTTTTGGTATCTATATGAGTTAGTAGATGTTAACTAAACAGTGTTATAATCATTTCACAATATATGTAAATGAAGTCATTATGTTGCACACCTTAAATTTATTGTGTTGTATGTCAAATATATCTCCATAAAACAGAAAGAAAAAATACTTCAAAATATTGCTTTCACACATGTGTATAAGTACACTGTCTAGGTCCAATAAGTCATTTTAACTGTATAATTAAAATATCAATGAGTCATAATATATGATGACTCCATTATGATATTCTTAACACAAGCTCTTCTTTTGAGTGATGACCAGTGCTGATACTGTCATGTCTATTCACTCACCCTCTGGGTGAGCTGGAAATCTTATAACTGTGTTACGTGTTTTACTAAATTTCAAAGTGCCTCCTCTTCTCTTCTTTCCTTGTTGCAGGTACTCTTCTTGTTACATCTCATTTATTAATTTGCAAGGTAAAATAAGTTCATATGGCAATTCTATCTGTAACCATGGTTTTGCACAGAAACAAAATGACATCTATCATGAATTGAATCTTCTAGAATTAGTTTATGACATTTGGATTCCAAAATTTCACAGCCTGAAGCGTCCATACTCAATGCTCATTGAAGACAGATGAGAATTTAGGGTAGTCTGGGAAGATTTGGCTTCTCAACTGTCTTTGCCAGGTCTCTGGTGGTCTTTCTTCTGTGGCTGCTGTCAGAGCCCCACTGCACCCCCCACCCCAGCTCTGCTCTCTGTTGGGTTGGATGGTTGGAAGGAGCTCCTCTAGTTACTCTAAACTTACATTTTATTGTTTAATTGGTATTTCCCCTGCTATAGGCCCTTCTCAATGGCACTATTCATTACTCATTTATTCTTTAATCTGTCCAGTATTTACTGAACACTTAATCTGTGCAACACAGCATATTAAATGTTGGGCACACAAGGCAAGCAAAGTAGACCCACTCCCTCTCTGCCCTCCAAAGGGCTTAGTCTAGAGAGAGAAGCATAGAGTAACCAGACAGCTACTTGAGTGCACAGTGGTCAATGAGGCTCATTGTGACAGGGGAAAAATACCAGAGGTGGGAAGAACATAGAGCAGGAGCTACCTGATCTGACCAGTTTTTAATTTTTATTTTTTGGGGGAGGGGGGTGGTCAAGAAGGAGATGTGAAGGGGAAGGAGAAAAAGGTGGAGGCACTTTCCCCAGGAAGCACCAAGAACAATAAATTCTAACAGCTTGGCTCAGTTTGGCTCAGCTGGTAAAGCAGCAATCTAGAGTCATGTGCCATGACAGGAGAAGCCCAGTGTCAGCACATGGCTTCTGAAGTCCCTCATTCTTCCTGGTGATCACCCTTCTCCCAGCCACCCTGCAGAGCTGGAGCCAATCCTCCATCTGGGTAGCTGCTTCACTGATGTCTCTGTTTAGCCAGTGCTGCCAGTGGTCGCCATGAATCACTTGTGGGGTCAGCATTGCCTGTTTGTCTGGCAGCCACAGTTCCAGGCAGGAGCCACCTAGTATGATCAGCATATTAGGCAATCTTCCAAGAGAAAGAACCTAGAAATCCTGTTTATTCACATTAACAAAAACTTCCTCTGTAAGTTTTATCATTTTCTAGAGGATTTCCCACAAAATACTACATTCCATGGAGTTATTTAAGTCAGAAAGTTAAAGGCACTAATTTTCATTCTGAACTCCTTGTTAACTGTGAAAGCTAGTCATTCATGGTGAAAGGTAGGTTTATTGGGCAGGATAGTTAGCAAACTAAGGCAAGGAGGAGGAAGGATACAAGTCTAACCGGTTGACTCATCAGTCCTGAGCTTGGTCAGATATGATTGCCTGGTTCTCCAAACATCACAAGCAGGGATAGCGCAGAAGGAAGGGAGTCCTTGAGACTCTGTGCTGGGAAAGGGAGCCTCTGTGGAAGTTTCTCTAACAAGACAAAGAGCCTTGGGGGAAGGAAGATGGCGGCTTTGTTGGAAGGAGCGTAATCCCCTTCCTCTATGCAGGGGAGAGAAACTCGCAGATCTGTGGAGGAACAGAGCAAGGGGCCTAGGTTATCGCAACATTTATGAAAACAGGACATCAAAAATTATAGTGGACATTGCAAAACCAGATGGTAAGGAGGCTGCTTCAGTATAATAAGGACCCAGGGATCAGCAGGGGGGACCAGGGAGGTTGCAGCCCCCAGGCCCGGTGCTCCTGGGTCTGCCTCAGGGCACCCGGGAGAGTGGAGTCACCACTCCCTCCCCAGACAACAAGGACTGAGAAGCACCAGGGGAGGCCTTGATGCTTGAAGGCACAGAGATGAGAGTTAGACTGGGAGACAGTCACACAGGGGATGCAAGCACCCACAAAGAGCCCTGGGAAGAGTGTGTCCCAGCCTTCGTGACCAAGGGCAGGCTGACTGTGTGCCGGCGCCCCCAATCCAGTGTGGAGTGTGGATCTGTGGAAAACCCAGACCCCACAGCCCTGAACAAAGAAAGGGCATGGGTGTTCGCGGGTTTCTGGAGCCTGCCATGGTGAACTCAGGGGACCGTACGCCCCTTTGGGATTCCTGACTCTCGTGCTGTGAACCTGGAAGTTTCCTGGAGCCCGCAGAAGAGAAACTGGTGGAAGTGTGCGCCCCTTCTCGATCCCTGGAGCTTGCACCGTGAATCCAGAAAAGACACGGGTGCTTCCTGAGATCATAGAGCCCACCTCGGTGAAATTTGAAGGAAGGCGAGACCCCTTGCGATCTCTGGAGCTTGCACTGTGAACCTGGAAAAGACGCAGGAGCTCTTCGGGCCCTGGAACCTGGGAGACCACAGCAGTGAACTCTGGAGAGCGTGTTTGGGAGCGTCCATACCCACACCCAGGGTCCTTCGGGAAGAAATGGGATCGGCTCTGGGGAGAGCGGGCTGCTAGCCCTGGGGACAATACTGGAGAGACTGACTGAGTTCTGACTGGGAAGAGTGAAAGCATTCCAAAAGCCCCTCAGCCTGCTGAAGCCAGCAAGACCAGAAAAACTGGTCTGGCCAGTTAGAAACCGACAAGTGTTGGTTTTTATTTGTTTTTTTTTGTTTGTTTGTTTGCTTGTTTGTTTTGCTGTTGTTGTTTGATTGTTTGATTTTATCTTGTTTTTTAAGTGACTTTTTATTTTTAAATTCTTATTACTTTTCTATCTCTCAATTCCTTATGTTTCTCTTCCTTTCATCCTAGTATTATTCCTTCCACTCCAAATTTATCTCTCCTGCATTCCATCTTCTGCGTTTTTTCACTTTTTTTTTGAGCTTGCAGGTTACTGCAAATTTGTATTATCTTTTTCTCACTTTTCTGACATTTTTTATTTTAATAGTGTTACAGGGTGCAGCCAAGAGGGGGGACCCCAAATAGGCATTTGAAATGGGATCCAGAACTTAAGGTGTCCAGGAGATTTTAAGATGTCTTCATCCCCACCCCCCAGGTGTGGGTTGGGGGAAGGGACACATGGAGCAGGGCCTTAACATATCTATAGCTTTTGGCTGGTCACTTAGATATGTTAAAAAGCTGTGGCCATTCTCTGAGCCAGGGGGATGGAAGTAATTACCCCACCAAGAAGTAACTGGGGGGCAGGTCCCCCAAGTTACAGCACCTGCGTGGGAGCTTGGAGAAGATTAGCTCCAGGACATGGGGTCCCACCTGCCCAGACCCATAATGGCGACCAGAAAAGCTGGAAAAGACAGCAGATTGAGGGCAAGTGTGCCTGAGTGTGGGAGGAGTCGGAAATGGGGCTGCAGAGGAAGACTGGTGTGGGGATTTAAACCCAGATGCAGCAGCCATTGAGAGAGAGAGAACCATGCAGCTTTAGCAGAGTGAAGACTCCCGCAGCCCTGGGAGAGAGAATCACCATGCAGCTTTAGCAGAGAACCGACACTCGGCTTTGGCAGAGTGGTGACCCCCACCCCCCATACAGCCATTGTGAGGGAGGGAGAAGCACGCGGTTTTGGCTGAGTGGGGACTCCCATGGCTCTGGGAGAGAGGACCACGTGCCTTTGCCAGAGTGGGGACCCCCGCAGCTTTAGAAGGGGGAACCACCACCTGGTTTTAGCAGAGATTCCGGCGACTCAGCTGAGAGTGCGGAGAACCCAGGGAGGTCCCCCAGCTGAGATGGAGTACTAACTGGGAATAACCAGAGGACTGCCTGAGCCATGGACTTCTATTTCCTTTCCTGAGATACAGTACTCTGGACTGGGCAAAGGGGAAAGGAAGGAAGGACTGTGTCTGTTTGTGGGTGTTTTAAGGTACTTTAGGATTTTTGATAAAGATATTAGGTCACTACTTTAAGTTTGTATAGCATTAAATAAACATTTCCTTTCCTTTTCATGAATCTCTGGCATTGAGAGACATCTTTCCTCTGGCGGCGGGCATAACGGACATGGGGGCTTTTTTTTTTTCAATAATAGTACATCATTCCAGGCCCCCCCTTGTTTGTTCTGTAACAATAGTATTTTGGTATTCTTTTTCTTTCTGTACAATCTTCTTTCCTTGGCTGGTTATACTGTTGTTTGATAGGTTCCCCCTTTATCACAGTCACAGTGTGTTGATAATTTACTGTCCTTCATTTGTGTTCCATTAGAACACCTCTGAAGTTTCTATACTCCTTATTCTTGTTATCTAGATCTCATAGATTCTTCCACATGATTGTTGCTTTAATATTACTGTAAATAAGACCTGGTTCATACAATTATAAATACTACACAACAATGCTCCCTGATCTCAGCCCACTTTGCAATTTCCTAAACTATATCATTGTGGGGGTTGTCTCTATTCTTTTACACACTACTCCTATATAATAATCTTTATTCCCACCCTTCCTCAGAATCTGACCTCCCACAGCCTCACAGCTTTCTAGATCCAACTAACAATCCTTTCGTCCCCAATAAGAGTCTTATCTTCTTTCCATCTTTTCTAAAACCTGGCTAGTGGGGTGGAAGATCACAGTTAACACTATAAGTAGCCAAAGGATATCCCATCTCTTCTCTACTGGCTGCTACTGTAAATATCATAAAATACTGTCTTGCTGTCTTAAACCATTTTGCCCTACTCCTCCAACTGATCATAAAAAAGTGTAGGGGGAAGCTGTGAACACCAGGATACACAAAGGAGACTGCACTACTGAATCTCACAGGTATTCTATGACAGAAGTTCACACCATAAACCCAGGGAACCAGAACAGATCAATTTAAGAAGCTGAGGCTAATAAGAAAAGTCTCACAAACAATGAGAAGACAAAGAAACAATCCCCAAATGAAGAGAAAGGAGGAAACCTTAGAAAGAATGACAAATGAAATAGAGGCAACTCAACTATCAGATATGGAGTTCAAAACAATGATTATCAGGAAGCTCAATGAACTCACAAAGATCTACCAGAAACTACAGGGATGCTACAATGATCTCACTGCAAACTATATCAACATGAAAGAGGAAGTAGAAAGTATTAACAAGGGCCAAGAGGAAATGAAGAACACAATTTCTGAAATGAAGAACACAGTAGAAGGAATCAAAAGCAGGATTGATGAAGCAGAAGATCAGATCAGCAAGCTAGAGGACAAAGTAGAAGTAAACACCCAGAAAGAGCAAGAAAAGGAAAAGAGGCTCAGAAAGAATGAAGAGGGATTAGGAGAAATGCAAAACAATATGAAATGTAATAATATCTGTATATTAGGGCTACTAGAAGGAGAAGAAGATGAGCAAGGGATAAAGACTAATTGAAAAAGTAATGATGGAAAACTTCTCTAATTTGATGAGAGAAAAAGTCACACAAATCCAGGAAACACAGAGAGTCCCAATCAAGAGGAACCCAAAGAGGCCCACCTCAAGACACATCATAATTAAAATGGCAAAATTCCAAGACAAAGAGAGAATCTTAAAAGCAGCAAGGGAGAAACAGGAAGTAACATACAAGGGAGCCCCAATAAGGTTAGCAGCTGACTTCTCAATGGAAACACTCCAAGCCAGAAGACATTGGCAAGAAATATTCCAAGTGAGAATCAGAGGTATGCATCAAAGCTACCTTACCCAGCAAGGCTCTCAATCAAGATAGAAGGCCAAATAAGAAGCTTTCCAGAAAAAAGAAGTTAAAAGAATACACCTACACCAAACCAGCCCTGCAAGAGATGCTAAAGGGACTGCTTTAAGGAAAAGAAGGAAAAGAGAGAGAGAGAGAGAGAGAGAGAGAGGAACACAGGTTTGAAAATGGCAATGAATAAGTACCTATCAGTAATAACCTTAAATGTAAATGGATTAAATGCTCCAATCAAAATATATAGAATAGCTGAATGGATAAGAAAGCATGACCACATATGTTGCCTACAAGAGACCCACTCAGGACAAAAGATCTACACAGACTAAAAGTGAAGGGCTGGAAACAAATTTTCCAAGCAAATGGACAGGGGGGAAAAAAAAAGCCAGGGTAGCAATACTCATATCAGACAAAATAGACTTCAGAAAAGAGCCATAAAAAGAGACCCAGAAGGTCACTTCATAATACTCAACAGAAGAATCCACCAAGAAGACACAAACATTGTAAATATACAGGGACCCTACATAGGAGCACCCAAATACATAAAGAAAATCTTAGAGGACTTTAAGAAGGATATTAACAGCAACACAATTATACTAGAGGATTTTAACACCCCACTGTCAAAAATGGACAGATCTTCCAAACAAAATATCAACAAAGATATTGTGGCATTGAACAATGCCCTAGAGGAAATGGACTTAACTGATTTATATAGAACCCTTCATCCCAAAGAAGCAAAATAAACATTCTTTTGAAATGCACATGAAACACTTTCAAAGATAGACCACATGATAGGACACAAAACAAGCCTCAACAAATTCAAGAAAATTGAAATCATACCAAGCATTTTCTCGGATCACAAGGAACTGAAACTAGAAACCAACACCAAGGAAAAAAAAAAACACTAAAAATCATGGAGATTAAATAACATTCTATTAAACAATGAATGGGTCAAGAATGAAATTAGGGAAGAAATCAAAACGTTTCTAAAAACATATGAAAATGAACTCACAACAATCCAAAACTTATGGGATACAGCTAAGGCAGTCCTAAGAGGGAAGTTCATAGTGATACAGGCCTACCTAAAAAAGATAGAAACATTTCAAACAAACAACCTAACCCTACATCTACAAGAACTCGAGGAAAAACAACAAAGACAGCCCAGAGCAAGCAGAAGGAAGGGAATAACCAAGATCAGAGCAGAATTAAATGACAAAGAGACTGAAAGCACAATTCTAAGAATCAATGAATCCAGGAGCTGGTTCTTTGAAAAGATAAACAAAACCGACAAGCCTTTAAGTAGACTCATCAAGAAAAAAGAGAGAAGACCCAAATAAACACAATCAGAAATGAAAGAGAAGAGATTACAACTGACACCACAGAAATACAAAGGATTGTAAGAAATTACTATGAAGACCTGTATGCCAAAAAATTTGAAAACCTAGGTGAAATGGACAAATTTCTAGAAAAATATAATTCTCCAAAACTCAATGAAAAAGAAGCAGAAAACCTGAACAGACCAATAACAGTAGATGAAATTGAAGCAGTAATCAAAAAATTCCCAACACACAAAAGCCCTGGACCAGATGTTTTCACAGAATTCTACAAAGCATTTAAGAAAAATCTAACCCCTATCCTTCACAGACTATTCCAAAAAATCCAAAATGATGGAAGACTCCCAAACTCTTCTCACAAGGCCAACATCATCCTAACCCGAAAACCAGATAAAGACACAACAAAGAAAGAAAACTTCAGGCCAATATCGCTGATGAACATTGATGCTAAAATCCTCAACAAAATACTGGCAAACCACATCCAACAGTACATTAAAAAAATCATACATCATGACCAAGTGGGATTCATCCCAGGGATGCTAGGATGGTTCAATATTTGCAAATCAGTAAATGTAATATATCACATAAACAAAAGCAAATAAAAAAACCACATGATCATATCAATAGATGTGGAAAAAGTATTTGATAAAGTACAGCATCCATTTATGATAAAAATTCTCCAAAGTGGGAATAGGTTGAGCATTCCTCAACATAATAAAGTCCATACATGAGAGACCTACAGCCAACATCATACTCAGTGGACAAAAATTAAAATGTTTTCCACTAAGATTAGGATTAAGACAAGGCTGTCCACTTTCACCACTTCTATTCAATATATTACTAGAAGTTTTAGCCACAGCTATCAGAGAAGAAAAAGACATAAAAGGTGAATCAGAAAGGAGGAAACAAAACTCACTATTTGCAGATGACATGATAGTGTACATAGAAACTGCTATAGCCTCCACCAAAAAACTGCTTGATCTAATAAATGAATTTGGCAAAACAGCGGGATACAAAGTCAATATCCAGAAATCAAAGGCATTTCTGTACAGCAACAATGGAACAGCAGAAGCAGAAATGAAGAAAAAAATCCCATTTGAAATAGCAAAAAGAAAAATAAAATACCTAGGAATAAACCTAATCAAAGAGGTAAAAGACCTGTATTCAGAAAACTACATAACACTGAGGAAAGAAATCAAGGAAGATACAAACAAATGGAAACATATACCATGTTCATGGATTGGAATAATTAATATCATCAAAATGTCCATACTACCCAAAGCAATTTACACATTCAATGCAATACCTATTAAAATGCCAATGGCATATTTCACAGACATAGAACAAACACTTCAAAAACTTATATGGAACCATAAACAACCTCAAATAGCTGCTGCAATTTTGAGAAAGAAGAGTAAAGTAGGAGGGATCACAATACTTGATACTAAACTGTATTACTTGATACTAAACTATATTACAAGGCCACTGTAATCAAAACAGCCTGGTACTGGCATAAAAAAAGGCACATGGACCAATGGAACAGAACAGAGTCCAGAAATAAACCCAAGTCTCTACAGTCAATTAATATTTGACAAAGGGGGCAGCAACATAAAATGGAGTAAAAACTGTCTCTTCAACAAATGGTGTTGGGAGAACTGGACAGCTACCTGCAAAAAAAAATTAAACTCGAGCACCATCTTACACCATACACAAAAACAAATTCAAGGTAGATAAAAGACTTAAATATAAACCATGACACCATTAAAGTCCTAGAATAGGACATAGGCAGAAAATCTCAGATATTTCACCCAGAAACTTTTTTACAGACATGTCCCCTAGAGCAAAGGACATTAAGGAAAGAATAAACAAATGGGATCTCATCAAAATAAAAAGCTTCTGCACAGCTAAAGAAAACAGTATCAAAATAAAAAGAGAACCAACTGTATGGGAAAACATATTTGTCAATGATACCTCAGACAAGGGTTTATTCTCCAAAATATAGAAAGAACTTATTTGACTCCACTCTAAGAAGACAAGCAACCCAATTAAACAACAATGAGCAAAGGACTTTAACAGACACTTCTCCAAGGAGGACATTCAGAGGATCCACAGACACATGGAATGTTGTTCAATATGACTAGCTATCAGAGAGATGCAAATTAAAACCACCGTGAGATACCACTTCACACCAGTCAGAATGGCCACCATAATCAAAGCAACAAACAACAAGTGTTGGAGAGGTTGTGGAGAAAAGGGGACCCTAGTGCACTGTTGGTGGGACTGCAGACTGGTACAACCACTATGGAAAACAGTATGGAACCTCCTCAGACAACTCAAAATGGAACTGCCTTTTGACCCAGCAATTCCACTACTGGGACTATATCCTAAGAACACTAAAACACCAATACAAAAGAACCTTTACATCCCAATGTTCATAGCAGCACAATTTACAATAGCTAGATGCTGGAAGCAACCTATATGCCCATCAGTAAATGAATGGGTCAAAAAACAATGGTACACTTACACAATGGAATTCTATGCAGCAGAAAGAAAGAAGGAGCTCCTACCCGTTGCAACCACATGGATGGAGCTGGAAAGCATTATGCTAAGTGAAATAAGCCAGGCAGTGAAAGACAAATACCATATGATCTCACCTTTAACAGGAACCTAATGAACAAAGCAAAGAAACAAGCAAAATATAGCCCAAGACACTTAAATAGAGAACAGGCTGAAAGTGATCAGAGGGGAGAGAAGAGGGAATTCCAAGGAAGAATGGGAAAGGTTTACAGGAACAAATATAAAGGACGTATGAACAAAAACTAGGGGGAGGGTGGTAATGAGAGGGAAGTGGGGAGGGATGGGTGGTTGGGCTGGAATGGGAGTAAAAGGGAGAAAACTGTACTTGAGCAATGATTAAAACAGTAAAAAAAAAAAAAGGAAAAAAAGACAAAGAGCCTTTACTAGCTGAGAAAGAAAGGCTTTGTAGCTCTACATTATTCCTAAAGTTTAGAAGGGGGACAAGAACGGGTACCTAGAAGCTGATTAAAGTATATAATCCTTGAACCCCATGAGTAGGCACATCCAGATTACTAGATCATTACAAGTGAACTGAGTGTTCACTTGTAGCCTCAGCTCAAGTGCATAACACAAACTTACTAACAACTTTATTTCCTCTGTTTGTGGGACATTGAAGACTAGCTGGGTGCCTGCTTGCAGCCTGGGCCTGTATGTGTTTCATAAGTAAACTTGCTATCTCATTTCCCCTATACATGTTTGTCTGTCAGTTGAATTCATCTTTCGTGAGTGAGATAAGAACCGAAGAACAAGCTCAGGGGAAGGGGACCCTGACTCGTGTCTCTTCCTGGTAACAGGTTTGCCTACTCATTTTAAACTGTGGTAGCACTCTCTAAAAACTCTTTTTCTAAATTAATTATTTCCAGAAGACATTCATTAGTTTAACAATTAATGTGAGCATTCAGAACATAGCTAAGAGTGTGTGTTTGAGTGGGTGTCATACCATTAAGCTATATAATAGAGAAGTGTAGACTACTTAGGTTACCTTAGGATGGGTCACACCCACAGCATGAGTAAACACCCATTAACCAGGATGCTAAATCAATGAGATATTGCAGTCAGTGTTATGGAACTCAATGGTTCTGAAGCTTGTGGTGCTCTATGCAAGAACAAAACATAGTTTTTGCAAGGTACTTTTATTTACCTGCAGCAAGTTAAGGAGACAGGAGAGTCATATAAAAAGCTCTCTCTCCTGAAAGGAGGTTTAACTATTACTTATATACACTATTTGGTTAATTACATGTTGATTTCCTCTTTGCTGTTGGCTATATTTGTCCCATTGAGTTTCTGTCAAACTCGTCCTGTTTATAGCTGGTCTGAAAAATACTGTACTACATTTTAACTTTTAGCAAAAACAAAATGTAATAATGATATTTAAAATTGTCCAGACCTTGAAACCCTCCTTCTAGCTGACAGAAGTGCCTCCTTAACAGACAGAATGGGACATGCACACAAACTGAACAAAGCAGAAGTTCAGTTCCTGTAATACAAGGAAGAAAATGTGCTTAAGATGGTAATTATGCTTTATCATAAGATTTTTCTCCTAACTTCTTTAAAGTACATATTTTGGAAATGAAAACCAGAAAAAAATATTAACTGTAATAAGATTTTTCTTTATATTAAATTTTAAAGGAAGGGTTTATGTAGAACTGAACAGTAGAAAACGATCATCAAAGCAGCTTGGTAAATATCAAGGAAACATTTTTAAATTGTTTGTTTTTCATTGTTTCTTTGAGAAAATTACTTTTTGTCCTCTTGGGTGTATTTAGTCAGTTGGATTCAAAAGTGGGCAGCAGCATAAAATGGAGTAAAAATAACTTCTTCACCAAATGGTGTTGGGAGCGCTGGACAGCTACATGCAAAAGAGAGAGAGAGAGAGAGAGAGAGAGAGAGAGAGAGAGAGAGGGAGAGAGGGAGAGAGAGAGAGAGAAATAAAAGAAAAGAAAAGAAAAGAAAAGAAAGAAAGAAAGAAAGAAAGAAAGAAAGAAAGAAAGAAAGAAAGAACGAAAAACTCAATCACCAAGTTACACGATACACAAAAGTAAATTCAAGGTGGAAAAGACTTAAATATAAGTCATGACACCATTAAAGTCCTAAATGAGAACATAGGCAGGAAAATCTTAGATATTCCATGCAGCAATATTTTCTTGATATGTCCCCTGGATCAAGGGACATAAAAGAAAGAATAAGAAAATGACATCTCATCAAAATAAAAAGCTTCTGCATGGCTAAATAAAACAGCATTGAAATGAAAAGAGAACCAACCATATGGGAAAACATATTTGCCAATGACACCTCGGACAAGGGTTTTATCTCCAAAATATATAAAAAAACTCACACAACTGCACTCTAAGAAGACAAGCAATCCAACTAAAAAATGGGCAAAGGACTTGAACAGACAATTCTCCAAAGAGGGCATACAGAGGGTCCAGAGACACATGAAAAGATGCTCAGTATTGCTAGCCATCACAGAGATGCAAATTGAAACCACAATGAGATACCACCTCACACTGGTCAGAGTGGCCATCACAAACAAATCAACAAACAAGTGTTGGAGAGAATGTGGAGAAAAGAGAACCCTAGTGCACTGTTGGTGGGAATGCAGACTAATGCAGCCATTGTGGAAAACAGTATGGAATTTCCTCAGAAAACTAAAAGTGGAACTGCCTTTTTACCCAGCAATTCCACTGCTTGGATTCTATCCTAAGAATCCTGAAACACCAATCCAAAAGAACCTATTCATCCCAATGCATAGCAGCACAATTTATAATAGCCAAGTGCTAGAAGCAAGTTAAGTGTCCATCAGCAACTGAGTGGATCAAAAAACTATGGTACAATTTACACAATGGAATTTTATGCAGCAGAAAGAAAGAAGGAGTTCCTACCCTTTTCCACAGCATGGGTGGAAATGGAGAACATTATGCTAAGTGAAATAAGCCAGGCAGTGAAAGACAAATAGCATATGACCTCACCTTTAACAAGAACCTAATCAACAAAATGAACAAGCTAGCAAAACATAACCAAAGACACTGAAATTGAGAACATGCTGACAGTGACCAGAAGGGAGGTGGGAGGGGTTTTCAGGAACAATTATAAAGGACACATGGACAATAGCAGGGGGGGGGATGGAAACAGGTGAGGGAGGTGGGGAGGGCTGGAGTGGTGGAGAGGGGTAGGGGAAAAAGGCAGAAAACTGTACTTGAACAACAATGAAAAAAATGTTGAAAACAACAACAACAACAACAACAACAGAGCTTCATTCTATACATGTGGGCCCTTTTTCAAGGTCACATGAACACTGCCTAGCCACAGTCCCCTGGACATCTGGGTGAGGGAGCCTGACTGACTTCATGTTCCCTACAGGTTCCTAAGCTTCTCCTCATTCTTTCAACTCTTTGTTTATTCATTCTGTCTGGTTGAAGGTTAATTTCTTCCTTCTGTTCCAAATTGTTGATTTGATTCCCATTTTCCTTCCCTTCACTCTTGGTTCCCTGTATGTTTTTCTTTATTTTATTTTGTATAGCCTTCACTTCTATTTTGCACATGTACTCAGTCCTTTCTGTGAGCATCCTGATTACTGGTGTTTTGAACTCTGCACCTAATGGGTTGTCTATCTTCTTGTCACTTAATTATTTTCTAAAGTGTTGATCTGTTCTTTCATTTGGGCCATATTTCTTTGTCTCACCCCACATGTTACATTATAAGTGGTGGAGCTTAGGTATTTTCCAGGAGTGGCAGCCCACTTGGCTGTGTTGTGGCACTGTACATGGGGGAGGGGTCAGAGAGGGAACAATGCTGCTTGTTTGACTCTCACACCATTTGCAGTCACCTTCCCTACCACCCACAAGGGAATTGAGGCTTTCTGGTGCTGATTCCAAGGTGGGTGGGTTTGTGTACATTCTAGGACCCTGTGGATCTCTCCAACAAACTCTCCTGTGAGACTGGAAGTTTCTCCCACCACACAATCCCCACAGGTTTTTACAACCAGAGGTTTTGAGGCTGTATTTCTCTGCATTGGAACCCTGTGATTCACAGCCTATCTCACTACCCAGATGTTCCTCCTGGTTCATCCACACTTAAATGTAGCACTGCCTGATCTGCCAGCCACCATCTTGCTGCATATCCTCTCCATTCTGGTTGCCCATCCCCATCGCTCCTACTGGTCTGGATGAAAGTTTCTTCTTTAACTCCTTGGTTATTGCACTTCCATACAGTTCAATTTTCTGGCAGTTCTGGTTGTTGTTTTTTTTAATTGGTGTTTGCCCTTCTTTCAGTTGTACAAAGTAGTAAAATGTATCTACCTACACCTCCATCTCTGCTGGAGCATCTTTTGAGTCCATAGCTTTCTCTTCTGGACAATCTGTGTGATGGATACCGGCCAGCAGTATCCATCTCTGCTGTGGATGCTCGTTGAGACATGAGAAAAACATATACAGAGACAACTAGGTCCTGTGGGGAAATAGGGACAGAATGGCCACTCTATCTAGCGGAGAGTGCCCTGTTTCCATTCCCAACCAGATTTTTATTGAGAATACAGACTTAGTTTGTGGATTCACAGTCTGGCAGAAAAGATAAAAAGAAGTAGGTGACTTACAAAGGTGCAGACAGAACCGCTGCTATGATTCTGGGCAGAGTTTGGGGTTTTATCACTATAGGACCTGAAATACTAATCTCGTTTTCTGCTTGTGCCTTCATATTCTAATTTAATAACATTCTTCAGCAAACAGATCTCACAGGATCTTGCATATTATATGTCCCAGGCCTGATTACCCTGGGGGGCCTACTGTCTCTGGTCTGGGCTGCACCACCCCCGCTATTTTTGCAGGCCTGAGTCAATGGAAGAGACAAAGGCAGCCAGGATACTTGGATTTCTCACTTCTAAGAACAAGGACTCAGGCTTTGACAAAGCCAAGGGGGCAGGGGTTGATGTCCATCACCCCTTCATTTCCACAGTCCCGAGTCTCTTCCCAGAGGCCTCCTCATGATCATGCCTGTCTTAGGCAATTCCCTCCATGGGAAATCTTACCCATCACTGGCTAACTGATCAAGCTTAGGAGGTCAGGCACAGAACAGGCAGCGTTCATGCCAGGGCAATAAGTTTTGTCTCCTTAGTGGCTCCTGGTCCGAGGGTCTCTCACTCAGCCTAAGTCACAGGGGGTTACAGCTTCCTGAGACCAGGCAGGGCAGTCCCCAACAAATCTGTTTTATAGCTGTAATTTGCTTTCATAAAAGCTGTGCACAGGAGGACCAAATGTTTTAAGCAAAATAGAGACTAGAATGACAGATGGCAGAGAGGAGGGGGAAGGGAGGCTGGGTGAAAAAGTTGAAGAGATTAAGAAAAAAAAAACACATCATAGACACAATTAACAGTATGGTGATTAGAAGAGGGAAAGGGGGTGGTGGAAGGTAGGAGAGGGTAAATTGGGGTACTTGATGATAGAAGAAAATTTGACTTGGGATGATGAACACACAATATAATATACAGATAATATACAATTGTACACCTGCAGTTTTAGGTACTTCTGGCCAAGATGGAGATATACATAGATACACTTTGCATCTTCACACAACCAAAAGAAGGACAACAAATTTAAAAACAAAAAATAACCAGAATTGGCAGAAAACCGAACTATATGGAAGTCCAACAACCAAGGAGTTAAAGAAGAAAGATTCATTCAGACTGGTAGGAGTGGCCATGAAAGGGAACTGGGGTGGAGAGGACACACAGCAAGGTGGTGGCTGAAGGACTGGGTGGCAGAGGCAGCGGCTGGTAGACTGGGCTGCCCCATACTAGCATTTGGATAACTGGAAGAACAACTGGGAAACAAGACAAACCATGCAACCCAGTGTTCTGCACTGGGAAATAAAGCCTCAAAGCCTCTGACAGTAAAATATCATGGGGGTTGTGGCAGTAGGAAAAACTCCCAGCTTCACAGGGGAAGTCATTGGAGAGACCCACAGGGTTCTAAAATGTACACAAAACCACCCACCCTGGAATCAGCACCAGAAGGGCCCAGTTTGCTTGTGGGTAGTGGGGGAAGTGCCTGAAAGCTGGTGGAGAGCCAGGAAAGTGGCACTGTTCCCTCTATGACTCCTCCCCCACATACAATGCCACAGTGCAGCAATGTGGGTTGTCCCACCCTGGTGAAATCCTAAGGCTCTGCCCCTTACTATGTCACAGGAGTGCCAAGACAAAAAAAATATAGCCCAAATGAAAGAACAGATCAAAACTCTGAAAATAGAATTAAAAGACAAAGAGATAGCCAGCCTATCAGGTGAAGAGTTCAAAACACTGGTAATCAGGATGCTCACAGAAGTGGCTGAGTATGGTTTCAAAATAGAGAAAGAAGTGAAGGCTATTCAGAGTGAAATAAAGGAAAATGTACAGGGAATCAACAGTTATGGGAAAGAAACTGGGACTCAAATCAGCAATTTGGAGTGGAAGGAAGAAATAAACATTCGACCAGAACAGAGTGAAGAAAGAATTCAAAACAATTAAGAGAGGCTTAGGAACCTCTGGGACAACTTTAAACTTTCCAACATCCCAATCATAGGGGTGCCAAAAAGAGAAGAGGAAGACCAAGAAACTGAAAACTTATTTGAAAAAATAAGGGAGGACTTCCCTAACCTGGCAAAGGTAATAGACATCCAGGAAGTCCAGGAAGCTCAGAGAGTCCCCCCCCACCCCCCCGCAATGGACCCAAGGAAGCACGTACCAAGGCACATCATAACTAAGTTACCCAAGATTAAAGATAACAAGAGAATCTCAAAAGCAGCAAGAGAAAAGGAGACAGTTACCTACAAAGAGTTCCCATAAGACTCTGCTAATTTCTCAGAAGAAACCTTACAGGCAAGAAGAGGCTACAAGGAAGTATTCAAAGTCATGAAAGGCAATGACTTACATCCAAGATGACTCTATCCAGCAAAGCTATCATTTAGAATGCAAGGGCAGATAAAGTATTTCCCAGACAAGGTTAATTTAACAGAGTTCAAAATCACCAAGCCCTTATGATATGAAATGTTAAAGGGACTTATCTAAGAAAAAGAAGATCTAAAATATGAACAGTAAAATGACAACAAACTCACAACTATCAACAACAGAACCTAAAAAACAAAAACGAACTAAGCAAAAAACTAGAACAGGAAGAGAAATCTCAGAAATGGAGATCACAAGGAGGGTTATCAGCGGGGAGGGAGACAGGGGAGAATGGGGGGAAAGGTAGAGGGAATAAGAAGCATAAATGGTAGGTAGAAAGTAGACAGGGGGATTTAAGAATAGTATGGGAAATGTAGAAGCCAAAGAATTTATATGTACAACCCGTGGGCATGGACTAAGGTGGGGGAATGCTGGCGGGATGGGGGGTATTGGGCAGAGGGGAATAAAAAGGAGAAAAAATGGGACAACTGTAACAGTATAATCAATATAATATATTTTTTAAAAAAGAAGAAAAGAAAAAAAACTCACCTCACCTCACTCCCTCAGGCAATCCTCACAGCTTTGTTCATGTCCATGGGTCATGAGTATAAGTACTCTGGCTACTCCAGTTCCTATATTGTACTTTACATTCCCATAGTTATTCTGTAACTACCAACTTGTACTTCTTGATCCCCTCACCTTTTTACCCATTTCCCCAAACCCCTTTGTTCTGTAACCATCATAATGCTCTCTGCATCCAGCATTCTTTCTGTTCTTGTTTGCTTTTTTTTTAGATTCAATTGTTGATAGACATGCATTTACTGCCACTTTATTGTTCCTAGTTTTGATCTTCTTGTTTTTCTTATATAAGTCCCTTTAACATTTCATATAATAATGGCTTGGTAATGATGAACTCCTTTCATTTTTTTTCTGGTCTGAACATCTCCTTGTCTGAAAATCTCCTTTTCTGCCCTTGTTTCTAAATGATAGCTTTGGTGGGCGGAACAATCTTGTCTATAGGTCCTTGCTTTTCATGACTTTGAATATTTCTTGGTAATCCCTTCTAGCCTAAAAGTTTCTTTGGAGAAATCAGCTAACAATCTTATGGGAACTCCCCTATAGGTAACTAACTGCTTTTCTTTTGCCACTTTTATGATTCTCTCTTTATTTTGACTTTTGGCATTTTAATTACAACATGTTTTGGTGTGGGCCTCTTTCTATCTATCATGTTTGGGACTCTGTGCTTCCTAGATTTCTTTTTGTTTTTCTGATTGGCTGTTTTTTGCTTCCTTACATTCCAAATCACTGATTTGGTTTCTCAGCTTCATCCACTCTACTGTTGATTCCCTGTAAATTGTTCTTTTTTTCGATTAATGTATCCTTAATTCTGACTGAATCTTTTTTATGCTGTTGAGGTCCTCACTAAGTTCCTTGAGCAGCCTTATAATCAGTGTTTTGAACTCTAAATTTGATTGCTCACATTCATTTTATTTAGTTCTTTTTCTGGAGTTTTGATCTGTTCTTTCATTTGGGTCATGTTTCTTTGTCTCCTCATTGTGGCAGCCTCCCTGTGTTTATTTTTATGTATTAGGTAGAGCTGCTATGACTCCCTGTCTTGGTAGTATGGCCTAATGTAATAGCCTTCCTGTAGGGTCCAGTGGCACAGCCTCCCCTATCACCCAAGCTGGGTACTTGAGGTGCACCCTTTGTGTGGGCTGAGTACACCCTCCTCTTGAAATTGAGCCTTTGTTGCTGTTGGTAGTTCAATGGGAGGGATTTGCCTGGGCCAGTCATCTACAAGGACTGGCTGTGACCACTAGTCACCAACCTTCTCCCTCTGTGGAGGATCAGCTGTGCAGGGGTAGGGTGGTGGTGCTCCAATGCGGTCTTCAGTTGTCCACTGAGTGCACTGGCCCTGGGGTTTTCTAGGTGGTGCAGACCAAAGTCAACTACCACCTGTGTTGTGCCCTGAGCCATCCAGCATGAACTACAAAGTAATCTGCAGATGGCTGCAGATGTAGTTGTGCTGGGGTTGGAAACTCCATGGTGAAACCAAGCTTTGAACCTAGTCTGACTGCTGCTAGTGCTGGGCCTGGGGCCACTTAGCTAGAGGTTTGAGGCCCCAGAGCTCACTTAGGCTGGCTATTGCTTGTTTGAGAGGATTTAAGTGATGTGTAGCATGAGCGAAGACAAGCCATTTATATGGAAAAGCCACTAACAGCATGGGTTGGCACATGTGTTCAATGGGCTGGAGCCTCAGGGAATCACCTGGGAAGGGCAAAACGTTTGAGCTAAGTTGATGGAGTCCCATATATGCACCTGCCTGCTGGCTCTGTGGCTTTGAGAGAGGAGGGTTCATAAAAGGAACAGTGGCCTCTGCCTGCCATTCTGTCTGAGAGAAAGCTGTTCCCCAGCTCTCACCTTGATGCCAGACACTTCAGTTCCTCCCCATATGACACTGGGGACTTTAATGCCATTACTCCAGTGCTGCAGCTCAGAGAGAGCGAGTCTGAGTAAGTACATGTGTGGGCTCTTTAAGAGGAACTGCTTGGTAATCTAGCAGTTTCTTCCACCAACTCAATCCCCGCTGGTTTTTACAGCCAGAAATATGGGGACCTATTTTCCTGGCACTGGAACCCTGGGCTAGGGACTCTGTTATGGGGCTGGGACCCCTTTCTGGTGAGATAGCCCTCCCAAATTTTTATCCACACAATTGGATATGGTACCAGCCTGTTCCACATCTTCACATCTCTACCCCTCCTACCAGTCAGGATGGATGTGGTTTTGAAATTTCCATAGTTGTCGGACTTCCATTCAACTTGATTCCTGATGATACATAATAATGGTGGTTTTATAGTTTAGTTGTTGGTGTGGTTGTGCAAGGAGGAAAGCCATATTTACCTCGTAACCTGGGTGTTCATTGATAGACAAATATATGAAGAAGTTGTGGTAGCTACATATAATGGAATATTACTCAGCCACAATAAGGATGAAATCTTGCCATTTGTGACAACATGGATGGATCTAGAAGGTAAGAAAAAATAAGTCAGAAAAAGACAAATGCTGTAGGATTTCACTTATATGTGGAATCTTTAAAAAGCAAACAAAGAAGATAAAACAAAGACAGACTAATGGAAACTGAGAACAAGTTTATGGTTGCGAGAGGAGAGGGTGGGAAGGAGATTTCAAATGAGATGAAGGGGTATATAGTCAATATATTGTGATAACGCTGCACAGTGACATATTGTTACTGGACGTTGTGATCACATCATAAGGTACATAAATGTCAAATCATTATGTTGCACACCTGAGAATAATATAATATTGTATTCCAACTATATTTTAATATAAAACTTAAAAAACAGTAAAATTGACTAAAATTAAAATAATGGGTTAGGGGATGCATATAAAAATAATAAATTAAAAAGTAAACAGACCTAGCCAGGTGGCTAACTAAGTTGGAGCATTGTCCTTACACTAAAAAGGTGCAGGTTCGATTTCCAATCAGGGCACAGAGAGGTTGCAGATTTGATCCCTTCAGACCATGTATGGGAGGCAGCTAATCAATGTTTCTCTCTCTTTCTCTCTTCCCCCATTTCCCTTCCTCCCTCCCTTGCTCCTTTTCTCTCTCCAAAAACAATGAAAAAATGCCCTGAAGTGAGGATTTAAAAAGGAGAGAGAGAGAGACAGAGAGTGTTTATGTATGGCCATGTAGGTTTATTCTTCACTAAAATAATCAGTGATTAGGGTCAGAATTTATTTTTAAAGGACATTCTCACTCTCTGTGAAATATTTCAAATGAATTTTTCTAAATCTAGAGATTAACTATGACACTCATTGTCCTCATTCTCTGTCACATACACGCATGGCTTTATCATACCTTTTGGCAATTCTTATCACTTCCTTTTTGTATTCATTGTGCAGCTACTGTTGTTTCCATTTTCATCCCACCTTGGTCCCCTGCTCCACCCATCCATGCCTCCTACCCTCAAACCTACCCCATTTGTCCTTGTCCATGTGTCCTTTATACATGTTTCTTAATGGACCTTCCCCTATTTTTCAGCATATCCCTTTCCCCCTTCCTCTCTGGTTACTGTCAGTTCTTTAATTCAATGTTTCTGGTTATATTTTCCTTGCTTGTTTTTTCTTTTGATTAGGTTCCACTTATAGGTGAGATCCTATGGTATTTGTCTTTCACTGTCTAGCTTGTTTCACTTAACATAATGCTCTCCAGTTCCATCCATGCTGTCAAAAATGGTAGGAGCTCCCTCTTTTTCTCTGCTGTGTAGTATTCCATTGTGTAAATGTACCATAGTTTTTGATCCACTCATTTACTGATGGGTACTTAGGTTGCTTCTAGCACTTGGCTATTGTAAATTGTGCTGCTGTGAACATTGGGGTGCTTAGGTTCTTTTGAATTGGTGTTTCAGGATTCTTAGGATATAATCCCAGCAGTGGAATTGCTGGGTCAAAAGGCAGTTCCACTTTTAGTTTTCTGAGGAAATTCCATACTGTTTTCCACAGTGACTGCACCAGTCTGCATTCCCACCAACAGTTCACTATAGTTCCCTTTTCTCCACAACCTTGTCAGCACTTGTTGTTTGTTGATTTGTTTTTGATGGTCATTCTGACTGGTGTGAAGTGGTTTCAATTTGCATCTCTGTGATGGCTAGCAATACTGAGCATTTTTTCATGTGTCTCTGGATCCTCTGTATGTCCTCCTTGGAGAAGTGTCTGTTCAAGTCCTTTGCCCATTTTTTAATTGGGTTGCTTGTCTTCTTAGAGTGGAGTCATGTGACTTCACATCAATATATTTTGAAGATTAAACCCTTGTGCGAAGTATCATTGACAAATATATTTCCCCATGCAGTTGGTTAACTTTTCCTTTTACTGCTGTTTTATTAGCCATGCAGATGCAGCATGCTTTTTATTTTGGTGAAGTCCCATTTCTTTATTCTTTATGTCCCTTGCCATAGGGGACATATCAGTGAAAATATTGCTCCATGGAATATCTGAGAT
Source organism: Phyllostomus hastatus (assembly GCF_019186645.2). Classification (NCBI taxonomy): domain Eukaryota; kingdom Metazoa; phylum Chordata; class Mammalia; order Chiroptera; family Phyllostomidae; genus Phyllostomus; species Phyllostomus hastatus. Next base: position 4,108,581 of record NW_025333706.1, read on the forward strand.
TTTCCTGCCTATGTTTTCTTTTAGGACTTTAATGGTGTCTTGATTTATATTTAAGTCTTTTATCCACCTTCAATTTATTTTGTGTATGATGTAAGTTGGTGATTGGGGTTCATTATTTTGCATGTAGCTGTCCAGATGTCCCAACAACATTTGTTGAAGAGTCTATTTTTACTCCATTTTATGTTTCTGCCCCCTTTCTTGAATATTAGTTGACCACAGGGACTTGAGTTTACTTCCGAGCTCTCTATTCTTTTCCATTGATCTATGTGTCTGCCAGTATGTGTCTTACCAGTGCCAGGCTGTTTTGATTACTGTGGCCTTGTAATATAGTTTGATTTCAGTTATTGTGATCCCTACTACTTTGTTCTTTTAAAAAATGCTGCAGCTATTCAGGGTCGTTTATGGTTCCATATAAATCTTTGAAGTGTTTGTTCTATATTTGTGAAATATGTCATTGGTATTTTAATAGGGATTGAGTTGAATCTATAAATTGCTTTGGTAGTATGAACATTTTGATGATGTTAATTCTTCCAATCAATGAACATGGTATATACTTCTATTGTGTCCTCCTAACTTCATTCTTCAATGTTGTGTAGTTTTCTGAGCACAAGTCCTTTTACCTCCTTGGTTTATTCTGAGGCACTTTGTTTTTCTTGTTGCTATATCAAATGGAAATTTTTCCTAATTTCTGTTTCTGCTATTTAATTATTAGTTTACAAAAATGCTTTTGTTTTTCTGAATATTGACTTTGTATCCTGCTATTCTGCCAAATTCACTTATTACGTCGAGTAGTTTTTTTGGTAGAGTCTATAGGATTTTCTATGTATACTATCATGTCATCTGCAAACATAAACAGTTTTAATCCCTCCTTTCCAATGTGGATGCCTTTTACTTCTTTTTCTTGTCTGATTGCCATGACTAGGACTTCCAATACTATGTTGAGCAGGAGTAGTCAAAATAGACATCCTTGCCTTCTTTTTTTAATGGTGATCTTAGTGGGGAAGCTTTTATTTTTTGCCCATTGAGTATGATGTTGGCTGTAGGTTTCTCATATGACCTTTATTATTTTAAGGAATGCTCCCTCTACTCCCACATTGCTGAATTTTTTTATCATAAATGGGTGCTGTACCTTATCAAATGTTTTTCCCGCATCTATTGACATACTCATGTGATTTTTGTGTGTGCTTTTGTTTGTGTGATGTATTATGTTTATTGATTTGCAGATATTGTACCACCCTTGCATCCCTGGGATGAATCCCTCTTGATCATGGTATGATCTTTTTAATGTATTGCCTGATGTGGTTTGGCAATATTTTGCTGAGGATTTTAGTGTCTATATTCATCAGTGATATTGACCTGTAGTTTTCTTTCTTAGTTGTGTCTTTATCTGGTTTTGGAATTATGATACTGGGTTCATAAAAAAAATGTTTCAGAGTCTTCCATGTTCTTGGATTTTTTGCAATAGTCTGAGAATGAAAGGGATTAATTATTTCTTAAATGTTTTGTAAAATTCTCCTGTGACACCATCTGGTCCCTGGCTTTTGTGTTCCAGGAGTGTTTGATTACTGCTTTGATTTCGTGAGCTGTTATCAGTCTCTTCAGGCTTTCTGCTTCTTCTTCATTCAGTTTTAAGAGATTATGTTTTTCTAAAAATTTGTCCATTTCACCTAGGTTTTTTAATTTCTTGGCATATAGTTCTTTGTAGTAATTTCTTACAATCCTTTGTATTTATATGGTATCAGTTGTAATCTCTCCTCTTTCATTTCTGATTTTATTTATTTAGGTCCTCTGTCTTTTTTTCTTGATTAGTTTGCTTAAAGGCTTATCGATTTTGTTTATCTTTTCAGAGAACAAGCTCCTGGATTTATTGATCCTTTGGTTGTTCTCTTAGTCTCTATGTTATTTACTTCTGCTCTGATCTTAGTTATTTCCTTCCTTCTCCTTGCTCTGGGCTTTGTTTGTTGTTGTTCCTCCAGTTGTTGTAGATGTAGGGTTAGATTGCTTATTTGAAATGTTTCTATCTTTTTTAAGTAGGACTGTATTGCAGGACTTCCTTCACTGTGTACCATAGGTTTTGGACTGGTGTGTTCATTTTCGTTTGTTTCCAGAAACTTTTTGATTTCTTCCTTGATCTCATTCTTGACACATTCATTGTTTAATAGCATGCTATTCAATCTCCATGAATTTGAGTGTTTTTGAGTTTTTTCCTTGAGGTTGGTTTCTGGTTTCAGTCCCTTGTGGTCAGAGAAAATGCTTGATATGATTTCAATTTTCTTGAATTTGTTGAGGCTTGTTTCGTGTCCTATCATGTAGTCTATCTTTGAAAATGTTCCATGTGCATTTGTGTACTTTGCTTTTTTGGGATGAAAGGTTTTGTCAAGTCCTTTTGATCTAGGACATTGTTCAATGCTGCAATATCTTGTTGATATTTTGTTTGGAAGATGTATCCATTTTTGACAGTGAGGGGTTAAAATCCCCTAGTATAAGTTTGTTGCTGTCTATATCTTTCTTGAAGTCCTCCCAGATTTTGCTTATATAACTGGGTGCATATATGTTGGGTACATATATGTTTACAATATTTATGTCTTTTTGATGGATTCTTCCCTTGAGTATTATGAAGTGTCCTTCTGGGTTTCTTTTTATGGCTTTTGTTTTGAAGTCTATTTTGTCTGATATAAGTATTACTACTTCAGCTTTTTTCCCTCTGCATTTGTTTGGAATATTTTTTCCAGCCTTTCACTTTCAGTCTGTGTAGGTCTTTTGTTCTGAGGTGGGTCTCTTGTAGGCAGCATATGTGTGAGTCATATTTTCTTATCCATTCAAGTACCCAAAGTCTTTTGATTGGAGTATTTAATCATTTCACATTCAAGGTTATTATTGATAGGTACTTATTCATTTCTCTCCTCTGGTACCTGTGTTCCTCTCTCTTCCTCTTTTCCTTCCTCTTCTTATAGTAGTCCCTTTAGCATATCTTGCAGTGCTGATTTGGCAGAGGTGTATTTTTCCAGCCTTCTTTTGTCTGGGAAACTCCTTATTTCACCTTCCAGTTTAATTGAGAGCCTTGCTGGGTAGAGTAGTCTTTGTTGCAGGCTTTTGCTTTTCATTACTCGGAATTACTTTCATTATTTCTTGCCCCCCTCTCTTCACCTGCAATGTTTCTGTTGAGAAATTAGCTGCTAGCCTTATTGGAGCTCCTTTTAAAAGTTACTTCTTGTTTTTCCTTTGTTGCTTTTAAGATCCTCTCTTTGTCTTTAAAACTTGGACTTTAATTATGATGTGTCTTGCAGAAGGCTTCTTTGGGTTCGTCTTGATTGAAACTGTCTGTGATTCCTGAACTTGCATGTTTTTTTTCCCCTCTCTAGGTTTGGAGAGCGTTCTGTCATTATTTTTTCAAACAGGGTTTCTATCCCTTGATACTTTTTGTGTCTTTCCAGTATTCAAGGGTTTCTATCCCTTGATACTTTTTGTGTCCTTCCAGTATTCCTGTGATGCAAATGTTGTTGCTTTTCATGTTATCTTGCAGTTCCCTGGAGCTATCTTCATATTTTTTTAGTCTTTTTTCACTCAGTTGCTCTACCTGAATATTTCTTTCTACTTTGTCCTCCAGTTCACTAATTTGGTCCTCTGCTGCATCCAGCCTGCTTATAATTCCTTCTAGTGTGTTTTTTACTTCAGAAATTGTATTCTTCATTTATTCCTAGTTCTTATTTATAGTTTCTATTTCCTTTTTTTTACTGCTGTAGTTCCCACTCAGTTCTTTGTACTTGTCTGTGAGTTCCTTGAGCATCCTTATAGCCATCCTTTTGAATTCCATATCTGATAGTTTTCTCGGCTCCATTTCATTTAGCTGCTATAGGGAGGAGTTTTCCATTGCTTTTAATTGCAGGGGTTTTTTCATTGTCTCCCCATTTTAGGTGACTCTTTTTGTTTGTTTCTGTGCTTCCTAATGCTCTGCTTTGCTATCTGTTTTCATAGGGTGAACTTTTATGGTAGGAGTTCTGTGGGACTCAGTGGTATGGTCTCTTTGATCTCCTTGCCTGGATGCGCTGGTGTTGCCCTTTTTTCCTGTTTGACTGGGCTCTCTTGTTTACTTGGGTTTAACCAGTTGGTGACTCCTTTGTTGGTGGGTTCTCTCCTCCAGCAGGTTTACTGGTATTCACAATTCCCACCTTATGTTGTATGTGATCTGGGGTAGAGTGAAGGTGGAGTGGATTATGATAGCAGTAGATTATTCTAGGGGATTTAAAGTACCAACACATGGAGACCGGATAGGAGGTCCTTTGGAGAAGTACAGCAATAATCGTGATGTTTCATCCAACTAGCCACTTTTTTAAAAGGTGAAAAAGAGATAAGACTCTTTTTAGAAGGGAAAAAGAATGTGAGCTGACTCCAGAAAGTAGAGTGCTTATGCTAGTTTAGGTGGTCAGATATAGTGAGAGTAAGAGATAGAAACTTGGCATAGTGTGTGAGAGAATGAAGTTAACCACAACAGTTATAAAGCTCAAGACCATAGTAAAATGGACCAAGACCAGGGAAGGGTGCTGTGTGGAAATTGAAACAACAAGAATATGAAATAAAAATGTATGAGCATCTGTTTTTCACATCCTTTGCAATCTTTGACTTCCAAACTTCATATAAGCTGAGATTCTGTTTGCTGTTTACTTTGTTCTCAGAAGATTGGCTAGGTGTCCCAGTTTGGTGTATGAACAAGTGGGTTCAGCTCCCACCTACCTCACCATCATCTTCCTCCTTCCCAATTCTTATCACTTTTAGCTCACCAACTTTTTTCCTCATACGTAAAAATTAAGTCTAAGTCATTTTTACGTATGAGGAAAAAAAGATAAAATATATTATAAACTATAAATAGCTTACAAAATTATACATATGGATAAAATAGATCTGTCTAATCTTGATTTTTGGTTAGAAAATATATGTGTGAGAAAATTCAGCAATATGATAAAATATGTATCTTTTTGTAAGAGAATTGTAATTTTTCACTTTCTTCTTTTGTTTGCATTTTTCTCAGTTATTTTTAAATTGCAACTGTCATATTTCTAGTTCTAACACTTCTGACTTGATGTGTTCTTATATCTGCTGTTTTTATTTTCAGTCAGTCTGTATTTCACAGATGAAAACCCTTTTTCTCTGTCTCACTGGGAATTTTAATCATATCTGTTTTAAATCCTGGTCTTGCTCATGTATCTGCATTTTCTCTGATGTAAGTTCTTGTATTGTTCTCTCTCTCTCTCTCAAGGTGATATCCTTAAATGCATGGTGACATATTCCCATGTGCTGAGACTTGTGGTTGGGAGTCCCCATCTGCTGCCTGTTACCTCTCAGGAAAGCCTGCTTGGTGATGGGTGGGGTCTGCTGCCATCAGCCTCACTCTTTTCAGAGAGAGTAAGAGAAGCAAGGCTATCTAATGGGGCAGCATCTTCCACAGTGTGCTTTCTGGGATATGTGCTCCCTATGCCACTGATTCGTTGAGCAGTCTTCCCCACCTACACTCATCCCATTGCTTGCCATGGGATGGCATACATTACTGCATTGTCACTTGGCCTGAAGGAAACAGAAGATGGGAAGGGATCATCCCTCAGGTCCCTCCTGTGGTCCCTTTACCCCAGCTAATCTCCAGGTCCCTCCACCTCTAAGCACTGGGCATTTTGGTAGTGACCCTGTCTCCTTCAGTATCTTTCAAGTTTATGCTCTACCTTCCAAGAGCCCCTCACAACCCAGTTTTCATACACTTATTTTGCCTCTGAATATGACTTTGTTTTAATTATTACACTTGATGCTTTTGCATGAATTTGGAGATAGGTGAGGGACTGCAGCATGTACTCAGCCTGCAGTGTAGAGACAATTTTGCACCAAAGTTAATATGTGCTGCAGAAAACATTTAGTAAAGATTTCCCCTTTGTGGACCTTCTGTGGGATGGAGGCCAGGTAAGTAAGACTTATTCAGGTGCTGGCTGCTGGTCCAATAAGACTTCACAGGAGTGCTCAGTCACTACATGCATGCACCCTATATGAAACTTAGAAAGCCTGGCCTTTGCCTGGCTATCCTCTATGGTGCTCTCCCTGCTGGCCTGAGATGTCATGCATAGACCTCTTGGTGAGTGGTTAGTCCCTGCTCTGTTCCATAGCTGTCTGTGCCAAATCCAGAGTCCACTCAGGATTCACCAGCATCTCCCCAGTGTGAGTTTACACAGTAATGTTTCCCTTTGAAAGCTATGTTCTAAATGGGGTGTTGTGGGGTCTGGAGGCCTCAGTGCTGGAGCTCAGCTAAAAGGAACAATCTCTGCAGGTGCTCTTGGGGGCTGCCACACTGCCATTCTTACCATCCATCTCCTGGGCCCAATGACAGAAGCAGAACCTGTCTACTAACACTCGGTTTTCCAGTCCCTTTCTCTGGGATTCTGGTCATTGTCCTGAACCTCATGGGTTGGCAGTGGCTTAATAAATGAAATAGCATTGTCACCTTAGCATAATGGAGCAGACTGTAGTGGAGAAAACCACGTGAACAAAAATTTAGTCTCTTTAACCAGGACTTACATATGTCAAATGCAGCTATTTGGAGACAAAAAGCTGGTCCCAGAAATCCAGCTGCTCCAGCCTCAACGAGGCTCATCAGGGTGCCCACCTGTCTACATGCAGAGTGAGTTTGCCTATGCACCCATGACTCTTCCCCTGTCACACTGTCCTTCTGGGGGTGGGGGCAGATCACCTGATCCCCCTCCACCAGGCCATTGGTCAGCTCCATCTCAACCCCCCAGCTCTGCTCCTTTCTGTAAGACTTGAACTTGCTGAAAACAAACCCCAAATAAGTGAGGAAGGGTATGTTAGGTTGTTGAAGTAGAGGGAGTAGACAGGTTATAGGTAGGTGGCTACAGGTGGTTGATTTTCAAGTAGGTGATGCACACATGGCTGACTTACAGATAATTGATTTACAGGTGGGGATAAGAAGTGAAGTGGTTGACAGGCAGGTGGTTTTCTCTCTAGGGAAGTTTCAGTCTACATCATAGGAAACATTTTTCTCTGTGTTTAGCTGGTTTCAGTGGGCACAGAGCTCTATCTAATATCAGCTAACCAACCATGACAAGAGGAAGGGCAGGGGAACCCATGTATGTCCTTAGAGGAGGAAGGAAAGGGAAAGTCTGTGTGTATCTTGAGAAGAATGTGAAAATGATTAAAGGAAACCTCATTTAAAATTGAGTCGGAAAGCCCTGAAGGGAGAGCTCTCACATACTACCGTTCACAGCACCTTGCAAACGCTAACAGGAAAAACTATGACTAAATTTCTCAACTGCCTACTTTACTACTGCAGCTGGAGGAAAATTTTCTCTTTGCCCAGCAAAAGACTCAGCCAGTGAGAATCTATCATGACTTAATGGGAAGCCACTACACTTGGAACTCCCAGTTTCCTCCAAAGGACATTGTCTTTATAACAGCTCCTCTAAACTCGCCCTTTTTTTTTCTGTAATGTTCCTTTCCTTTGTTTTCCTAGGGAAACAAGGACTTGGGTTATGGTTTGCCGTACCTTGCATGTCCTGAATTGTAACTCCTCTGCCATTCACAAATAAACTAATTTTTGCTGGTAAAATAACTGATGTTTTATTTTTAAGATTGGCAGGAGGAAGGGGGAGGTCTGTATATGTCCTGAGAAAGGGGGTGATTAGGGGGATCCATGTCTTGTCAGCATGTTCAGCCAAATTGGTGTGGCTTTGTCCCAGGTACACAGGTGTTACCAGGAATCTTGTGGCCTGGACAGCAAGTCTCACCTTTGGTAAGGGGCAGGGTGGGACACAATGAGGGACAAGATTTATAAGTGCTACTAATTCTGGGAGCATTAGGCTCATGTAAAGTTAGTAGTGAAGGCAGTGGATGTGCATGGCCTCAGAGGAGGTGTCTGGATTGGCTGGCCACCTCCCTGCTCCCCTGGGCACGATTACAGCCTCCTGGGATTTGTCACCTCCCTTTGCCCAGTTGACCAGATGTGTAGAAAGAAAATGTTGGCTCTAGAGACTCCAAGCCAGCCTCAATTTCATATTTGCTGTTTCAGATCATTCCCCACACAGCCATCGAGGCTTCTGCTGGCAGTACTGGCCTACTGGTAGTGGAGTTCCCCTGCTGGAGCTTAGGTAGATACTGGGCCACAGACACTGGCCTTGACAGTCTCACCATGCCCTGCCATGACCCTGGAAAGTGGGTGGTAAAAAACTGTAATTTGCTAGAGGGTGTATGTGGGATAGATGCTTTGAAAATTTAACTGATTCAGACCACGAAATTGGAAGGCCATGCAGTAGGTGGTCAGGGCTCAAATCTCCATTCCATCCTTTGCCACATTATGTGCCATGCCATAGTTTCCCCATATAATGGAGACTGAGCAAGGTAATCTGAGTGTAGGGCTGGCATGGAACCATCACCAAGCAGATGGCAGCCTCTGTGACCCCCACCCCTATGCCAGGGTGTAGTCTCCTTCCTGACCTCTGAACAGGGCTGGAATGCCATTGCCCAGGACCACAGTACACTGTGGGTGGGGCCTGTCCCTGCTCTAGCAAGCTCATTCCTCTGTCCACCAACAAACTGAATGATTCATTCACCTAACTAGGAGCCGCCGAGCAACGCCAAAGGGTTATACACAGTTTTGACTTTTCAAGGATCAGCACTCCCTGACCCCCATGTTGTTCAAGGGTCAACTGTGCACATACACTGGTGACATCACCACTATGGTGACATCACCACTAGGAGAGCAGGCTCATCACTCACCTGCAGGGTTTCCTTCAGTTCCTCTACAATCTCTCAACCCCTCTCTAGGCAACTTCTAGTTGCCTTCCCAGCACTATACACTATATAGCCATTAACAAATTTCTATAATCATACCAGGTCTGTCCAGAAGGTATCCAGCCATATAATATGAAAAACAGAGACATGCATTGAAGAAGATGCAAGATACAAAAAGCATTGTACATAGGACAATGACGCTTCTGTCCCCTTCAAAGTAGGCACCTTGGGGCCTCACACAGTTCTCCCAATTGCCATCAGCTGCCCTGTCATATTTTCCTGAATCTCATTAACAGTTCTCTTCCCTTTCAAAGGTGATTTTAGTTTTGGGAAAAGCCAGAAGTTGCAGGGTGACAATTCTGGGCTGTAGGGGGCCTGGGTGATTTGAAGTTTCACAAAAAAACTCTGTAGGAGAAGTGATGCATGAGTGGTGTATTGTGATGAAGCTGCCAATCACCAGTTGCCCATAGGTGTGGCCTTCTAAATCACTCAGAGTTTCTGTGGAGGAATGTTCAAGCTCAACACAAAACTTGATGCAGATTTGATTTTTTACTCGCTCAGTCATTTTGAATGTGATGGCAATGTAGTACACATGCTCACTCAATGGCATCTTCTGCCCCTACTTACTAGTATAATGAAGTTGTCACTGTTCATGCATGTGCATTCCAGTACACTCTCCTTGGCTGCCAAGTTACACCAATGTCACACAAACTGTTCTCTTTATATTAATCAATGGCTGAACTTTTTCTGGATAGACCTCATATATACAAGTTGGATACTCCTTTTCGGTTGAGACTTATCCATGTTGTTGGCATACATGGACGCATACGTGGTTGATTCATACCTGATTGATTCTTTCCTGTTGCTGAGTAGCAAATATAAGTACAGAGCACAATGTGTCTGCCTACTCACCTGTGGACGGAGAGTGTGGTGTTCCAGTTCATGACTATTCTAAAGCTGGTGTGAACATTTGTATGCAAGCCTCTGTGTGGACTTTGACTTTCATTTTTTTAAGTGAATACCAAGGAGTGGATCAGAGGGTCATAGAGTAAATACACATTTAACTCATTAAGAAATTGCCAAATAGTTTCCCAAAGGACTAGAACATTTTGCAGTTCTGCCAGTAGTGTGAGAGTCCTGGTTCCTCCACAGCCTTCCTAGCACTTTGAAGTTTTCAATCTCAGCCTTTTCAGAAAGTGTATAGTGGTACCTCACTGGTTTAAACGTGTTGTAATGACTAATGATATTGAGAATGTATTCATAAGTTTCTTTACCATCCATATCTTTTCTTTGGTGAAATATCTCTAAATCCTTTGCTCATTTTTGGAATTGGGTTATGTTTTTATTATTGCAGTTTTAGAATTGCTTATGTCTGCATACAAGTTCTTTATGAGTCTGTGGCTTCTTTTCCTATTCTATTAATATCTTTTGAAGAGAAAATTTTAAATTTGATGAACTATGATGAACATGGTAATACATGGTTTTTAAAATATATTGTGCTTTTGGTGTTATATCTAGATCTTTGCCTAGCTCAAGATCATAAAGATGTTTTCTTGACTTCCAAAATTTTTATACTTTCAGGTTTTGTATTTGGGTCTATGGTTCATTTTGACTTCATTTTTGTAAAGGGGAAAGTAGGGATCAAAGCTGTTTCTCTTTATAAAGATTTTATTTACTTTTTGAAATGGGAAGGGAGGGAGAAGTAGAGGGACAGAAATATCAACATGTGGTTGCCTCTCACACGTCCCCTACTTGGGGACACAGCCTGAAACCCAGGCATGTGCCCTGACTGGGAACCAAACTGGCAACCCTTTGGTTCACAGGCCGCGGCACTCAATCCACTGAGTCACACCAGCCAGGGCAGGGATCAAAGTTTTATTTTTTATTTATTTTTTTATTTTAGTCATTGTTCAAGTACAGTTTTCTCCCTTTTACTCCCAGTCCAGCCCGCCCACCCATCCCTTCCCACTTCCCTCCCATTACCACACTCCCCCTAGTTTTGTCTATGTGTCTTTTAAATTTGTTCCTGTAAACCCTTCCCATTCTCCCCTGAATTCCCTCTTCTCTCCCCTCTGGTCACTGTCAGCCTGTCCTCTATTTCAGTGTCTTTGAGTTTTATTTCTTTATCCATGAATTTCCAATTGTTCAAACATCATCTGTTGAAACGATAATCTTCTCTTCACTGAATTGCCTTTGTGCTTTTGTTGAGAATCAGGAGCCACATATGTTTCTGAACTCTTTATTGTATCCACTGATTTACTAATTTATCTTAATACTATTAGTACACAATCTTGGTCACTGTAGTTTCATGAATACATTTTATAATCAAGTAATGTTAGTCCTCCAAATTTGCTCTTTTTCAAAGATGTTCTGGCTATTCTAGGTCCTTTGCATTCCCACATAAATTTTACAATCAGCTCGTGAGTCTTCCAACCTGTGAACACTGTCTCTCCACTTACTAGAATCTTCTTTTCTTTCTGAAATGTTATATAGGTCTTCCACATCTTTTGTCAAATTTTTACCTAAGTATTTCATACTTTTTGGTGTCATTATAACCAGTAATCTTATACTGATTAATTTTTGAAAGTTGAGCCATTCATGGATTCCTAAAACAAATCCTAGTCATAAAGTATTATCCTTTTTACATGTTGCTGCATTCAATTTGCCAATATTTTACTTAGAACCTTTTCTTTGCTTATGAAAGGTATTGGTCTCTATATTTGTAGGTTTTTAAAATGTATTTAATGTTTTTTCATAGAATGGGGGAGGCAGAATTATCTGAAAAGTGTGCAGGACAGGCATTATTTCTCCTTCAAATATCTAAAGGAATTTACCAGTGAAGTCATCTGCACCTTAGGTTTTCTTTGTGAGAAGAGCTTTAACTACAAAATAAATTTACTTCATAGATATAGGGCTGGTAAGATTCTGTTTTTTCTTAAGTAACCTTTGGTAATTTGCATTTTTCAAGTACTTTGTTCATTTCACCAAAATGGTCAGTTATTGACATAAGATTTTCATAAGCCTATTAACAATCCTTTTAGTACCTATGGAACCAACTTTGATGTTACCTCTCTCATTTGTAATATTGGGAGTTTGTATCCTCGATTCTTGCCTGATCTGTCTAGCTAGTGGTTTTGCAGTTTTATTGAGTTTCTCAGGCATCAGCATTTGGTTATACTGATACTCTTGTTTTTTTATTTTCTATTTTATTGATTTATATTATTCAATTTCTTATGCTTACTTTGGATTTAATTTCTCCTTTTGATAGTTTTGTACGGTTGAAGATGAAGTCATTGGTTTGATCTTCTTTTCTGATACAGGCTTGGTGTTATCAAGTTTCTCCTAAGTACTGCTTTATCTGTATCCCATCAATTTTGCTGTTGTTTTCATTTTCAGTTAAATTTTTTAAAAATTTCTCCTTTGATTTATGTATTATTTAGACATATAATTTCATTTCCAAAATATATGGGTATTTTCCAGAGATATTCTTGATTTCTAATTTAATTCCACTGTGGTCAGAGAACGTTATTTGTCTGACTTGAATCCTTTAGAATTTGTCACTCATTTTTATGGCCCAGCAAATGATCTATCTTGGAACATGGACCATGTACACATGAACCCCCCCCCCCAAAAAAAAAGTGTTCTACTGTGGGTAGAATGTTTGAGAAATGTCCATCAGGTCAAGTTGGTTGATAGTATTGTTGAAGTCTCATATGCTCTTAGTGATTATTGCTGTCACTCCGCAGAAACAGTAACAACCTCAACCCAAAATTTGGTTCTGATATTGAGATTGATGATGCCATCACACACACATATCAGGAGAGGAAGAAAAGGTCTGTTAATCACATAATGAAGCTTTCTGTCTAAAATGGGTTGAGGGAGGAGGGAAGGGAGCCTGGCTTAGGGTTTTCATGATGATTAGCGGATAGGGTCAGGGTGAGAGCTTCCATTCATGGCATGGTGCCCAGTGAGGAGGCACCATGGCTTCTTATGTTTTCTAGATGTGGAATGGAGGGGAGAAGGGAGGATGAGACTTAAGTGCTGTCAGATTTTTTAAAAAAATGGAGTCAGCCTCTATTATGCTGGGGTTTTTGTCTTCTTGTTTTGTTACTGAGAAAATTGAAATATCTGACTATAATTGTGGATTTTTCTATTTCTCTTTGCAGTTTTTTCCATTTCCCCCATGAACTTTTAAGCTGTTATTGGGGGGATAAAATGTTTTAGAACTGTTTCTTTGATGAGTTAACCTCTTTTCTTTATGAAAGGATATCTTTGCCCTCAGAATAAGCTTTGCTCTGAAATTTGCATTGTTTCATATTAATATTCTCTCTGGCTCTTCCTTTTGATTAATGATAGTATGGTATATTTTGGTCCACTCTTTTACCTTACTTGTCTTTATATTTAAGATGTTTATTGTATGCAATATACAGTTGGGTCTTTTGTTAAATCCAATCTGAAAATTTCTTTTAATGAAAGTGATCAAACCATTTACATACCATGACAAATGTGGTTATGGACACAGAATCCAGTCTGTGATCTTGCAATTTGATTTTTATCTATCTCATCTGTTCCTTGCTCCCCCTTTTCTCTTTTCTGAAGTTCTGTGCACTTGAGTTCTAAACCAAGAGTTCTGGCCCTCAGTGTCAGTGTACTGACCCTGAGGAGGGTTCTTGGTAGCTGGCCTGGTGTGTTCATCACTGGTCCTTGTCCTCCAGTCCATGGTTCTGATGCTTTAGGGTTGGAAAGGATGAGCTCATGTGGGACCCAGAAAAGACAGCATGGGTGATTTCTTTCAGTTTTCTGCCACAATGTGTCTTGACCCCCTCCCCCCTTCTCTGTGTGTGTGTATATATGTATTTGGTATTCACTTAGTTTGAACATACATATATGCAGGTAAAGACAAGTATAGTTTCCATCTTACAAATGGACTGTGTACCAAAATTATTTATTAAGCTATGGACTGAATGTTTGTATTTCCCCAAATTCGTATGTTGAAGCCCTAACTCCCAATGAGACTCTCTGGAGATAAGGCCTTGTGGAAATAATTAAGATTAAATGAGATCATAAGGGTGGGGCTCTGATCTGAAAGGGTTAGTGGTCTTATAAGAGGAGAAGCAAAAGAACAGAGTTTATTCAGTCTCCATTCACAGGTGCACAAAGAAGGGGTGTAAGAACACAGAGATGATAGCCACCTATATGTCTCTAACCTTTCTGCCTGTACCTTGATCCTGGAATTCCAGCCTCCAGAACTGTGAGAAATAAATGTCTGTTGTTTAAGCTGCCAAGTAGCTGGTATTATTACAGTGGCCCAAGACACCATGTTTTTGTTTCTCAAAGCCTCAATATAGTAAGTCAAGGCTGGGCTTCCCAGCTAGAGACTGAAACAAGCATTTAACACTAAACATATTTAGGTATTAGATCCTCAAGTACAGATATATAGGTTGTAACTAAATGTTTTAATTGCTTTGGCTATTATATAGCTTATAGTCAAAGATTAAGAAAGTAAGTTATTTATAGTGATAGATTATGAAGTATGTTAGTCATATCCTGAAGGGCTGCCTATGAAGCAAGTTTCAGGAAAAATGTATAAAGGTACACTTTGCTTGAGATATTAGAAAAATGTAGCTAGTTAAGCACAAAACAACGAGGGCTTAAACAATAGTGATAATAACAAGATATTTATTTACTTACTTATTTAATTTTATTTATTTATTTTTAGAGAGAGGGGAAGGGAAGAAGACAGGGAGAGAAACATCAGTATGTGGTTGCCTCTCATGTGGCCCCCACTGGGGGCCTTGCCTGCAACCCAGGCATGTGCCCTGACTGGGAGTTGAATCAGTGACCCTTTGGTTCACAGGCCGACGCTCAATCCACTAAGCTATCCAGCCAGGCTGTAACAATATATTTAGTTTCTGCATGTGCTTTAAAGATAATATCAGTGATACACAACTATGAGATCTTTTGCAGAATCCAGGTTCTTCAACCTGGTTAGATCACCTAACCACGGGAATGAAGGCACTAGACAAGATGATATCAGAAACGGAACTAATCAGACTAAGGAAAACTGCTGAGGCTTGTACAAAAACTAACTAATAAGCTTGATCCATGACACTCAAACCCTAACACTCAATCTCTGCCTTTAGAAATCCTTGATTAAAAACCATCAGGGATTGGGGCTTACCCTGAGGGCTTTGGAGGCTGGGCATGCAGGATCCATTGTGCCCATAGGGTGGTGGTTTGATCATCACCATCACTGGCTTGTCCCTCCTCCTGTGCTGATCACCACTGTAATACCTTACAGAGGGCTGTGTCTGTTTGCATGGGGAATCCAAGCTGATGCTCCCAGAGTGGGGTAGGGCAGACTCTGCTACTCGGGGCCACAGGATGGAAGGAGTGCAGACTGGCTCTGTTCTGAGAGCATGGGGAATACTCTCTGGGTTGTGGTATGATGTGAATAGGGGTTCCTCTGCCCACGCAATTTTTACCATTAGCTCCTGTATTATCCTTACCTTTTACCAGTAATTATCTTACCAGTGTTTACCATTAGCACCTGTACTATCACTTGCTTAAAAGGAATGATTTAAATACATCTGTTGTCCAAAAAGGTTAACTGTGAGAACCCAGTAACAGGAGCTGCAAAATGGGAGTAACAAACCCAACACAGTGAAAATACCAGCCAGCGTCCCATCTGGCTGCACACTTGCCCCTTAGATCAGAGTGGAGCAGGCCCGAGGCCCAGACACACATGGGACATGTCCATTGGTGAGAGATGGTGTGGGTAGCTGCCATGCATACTGCCACACCAGGTCTGCGTGTCCCCATATTGCACCAGTAAGTCCTCTGGGAAGCTGTGGGAAACAGAAAATCCACACTGATCTGCTTTCATCAGCCAGTTGGACTGGAGTCTATCACAGGGGTTGGCTTTTTTGATGGAGGTAAATGACGTATGGGGATACCTGTAACAACTGCAACATCAGACATAGCATTTGTGGGCTCTGGCAGTGACTTGCCCCAGGGGCTGCTATCCTCACCTCGCATTCATTAACACGGAAGCACTCAGTTGCCACTGGAAATCAATGAAAACAAAAATATAGTTCTCCATCTCAATGTGGGGGCCCCTGAGTTCTACCCCAGGCCCCGGCCCCAGCATAAGTGGGTCTCACAGACAAAGCTGCAATTCTACCACCCACATCTCTCTGTGGGGCTATACTCAGAGGTTTCCCACTTTTCACATGGTGCTCCAGGACCCCACCATGGGGGATAGCCCACAAGGGCCAGCAAGCCTGCCCTGCCACCTTCTGTAGCCAGGGGTCTCAGACCCAGGCCAGCCCCTCTTGACAGTGCATGTGGATTCTGGAGAAAGAGCCATTCCAGGCCAGTGGTGTGCCCTGTGCCAGGGTGTGTGTATTGTGGGGAGGGGTGACATGCCTTGGAACAGGACAGCCAGAGGGTCAGTGGAATGAATGGAGCTGTGTGTGCAAAGCCCCAAGTCTATGGAGGCCAAGAGCCGTCACCTGAGATGAGCATTGCTGCTCAGCCTCCCAGACCCTGCAAAGAATGGGCGTTACCCTGGGCCTGAAGAGGCCACCTGCCATCCAGGACCTAGACTGCTTCTCCAAGAGGTGTGACTTTGTCACCCATCTGATGTGTCCTGGCTGCCATCAGATGCAAGGACCCTGAACTAAGAGGGGCACTGTGGCACCCTGTAAACTGCAAAGGGTTGGTCACCACAACCAGAACCCTTGGCTAAGCGTACCCCAGACTGTCCTGCTCTGTGGTCCCCAGAGTTGCTTCAGCACTTGCACCCACTCACTGCCATCTCAGGCCAATGGCCTATCTAGGACTACTGAAAAGGAGAGTTTGAAAAACCAAAGTCCTTTTTCCCCCAAAATACTTTTTATTGTTGTGTTACATTTGTGTTTCCAATTGTGAATTTAAAAAATGCTTAGAAAGTGGTTACAAAACAGTGTGAACTGACACAAGGTGCGGACTCGCCTTCTCTGTACGACGATGCAGGGCCTGGCATCTGGGTCAGGTCAGCCAGCCTGGGCTCAGTTGGGCTTCTCACTCTCAGAATCTAGAAAACAAAACCAGCATAGCTCATTATAGGCCCTACATGGTCACACCAGGCCCTGGAAGGTGGAGCAGTGACTCCAAAGCAGATGTGTTCCTCAGGGGGCTAGCAGCCTTAACTGTCCCTGTGCAGATGGACCCGGCAGCCCCAGCCTGCTGGACACCTCTGCACTGAGCAAGTGCCCCAAACCAGATAGCGCCTCCCAGCACATCCAGCCTGAGTGGACAGGAAGCAACCTACCTCTGGATCCTTGGGCACAGCAACCCTGAGATGCCCCGGTCTTTGCCCAAAGCCAGCCCTGAGATGAGGCACCAAATGTAGCTGGGCAATCCCAATGTTCTGTGAGCAGAGGCACAAAGCCTGACTGCATCTCAGTAGGAGTGTAGGACTTGTAGACCTGGGCAGCCACCCCAGCTGGGTGGAATAGAAGGCACTGTGAGCCCTAGCCTGAGTGAATGCAGGGGCACAGGCCCCTGAGCATGAAGCCATCAAAGGCGTATGGCCAGGAACACATGCTGAGCTTCATGGGGTGGAGGTTGCAGAACAGGGGGCCATGAGGGAAACCTTTCCCAAACCCACACCTGAACCACGGCCCTGTGCCTATAGGACAAGAGAGTTCGTTCCATGACCTAGCCCCAAATCCTCCTCTCATGAGGCCCAGAGCCCGACACCTCCCCCTGCACTTCATCCACAGAGTCATGCAAACCTAGCTTTCTTGGGAACAGCCAACATGGACAGGGGTCAAAGGCACTGTTTAGCTGCCTACAAGGCTCACTTTGTTCACAGGGCAGAGCCCACCCCACATCTATATGCAGCTCAGGTTTGAAGAGGTTGAAAGCAGAGTGAACAGACCAACCCAGGCCCAGAGCCTGCAGAGGCTGGCCATCGTTGGGTCCCAGGGCACACCCGGTGGGCACTGTGTGCAACAGACTGGGTCCCACCTGACACCCTATACTTATCCCCTGGTCCTGACAGTTGAGTCCATCATACTTGGCTTCCACCAGGGAGATGGCACACACAGCCTGCTCACACAGCCAGCTCTCTTCCCCAATCCTCCTTATGAAGCTAGCTGGTTCAGCTTTTATGTGGACAAAGATGTTGTTCCACAGTATTTTCAAGCAAAAACGTTCATTTTTCTCTTTCATATATATAATATCTTGGGGATTCTGTGCCACTGACCATTCGTGTACAAGGCCAGAACTCCAAATCTCATATTGGTGCAGTCCAGGTGGGGTGAGTGTTGGAGGGGAGGGTGGCTTCCATTGCCCGCAGGAACCAGGCACACAAAACTCAACAAAGGACCAAGGGGCACATCACAGAGAAAGAAAACTCTGAGTACAGCATTATGTCCTGGCAAAAAATAATCACCCAGAAAATTCAATTCTAATGGAATTGATAAAATAATAAATTTAAACCAGAATAAGGTAGCCAGTTCTAGTGAGGTTCCAAAATACAGAATTCTGTAAGTCACAGTTGGTCAGTCCAATGAGCTGCCTCCCTGAAGGCAGTGAGCAATATCCTGGCCAACGAGGAGCAGGGCCTTTAGTTTCCTCTGGGGACTGTTTGGTGCCAGCATAAGAGAAGTCTTGCTGACATCTCGAGGGGAGGAACATCCTACCCTTAGTGGGGTAGCCATGGTGCCTGGAGAGCAGTCAGGGGGCCAGAGGTGGGTTGAACAGCCTGTGAGTATGCCACAGAGTGAGGTACAGGTGGCCACAGGCCTCAGTGTACATAATGGAAAAGAAAGGAGGACCAGAAGGATTGTGGGTGGGGCCCCAGAGCCAAAGGGGTGGTGCTGTCTCTGGAGGATGGTGGCCAGCTGTGAGACAGCAGACACACATCCTTAACTTCCCCACCTCACAGCAGCCCTGGCTGTCTTTGGGTCCTGAGGGCATGTCTGCTTACCTAGCACTTTCCAGCAGGTTCCACACAGCCAAACACAGCTACTGACGTTCCTTATTAAGAGACCAAATGCCGCTAGCAATGTATGGCCCCAGGAATCATGCAGCCCTATGTGTCCTGTTGACAGTGCCCACAGTGCTGCAGTTGAGGATGTATGTCCATCTGTTTGCTACCAGTAACAAAGAAGCCCAGGGAGACCTCCTTCTATGAACACAAAGCAGAGCTCCCCTGCCATTTGCAACTCTTCAATACTCAAGGTCACTAGTTCACTACTAAAAGTACCACTTACAGCAGAAAACTAAAGATCAGACTGTAGTTTCAGATTTATAAGCCATTTATATCTCTTTGCAACTTAAAATGGGAAATAAAGATATCAATGCACAAACCAGTTGTAAACGAACTACAGCTCTTCCAAAACACGAATTTTTAAACATTTTTTTCCATCAGAAACAGAAAAACTGAAATTCAAGGCACTGTAATGCTACAGGGGGATTACAATGTCCTAAACATTGATTCACGTATAGGAAGTGGATGCAAAGACTGAGTATAGGCCATGGGAACCTAAGAGGAAATAGGGTCTGCAGCAATAAAGGAAGCAAGGCCAGCTGTCACGCAGGCCCCTTTACTGGGCACCCTCAGGCAGGTGGGGCAGGACTAGGAGGCCAAACCATAGCCCAGCTACTCTGGGATACTCAATTCAGCTCATTCCATCTAGTAAGTAGTTAGACAGAACTACATAATCCACAGCCTGGGGCCTGGCATGCTGACCACAGATGGCCATAAGCATTCAGGGAGCACAGGCCCACCCGGTGTGTCCTAGTGGGGTTGCCAGGCAGGGTTTCAGCTCTCTGCCTGGGCTGCCCAGGGACCCCAGGAAACTGGAGCTAAGAGCAGGCTTCTGTACTGGCCTAGAGGCAGTGCAAAGGGTAGAGATGAGAGGCCAGAGAGGGCAATACCTGGTATGGGCAAAGGCAGGGCCAGGGCAGTTCCAGGAATGACTGTGGTAGGTAGAGGGCCGGGTGCCAGGGACAGACATGGTGTCCCCACTGCTGCTCGAGGTATGTTCACCTGTAAGACAAGAAGGTGAGGGCACATGTGGCTGTAATCACCTGGCCTCCCCCAATGGCCCCAAGGGGTCCATTTGATCAGGACACTCTCCATCCTCAAAAGAGAGTGTCCCAAGACCTGCCATGGGTCACCTTCTAACAGCTGACACCAGAGTGACAGTGTGGGACCAGGAAGCAGAGGTCCACCTATCCTCGCCCTCCACATTCCTTCAAAGACAGCACAGCAGCTGAGTCCTGTGAAGCAACTCTGCGGAACCTGCAGTCTACCCTGTGCTAATGTGAAGTGCCAAATGCATTCCCCTGAAGGCCCTCCTGCTCCCAGTCAAAATCCATGGACAAGATTTTGAACAAAATCCATGGCAAGGCAAGGCAAGGAATAGAGGCACAGACTGGGAAAAAAAGTAAAACCATCTTTATTTACAGATGACAAGATTGTATATGGAGAAAACCCAAAAGAATGAACAAATCAGTTTCTAGAACTAACAAACAAATTTAGCAAGATTGCAGGATACCAGGTACAGAACTCAACTGTATTTCTATATACTAACATACAACGGAATAATGAGAATTTTATTCTCATAAAATTTTTAAACAGTATAATTTATAACTGCATTCCAAAACATCTACTACCTAAGGATACATTTAATGAAATATGTGTAACACCTTTACTCTGAACACTATAAAACTTTGCTGAGAGAAAAAAAATCAAGTTCATGGGAACATTCAATACTATTAATACGTCAAATCTTACCCAGTTGATCAAAAACCCAGATATAATCCCAATCAAAATGCCAGCAGGGTATTCTGTAGAAATTAACAGGTTGTTTCTAAAACGTATATAGAAATATTAAGAACCTAAAAAAATCTAGAAATTCTTGAAGAAGATCAATGTTGGATGTCTTACACAATCAGATATTAAACTTTCTATAAAGCCACAGTGATTAAGAGGATGTTGTATTATCAAAGGATAAAAGAATGGCTCAATGGAACAAAACAGTGGTTTCAGAAATGGACCTACATGAATAGCCACTTGATGAATGTCTGAGGAAAGGAACATGCTGATAAAGACCAGAAATATATATATGGGGGGTGGGGGTGGGGTGGGAAAACTATCCCTACATGAAACCATACACAAAAGTTAATTTGAGGTGGCTTATAGGTCTGACTGCAATATCCCTAGTCTTGGAAGAGGCAAATGGTCCTTAAATAAAACGAGAATATTACCAAACAAATAAAATTTGATAAACTGGACCTCAATAAGATAAATATCTCTACCATTTCCCTTTCACTATTAAGAGAATAAAAAGTCAAGCCACAGATTGATAGAAAAGAATGCACGTACAAGTGGTCCCGAGCAGCTCAAACCCATGTTGTTCAGGGGTCAGCTGTGGTTCCGATCTGCAACTTGGGAGCCCGCGTGTGCAGAGGGCTGACTAGTGTAGGTTTTCAACTGCACAGGAGTGAGCACCTCTGACCCTGGGCTTATTCAAGGGCCAATTGCATATGGTGAAGAACATGTAGTGAATTTCAATAAATCAATAATAAAGGCATATTTCAACTCTTAAACAGTAAAGATCCCTGACCAGAGACTTTACACAAGATGGCTAAAAATGTGTAAAGTGCCCCAAAGCAAACAAAAACAGTAAGAAACCTTCTAGGCTTCAAATTCTCTTTACAAATACATTTTCAAATTCAACTTCCCACACACACCTTGTTCAAAATTCACAAGAACAGACAAGGCAATATGAGGTGAAACAGAAAATGGAAACTAAAATACTGTGTGAAGGAGAGATAAGATTGAGAATTTGGGCAGAGAGCTGGAAACTATAAAAAAAGATATAGCAGATGTGTGTATGTGGGTGAGGGGACAACAAATATGAAGTCTCCAACTGAAAAATATAATACCTGAAATTAAAATTTAATGCACAGATTTAATAGCAGTTTAGACACAAAGGAAAAGTTCTGTGAAATAAGATTTAAAGGAAATATCTGGAATAAAGTATCAAGAGACAAAAGAGGAGAAAAATATGTAAGAGACCAAGGACAGGGTAAGAGACCTCTCATGTGGACTGAAGTCTCAGGGGGAGGGGAGGGGAGGAGAGTGGAGCAGGAGCAGTATGGGAAGAGACAAAGAAAAAAAATCCAAATTTGATTGAAAAAAAAATCAACCCTGGAGTCACGAAGCCCTATGAAGTCTAGGCAAGACAAAAATTTATTTATATTCTTGGGTACCACATAATAAATCATCTGAAAATGAAACTATTAGAAGCCAGAAAAGAAGGATGTATTATCTTTAAAGGAACAACAACAAACAGATTGGTAGCTTACTTCCAACAAAAAGAAGGGCAACGGAATGAACATGCCAACACATGTAAATAACTGGTAACCTAGAATCCTATACCAATTGAAAACATCCTCCAAGAATGGTGATAAAACAATGATACTTTTAGACCAAACCTGAAAAAGCAGTCACTGGTACACAATTAAAGGACATTCTGAATGATTCCAAGTGGAAGATCAGAGGCAAGAAGAAATGAAATGTCACAATTGGCAAATATGCAAATGAATGAATACTGACTGTATAAAAAATGTGTTGTGGGATTGGAAGTCCATTTATAATTTAAAAAATAAGTGCCACAAGTAAAGTAAATGCAGGTAAAGTGTTTTATGGTCGTTGTAGTATCTAGAAAATGAGCAAGAAAAAACAGACCTTAATAATTTACATTAAATGTAAGGGAACGAAATCATTTAAAAACCAGAAAAAATGAAACAGACCCAAATTATGTGCTGTTTACATGAGACACATCTAAAACATAAGGATATAGAGAGGCTGAAAGTAAATAATGGAAAAGCATACACTATGCAAATGATAATCCAATATAACCTAGTATAGTTATAACAATTTTACGCAAAGTGGATTTAAGGGAAAAATTTACAACAGAGATACATGATAATGTTAAAAGTTCAACTCACAAGTCAGACATGGTAAATCTAAATTTGAATATAACTAATAACAGATTCAAAATGTATAAGGCAAAAATCAACAGAACTATAATAAGAAATATTCAAATCCACAACTGTAATGGTACATTTAAAAATTCTTCTTTTTTCTTTAAAGATTTTATTTATTTATTTTTAGAGAGGGAAGGAAGGGAGATAGAGAGAGAGAAACATCAATGTGCGGTTGCTGGGGGTTATGGCCTGCAACCCAGGCATGTACCCTGGCTGGGAATTGAACTTGCAACACTTTGGTTTGCAGCCCGCGCTCAATCCACTGAGCTACGCCAGCCAGGGCTAAAAATTCTTCTTTATAACTGACAAAATATGTACAAACACAGACAAACCCATTAAGAGTAGGCAAGAAACTTTGAAAAAACAACTAGAAACTTTCAGAACTAACTTTATCAGAACTCTAGAAAACAATTAATGGTTTATAGCAATCAAGTAGAAGAAAAAGGCAAATTTAAAAAATTTTAAAAAGTACTGTGGTATTTTCACTGGCTATTGGCCCACCCCTTCCCTGCCTTTACAGATGTCTTCAAGAAGGCAGCCTACATTCCCAGTGTGGTAGCCTGGCCCAGGGTTGTCAAGAGAACAGAGATCTTATTCACAAATTACTTTGTATGTCTGTCCTAATCTGTCTGGAAGCCACTTGAAGGATTGACAAGGGTTCACAAATTAGGACTGCCTGACCAAACCTGGAACTCTCTAAGGGCAGAAAGGTGTCTTGTATTGCTAAAACACCTTGTATGGCAATAAAAAAATCCACAGTTGCCTAGGGCCAAAGATTATGTTTGAGACGTACATAAACTGCCTAAAGCCAAGACAGAAAAGTCCTATGTACTGGGGGGATTTAATTTAGAAAGCCATGTGCATGCCCAGAGCAGGATACATATTCAGAAAAGATCTGAGAAGACCCTAAGTATTCACTATTAGTCTTGGTGGAAGCAAGAAGTACAGTCTTAGGCAAAGTAAGCTCCTGGTGTTCAAGAAAATCTGTCAAAACAATGGCTGAACACAAGCTAAGCCTTCAACAAACAAAACTGTCAAATACTAAGGAAAAAGAGAATTTGATTTCCAAAGTTATTTATAATATTCAAATGTCCAGTTTTCAAAAAAAAATCACAAATCATACAAACAATAAGGAAAGCATGACCCCACAACGGAAAAAAATAATGAACTGAAATGGACTTTGGACTTAATAAACAAAGACCTCAAACCAGTTGTCTTAAAATATGCTCAAAGAGCAAAAGGAGACAATGGGCAAACAGGAAACCTGGAAAGTGATAGATGAACAACATGAGAATATCGATGAAGAGACAGAAATTATAAAAGGAACAAAATGGAAATATTAGAGTTAAAATATAAAAGCTGAAATTTAAAGCTCCACTACAGGGGATCAACAGCAGATATGAGCAGGCAAAGTAAATAAATAGCAAACTTAAAATCATACAATTGAAATTACCGAGTCTGGGGAGCAGAAAAAAAAAGAATGAAAAAAGAGTACAGAGGGCTCTATGGGATACTGTTAAGTGGTCCAATTTATGCTTTATGGACATCTATGGGGGAGAAGAGAAAGAGATAGGGCAGAAGAAATACTTGAAGTACAGAAGAAAAAGGCTCTCAATCAAGAATTCTACATCTAATGAAATAATCATTCAAGAATGACGATCCAAGATGGCAGCAGAATAGGTAGAAGCTGGGACTACAACTAAATTATAGAATAATCATCCTGAATAACCAACTGAACACTAGCTACAGTGAAGCTTTATTTCTGAGAACGTATTTCAGAGAAGAAACCATGTCACCACAATGAGACTGGTAGGAAGTATGGAGGGGTGAGAGCTGGCTGAGCTCCCAAAGAGAACAGCTGAAGTTCCAGAAGGGCATTTCAGCGGCCAGGGGAGTCCCCCTGAGAATTGTAGGGTCTAAACCCCAACCTGAGCTCCCAGGACCAGAACTGGGAAAGGAAGTGAAATAACATCGCCTGTGAAAAGCAGTGGAGTGTCTGTTCACCAGGGAGATGGCTGGAGGTGCACAGAGCCTCTGCAAGAACCAACACACAAAACTTATTTGCAGCCACTTACCCTGGGCTCCTGAAGAGGAAGGGCAGAGTGTAATAGAGCCATGAGAGAAAAGTTTGCGGATGGTGGCACTGTGGAGAGAGCTGAGGGTCAGCCATCAGCATCCCTACGCTTGTTCATTCCCCATGCTGCAGATGCCATCTTTCTCAGGCACAGCCCTCTTCTCCATGCAGCATCAGCTGCAGGGAAGCAATAGCTGCACACACAGGAATCCCTCTAGCCCCACACTGTGGTGCTTAGCTGGGCTGCTGAGGAGCACAGCTGGAGACTATTTCAGTGTTTAAGCCTAACAGAAAGCCTACAGAGGAAGGCAGACCTCTGGGGGCTCTGAGACTTTAGCTGACCCTCCCCCAGAACTGGTGCTGGTAAAAGCCGGCCTTGATGTGTCACTTGTTTCTTTCTGCACACACCAAAGCCCAGCAGAGGGAGCCATAAGCTATAT
The DNA here is from genome assembly GCF_019186645.2 of Phyllostomus hastatus. Taxonomy (NCBI): domain Eukaryota; kingdom Metazoa; phylum Chordata; class Mammalia; order Chiroptera; family Phyllostomidae; genus Phyllostomus; species Phyllostomus hastatus. The sequence goes on from NW_025333706.1 coordinate 4,133,931, forward strand.
CTCGCTTATAGCTCCAAACATGTTGTCCAGCACCAACCACAGGCAGTTATTGACATAGGGCTGTACCAGTCTTTCCAGATCTAATACATAGAATCATACACAAAGAGGCAGCCAAAATGGGAAGACAAACAAACAAACAAACAAACAAAACTAGGCCCCACACAAAAGAAGAGAATTTTCCAGGTGAAGAACTAAATGAAATGGAGGCTGAAAATTTATCAGATAGAGAGCTTAGAGTAATGATTATAAGGATGCTCAACAGCATGAAAAAAGAGAAGCCAGAAGAAAGGACCAGTTGGAAATAAAGTATGCAACAACTGAAACAAATAATACACAGTGAGGAATAAACAGCAGGTTAAATGAAGCACAGGATTAAATCTGAGATTCAGATAACAAGGGAGAAAAAAACACCCAGGCAGAGCAGCAAAAAGAAAAAAGAATTTTAAAAGATGAGGAGAGTTTAAGAACCTTTGGACAACATGAAGCATAACAATATGCACACCAAAGAAATACCAGAAGGAGAAGAGAATGAGCAAGGGATTGAGAATCTATTTGAAGAAATAATGACTGAAAACTTCCCTAACTTGGTGAAGGAAAAAGATACACAATTCCGGGAAGTGCAGAGATCCCAAACAAGATGGACCTAAAGAGGCCCACACCAAAACACGTCATCATAAGAATAGCAAAGCTTAAAGACAAGGAGAGAATCTTAAAAGCTGCAAGAAAAAAGCAGTTAGTTATATATAAGGGAGCTTCCATTAGGCTATCATCTGATTTCTCAACATAACATTTCAGACTGGAATGGACTGGCGTGAAATATTCAAGATGATGAAAACCAAGGACTTACAACCAAGGCTATCATTTAAAATTGAGGACAAATAGTGAGCTTCCTAGAACCTCCCCCCACCCCAAAAGCTAAAGGAGTCTGCTACCACCAAACCAATATTACAACAAAGGTTAAAGGGCTTGCTTTAAGAAGAAGAAAAAAAAGACCCATATATATGCTGTCTCCAAGAGACCGACCTCAGAATGAAAAATATATAGTCCTAAAATACAGAGATGGAAAAAGATATTTCATGCAAATAGAAAAAGGGAAAAAAAGCTGGTGTAGCAATACTTATATCTGACAAAAGAGACTTAAAAACCAAGGCTATAGTAAGTGACAAAGACACTAAATATTGATAAAGGGAACAATCCAACAAGAGGATATAACCCTAGTAAACATTTATACAACTAACACAGGAGCACCTAAATATGTAAAGCAAATCTTGAGGGACATAAAAGGAGAGATTGACAGAAATACAGTAAAAGTAGGGGATTTTAACACCCCACTGATGTCAATGGATAAATCTTCCTGACAAAAAATTAACAGGGGCAGTTACCTTAAATGACACACGAGATCAAATGAATTTAATTGATATTTACAGAGCATTTCATCCCAAAGCAGCAGAATACACATTCTTTTCAAGTGCACATGGAACATTTTCTAGGATAGACTTCATGTTAGGACACAAAACCAATCTTAATAAATTTAAAATGACTGAAATCATATCCTCTCTGACCATAATGCTATGAAACTAGAAATCAATCATGAGAAAACTGGAAAAATACACAATGATGTGTAAGCTAATTAACATATTAAACAATGAATGGATTAATAACAACATCAAGAAAGAAATCAAAGATACCTTGCAACAAAGAGAATGAGAACAAAACACCCAAAACTTATGGGACACAGAGAAAGCAGTCCTAAGAGGGAAATTCATAGCATTACAGGACTACCTCAAGAAAGAAAAATTTTAGATAAAAAATCTAACATTACACTTACAAAATTTGAAAAAGAACAACAAACAACAAAGTAGTGAATAGAAGAAAGGAAATAATAAGATCAGAGCAGAAATAAATGAAATAGTTTTAAAAAACAATACAAGATATCAATGCAACCAAGATCTAGTACTTTGAAAAGAGAAACAAGATCAACAAACATTTAACCAGATTCATCAAGGAAAAAAGAGAGGGACCCAAATAAATAAAATTAGAAATTAAAGAGGAGGTATAACAACTGACATCAAAAAATACCAAAGACTGTAAGAAGATATCATAAAACTACTATATGGCAACAAATCGGACAAGCTGGATAAATTCCTGCAAACATACTATCTTCCAAAACTAAATCAGGAAGAATCAGATAATCTGAATAGACAGATTACACCTAGTGGAATTGAAAGAGTAATCACAAAACTCCCAACAAACAAATGCCGTAGACCAGTGGGCTTCACAGGTGAATTTTACCAAACATTCCTAGGAGAACTAATACCTGTCCTTGTGAACTGAGTCCAAAAATATTCAAATGGAGGGAAGACACCCAAGCTCACTTTACAAGGCCAGCATTGTCCTAATTCCAAAATCAGATAAAGACATTACAGGCTGGCATGTTAAGAGAAAGGAGGCCTCCCCCCCACCACCTGCAGAGGAGAGCAGCAGGGCTCAGGGAGTCAGGAATCCCCAGAAAGACTTAACTCACTGGGGGAGTTGTACTACCCTGAAGAGACTTTGAGAGTGCCTAGCACCCAGGACAGCAAAGAGCAGGAAGGTGGTGTGTGAGTTGCCTGTGAATGGTGCACCTCAAGGACAGCACAACTGGTGGACTGAAGGTGCAGACCTGGTGCAGAAGGGCACTGGGGGCCCAGCAGTGAACCGAGGAACTGAGTTGCAGATGGGGCAACTGTGAAGACTGCAGCCCATACCTTGCCCCCATCTACGATAACCACAGGAAGAAAGAAAAGTGAAACCCAAACTCTCCCTCAGCCTGCTGCAGCCAGGAAGACCAGCAGAATTCACTCGGAATGCTTAAAGCCAGCAGGGGGCTTCCCCCCAACCCCACCCCACCCCTGCCTTTCCTTTTATTCCTCCCTCCACAAGTGAGACAATTAAGACCTGGAGCTGAGAAAGGATCTGAGTCAGACCCAAAGAGGCATAATCCCAACAACTAAGAAACTGAGACAAACTTCACTTTGTTATTCCAAAGAACTTGCAAGTTATTGTTTATTTGTATTATTATTAGTTTTTCATTATTTTTAATTCTTTTATTTTAAGAGTATTTTAAAATTTCATTTCTTTCTGTTTAGTTTTCTTCGTTTAGAATGTTTAATTGCATTATTTGACTGGTTTTCCTTGTTGTCTCTTTCATAGTGTATTTTTAATTTTCCTTATTTTATTTCACTTGTGTTCCAATATCATATTACTCTATGTCATGTACTTCTTATTCTTGTTATTCAGATCACATAGATTCTGTCATATGATCATGATTCCAGTATTATTATAAATAATTGTTGTTCCATACAATTGCAAATACTACACAGCAACCTTCCTGGATTTTAGCCAAGCTCACTGCCTTCCAGAACTTTATTATTGTTGTAGTTAACTTTATTCTCTTGCACGCTATGCCTACTTTCTATCCTTTACTCTCACTGTATCTCATAATCTGACCTCACACAAGCTAACTGTTTTCTGGATTCAACTCACAATCTTTCCTCCAAGAAGACTCTTTTTCCAACCTTTCTATAAAGTGCCTAGTTGGGTGAAATATCTGGGTTAACACTATACGTATCCAAAGGATCTCCTATCTCTTCTTTATGTGCTGGTACTTTAAATCCCATAGAATACACTCCTGCTGTCTTAATCCATTTTGCCTTCCCCCTCCAACTGATCACATAAAAGACTAGGTGGGAGCTGTGAACACTAGTATACCTGCTAGAAGAGAGAAACCCCCAACAAAGCAACCACCAACAGACCTTCCTTTATTAAGGAAGATGATGAAGGAGTGAGTGGAAGCCACAGTAACCTCCACCCAGGACGAATCTGGAAGTACAACTAAATGGTAGAGAAATTACCCAAAACAAACAACAACAGCTAGAGAGAAGCCTCAAAAACTTGCCCTGACTCGTGTGGCTCAGTGGTTGAGTGTTGGTCTGTGAATCAAAGGGTGACTGGTTCGATTCCCAGTCAGGGCACGTGCCTGGGTTGCAGGCTAGGTCCCCAGGAGGGGGCGTGAGAGGCAACCACATATTGATGTTTCTCTCCCTCTCTTTCTCCCAGCCTTCCTTTCTCAAGAAAAATAAATAAAGATAGTGAAACAAACAAACAAACCTCAGATGGACAAGAGAACCAGCTTCAATATAACCTGTCAACACCTGCATAACAACCGCATACAAGATGTGGTGGGTGGAGTGACCCTCAGTTAACCACATAGAGGGATGGACTCACCAAAGAAAGACCCAACAACAATCAACCCAAATACATCCAGAGAGCCAAGATAAATGACAGCCCAAGACCAGCAAGGTCAGGAGATCAAGGAGACGGCAACACTGAATACCACAGGTATCCTACCATAGAAGTTCACACCACAAATATAGGGAGGCAGAACAGATGAATTTAAGAAGCAAAGGCTAACAAGAAGAGCCTCACAAATAATGGGAAGACAAATAAACAAACCCCAAATGAAAGGAAAAGAGGAAACCTCAGAAAGAATGCTAAATGAAATAGAGGCAAGTCAACTATTAGACACTGAGTTAAAAGCAATGTTTATCAGCAAGCTCAATGAGCTCACAGAGAATTACCAAAACTACAGGGAAACTACAATGAACTCACTACTAACTGTATCAACGTGAAAAAAGGAATAGATACTATCAACAAGGGCCAAGAGGAAATGGAGAATACAATTTCTGAATTGAAGAACACTGTAGAAGGAATCAAAAGAAGGCTAGATGAAACAAAGGATCAAGTCAGCAAGCTGGAGGACAAGGTAGAAAAAAACACCCAGAAAGAGCAAGAAAAGGAAAAAAGACTGAGAAAGAACAAAGAGGTGTTAAGAGAACTGCAAGACAACATGAAGCGTAATAATATCTGTATAACAGGGATACCAGAAGGAGAAGAGGAACAAGGGATAGAAAATATGTTTGAAAAAGTAATGATGGAAAACTTCCCTAATCTGATGAGGAAAAAAGTCACACAAATCCAGGAAACAGAGAGAGTCCCAATCAAGAGGAATCCAAAGAGGCCCACTCCAAGACATATCATAATTAAATTGGCAAAATTCCAAGACGAAGAGAGATTTTTAAAAGCAGCAAGGGAGAAAGAGGAAGTAACATACAAGGGAGCCCCAATAAGGCTAGCAACTGACTTCTCAATGGAAATGCTCCAAGCTGGAAAAGATTGGCAAGAAATATTCCAAACAATGGAAACCAAAGCCCTGCAACCAAGACTCCTCTATCTAGCAATGTTCCCAATTAAAATGGAAGGCCAAATAAGGTGTTTCCCAGATAAAAGAAGCCTCAAAGAATATACCTCCTCCAAACCAGTTCTGCAAGAGTTACTAAAGGGTCTGCTTTAAGAAAAGGGAAAAAAACTGTGAGAGACAGAGGAACACAGATACGAAAAAGTGGAAATGTTTAAGTACCTATCAATAATAACCTTAAAAGTAAATCGATTAAATGCTTCAATTAAAAGACACAGAGCAGGTGAATGTATAAGAAATCATCACCCACACATGTGCTGCCTACAAGAGACCAATCTCAGGACAAAAGATCTACACAGACTGAAAGTGAAGGGCTGGAAACAAATTTTCCAAGCAAATGGGCAGAAAAAAAAAAGCCGGGTTAGCAATACTCATATCAGACAAAATAGACTTCAGAAAAAGGGTCATAAATTCAGACCCGGAAGGTCACTTCAAGGTCACTGAAGGGAAGAATCCATCAAGAAGACATAAATATTATAAAAATATATGCACCCAACATAGAAGCACCCAAATACATAAAGAAAATCTTGGAGGACTTCAAGAAGGATATTGACAGCAACACAATAAAAGTAGGGGACTTTAATACTCCAAGGATTGTAAAAATCCTTACAATTGTCAAAAATTGTAAGGATTGTCAAAAATGGTTAGATCTTCCACACAAAATATCAACAAAGCTATTGTAGCATTGAACAATATCCTAGATCAAATGCACCTGACTAATATATAGAGAGCCTTTCCTCCCAAAGAAGCAAAATACACATTTTTTTTAAATGCACATGGAATATTTCCAAAGATAGACCACATGACAGGACACAAACCAAGCTTCAAAAAATTCAAGAAAATTGAAATCATTTCAAGCATTTTCTCTGACCACAAGGGACCAAAACTAGAAACCAAACCCAAGAGAAAAAACTCAAAAACACTCAAACTCATGGAGATTGAATAGCATTCAATTAAATAATGAATGAGTCAAGAATGAGATTAAGGAAGAAATGAAAAGCTTTTGGAAACAAATGAAAATCAACCCACAACAAACCAAAAGTTATGGGACACAGTGAAGGAAGTCCTGAGAGGGAAGTTCATAGTGATACAGGCCTACCTAAAAAAGACAGAAACATTTCAAATAAATGACCTAACCCTACACCTACAACAACAAAGACAATCCAGGGAAAGTAGAAGGAAGGAAATAACCAAGATCAGAGAAGAATTAAATGATATATAGAGACTAAAAGCACAATTCTAAGGATCAATGAATCCAGGGGCTAGTTCTTTGAAAAGATATATAAAATTGGCAAGCATTTAAGTAGACTCATCAAGAAAGAAAGAGATGATCCAAATAAACACAATCAGAAATGAAAGAATCACAAATTAAAACCGATACCACAGAAATACAAAGGATTGTAAGAAATTATTATGAAGAACTATATGCCAAGAAATTTGAAAACCTAGGTGAAATAGACAGATTTCTAGAAAAATATAATCTTCCAAAATTCAATGAAGAAGCAGAAAGCCTGAACAGACCAATAACAGCAGATGAAATTGAAACAGTAATCAAAAAACTCCAGACACAAAAAAGCCCTGGCCTAGAGATTTCACAGGAGAATTTTACAAAGCACTAAGGAGGACCTCATCCTTCACAGACTTCCAAAAAATCCAAGAAGACAGAAGACTCCCAAACTCTTTTTATGAAGCCAGCATCATCCTAATCCCCAAACCAAATAAATACATAACGAGAAAGAACACTTCAGGCCAATATCACTGATTAACACAAATGCTAAAATCCTCAACAAAATATTGGCAAACCACATCAAGCAATACATTAAAAAGATCATGACCAAGTGGGATTCATCCCAGGGATGCAAGGATGGTACAATATTTGCAAATCAATAAATGTAATACATCACATAAACAAAAGGAAAGACAAAAACCACATGATCATATCAATGGCTGCAGAAAAAGCATTTGATAAGGTACAGCACCCATTTATGATAAAAACACTCACCAAAGTGGGAATAGAGGGAGCATTCCTCAACATAACAAAAGCCATATATGAAAGATCTACAAGCCAACATCATACTCAATGGGCAAAAACTAAAAGCTTTCCCACTAAGATTAGGAACTAGACAAGGATGTCCACCTTCACTGCTCCTATTCAACATAGTATTAGAGTCCTAGCCATAGCAATCAGACCAGGAACAGAAATAAAAGCCATCCAAATTCAAAAGGGGGAAGCAAAACTGTCACTGTTTGCAGATGACATGATAGTGTACATAGAAAATCCTACAGACTTCACCAAAAAACTACTTGACCTAATAAGTGAGTTTGGCAAAACAGTGGGATACAAAGTCAATATTCAGAAATCAAAGGCATTTTAGTCCCCCAACAATAAAATATCAGAAACAGAAGTCGGTAAAAATATAGTAACAAGAAAAATCAAGTACCTAGGATTAAGTACCTAGTAACTAAGGGGGTAAAAGACCTGCAGTCTGAAAACTACACAACATTGAAGAACGAAATTAAGGAAGACACAAACAAGCGGAAGCATGTACCATGCTCTCAAATTGGGAGAATTAACATCATCAAAATGTCCAATTACCCAAAGCAATTTACAGATTCAATGCAATCCCTTTTAAAGTACCAGTGACATATTTCAAAGATATAGAACAAATATTTCAAAAATTCACATGAAACCACAAATGACCCTGAATAGCTACAGCAATTTTGAGAAAGAACAAAGTAGGAGGGATCACAATATCTGATATCAAATGGTATTACAAGGCCACTGGTAATCAAAACAGCCTGGTACTGGTACAAGAACAGATACCTAGAGCAATGGACAGAATAGAGAGCCCAGAAATAAACCCAAGTCTCTATGGTCAATTAATATTTGACAAAGAGGGCAGAAGTATAAAATGGGGTAAAATGGCCTCTTTAAAAAATGGTGTTGGGATATCTGGACAACTATATGCAAAAAAAGAGAAACTTGATCACCAACTTACACCATACACAAAATAAATTCAAGATGGATAAAAGACTTAAATATAAAAGTCATAGAGAGAAACATTGGCAGGAATCTCAGACATTCCAGGCAGCAATATCTTCACTGATAGATCCCTTAAAGCAAGGGATACAAAGGAAAGAATAAACAAATGGGACCTCATCAAATTAAAAAGCTTCTTCACAGCTAAATAAAACATCATTAAAATGAAAAGAGAACCAACTGTATGGGAAAACGTATTTGCCAATGATACTTTGGACAGGGGTTTGATCTCCAAAATATATAAAGAACTCACATGACTCCACTCCAGGAAGACAAACAACCCAATTTAAAAAATTGGGCAAAAGACCTGATCAGACACTTCTCCAAGGAGGACATCAGAGGGCCCAGAGACATATGAAAGGATGCTCAGCATCATTAGCTATCAGAGAGATGCAAATTGAAACCACAATGAGACACCACTTCACACCAGTGAGAACGGTCATCATAAACAAATCAACAAGCAAGTGTTGAAGAGGTTGTGTAGAAAAGGTAACCCTAGTTCACTGTTGGTGGGAATGCAGACTGGTGCAACCACTGTGGAAAACAGTATGGAATTTCCTCAGAAAACTAACAATGGAACTGCCTTTTGATCTGTCAATTCCACTGCTAGGATTATATTCTAAGAACACCGAAACATCAATACAGAAGAACCTATGCACCTCAATGTTCATAGCAGCACAATTCACAACAGCCAAGTGCTGGAAGCAACCTCAGTGCCCACCAGTAAATGAATGGATCAAAAAACTATGGTACATTTACATTATGGGACACTATGTAGCAGAAGGAAAGAAAGAAGGAGCTCCTACCCTTTTTAACAGCATGGATGGAACTGGAGAGCATTATGTTAAATGAAATAAGCCATATGATGAGGGACAAATACCATATTATTTCACTTTTAAGTGGAACCTAATCAACAAAACAAAGACGGAAGCAAAATATAACCAGAGATATTGAAATGAAGAACAATCTGACAGTAACCAGAGGGGAGGTGGGAGGGAATAATGGAGGGGAAGGTGGGAAGCGTTTTCAGGAACAACTATAAAGGACACACGAGCAAAACCAGGGCGGGTGGGTAGAAGCAAGGGAGGGAGATGGGGATGGCTAGGGTATGGAGGGTAGTGGTGGGGGGTAAATGTAGACAACTGTACTGGAACAACAATAAAATAATTTAAAAAATAAAAATAAAAAAAGGAGACTACAAAAAGGAAATTATATGCCAATATACCTGAAGAACAGAAATGCTAAAATCCGCAACAAAATATTAGTGAAATAAATACAGCAATACATCAAAAACACCATACACCATGATCAAGTGGGATTTATTCCAGAGATGCAAGGTTGGTACAGGATTCACAGATGAATAAATGTGATATACCACATAAACAAAATGAAGAAAAATCACATGATGATATAAATAAAAGCAGAAAAGCATTTGATAAAATCCAACATCTGTTAATGATAAAAACTCTCCACAATGTGTGAATTAAGGGAACATACCCAAATATAATAAGGGCCATATACAACAAACCCACTGTGAACATCATACTCAGTGGGCAAAAACTACAAGTGGTCTCACTTTTGCTCTCTTACTAAATATAGTACTGGAGGACCTAGCCACAGCAATCAGACAAGAAGAAGAAATAAAAGGTAGCCAAATTGGAAAGGAGAAGCAAAACTGTCATTATTTGCAGATGACATGCAAAGAGAATCCCAAAAGGAATATCAGAAATTACTAGAACTGGTAAACGAATTCAGTAAAGTAGCAGGATACAAAATTAGTATCTCGAAATCAGTTGCATTTTTATATTCCAATAATTAACTATCAGAGAGGGAAATTAAGAAAACAATCCCATTCACAATTGCTCCAAAAAGAATAAAATACCTAGGAATAAAACTAACCAATGATGTAAAAATCTATACTCAAAAAATTTTGAGACACTGAAGAAAGAAACTGAAGAAGATACAAATAAGTGGAAGCATATACCATGTTCATGGATAGGAAGAATTTATATCATTAAAATGTCCATACTACCCAAAGCAATCTTAGATCCAATGCAATTCCTATCAAGATACCAATGATGTATTTCACAGAACTAGACCAATATTTCAAAAATTTATATGGAACCACAAAAGACCCTAAACAGCAACAGTGATTGTGAGAAAGAAGAACAAAGTTGGCTGACTCATGCTACCTAATATCAAACTGTATTATAAGGCCATAATAATCAAAACAGCATGGGCCCTGACTGATATGGCTCAGTGGATTGAGCTCCAGCCTGCAAACCAAAGGGTCACCAGTTCAATTCCCAGTCTGGGGCACTTGCCTGGGTTGTGGGAAAGGTCCTTGGTTGGGGGTGTGTGAGAGGCAACTGCACACTGATGTTTCTCTCCCTTTCTTTCTCTCTCCCTTCCCCTCTCTAAAAATAAATAAACAAATCTTTTAAAAAATGTTACTGGCACAAAAACAGACACATAGATCAATGGACAGAACAGACAACCCAGAAATAAATCCACACACTTAAAGTCAATTAATATTTGACAGAGGAAGCAAGCATATACAATGGGCTAAAGATAGTTTATTCAATAAATGGTGTTGGGAAAAGTGGACAGATTCATACAGAAAAATGAAACTAGATGCCCTTTTATGCCACACAGAATAATAAATTAAAAATGGATTAAAATCTTAAATGTTAAACCCCAAATCATAAAAATCCTAGGAGAAAACATAGACAGTAAAATCTCGGACACTGTTTATAGCAATATTTTTTCTGATATATCCCCTCAGGAAACCACAATGAGATATCACCTCACACTTGTCAGAATGGGTGTCATCAATGAATCAACAAAAACAAGTGCTGGCAAGGATGTGAAGAAAGGGGAATAGTTTTGTACTGCTGGTGGGAATGCAGACTGGTGCAGCCACTGTGGAAAGCAGTATGGAGTTTCCTCAGAAAATTAAAAATGGAACTTCCTTATGACTGAGTGATTCCACTTCTGGGAATTTATTTGAAATAACCTGAGACAGTAGTTTAAAAGAATATAAGCACCCCTATGTTCATTGCAGCATTATTTACAATAGCCAAGATTTCGAAGTAGCCCAAGTGTCCTCAGTAGATAAGTGGATAAAACAACTATGCTACATTTACACAATAGAATACTCAGTCATCAAAAAGAAGAATATTTTACCCTTTGTGACAGCATGGATGGATCTGGAGAACATTATACTAAGTGAAATATGCAAGTCAGAGAAAAAGAAATACCATATTTCACTCATATGTGGAATCTAATGAATGAACTGAACTAACAAGCAAAACAGAGACAGACTCAGAGAGCAGGGTGACAGCTCTGGGTGGGACGCAGTTAGTGAGTGGAGGGATCAAGCAAAAGGGAACAGGACTCTTGGACATGGTCAACAGTGTGGTGATTGCAGGAAGGGGTGTGGGTGGATGTGGAAGAGGGTATAAGGTGAATAAATGGTAATGAAAAAATTACCATTTAAAATGGTATTGAAAAATTACAACAAAAAATTTTAAAAAGAATTTAAGACTCTTTAAAATTTTTAAAGAGAAATTAAGACTCTTGGGTAAACAAAAACTAAAAGAGGTTTTTACTAAAAGATAGGCCCTCAGGAAACGCTAAAGGGGGTCCTCAGGCTAAAATGAAAAGATAATAAGCAGTAAGAGCCACATGAAGAAATAAAGAAGATAAATAAAGAAGATAACTGAATAGGTAAATATATTATACTTTTGGTTTTAATTCTTTGTTTCTCATATGTAATTTAAAAGTCAAAGGCAAATAATAATTATAAATCTATGCTACTGAGCACATATTCAAAAATTCAATCTGACAAAACAATATAAAGGCAGCAGGATGGAGATGAATAGGAGCAGAGGGTTTACATATTATTGGAAACAGTTATTATTCAAAACAGGTTGTCACAAATTTAAGATGTTAATTCTAATCTCCAAGGTAACCCATATACACATAGAAAAGTGAAGAAAAAGGAATCAAAATTATACAGTAGAAAAAAAAGTCAAATATTTTTTAAAATGATAATGAAGAATTGAGGAATAAAAATCTATAAGATGTAGAAAACATAGTTAGATGGCAGAAATCCTTTCCTATCTATAATTTCTTCAAATATAAGTGAATTAAACTCTCTAATTAATAAACAGAAATTGGCAGAATGAATAAAGTTTGGTTGATCTATACACTTATCTGTAAGATACTCCTTTTAGATACAAAGACACAAACAGGTAGAAAATGAAAGGATGCAGAAAGAGAGCTGGGTGGCTATTTTATTATCAGACAAAATAGATTTTGAGTCAAAAAAGATTACAAGAGACAAAGAAAAACAGTGTATATTGATAAAAGGTTTGACCCATCAAGGTATATAAATTTATATGCAGCTAACAACAGAGCTCCAACTTATATGATACAGAGAGAAAACTAAAGAGAAAAATAGACAATTCTACACTAACAGTGGCAGACTTCAATACATCACTCTCAATTAAGAATAAAACAACCAGACAGATCAATAAGGAAGGAGAGGGCCTGAACATTACCATAAGTCAATTAACCCTAATAACTTCACAAAATATTCCAACCTACCTCAGCAAAATTTACTTTCTCTTCATGACCACATGGAACATTCTCCAGAATAGGCCTTACTTTAGGCCATAAAACAAGTCACATTCTAAAAGTTTAAAATCATACAAAGTGTCTTTTATAACATAATGAATGAAATTAGAAATAAGTAACAAAAAGAAAACTACTACAAGATTTACATACATACAAAATGAAACAACACACTTTAACCAAAGGGTCAAAGAAGTAATTACAAGGAAATTAGAAAATACTATGGGACAAATGAAAAAGAAAAGATAACACATCTATATTTATGAGATAAAGAAGTTCTTGGAAATTTGTAGCTGTAAATGCCTATACTGAAAAAGAAGAAATATGGAAAGAGTTAGACTTCTGGCCAAGATGGAGGTGTAGGCAGATACATTTTGCCTCCTTGCACAGCCAAAAGAAGGATGACAATAAATTTAAAATAAAAAATAACCAAAACTGCCAGAAAATTAAACTGCATGGAAGTCTGACAACCAAGGAGATAAAGAAACATTCATCCAGACTGTTAGGAGCGGTGGAGATGGGCAGCCAGGGAAGAAAGGACTCACGGCGAGGCAGTGGTTGGAGGCCCCGGCAGCTGGATGACCAGGGAAGGTGGTGGCTAGTGGAGCCAGGGGTCCCACATTTGTGAGCAGATGAACTGGGAGGAACAACTGGAGAGCAAGACAGATCACACAACTCAGGATCCCAGTGTGGGGTTGGAATAAAACCTCAAAACCTATGACTGAAAAATCCTGTGAGGGTTACAGCAATGGGAGTAGCTCCTAGCCTCACAGGAGAGTTCACAGGAGAGACCCAAGGGTCCTAGAACATACACAAACCCCTCTACCATGCGATCAGCACCAGAAGGGCCCAATTTGCTTGTGGGTAGCATGGGAAGTGACTGAAAGTCGACTCGGAGCTCATCAAGTGGCATTGTCCCCTCTCTGACCCGTCCCCCACATACAGTGCCACAACACAGCAACCTGGGTTGCCCTGCCCTGGCAAATAGTTAAGGCTCCACTTCTTATTATGTAACAGGCATGCCCTGACCAAAAAAAAAAAAATATATGGCCCAAATGAAAGAACAGATCAAAACTCCAAAAACAGAACTAAGCAATGAAGAGACAGCCAACCTATCAGATGTAGAGTTCAAAACACTAGTAATCAGGATGCTCACAGAAATGGTTGAGTATAGTTGCAAAATGGAGGAAAAAGTGAAGGCTGTGAAAAGCAAAATAAAGGAAAATGTACAGGGAATCAACAGTTATGCGAAGGAAACTGGGACTCAAATCAATGGTTTGGAGCAGAAGAAAGAAACATTCAACCAGAACAGAAAGAAGAAACAGGAATTCAAAAAAATGAGAGGCTTAGGAACCTCTGGGACAACTTTAAATGTTCCTACATCCCAATCAGAGGGGTGCCAGAAGGAGAAGAGGAAGATCAAGAAACTGAAAACATTTGAAAAAATAATGAAGGAGAACTTCCCCAATCTGGCAAAGGAAATAGACTTCGAGGAGGTATAGGAAGCTCAGAGTCCCAAAGAAGTTGGACCCAAGGAAGCACACACCAAGGCACATCATAATTACATTACTCAAGATTCAGGAGGAGGAGAGAATCTTAAAAGCAGCAGGACAAAAGGAGACAGTTACCTACAAAGGAGTTCCCATTAGACTATCAGCTGATTTCTCAAAAGAAATCTTACAGGCAAGAAGGGGCTGGAAAGAAGTATTCAAAGTCATGAAAGGCAAGGGCCTACATCTAAGATGACTCTATCCAGCAAAGCTACCAATTAGAATGGAAGGGTAGATAAAGTGCTTCCCAGATAAGGTCAAGTTAAAGCAGTTCATCATCACCAAGCACTTATGATATGAAATGTTAAAGGGACTTACCTAAGAAAAAGAAGATGATCAAAACTATGAATAGTAAAATGACAACAAACTCACAACTATCAACAAATGAACGTAAAACAAAACCAAAAACAAACTAAGCAAACAACTAGAATAGGAACAGAATCATAGAAGTGGAGATCATAAGGAGGGTTATCAGCGGGGACAGGGAGAGGGAAGAGTGGGGGAAAAGGTAGAGGGAATAAGAAGCACAAATGGTAGGTACTGAACAGGGGGATGTTAAGAATAGCACAGGAAATGGAGAGGTCAAAGAACTTATATGTATGACGCACAGACACTAAGGTAGGGAATGCTGGTGGGAGGGGGTGCATGGAAAAGGGGAATAATGGGGAGAAAAATATGGACAGCTGTAATAGCATAATCAATAAAATATATTAAAAGAATAAAATGAATAAAAAGAAGAAAGATCTTTAATCAATAATCCTAACTGTATACCATGACAAAAATAAAGGACAGAAAAATAATAGAAAAAAATCAATGAAAGCAAATTAGTTCTTTGAAAAGATGAACAAATTGACAAAGTTTTAGCTACCAAACTGGAAAACTTTCATGAAATAGAAAAATTTCTTAAACATACTGACTAGCAGAACTGACTCAAGAAAAAACAGAAAATCTGAAGAGACTTATAACAATAGTGAAATTGAATCAGTAATCAAAAACCTCTCAATAAAGAAAAACCCAAAACCAATTTACTTCACTAGTGAATTTTATCAACATTTAGAAAAGAAAGGACACCAATGTTTCTCAAACTGTTCCAAAAAATTGAAGAGTGGGAACACTTCCTAACTCACTCTGTGTGGCTAGCATTATTCTGATACCAAAGCCAAATAAACACATCACAAGAAAATTATAGACTTATATCCCTGATGAATAAGGGTGCCAAAACCCTCAACAAAATATTAGCAGAACAAACTCAGTAATGTATTAGAAGGACTATACACCATAACTAAGTGGAATTTATCCAAGGAATGCAAAGATAATTTAACATATAATAGTCAATGTAATATACCATTAATAATGCAGAAAAAGCATTTGACAAAATCTAACATTGTTTCATGATAAAAGTACTCAGCAAACTAAAATAGAATGGAACTTCCTCAATATGATAAAAGCCAAATATATATACACACACACAATATATGTGCACATACATATGTGTATACATACACATATACATTTATTTACTTAAAAACCCATAATGAACATCACACTCAATGGTAAAAGACTGATAGCTTTTCCTGTAAAATCAGGAATAAGATAAGTAAGGCTCCTTGCTTTTGTCACTTCTATTCAATATAATATTGGAAGTTCTAGCAAGAGATATTAGGCAAGAAAAAAAATAACAAAAGGCAACCATATTGGAGAGGAAAAAGTAAAATGATCTCTGTTCAGAGGTGACATGATCTTATATGTAGATAACCTTTAAAAAAATCCACCGAACAAATAAAAACATGTTATAGTTAATTCATAAATTCAGCAAAGCTGCAGTGTATGAAGTCAGCTGCATTTCCATACATTAATGATGAATGATCTAAAAAGAAAATTAAGAAAACAATTACATTTACAACAGTATACAAAAGAATAAAATACTTAGGAACAAATTTTAAAAGTTGAAAGACTAACACAGTAAGAACTATAAAACATGGCTAATAGAAATTAAGAGATAAAAAAATGCAAAGGCATCCCATGTTCATGAATTGAAAGACTTAGTATTGTTAATATGCCAATACTACCCAAGGTGATATACTGATTCAATGTAATCACTATTCAAGACTCAATGGCATTTTTTTCCAAGAAATAATCCCCTACTCAAAAAAGAGAACTATCATTAGAAGTCTCAAGAGATGGCCAATAATCAAAACTATCTTGAAAGAGAAAAACAAAGTTGGGGAACTCTCACTTCCTGGCTTCAAAACTTACAGTAAAGCTACAGGAATCAAAATAGTGTGATACTGGCAAAAGGACTGACATATAGAGCAATGGAATAGAATAGAGAATACAGAAATAAACCTTTGCACATATGGTCAAATGATTTTCAATTCAGGTGTCAAATCCATTCAATGTGGAAAGGACACACAGTCTTTTCTACAAATACTGTTAGGGAAACTGGGCATACACATAAAAGAATGAAATTGAACCCTTAACACCATATATAAAAATTAATTCAAAATGATTTAAAGGGATGAACATAAGAGATAAAATTACTAAAGTCTTAGAAGGAATCATAGGGGAAGTTTTGCAACATTGGATTTGGCAATGATTTCTTGGATACAACACCAAAGACAGGCAACGGAAGAAAAAAGTACATAAACTGGTCTTTGTGAAAATCAAAGACTTTTGTACATCAAAAGGCACTATCTACAAAGTAAAAAGACAATCCATAGAATAACACAAAATACTGGCAAATTATATATCTGATAAGGCATTAATATATTCAGAATAAACAACTGCTAAAACTCATCAACAAAAAACAACACCATTTAGCCCTGGCTTGGTGGCTTGGTTGAAGCATCATCCTCCACACTGAAAGGGTGCAGGTTCAATCCCTGGTCAGGGCACATACCTAGGTTGCAGGTTCAATCCCTGGCTTGGGTGAGAACGGGAGGCAACTGACGTTTTTTCTCTCTCACATCAATGTTTCTTTCTCTTTCTCTCTCCCCCACCCCTTCCTGACTCTCTAAAATCAATAAACATATCCTCAAGTGAGGATTGAAAAACAAATAAAAAAAGAAGAAAAGAAAAACCACAATGCTATTTAAAAATGGGTAAAGGGCTTCCTTTCGGCCAGGACCGCCATCTTCTAGTAATTTGCCAAAATGACTAACACAAAGGGAAGGAAGACAGGAACCCACTGTATGTTCTCTAGGCCTGTTAGAAAACATGGAGTTGTTCCTTCGGCCATCCATCTATATCCTAATCTACAAGAAAGCTGACATTGTAGACATCAAGGGAAGGGCACAGTTCAGAAAGGAATGTTCCACAGATGTTCCCATGGCAAAAGTGGAGGAGTCTACAGTGTCACCCAGCATGCAGTGGGCATTGTTGTGAACAAACAAATTAAGGGCAAAATTCTTGCCAAGAGAATTAAAGTATGTATTGAACATATTAAGCACTGTAAGAGCTGAGATAGCGTTCTGAAAAATGTGAAGGAAAATGTTCAGAAAAACAAGAAAGGCTGCTCCACCCAGAGATGCACACTGTATGAGAACCAACTGAAAGAACTCTGGGCTGCTGGAATCCATTCCCTATGAATTCATGGCATAGAAGTGTAAAAAATATAGAAGACCTCTGTACTAATAAAATAAATAAATACAAAAATGGGGAAAGGACTTAAATTGTTATTTTTCCAAAGAGATATACAAATAGCCAATAAACACATAAAAATATGTCAACATCACTAATCATTATGGAAATACAAATCACACCCCACACCCATTAGGATGGCTATTCTTAAAAAAATAAAAAAATAGAAATTTTGGTAAAAATGAGGAGAAACTGGAAACTCTGTGTATTATTGGAAGGAATATAAAAATGTTCAGGTACCATGGAAAACAGTTTGATAATTTCTCAAGAAATGGAAAGTAGAATTACCATATGATCCAGTGATATACCCCAAAGAACTGAAAGCACGGTCCCCAAGATATCTGCATGTCCATGTTTGTAGCGGCATTCTTCACAGTAGCTAAAAGGTAGAAGTAACCCAGTGTCCCTGGATGAATGAATAAATGAAATGTGGCATATACACATGGAATATCATTCAGCCTTGTTAAGAAGGGAAATTCTGATACATGCTACAACACAGATGATCACTGATGACATTATGCTAGACATAATAAGCCAATTATAAAAATACAATTACTGTGTGATTCCATATATATGAGGAGCTAGAGCAGTCAGCCTCATACAGACAGAGGGTAAAACAGTGGGTGCCAGAGGCTGGGCTGGGTGAGGCAAGGCGTGCAAATGGGGAGTCGTTCTCAGTGAGCACAGAGTTCCAGTTTTGCAGTGTGAGAAACTCTGGGAATGGGTGGTAGGGATGGGCAAACAACAATAGTAATGTACTATTATGTATGTTACTGCCACTGAACTGGTACTTAAAAACTATTAAGGTGACAAATTTTATGTGTATTTCACCACAATAAAAAAATGGGAAAAAAAGAATGAAGTTCTAAAACATGCTATAATACTAATGTACTTTGAAAACATTAAGTGAAGAAAGCAAAACAGGAAACGATAAATACTGTATGATTCCACTTATAAAAAGTAACTTGAGTCATCAGCTTCATAGAAACAGAAAGTAAAATAAAAGTTAATGGTGACTAGGTAACCGGAGGTACCAGAGGAGGACACTGAAGAGTTATTCCTTAGTGAATTGTTTCTGTTTTGGATGATGAAAATGTTCTAGACATGGATAGCAGTGATGGCTGTATAACACTGTGAAGATACTTAACATTATTGAACTATACACTTAAAATGATTAAAATGGTAACTTTTATGTTATTTAGATTTACCACAAAAATAAAGAAATGAAAAACCTTAGCAAGAATCCCAACCATCTGAACAACAGGGTCAGCAGGGCTGATAGATGGGAGATAGCCCAGGACAGGCTTTGAGAGCCAGTGTGGGAGGGTCCAAGTGGCAGAGCTGACACAAGCTTGCCCAGGGTTCATGGCAAGACCCTGCAAGGCCTTGGGAACATGTTAAGGATTCTCAACTTTGTTGCAGAATAACAGAGAATAAACTTGAGGAGTCCGGCTGATGGAGATGTAGCTGTCAGGAGAGTGCTGCCATCATTCAGAAGAGAAATAAGGGAGCTTCAAAGTCGGAATATGGCTGTGAGAGGAAATGAAAGAGGCTGGCCTCAATCATCCTTCGAGCAGCCAGGACTGACAACTTGGGTCAAAAAGCCAGTCCCGGAAAATTTTAGTAAACTGAAAACACCCAAATTTTGTTCTGTTATAGTAGAATTGGGCTAAAAAACAGTAAATAAAATGATCACAAGGAGATTAATAGCTATAGTATTTAAAATCATAGTGGAAACTGCAAAACATTTAGAACTGAAAGTCAAAGAAAATGCTCCATAATAAAACCTTTGCAGCTAAAACCATTTAGAGGGAATTTTGTAGCCTGAAGCCTGTATTATAAAAGAACAACTGGAAATCAATAACTGTACATCTCAACAAACTTTCTAGAACAAAAAAAGTAAGATGGAAAAAATAATTAAGGAAGAAACTAATGAAACACAATAAAGAATATCATCAAAGCCAATAATTATTCCTTGAAAAATCTAATAAAACTTTAAATCCCTCAAGAAATAGACTGCACACATATTCAGAAATCACCAATATCAGAAATGAAAAACAAGGTATCACTGCAAATCTTGCTAACGGTGAAAAGAAGATATTATGAATTTTAATGCCAATTAATTTGAAAGTAGATAAATTTAGAAATCTGATAAATTTCTAAATTTACAGATAAATTTAATAAATCTAGAATGTACTAATTGCTAGAAAAGAAGAGCTTAACAGAAAGGAAGAGAAACCCCACATGGTACTGAAACTATAAAAGAAACTGAATCCATAACTGAATCCATCCCTCAAGGAATGGTAAAAGCAGCAAAATGTCAATCACAGCATGCAGATAGGAGGAACACGAGAGTTCCCTTTGGATTTTTCAACTCCTTTGTGTGTGTGCAGATTCTCAAAATAGAAGGCCATAGGGAAACCTTCCCACATTCAGAAAAATAGCTGCCAGCTGATATGGTCTCATCAGTGAATTTTGCTAAACATTTCAGAAAGAAATAACACAATCTTGCACAAACAACTTCACAATATTGCAAAAGAGGGAATATTCCTCCAAGTAGGTTTGAGGTCGGCACAGTCCTGACACAGGAACACATCACATGACAAAATCTAAGACAGCAGCTCCTGGCTTCTGCCCCACCTGGTTCAGGTGTACCTGAGCCTAACAAGAGGTGGTCCAGGGTGCAGTGTGCAGACCTCACCCACATCTTTAGCCTAAGGTCACAGTGAGGATAGGTGGAACCGGGCCTGTGAGGACCAGGCTGCACCCACCAGATCTGGGATAGCACTACCTAGATGCCACCTGACACTCAGCTGAGACCTGCTGCTCTGCTGATGCCTATAGTCACAGCCCCACTCCCGCCCTGTCCCTTTGACCTGGCCACACCCCACTTACAGCCCGCACCTCTCCAGGGGTCGGGGGCCAGCCAGCCATTGTCTCCATGTCATGCAGCTTCTGTGTCTGCTTCAGCTGGTTGAGTGATGGCTTCAGCTGTGAAGCCCCCACTGTCTTGCTGGTCCACTCGTCCACCAACTTGTGCAGGTCATCTGTGAAAGTGCCTTTCTTGTTGTTGCTGTTGTTCACCTGAGCCTGGACATGCAGGGCAGGTGGAGGGCCTGGCTCAGGGCCTGGGACCAGGCTGCTGGTGGAGGACCCTGGGGAGGCACACACAGGCCAGGGTTGGTGACACTGTCCGCCTGTACCAGGGGCCAGCTGCAGTCATTCATACAATGGTCTTGCACAGGCTAGGCAACATCTTGCTTCAGGAGATGGTCTACATTTGGGAGCCATGTGCCAGTTTTAGACATGGTGAAGCATTTCCACAGGCCACAGGGGACTGGGCTATGTCACCCATCTCATTAGCCAGGCCAGGGAACAGGACCCCAGCTGCTGGCAGCCTGACTTCATATTCACTCTATGCATACACAGCTTGGGCCTGCCAAACCTCAGAGTGAGAGAGCTCAGGAAACTCCTGGCACAGACTGGGGGCAAACCATTCAGGCCTCTGCACTCTTAGCTCTAACATTAGAACTCAAAGGGGATGCTTTGGGGACACAGCAGCTGCTGTTATACTTGTAGCAAAGGGACAATGTCTGTGATAGGCTGGGCGACTGACAGGCTTCTGAATTTATATGGCTTGATGGTTTGGAATACAAGACACAGAAACTACACCTCTCCTCGCCAGAGCACTGGGGAAGGTACTGATAAAGGGCACAAAGCTAGAGCCTTCCATCTGTAATGTGCCTGCAATCTGGGAACCAGCAAGCGGCGGCTGGAGGAGGGGAGTCCTCAGCCATGTGCTCCAGGAGAGATGGGGCAAAGTCAAGTACACTTGCTATTCCACTGAGAGATTTGTTTTAAATGACCAAAACAGGATTTTTTACTTTTTTAAAAAATTGTGTCCCTTCCCTTCTTCCTACATATGATTTCTGGTTGGCAATTTTGAATAAGCCACTTTTTAAAAGTTCTGCATTTGATATTAAAAATAACCTAAATGACCATCTCTTCAAACAAGCCATTGCAAAATGTAGTCTACTTTAGTGGCTAACAACAAAAAAGCACAGACACAAACAGTTAAACATTAGTAACGGGATTCTGTATACACAGAACTATCTCTACATGACCATTTCAGCCAGAAAAGAAAAAAAGGAAAAGAAAAGGGCATGAGATGAGAGCAATGGGCAGCCCAGGTAGCCTGATACCTATTTTGTCCCAGGAACTCTCCTTTGGCACTCATCTTTAGCACTGCAAGGAAATAACTCATTCCTACAATTTTGGACCAGGAGCCAATTAACAATTGAAAATGCATGCATGCTCCGGAGCAGGACAGCCTCTTAGTTGTGAACTGGTGAGAATGCACAAATTCTAAGAGCCATGGAGATGCAAAGGGGTACTTAGATGGCTGTCCAGCCAGGACACTGCAAGTAGAGCAGTGCCCATAGAGGGTGGGCGCAGAGCAAGCCCACGCCTGCCTGTCCGCCAGCCCCCATGGTTCCAGGCCCAGCTGTGGAAACCCTGTTGCGAACTAGCCACAATAAAGCCCATGCGATGGAGAGTGGACAAGGGATGAAAACCGCCCCCCGCCCTGATAATTACGACTGCTGTGCTCTTTGCCTAGACAGAGACGCTTCAAGGCAGACCCTGCAAAGGAGAAAGAAACGACACAAGACCACAGAATTAGGGAAGACAGTACACACAGGGTCAAGCCACCACACTTTAAGCAAAAGTAATCAGTGCAAAGAATAGCAAAGGGCAGCAGTTCAGAGAAAAAAAGACCAGCCTCCTGGGTTCACTGAATGTCCCTGAATCAGTGTGCAGTTCACACGCGCTTCTCTGAAGGGCAGAGGTGCAGGGCCAAGCCCCAAGCTTCAGATAGAAGAGTGTGTATCTCTGGAAACATATTAAAAAAAAAAAAAGGAAGAGCGAAAAAGAAGAAAACAAAACAAAACCAAAAAAAAAAAAAAGGCAAAGCACACTGCTGGGCTTTTAAACATAGGGCTTTCAGGAGCCCCACTGTTTGAGGCAGGAAACCCTGCTAATGTCAGCCAGGAGAGTGCTGGCTCACTAGAGCTTGGCCACAAGGTCCATGGGAGGTTTTCCAAGTGCAAAAAGATACATTGTTTTGCAGGTTTGAGGCCAATCCTGGATCTCAGATAGCTGCCCTGACCAGGAAGCCAGCAGAGGGCATTAAGGAAATGCAAGAAGTCTTATAGAAAGGTAGGAGGCAGGGCTGATCCTGATTCTGTGCTATACTTGGCAGCTTCATCTGGTACTCCCTGTCCACCAGGCCATGGCAAGGTCTCCTTGTCACTGGACTACCACTAAGGGCTGCTGGACTCTGTGATCCACAAAGCCTGTCTGTGCTGACAGATACACTGACTTTAGTGTCTGGCATGCCTTAACATTCAGTGCCCAACTGGAGAGCAGATGAGCTGGCCAGGAGGGACTGCTGTACCCCAGTTACCCTGCCTTCCAGAGAGTCAGGCAGGCAGAAGTAGGGCAGGCAAGGATGGCCCAGACATCCCCAAGGTCACTCAGCAAGGCTGCACTAATGTGGGGGGCTCTGTGTTCCCACCCATGTCCCTCAAGGAGCAGGACACCCTGCACACAACCACACTGCTCCTTGGAGGGTGTTGACAGCAGCAGCATCATTCCCAACACTCTAGCCATGGAAGACAAACCGCTGCCTCCTATGTTTGAGGACAGAGGGCACAGGTCGACCAGGCAACATGAGGAACAGCTGAATGTATTGGACTCACATTCAGTTGTTCTTATTTTAGTTCTTCCTATCTATTCTGAGGCTGACTTGGGGAAAGGCAGGTGATGTTCTGCTGGGATCTTTAATGTTCAAATAGAAAGGAAAGAGCCAGGCTCTTTCTGAATCTCAGTGGGAGTGCTGAAGGGCCTTTGCTGGTCTGTGTTCCAGATGGAACCCTACTGGGAACACAGGGACCTTTGGGAACTGCATGGGGCAGGTAGGAGGGTCCTGGCTTGGTGACTGTGTAGGGTATCAAGGAATGCACATTTCCGCATTGAGTTTATGTGGTGGTGGCCTTAGCTTCTAGACCATAGTAGGTCCCTACTGATGACTGAACATGGGACTAAATACCTAGGTGGGACCCCACAGCTTAATAGCAGCAGATTCTTTCAAAAGGCTGTTCTGGGCCTGCCAGGCTAGACATCTAAGTTCAGGGTTGATTCCCATTAGCCTGTGGGAGGGCCACCCACAGCCAGCTGCCTGCCCAAAACTACCAGAGGGAGCCAGGGCCCCAGACAGACCTCAGTGGGAAGACAGAGTCGGTGCCATGGGCCACCAGAACACAGTGCTTGGAGCTGGAAAGCCATACCAGTCCATGGAGGCCTCCATGCCCATGCGCAACACAGGCCCAAGGTGACCAGGGCACAGACAGCTCCTGGTCCTCCCACCTTAACATTAAACACAAGTCAACCAGATTCGGGCCCTATACTCTTGAAATCATGCTGTTTGGCTCTGTGCAGAACTACAGCCAAGTAGCCGTCATGCGGGTGGTGGCCAGCCTCACTCCAGCAGCGCTCTGCCCGCTTCAAGCTTCCCACAGTATTTGTCCTGGCCTGGAGCTTGCCCTTTGTACTCACCAAATATACGACATTGGATGGAGAAGCCTCACCCTGGCATGCTCATTCCACACCACAATGGGGTATATGCCCCCTGGTTCCTGCCCATAAAGCTACCAGGCAGTAATGCAAGGGTGCCAGGACCCACAAAGGGCATGCCGGTTTAAACCCGCTCCATTCCTGATTTCATGTGAAGAGTGGTTTCCCCTGCAGGACTTTGTTGTTGGCCAAGTCCTTGGGAAGAGAACAGCCAGCTTCCAGACCTCAGAACTATTCAGGGAAGTGTCCATGTAGGGCAAGAAAACTCTCCCCTGCAGACTACAATAGGGAAGCACACAGGATGGCAGACCTGGTGTTCTGTCCTTGTGCAGCATGTGTCTGTAAGAGTGTTTTTTTGAAGCAAACAGCCTTCTGCCCTCACAGCCACACCAGGGGAGTCTCAGGCAGCACTCAGGCCCACAGTGAGGCGAGGCCCCATGCCACTTGCCCCTACATTCACTCTGGCATAGGAACAGTGGCTGCTCCTGGTGTGGACAACACCTCTCTACCCCCACCCGCACTGGCTGGCTGCCAGCAGGATGTCTCAAATTCAAGGGTGTCTAATGGGAACAGACTGCTTAAAAAATGGACCAGGCCCTACAGACATCCCCAAGCTTGCCATTTACCATGGCGTTCAAATACTGACAAAGACCACCTGGAACTGCAGGGCCACAGCCTCAGTGCAGACCAGCCAGGGTTCCCCATCCCTGTGTTGAGAGGCACATCTCTGCCAGGTCGGCCTTATCCCAACAGTGGCACTAGTCACTTGGTTCTGGCACAGAGAAGAAAGTGGGCAGAGAGCACCAAAGTGTTGCTCTAGGTGTCTATGTACCAAGCCACCAACTTCTCAAGCTGAGAAGTGACAAAACTTGTCCCTGAAGCAGGAACTGGGAAGTAGACACCTGTTGGCTCTGCCCTAGGGTGACTTCACCCTGAGTGTCACCACCTGGGTTGCACAGGCCTCGAAACATAGGGGCCAGCCCCTTAGACCACTCACCAAATTGCCTTGGGTGGCCTAAGCTGTGGTGGGGGCTGTGTGTGGGGTTTCCACCCTGTGCACCTTCCTCTTCCCCTGGACCCTCTCCCAAACCCACTGCAGTAGGTCCCTATAGGGAGGGAAGGAGGGAGAGAGAACATACTTGGGTGGGGGCCTGAGGGAGCTGCACAGTGGCAACAGGGGTCCCAGAGACAGACTTGCTGTAGCATAAATGCTAGGCACATTGTCAAACAACAGGAGAAAAACAAGGGCTCCATGCATAGAGAGGTCCTAGAGAATATGGGCCCTTTTTTTGGTCAGGAGGAGCCAGAGGTAGGGGAAGGACAACATGCCTAACAACAACTTCTGACCAGCAGAACACCAGGATACAATCAGTTCTGCGACCTAACCTAAGCTAGAGGGGTCCTGTAGGGTGAGAAGAAGCCTCCAAGGCTACGTCCAGGGTCTGCCCTGCCTTGGGGGCCAGGCCTCCCTGGGGGCCTGTCCACTTAACGGCAGGCCTGATCTGGTGCCCACCCCAAGGAGGCGCAGAGGCTGTGACCTCCCCATGCACTAAGTCCCTGTGCTTCCTCTCCTACTTGGGGTCACCTCCTGGCCCCCTGAAGCTGTAGGTGCCCATTTCTGACACCTCATATTCTCTGAGTTCTAGAGGAAGCTGCGATTTCCTGTACTTCCAAACTTTACACAGATTTAATCATCTCAGAGCTTTGTTTCCTATTTGTTTCAGGATAGGGAACTAAAAAGCCTTTCTCAGCTTTATCTTTAGCTTGGGCTGGGCCAGCTACCTTGCACCTCAAGCTCTAGCTTCCTTCTCCCCTGTTGCCAACCTTTCAGTCCTCTCAGACCAGCTCTGAACTTCCCTCCAGTCTCTCACCCAGGAAGCAGCACACAGTGGTTCTAGGAGCCCAGAGGGCCAGCAAGGTGGATACTGGGACCAAAGTGAGGGGTGTCCTGGCTCCTCTGGCCCCATTAGTAGATGAACAGGGGAGCTCAAGTCTTCACACCCCCGGGTCTCATGGCCATGGGCAAGAGGTCCCAGAGCAGGCCAAGCACCCTCCTCACCAGCAACCTCAGAGCGCGTTGGGTGACATCATGGCCTGAGAAGACTAGAAACTCAGCCCAGACATGCCTAAATATAACTGGGCTATGCAAACAGTAGTATCTTCATGCTCACAGCATCAGAGCAAACAAGGACTACCAGGCCAGTATGAGCCACTATATAAAATCACCCTGCCTGGACCAGTCCCCACTCTCTGCCACCAAGCTGCATTGCACATGTTCCTTTCTGGCCAGGACAGAAGCAAAACCTAGTCTCTGTCCCTACTATGCCTTAAATTTTTCTCTTATATTGGAACAGTAAGTAATCATGAAGAAGAAAAAAAAACCCCTTAACAACAAGTAGAACCAGGTACACAGAAAGGTAAAATGGCGATGACCTGAAAGGCATGTGTGGTGCTGCTTACTCACAGGTTTTTACTCCAAGTACCCTGGGAAAACCACCACCTGCTCTAATGTGCTCCCTACATATGGCCAGTGGCTATCCCAGCAGGGACACAGTTGCCCATCTGAGCATGAGATACCTAGGGATCCAGATGTTCTCGCACCACAGCCTCCAGGGCAAGAGCCATGCACATACGGGCAGAAAAGGAACACTAAGTGAACAGGGAGCCAGGATGCACCCAGGACTCCCCATTTCCTGGTGCCCCCATCCAACTCTGCAACTAACCAGCAGCCCAGGGATCCCCAAGCTGAACCAGGCATCCGTCAGTGGATGAGGAGAGCTGGGCAGTCCCTGGGCATTTTCTACCTGATCTCGGGCTTCCAACCTGGCCCGCCCACCTAGGGGGGGATGCCATGGGTCCCTTTATGGGGAAGGTTGCTCACTGTGGAAGTGGCCTCAGGTCCCAACAAGTACAATGTATCTTTATTGTACAAAAA
Organism: Phyllostomus hastatus; assembly: GCF_019186645.2. Classification (NCBI taxonomy): domain Eukaryota; kingdom Metazoa; phylum Chordata; class Mammalia; order Chiroptera; family Phyllostomidae; genus Phyllostomus; species Phyllostomus hastatus. Next base: position 4,161,662 of record NW_025333706.1, read on the forward strand.
CCACATGCTCCAAATCAGCATATCCAATCCAATTGGTAAAAAGCTTAATTTTTCTGTTAAAAAAATAAAAACCTGAAAAGCCCACAGCTTGAGATTCATTTGCCAATCCATTTGAGGGGTAAAAACAATTTTGGATGGCCCTGAGTAGGTATGCCATTCCTGGGCATGAGTCCTGGGCACCAGGAAGGCATTCCAGGGACTCTGAAGACAATTGGGACTGAGGTTTGGTTTCACAGGGTTTTGCGGACCTGCATAATTGACTTCATCTCTTAGGTCCTTGAGATGAGAGGGAAACACACCAAGTAAAGTGTAGGAGCTAGAGAGAAAACAAGGAGGGGCCAGGCCCAGATGTGGCGCATGGTCGGAGGCTGGGAGTCACCTCTCCCAGAGCTGGAAGATTCTGAGATGAGCAGAGTGGGGAGAGGGGCTGGGGTGTCCTAGCTGGAGCATGTTCTCAGCATTCCCACATACAGGGAGTGGGCGGTAGGTGGACAGTACTAGATGTGGTAATCCAGGCCTTGTACAGAAGTTATAACCTCTAGTGACCTTCTAGCACTGTCTTAGCTCACTACATGCATGTCTTCAAAGTCCAGACACATGTGAAACACATCATGCATGTAGAGAAGGCCAGAGTTGTCTTTTTGTTATTGTTGGAATGGGGAACAGTGGATGCGTATATTTGCCACAATTGCAACTGAAATAAAAATACATCCAACTTTTACAACCAGAAAAAAACAAAAAACAAAAACAAGTGATCAAAGAAGTGTAGGGCACCTTGAGGGCCTGGGGGTGGGGCTGAGGCTGGGAGTAGACAGGGCAGTGAGGCTGGGAGTGGGCAGGCTGCTACACATGCTTTCAGTGCCTAGGCAGGAGCAGAGAGCATGCACTAGTGTGCTTTCTGGGGCTAGACGGGCAGGTGTGGACAGGGCTCCATTTTCCATATTAAATGAGTTCAATGGGGTAGGGGAGGAATCCTACAAAAAGTGTGGAAGGTAATGAAGACAGGAAGAGGGTGGGGAGAAACCAAGGGCCAGGTGGTGATAAAATACAGAAGAACAAATACAGACAGATGGACACAGACACGGGTCCACTGAGGAATCGAGCGCGAGGTTTGCTACTAGACTTATGGGTCACTCTCTCAGACGTTGGGTGGCAAACCGTCCAGCCTGCAAATGAATATAGAGGGAAGAGAACAGAGAGACAGGCATCAAGTACAGTCTCTGGGCTTCCTCCTACACCACCAGCCACATCCGCCTCAGTCACTTAGCATCCACGGCTGCACCTAGCCCAGCCCAGAGGACCACAGCCAGCGACCACATAATGGAAAGGAGGAAGCGTTGGAACGGAAGAGAAGCGGACCCCAGGAAAGCGTGCGGGGGAGGGGGGAGGGGCGGGGCAGTCAGACGTGGCAGTGGTCACCACCTCTCTGGACAGAGATGGCACAGGTGAAGCACCTCATCGCACAGCTGCTGTGTCCACGGCAATTCCTTCTCAAGGCCAAACTCCTAGCTCAAGAGTTGTGTCCTGGTTCCCCCAGCAGCCCTTCTAGACCCATGTTTAGTGGGGAACAGGGCAGGACAGAATGGGCAGTGCCTGGGACCTGGCACAGACCTCACAGCAGATGCCACGTCTGACCTCTCAGTGGTCCTGGTGCCTTTCCCAGGTCCCACTAGCCAAGCATACCTCCCTCTGAGCCACTTACAGCAAGACTCTGATGGCTGGGCCATCTATCTTTTCATTCAAAGGCTACCTCTACAATTACTTCTTTAAGAAGCTGTTGGCAGCCTTGGCCACAGCTCATGTCCCCTCTACGCCACACGGGCCCTACTCCACTAGCACATGCTCAGAGACCAGCAAGCTGAGAATCACCTGGGCCATGTGCTCCGCCTCCGTCACTGGCTAAGCCGGAGCAGATGTCTGCAGACAAGGAGGCCCGAACAGAGCAAGGCTGCTGGGTCTGAACTGCCTTTCCACACAGGTCTGAAGCTGCTGCAGGCCCTGCCCCGGCTTTGGTGGGGTCCTTAGCAGGAGGGGCTCTGTTGCAGTCTGACAAATGACCTGGGTGGGGAGAAGGGGGTACAGGCACTATAAGGTGCCGCAGGACAGACCAGCCAGCACAGGGTGCATCTGTCCTCCCTGATCTTTGCTGGGTGACCTTGGAGAAGCTGAGTCCCTGCAGGCAATGGGCATGTGGCTGGATTACCTATGTGGGAGTGCTGGGAAGATTAAAGAAAGTAACCACAGTCTCCACCAAATGACAACACTGTGTTGGGTCTGACTTGTGCAAATGCAGTGAAAGGACTGTGGCACATCTGGAGATGTGCACCTGAGCTCAAAGGGGGGCCTGTAAACTTCCTCCTTACTCTAATTAGTCTCTCGTTAACATTAGGAATTGGTATGGAATTTGTGTACTTCTTAAAATTTGTGGACCTCTGCCCTTCGGGTTATATATGATACCAAGGGTTTGTGGTCAGCTCACCACCAGCTTCCCGCCTCGCACAACTGAGGCTTCAATTCACTAGGTCTCCACCCCAGAGTGTGTAGGCCGGGGCCCACGTGCACCCTGAGTACCCAGGGTTTGTGATTAAGGGCTGGGGTCCTCACCACCCTTCTCCTCCCCAAAGGCTCAACCCCCACTGTCAGCTGGTGATATATGTCTGAGAGACTGGGTCAGAGGGAATAGCCCTGTCCCAGGCAGCAACCTGCAGTAAGGAACAGGTTGGGAAAGGGCAGGCTCCAATTCTGGAGACCCTGGGCTTCCTCTTCCATCATACACTGCTGCTCAGAGGTAGCTGAGTGCTCTGAGCAGAACGGCCCACTCACAGCCCTTTCCTCTTGCCACAGCATGGGGGCAGAGGCCCTTGCCCTCCACAGCCCATAGTGGCTTCCCCATTCCCATGAACAAGAGTCATGAAGCACTCTTCCAGGCCTGGGGTGGGGGGGTCTGCCCAACTACCAGCCCAGCCCCCTCCCAAGGGTAGCTAGGAGCACACAGGGCTGACCTGTACTGGAGGCCACAACCTTGAGCTGCTGCACCAACGGGTTCAGCAACTTCCCAGCCTTCAGCTTGCTCCTGCTGGTCTTTCTCCGGCGGCTGGCCGGGGGTGCCGTATGAAAAAGCCCCAGGTTGGGGGGCAGGGTCTTGCCCAGGCGGCGGTACAGGGCTTCGATTTCTTGCTTCTGCTGGCTCTGCAGTTCTGAGATTTCCTTCAGGTGTCTGCAGGAGAAGAAAAAAGGGAAAGTTAGGCAGGCCTCCTGAGAGTCCAAGGCAAACATGAGGATGGGGCAGGCAGCCCGCAGGTCACCCTGGGCAAATGGGGCCACTCAGAGGGGGCTCAGCAGCGTTTAATTAAATATCTTTCTGTCTACAACTAAACCAAGTGGGCATCACTGAGGGCCTGTAATCAGCATCCAATGACACAGAACTGTAGACCGCCAGCCTAGGGAGACTTGCTTCCCATCCAGGCTCATAATACTGCTGTATTTTAGGGCTTTTCTTTGGGGAGTTGTAATATGAACAACTTTACATATTCATGCTTGCAATATAAACCCTGCACATAAACAAAGGTGAAAAGTAAAATAATCAGTTCTCAGAATCGAGAGCCTGCTTGGGTTCATCAGGTGTTATTTCCTTCACACAATGGAGGCGTCTCAGATGAGGGAATGCCAGCAGGCCTGAACTGAGACATATGTGGTCAGCCAGGGACCAGAGCTCCAGCTCCTCCCTGCCAGGGAGACTCCCAGCTCAGGCAACACCACCCATGGGGCACAGAGCTCAACTGATAGGCCACACAGGTGGGAAGCCTAATTAAGGCCCAGATGGAAGCACTGGCTGTGGGCAAGGGTAGTTTTTAGGATAAGCCAGAGGAGACAAGGGTCCCTGCCAACCTCCCTCAGGAGTCAGTGGCCGAGCCCCTGGCTACTTCCCCACCCTTCCTGCCAACTTGGGCAGTACTGGGCCAGATACCATCCTCTCAGCAGTATCTCATGTGTCCCAGCAACCCTGGTCAGGGACTCAGCCCTTCAGCCTCACTCCAAGCCTATCTCCTTTGTGTGTGGCTATGACATAGGTGTTTTTCATGGTTGGACAGGAGGAGCCAAGTTCTACTTTTTCCTCTTATGTCTTCAACACCTACCAGGTTTGTTTTAGAAAAACAATTCTCTAAACAGCAGACTGCTGTCCTATCAGACTGAGCTTCTCACAGGGTGTGATGTTTCTAGGTGAAAGCTGGCTGGAGTAGGGGGAGGGACACCTGGTCAGCTGGGGAGCATTTGATTTAAGACTTGGGGGAGACCCTCACTCTGAAACTCCTGCCCAAAGCCCCCTCTTTCCTCCCTTCCACACAGCCACAGGGGATGCAGCAGGCCTCTCAAATCATGGGGTCCCTGGGGATTCTAAAAACTGCAAAGGCTGGGTTGGGGGAGGCACCTGTGTCTCCACAGTGCCCAGGAGGTCTGACAAAAGGCTATCTCCTATCTGGCAGTCATGATCCCCCTCAATTCAGATCCAAACCCAACCCCCTTCTAAATGGTTCCCCCTTTCTACTGGGGTCCATTGCTGTCCCATTAGGCCAGAGAGCCAGGATTTTGTATCCTCTATTTTCCCATTTCCCAGGCTCCTGGAATCCTTTCCTTTGCGGAATTTCTTCCTCTCTCCCTTCCCATCCCTGTAGCCTACCCCTTCACTTCCAGGCTCCACCCTCTCCGCAGGCTGCAGGACCCCCTCACCTACAGGCCCTGCCCCCTCAGAGTGTATAGCAGCTTCTCCCTCATTTTTTAAAAAAGATTTTATTTATTTAGAGAGAGGGGAAGGGAGGGAGAAAGAGAGGGAGAGAAATATCAATGTAAGAGAGAAACATTGATTGGTTACATCTCGTTCATGCCCAGAAGAGGGACCAAACCCGTAAGCTGGGCACATGCCCCAACCAGTGTCGAACCAGTGCCAACCAACTGAACCACACCAGTCAGGGTGCTTCTCCCTGATTCCTTGCACCAAGAGCCCCCCACTCACAATATTCTACAGCTCCTCTCACAGTTGAGGGTGACACCACATCCCTAGATGGAACCGGACACCTCAATGGCTGCTCCATGTATAGCCTTCAGCTGTCACAGTGTGCCAGGGGAGAGAGCTACAAGGTATCAGGTGCCCCAGGGCTGGTCCTGACCACCCACAGCTGGAATAAAAGGGTAGGGAGGGGCAGCTGGTTCCTCAAGGAGTGTGGACAGGGCAGCTAGTGGGCAGTGCCTGACAAGTTCTCCCAAGCCCTCCCAACAGCACAGCCTCACCCCGTCCACCCAGGGGGAGGAATATGAGAGAGGAGGCTGCTTCTGTTTGGAGTGGGCAGTTTCAGGGTCCACTACAAGAGCTCTCAGCCCACAGCCATTCCTTCTTCAGAACACCAGCCTCTCCCCACCTCAGTAACTACACTGTGGCCTCCTCTGCCCAGAAGACTTCAGGGTGCAGCTATATCTCAGGAACCTTGACCACTTGTAGAGTGTGAGGAGGGCCTGGGTCTGAGCGACACCAGAGCTGTCCTGCTAAGGGCCACAGGAGGAGGGGACAGCCACAGGAAATGGAGAGGCACAGCCCTAAGACTAGGGACCAGGCCAACAGGCAGCAGTAACAATCACCACTGCCCTGTCTCCTGGTCCAATCTCCATGTGTACACCGAACCTCAACCGCCCACTGTACCCTAACACCGTGGCCTGGAGCCCCACACCAGCAGGCCACCCACCCCACAGGACCTACTTCTCTCGAAGACTCTGCAGTTCCTTCCTGATGTCAGCATCCTCAATCTCTGAGTCATTGTCACTGCTTATGTAGGATGATTGGGAGTGGAAGGAGGTCACACTGATGGTGGGGACCTTCACACCCATCCTGCTGGGTGTCTCTGGACCTGGAGAGCCAGCCCTTGAAGACCTGTGCAGAAAGGCAGTGGCCTTCTTCACAAGGTCACTAGCCACATTGCCACCACTTCCAGGCAGGGAGCCATGCTTTAGCACAGAGCGCCTCCTACGTGGGCACTCATCCCCAGAGTCACTGGACATGGGCTCGCCAGGACAGACCTCGATGGAGGAAGCCGTCTGTACACGCCGCAGGGCCAGCTTCATATCAGGGCTGTGGGGCCCCTCCTCCAAGTACACATCAGGTGGGGCTGAGTACCGCAGGCTGTGCGGGGAGGCCAAGGTCCACTCATCCTGGGTGCTGACTACGGAGAACCGGCCCACCGTTTTGGCTGGTGAACTGCCATCCTGTTGCCCTGGCTGTTTCCGAGGAGACCCTGAGGCCAGAGCACCGTGAGTCTGGGGGTGGCTGGCCTGGCTGCCCTCGGTCAACATCCTGGGGCAGCGCTGCATGGGCTCGGCCGCAGTTTCCCTGGGGACCCTGCCGCTCTGGTCTGTGAGCTCCAGATGTGCAGGGATGGCAGAAGCAGGGGTATCCTTGGGAGATAGAGGAAAGGAAAAGATTCCACGCGAACACCAGCAGAGAGCAAACTCCACCAACCAGCTGAGAATCTCAACATCTCATCACAGAAAACTACCTACCTGAGGGGCACTGGGTGCTGCAGGTGAACCTGAGGCTACCCATCCTCCATCAGAGCCCGAAGATGTTGCTGCTGTAGGAACATTAAAATCATTATTTGGGCTGGTGCCGAGGACAAACGCAGGAATGGCTCAAGGCCAGCTGAATCATGGTGAAAGGAAAGCCGATGGGAGGGAAAGGGAGCCACAGTGAGAAACTGTCCTAACCTCCAGCCCCCTAACTTCACAGGAGATGCCCTAGAATCTGGGGAAGGGAGAAGCTGTAAGCCCACTACCACTCAGGTCCCTGCAGGCACATGCTCCAGGTCTTCGGGCACAGTCAGGCCCTCTACACACCTGACAGTGTCACTCTGTCTTACTTGCCATCTCTGTCACCTGATGTCATCACCCTATCTCTCCCTGATATGTTCTGATGAAAAATGGATTTTGTGAGGTTCTGGAAGGAGCAGATCAATAGGGCTGATTCCTAGCCCAGCTGCTTGTGCCTAGGGAAGGTCCATGTCATCCAAGTCTGTCTCAGTTTCCCTGTCTACAGAATAGGAACACAGCATATTTCTGACCTGCTTTCCCAGAACTGCTGTGAAAAGTGAATGATACATCAGGAGCTGATGTGTGGGAGACTGGCCTGAGCTGAGACCCACACACGACAAAAGAAAGACATGGCAGGCCAGAGCTGTGTGTCAGCCCAAGCAGGACTAACATGCTACAGTGGGGTAGTGATAGGAGCTAACAGAGCCTTCGGCCAGGCTAAGGGGAGGGGGCTGTCATCCATTTCCGCAGTGGGCTTTCTCTTCTTGGTGCATGAACACACACTGATACATCAGCAAGGGCTCTGCCATGTTTGGTTCCCACCCAAGGTGCTGTGTGATGAAAGGCAGGGATGCAGAGTGCTCTGAAGAAGCAAGGAAGGATGGAGCATCTCATGCACAGTGGGGACAGAGCCAGTGGACCTGGGGCTCATTACCTGTCACTGGTGAGGATGCAGCCTGCTCCAATGCCACCTCTAGCCCAGGGGCCAGTTCTGACTTGTCCAACTGGAGGAAGAAACACAAAGGAAAGAGCCAGAAGCCTCACTTACTGACATCTCTGCAGCTAAACTGCAAATCATCTCCTCCCATCCCAGGGTGGGCTCCCTGTCCTGAGGCTGGAGCAGGGCCCCCACCCAGGTGCTCCACATACACCACTTGATGCCAGCCAGTTCCTGACCCTGCACCCACACACCCCATGTTCCCAAACAGGCCACTTGTTGCAAAACACACTGGCAGGTCAGGCTCAGAGATGGGACTTGGAGAATAGGACAGGTGGGCTGGGGTGAGGCAGCTCTGCATGACCAGACTTGATCAGGCTCCCACCTCTGTCCAGACCCCTGACACAGGATAGCACCTCTGGGCAAGGCCAGTACTCACCACAAACTGGGAAGGCAGGGCCGGGTCCCCCCTGGATGCCTCTGTGTAAGGCCGATCCCCTCTTGGGGGCTCCAGGATGAAGTCTCGGTCACCCATCTCCACAGGGGTCCCGGCTGAGGTCGAGGAGGTGGGCACATGCTCCTGGTAGAGCAGATTCCGGAGCTTCTCATCGAGGCTTTTGATGGTGCTGTCCACGAAGCCCACTCTGGGAGGTGGCCCTTCCCCATCTGACTCCAATGGTTGGGGGAGGGTGGTGGACCCTAGTGGGGGGCTTGGGAGCTGGGAGGTAGCCAGGCTGATGCCCCCCACCACATTAGACAGTGGAGGTAGGGACTGGCCCAAGGCAGGCTGAGGGGTCCTGCTGGAGGCACTGGGTGCAGGGGTTGGAGCTGGCAGGGACTCCACCTGGGTGCTGGCCTCCCTGGCTGCAGCAGGCTCCCTGAGACCTGTGAGGTGATGGGGGAACTCTGGGGGGGAGGTGCAAGGCCCTTGGGGTATATCTGGGAGCCTTGTAGCAAGCTGGGCATCATCATAAGTCTCTGCCGGTGGCTGGGGAGTCTCACACTCACTGGCCATCCCCTGAGAGGTCACTGGGCCCCCTGCCTGCATGGCCGCCCCCCTTGCTGGTTCTAGCTTGGGGCTGGCAGCTGGTGCAGCCATTTCCTGGGGCATCACATTCATGGAAGGGGAGGATGGCACCAAAGGGGCTGGTGTGCCCCCAGGGGTGTCCCTGGGGCCTGCTTGGTTCAGAAGATGCAGACCAGCTGGGATGCCAGGTTTTTCCTTCAAGGACAACTGGTCTTTAGAGTGTGCTGCATCTAGAAGAAATAGGAAAAATGCCTCTGTACCGGCTTCCCCTGGTCCTACTGACCTGGCACTTCACTGGCCAAACACATGCCCTCTGTGGGGCGACAGCACCCCCAACACTGGTCTCTTCTTTTCTCTGATGCATCACCTTCAAAATAGGGAAAGTTTTAACAAACAGCCCTTAGAAAGAATTATAATTTGGCTCAATACAATAAATTTTATAGCATGGCTTCTTAGAATAAGATAGTTGAATGAGTTCTGTTCAAATTCTTAATAGAAAGTAGTAACATCAAAGGGAACATTACTCTTTTTTTATTATTCTGTTTTTTATTTTACTGTTGTTTAAGTACAGTTGTCTGCATTTTCTCTCTACTGCTCCCTGCCACCCCAGCCATCCCCACCTCCCTCCCCTGACTCTACATCCACCCTTGGTTTTGTCCATGTGTCCTTTATAGCTGTTCCTGAAAACCCTTTCCTGCTTCCACCCCCACTCTGGTTACCTTTTATGTAGCACCAATATAGAATTACATTGAGAAATCATGATATGCATTCAGCTCTGAGCATCTTAGTACATGGCATGAATTATGTACGTATTTCCACTTGAAGAGTGATTAATGTTGAAACAAATAATAAAAGAATGAATACCTTAAGTTGGTACCAACTCAAACAAGTAAAACTTTGTCTTGAAATGAACAACATTTTCTTTAAATGAAAAATAAAGCTTTTGTGAGACTACCATGATAGTTAAGTATTTACAAAAACGCTTTCTTAAACTTGGCTGCAAACTGGAATCACCTGGAAGGCACAGGAAGATGATGGTGGGTCCCATCCACAAAAATTCAGATTTCACCCTGTGAGGCAGGGCCCACCCAGGGTTCTTTAATCCTGTTTGTTTCCTTTCTTTTTATTATTTCTTTCTCTTTTTCTCCTCTCCCTCCTCTCATTCTTTATGTCTTACCCCCACATTGCACTATCCAGGGCATCCAGTAAGATACTGAAAATAAGTGATGATGATGTGTATCCTTATACTGGTCTCCACTTCAAAAAGAAAGCATTCAACACATCACCAATTAAGAATAATTTGCTATTGTTTTTTAAATGAAAATCCTTTGTCAGATTAAACAAATTCACTTTTTTACTTGTGCCCCTATTACTTAAAGGTATTAATGGACAAACACAGGGAAGATGACGTGAAGACACACAGGGAGAACCCCATGTGACCACAGAGGCAGAGACTGGAGTACTGCATATACAAGCCAAGGAATGCCCAGGATTGCCAACACCAGAAACTAAGAGAAAGGCATGGAACAGGCCCTCCCCTAGAACCTTCAGAGGGCGCATGGCATTGCTGACACTTTAACTCAGTTTTCTAACTTCTGTAACTATGAGAAAATACATTTCTGTTGTTGTAAGTCACCCCATTTGGGCTACATTGTTAACCCTGGGAAGATAATATACGGACTCCATAAATATGAAAATATTGGCTCAGAAAAAAAATCAACTCAAGTAAATAATAAATGACTGAACTCCAGCAATGGTGGTGAAAAGACTGGCAGATCCTCTCCTCCCAAAACAACTATCAAACTGGACAACATACTTATTGCAAAACAACATTTATTTCAGCACTTTGGAATAGCTCAAAAGCATACAGCAAACTGAGGAGCATTTATTTAGTAAAAATTGGTGAACTTTGGATAAGAACAGTAGGAGTCTTGTTGTCTCCTGCAGCCATTATCACTCTAAAGGTTGCCATTCCAAAAAAATGTAAACACACAAATGATACATGAAGATACTCTCATTGCAAAATAGTAAAACAAATAAAATAGAACTCCACACTGATTCTCTAAACCTCCAATCTTATCTTTTTCCTTTGACATTACTATAACTATATAGAAACAAATAATTTACTGCTTATTTTGATATTTAAATAAAGTCATGCTGTATTATATAAAAAATAGTCATTAATGAATATTTAATTTTATTAAATGCTTTCCTCCACCTACTGAGATGGTCAAATTTGTGTCTCTGACAACCACCCATCCACTCTTTGGTTCTGAGTTCAACTTTTTTTCCCTTCAGATTCCACACATAATTAAGATCATACAGTGTTTGTCTTTCTCTGGCTTATTTCACTTAGATAACGACCTCCGTGTTCATCTATGCTGTCACGAATGGCAGGATTTCCTTATTTAAGGCTTAAATAATAATCCATTGTTTAGATTTACCACCTTTTCTTTACCCATGTCTTGGTGATTGGAATAATGCTGCAATGAACACATGGGTGCAGATATCTTTTCAAGATGGTGATTTCATTTCCATTGTCTATATAGCCAGAAGTCAATTGCTGGGTTATAAGGTAGTTCCAGTTTTTCTTTTTTTGAGGAAACTCCATACTGTTTTCCATAGTGGTTGAATCAATTTACATTCTCACCAACAGTGTACAGGTTTTCCTTTTCTCCACATCCTCTCCAGAACTTATCTACTGTCTTTTTTAAAATAGCCATCCTCACTGTCAGGTGATACCGCATTATGGTGTTGAATTGCCTTTTCCTGATGATGAGTGATATTGGGCATTTTTCCAGGTACCTGGTGGTAATTTATATGTTCTTGGAGAAATGTCTCTTCATGTCCTCTGCCCATTTTATTTGTTTTTCATTTTTCAATCAAATTTACTGCAGTGACATTGGTTATTAAGATCCTACAGGATGCAAGTGCACATTTCTATGATCCTAGTGTGCCCATCACCTGAAGTCAAAACCAAACCATCTTTTATCATCATGTTAGCCACACCCTCCATCCCTCAACCCCTTCCCTCTGGTGACCACCACATTGCTGTCTGTGTCCATGAGCTTCAGTTTTATATCCCATATGTGAGTGAAATCATATGGCTTTTAGCTTTTTCCGACTGACTTATTTCACGTAGCATAATATTCTCAAGGTCCATTCATGTTGTCACAAATGGCAGTATTTCATCTCTTCTTATGGCTATGTGTATGTACCACATCTTCTTTATTCAATCATCTATCAAAGGACGCTTTGGTTGTCTCCATGTCTTGGCCACCATGAATAATGCTGCAATGAACATAGGGGTGCATACGTCTTTGCAAATACATGTTTTTGAGTTTTTTTGGTAGATACCCAGGAGAGGGATTGCTGGGTCATATGGTAACTCTAGTCTTAATTTTTTAAAGAAATTCCAGACTGCTTTCCATAGTGGCTGTACCAGTCTACATTCCCATCAGCAGTGAATGAGGGTTCCCTTCCTCCATAACCTCTGCAACACTTGTTACCACTCCTCTTGTTGATAACAGCCATTTTAATAGGTATGAGGTGTTATCTCATAGTTTTGATTTACATGTCTCTAATAGCTAGTGAGATTGAACATCTTTTTTTTTTTTTTTTTAGATTGAACATCTTCTCATGTATCTGTTTGTATGTGTTCTTGGCAGAAATGTCTGTTCAGGTCCTCTGCCCATTATTCAGTTGGATTGGTTGATGTTAAGTTTTATGAGTTCTTTAAATATTTTGGAAATTAAACTTTTTTCAGAGCTGTTGCTTGCAAATATCATCTCCTATTTTGTCAGCTGCCTCTGTTTTGTTCTTTGTTTCTTTTGCTGTGGTTTCTTTTTAGTTTAATATAGTCCCAATATGCCCATTTTTAAATTGGATTATTTGTTTCTTGCAATTGAGTTGTGTGCAGTCCTTACATACTTTAGATATTAACTTTTCATCAGATATATAATTTGCGAATGGTTTCTCCCACCCCTTAGGATGCCTTTTCATTCTGTTGATGGTTTCTTCTACTGTGCAGAAGCTTTTTAGTTTGATATAGTCACTTATAATTTTTCTTTTGTTGCTTGTGCTCTCGGTGTCAGATGCAAAAAAAATCATTGCCACACCAATATCAAAGAGCTTTTCCATTTTTTTGAGAATTTTATGTTTAAGTCTTTTATCCATTTTGAATTGCTTTTACTTAATGGTGTAAGATAGGGATCCACTTTCATTTTTCTGCATGTGGCTACCCAGTTTTTCCAGAACTATTTATTGAAGAAAGTATCTTTTCCCCATTGTGTGCACTGCCACCCTTGTCACAGGTTAACTGATTATATGTGCCTATTATGTTCTATTAGTCTATGTGCCTGCTTTTATGCCAGTACCCTGCTGTTTTGATTACTATAGCTTTGTAATATACTTTCAAATTAGGAAATGAGATGATTCCAGCTTTGTTCTTTCTCAAGATTGCTTTGGCTATTTGGGGTCTTTTGTGATTCCATATGAATTTTATGAGTATTCTTCCTATTTTGTGAAAAATGCCATTGGAATTGCACTGAATCTGTAGATGGCTTTGGTTAGTATGTACATCTTAACAATATTAATTCTTCCAATCCAAGAACACAGGATATCTTTCTATTTATTTACGTTTTTTTCACCAATGTCTCACAGTTTTCAGTGTACATGCCTCATCTCCCTGGTGAAATTTATCCCTAAGTATGTTACTGTTTTTTTATGCTATGGCAAATGGGGTTGCTTTTTTCATTTATTTGTCTGATAGTTGATTGTTAGTGTATGAAAACAATTTCTACATGTTGACTTTACATCCTGAAACTTCAATGAGTTAATCAATTAGTTCTGACAGTTTTTAGTGGCATCTTTAAGGTTCTGTATACATGATTATATCACCTGTAAACAGTCATTTTTATTCTTCCTTTCTGATTTTAATGCCTTTTATTTCTTCTTCTTGCCTAATTGCTCTAAGTAGGACATCCAGTACAATATTGAATACAAATGGTGCGAGTGGGTATCCTTGTCTTGTTCTTTTTTTTCAAATTTAGATTTATACTGACTTTTTTCCCTTTTATTGAATTTATTGGGGTGGTACTGGTTAACAAAATTATGTTTCAGGTGCACCACTCTATAACACATCATCTGTACACTGTACTGTGTTCACCAACCCAAGTAAGTCTCCACCCAACACCACTTATTCCCCCTCCACCGACCCCATCTCTAGCAATCACCACACTGTTGTCCATGTCAATGAGTTTTCTTCTTTTTGTTCAATCTTTCTACCCAGCCCTCGCCCTCCATCAGCTGTCAGTCTGCTCTCTATCAGTCTGTTACTACTTTGCTTGTTAGTTCATTTTGTTCCTTAGATTCCATATATGAGTGAGATCATATGGTACTTGTCTTTCTCTAACTGGTTTATTTCACTTAGCATAATTGCTCTCCAGGTCCATCCATGCTATTCATTGCAAAGGGTAAAATTTCCTTCTTTCTTATGGACAATTACTACTCCACTGTGTAAACGTTCTTAATCTAAGAGGGAAAAGCTTTGAGCTTTTCATCACTGAGTATGATGTTAGCTGTGGTTTTGTTATACATGGCCTTTATTATGTTCAGGTATATTTCTCTTATACCTTATTTGTTGAAAGTTTTTAACATGAAAAGATGTTGAATTTTGTTAAGTGTTTTTACTCTATCTATTCAGTGACCATGATTTTATCCTCCATTCTGTTAATGTGGTGTACCACATTTGTTGATTTGGTTATATTCAACCATCCTTGCATCTCAAGAATAAATCCCACTGTCACAGTGTATGATTATTTTAATATACTGTTGAACTCATATTGTTAGTATTTTGTTGAAAATTTCTGCATCTATATTCATCAAGGATTCAGGCCTATAATTTGTTTTCTTTCTTTTTTTTTTTTTGTCAACTTCTCTTGTATTGATTCTAGAGAAAGGGTGAGGGAGAAAGGAAAAGAAGGAGAGAAACATCAATTGGCTGCCTCTCATTCACGCCCCAACTGGGGACCAAACCCACAACCCAGGCATGTACCCTGACTGGGAATTGAACTTACAACCTTTTGGTCTGCAGGACAACACCCAACCAAAGTAATTTTTTTTTCTTGTAGTGTCCTTGTCTGGCTTTGTTATCAGGGTAATGCTGGACTGGTAAAATCAGTTTGACAGTGTTCCCTCTCCTTCAACTTTTTTGCAAGAGTTGAAAAGGAATGAATTCTCTTTAAATGTTTAGTAGAATGCACCAGTGAAGTAATTTAGTCCTGGACTTTCCGTTGTTGAGAAATTACTGATTACTGATTTAATCTCCTTACTAGTTATAGGTCCATTCAGATTCCCTATTTGTTCATAATTCAGTCTTGATAGGTTGTATGCTTTTAGGAATTTATACATTTCTTCTTATGTTACCTAATATGTTGCAGCATAAGAGTTCACAGAAATCTCTTACGATTCTTTGTGTTACTGTGCTATCAATTGTAATGTCTCCTCTTTCAATTCTAATTTTATTTATAAGTCCTTTTTCCTAGTCTAGTTAGAGATTTGTCAATTTTGTTTAACTTTTCAGTAAACTAGCTCTTTAGTTTCATTGATCTTTTCCACTGTTTTTATAGTCTCTATTTCATTTATTTTTGCTTCAATCTATTTTTCTTTCTTCTGCTGATGTTGGGCTTAGTTCTTCTTTTTCCACTTCTTGAGGTATAAAGTTAGGCTGTTTGAGATCTTTCTTGTTTCTTAATGTAGTATAAACTTCCCTCTAAAAACCGCTTGTGCTGCATCCCATCATTTTCAGTATATTGTATTTCCATCTTTGCTTGTCTCAAGATATATTTTTATTTCCTTTTTGATTTCTTCTTTGGCCCATTGGCTATTCCTAAGCGTGTTGTTTAATTTCCACTACTTTGTGTATTTTTCAGCTATCCTCCTGTTATTGATTTCCATTATGTCTGGAAAAGATAACCTGATATGACTTCAATCTTCTTCAAGTTGTTAAGCCTTGTTTTGTGATCTCATAAATGATCTACCTGGAAATGTTCCATGTACACTTCTTAGGTCCATTTGTTCTAAATGTTATTCAGGTCCAATATTTCCTTACTTATTTTCTGTCTGAATGATCAATCCATTGCTGATAGTCAGGTATTTAAGTCCCCTACTATTAGTGCATTCCTGTTTATTTCTGCCTGCAAATCTATTAACGTTTGCTTAATATATGTCACTGCTTTGATGTTCGGTGCATATATATTTACAATTGTCATATCTTCTTGGTGAATTGATTCCTTTATCTTTACACAATGGCCCTCTTTGTCTCGTCTTACAGATTTTGATTTTAAATCTATTTTTTGTATGATATAAGTAAAGCTACCCCTGGTCTTTTGGTTTACATCAGCCAGGAATGTATTTTTTCACTTTCACTTTCATATGTGTGTCATTAAAGTTGAAGTGAGTCTCTTGTAGAGTATAGAGTTTTGTCTTATGTTTTTAATTCATTTAGTCACTCCGTATCTTTTCACTGGAGAACTTAATCCATTTACATTTAATGTAATTACTGAAAAGTAACAACTTCCTATTACTATTTTGTTATTTTCTGGCTGAATTATAGTTCCTTTGTTCCTTTCTTTCTCTCTTGCTTGACTGCCCTTTGCAACTTGATGATTTTTTCCATAGTGGTATGTATTTTTTTTCTCTTTATATTTTGTGAATCTATTATAGGTATTTGCTTTGTGATTACCATGAGGCTTATATTAAAAATATGGCTATTACAGTCTATTTTGTTAACTTTAATCACATACAATTTATATCTTTTCATATTGCATATCCATTAAAAAGTACTGTATTATTATTTTTTTTCATTTTTATTGTTGTTCAATTACAGTTGTCCCCATTTTCCCCCATTACTCTCCCCTCCTCCCACCCCTCACCCCCACATTCCATTTTCCTGGTCCCAGTGTCTTTGTCCATGGGTCCTTTATACGTGTTGCTTCTTTCCCCCATTATCCTCCTTCCCTATCCCCTATGGTGACTGTCAGTTTGTTCTTTATTTCCATGTCTCTATATTATTATTTTAATAATATTTAAATCTTTTCACTAGAGTTAAGTGATTTACACACAACCATTATCATATCATTCTGAATGACTATATACTTACTTTTACCAGTGAATTTTATACTTTCATGTGTTTCCATGCTACTAATTGGTGTCCTTTCACTTCCAAGCTTAAAGAACTCCCTTTAGCATTTCTTGTAAAGCAAGTATAGTGGAAAGGAACTGCTTCAGCTTTTGTTTGTCTGGGAAAGTGTTACTTCTCCATTTCTGCAGAACAATGTTGTCAGTTAAAATATCCTTTGATGTCAGTTTTATTCTTCCAGCAATTTGATTGTATTATTTCCACTTTCTGCTAGTCTGTAAGATTTCTGATGAAAAATCTTCTAAAAGCCTTTTGAACACTCCCTAGTTAAAAAATGAGTGAGGTTTTTTTCTCCTGCTGCTTTCAAAATTCTCTTTGTCTTTGATTTTTGATAGTTTTATTACAATGTGTCTTGATCAAGTCTTCTTTAGGTTGAATATGTACAGGAACCAATGAGATTTGTATACTTGCATGTACATATCTCTTCCTAGATTTGGGAATTTCTTAAATAAGCTTTCTATCCTTTCTCTCTGTCTTCTCCTTCTGGGACTCCCATAATACAAGTATTACTTGCTTAATGGTGCTCCACAATTCACTTAGGCTTTCTTCACATTTTTTTTTTCATTCTTCTTTCTCCTATGACAGAATAATTTCAAGTGACTGCTCTTCAAGCTCACAGATTCTTTCTTCTGCTTGATCAAGTCTGATGCTGATGCTCTATACTGCATTTTTTTTCCACTCATTGTATCTTCAGCTCCAGAATTTCTGTTTACTCCTTATTATTTCTATTGAGTTGGCCAAAAAGTTCATAAAATAAAAGACACATTTTTCATTTTCACCAATAACTTTATTGATTTGGAAATTCTGAACATGTGTGCTATCTCCCACATAGTATAATGTTGATTGTTCTCAACTAATGTCTGGGTTTGATCACTATCAACTTCAACTGGTCTACCCGACCTTGGAGCATCGTCTAGGGAAGAATCTCCAGCATAAAACTTAGCAAACCACTTTGACACATTCAATCACTCACAGCACCTTCTCCATCCACTGCACACATCTTTTTTTTTGCATTTCAGTTACAGTTTTACCTTTCTTGAAGTAATAAATCATAATATGCCAAAAATGTTGCTTACTTTCTTCCACCTTCAATATTAAAATGGCGATGCAAAACTTCCCCAATTTTGATAACTTTTAAAAAAATGCATGCTGATATAACAGCTGTCACAATACAATCTAACAAAATTGTTTTGAATAAAGTTAAAGATAACAAAGTGCTGCTACAGTCATCTTACAGAAAAAAAAAACAACAAATGAACTTTTTGGCCAACCTAATATTTCTCTTTTGAACTTCTCATTTTGTTAATATACGATTTTCCCTAATTTATTGAATTGTCTACATGTGTTCTCTTGAAGCCACCAAGCTTCCTTAGAGCAATTATTTTGAATTCTTTGGCAATCTATAGATCTTCAATTCTTTGGGCATCACTTACTGAAAAATTATTGCTTATTTGGTGGGTTCATGTTTCCTTTCTTTTTTGTGTTTCTTATAGCCCTATACTGATATCTGTGCATTTGATGGAGCAGTCATCTCTTCTGGTTATTACAGAGTGTTTTTTGTTTTTTGTTTTTTAGAAAAGACCTTCACTTGTGAGTGGATGCAGAGACATAGCTGCATGTGGTGTGGTGTTCCCAGCTATAGGGAGGCCCAGTACTGTAGTCTCTATGCAGTTCCATCAGCTGGGATCAGCACTGGCATAGACTGCAGGTGTCCTCAACTGCAGGTGGCTAAAGAGGCTGTGGAGATGGTGGGATCTTTAGTGTTGAAGGTTGCTTGTCAACTCCCAGTCTCTTTTTTTTCCCATAGGGATGCTGTGACTAAGGGGAAACCTCTAGGCACCAGGTTCAGCTGTGGGTGCTCCAGTGGTAGTGGTAGCATAGTGCATGGTGCATAGACAGAGCAGAGGTCTAAAAGTGCAGGTGCTCACAGAATGGTGGTGACTCCATATTATGGGGTGCTGGCTAGCCCCCAGCAGCGGTGGCTCCAGTGCCTGAGGTACAGGAGCGTGGAGCTGCCACAGAGCTGGGTAGGGTATGGAACATGGGTGCACCCAAAGCAGCCAGAGTTCTGAAGAATGAGGTAGGCACAGGGTTGGGGGAAGCACCTAGCAGCCCTAGTCCCAGGGTGGCATAAGAACAGCTCCTTTGTGGAGGAAGGTGCAATAGCAACTCCAGTCTGGAGGGTTGATGGTAGCAATGGCTGTTGCTTACCTTGATGGCAAAAGCTGCCTATGTCTTCTGCAAAGTAGGCCACTGGGCTCTGGTGCCAACTAACACTGTGGGGTCCTCTGCTGTGACTACTGTGGGGAGCCCATGGCTGTTGGGATTGTACAGGGCCTCAGCAGCAGAGGATGATGAGTCCTCTAAGAGCAGACCAGTAGAAACCATGATGGCACCTGTCATGTGACTGATACAGATACCTGTCCTTTGTTCCTGTCTCCTGATATCACAGCTAAGGCTATCTCCCCAGCACTCCTTTCTGTGCAGTTATTCTCTGATACTGCTCTATTGCGTTCCCACAGGTTCTTAACTGGACTCTCTGATCCCTTAGCAGGAGTGTCAAACTCATTTTCACCAGGAGCCCCACCAGCCTTGAGACTACCTTCAAAGGGCCGAATGTAATTTTAGAACTGGATAAATGTAACTACTCCTGAACAGTTAAGTGAGAGGTTGGCACTGCTGCCAGGCAGAAACAAGGTGCCAGGCCGGATAAAACAAGGTGAAGGGCCAGATTCAGCCCACAAGCCTTGTGTTTGTCATTTGTGCCTTACAGGGATGCTTACATTTATGGATAAATGTCTAATTGTTGTTTTATGGGGGAATGAAGGCTGGTGTCTTCTACTCAGTCATATTGCTAATTCACTCCCTGCCCCCATAATCTTCTCAGGGGTCTCTTTCTCTCTGTCTTTTCAATCTGGGCAGAGTTCTCCACTCCACAGATTAACTCCAGCTGTCCTGAAGATTAGTGTCCAGATACGGGTTTCTTTAGCTTTATTCCATTAAAATTCACTCAATTTCTTGAATCTGTAGGTTTTTGTCTTTCACCAAACTAAGGAAGTTTTTGACACTGCACTTTTTCTACTCTTCTTCTGGGACTTTAATGACACCAATGTTAGATCTTTGTTCTTGTTCCACAGGTTTTCTTCTTCTTTTCTTATTTTTTGTATCTTTTTTTCCCTGTGTTCTGAAAGGGTAGTTTTAGGTATTTTAGTTTCCACTTTAAAAATTTCCATTTGTCTCTTCTTTATATCTTTTATTTCTTTGCTAATGCTTTCTATTTCACCTTTGTTTCAAGAATTTTCGTGATTGATTGGTCAAGCATTTTTAGAATAGTTGCTTCAAAGTCATTGTCAGATCATTCTAGCATCTATGCTATCTTGTCATTATTATGTGCTGGTTATCATTTTCCACGCAACGTGACATTTTTATGGTTCCTCATTTGACAAGTAATTTTGGATTGCATTGGTTGGACTTACTAGACCAATTTTGCATAATTTTATGAGATTCTAAGTCTGTTTAAATCCTGTGAGGAATGTTGTTATTTTTGCTTTAGCAGGCAATTGACCTGGTTATGTTCAAGCTGCAAGTTGCAACCAGCCTTTTATGAGCTGTGGCTACACTATCAGTCCAATTATCTGTGTGTTTGGTATACTAATCTGATCTGATACATGTATATACCACCAAGGACCAGTTTGGAACGTAGGTGGGAGTCCATCCATCTACCAACCCAGTTCTCAAAAGTTTTATATATGCTAATTAGGATAGGATATATGCATGTACAGGTGAAAACAACTTTATCAGGATGCTTTTCTAAGCTCATCTCTTTCTGTGATTTCCCTGGGACTTCCCTTACAGATCTCTGGAGAGAAACCATGCATTTGTACATTCATAAGAAGCATGGCTAAATGGCAGGAGTTCAGAAAGAGAAAAATGTAATGGGTTTTCATTATGAACTCTTTGAGCCCCAGCTCCACATAGTAGAGAAAAAAGATCTTCTCGCTCACATTTTTACCTCCTATTACCTGTTGATGCCCCTCAGAACTTTCTGTGGGCTGGGAGATAAGAGGAGGGAGAAAGAGAAACAGGAAGGATCCACCCCCTTCTCTCAGCTTGAAAAGTTCCCTTTCCTGCTCTGTAAGATGAAACCAGATGGTGTCTCCTGCAGCTTCTCTGCACTGAGAACTCACTCACAGTCATCACATTACCCTGAGCTAAGATTAAGAGATACCAGAGGAAAAACACTAAGCTCACCACTAGCTCAATGATACTTAGAATTCTGGTGTGCTTCCCCATTCTCCTGCTGCTACTTATTTCCTAAGTACTCAGTCCTATGCCCTGCATTGATTGACCCAGGTGCATAGTTAGGTTCTGGGGAGAAAAGGGGTGACAGGATGTGCATACATCATCTTACCCAGAACCTGCCAGAACCTGCCCAGTTATTTTTTATTATGTGCCAAGTATTTGTTCACAAAATTGATTGTACAAGTAATGTGGGGTCCAGATTAGTGTCACCTTTATGTAAAAAGAACCTCTGTACCACTGCCTGAGCACACAGCACTCTGAGATTGCCTTCATGGGGGTACCATGCTCTGAAATAGATCCTCTCTGTCTCTGGCCTGGTTCCAGTGGTCTTTCCTTCTCCAATCCAGTACCCCAGCAAGATCAGCCTCCTGGCTGGGAATTCTGAACCCCCTTTTTCATAGTCTAGTGACCTGTTGAAACATCAATGCTCAGCCTCCAAGCCATCCTGCAGAAATGGAAAATGCCCCCAGAAAAACAGCCCAATACTGGGCTCATATCCTGGGTCTCCCTCCTCTTCTGGATCCCTACCTGATAACTCTCCACATTCTTCAGATTTCCCAATGTCTTCAAGCAAATGATTTTTATAATGCATCCAACTTTTTTTTGTCATCCTCATGGAACAATTAAACCAAAATAACAGATGTGCCATCCCTGGAAGTGGTCACCTCCTTTTCTTTTTTATAGATAAAGAAACTGGCTCTGAAAGGTTTCTTGAGGTTGGTGCACAGATGAAGAACTAGAGTTTCACTGCAGGCATGTCCTTCTAACCACTAAACCATAATGAAAATTAGCTTTATTTTGTAAGGATTTTTCTCCCCCAGTTAATTGGCTATATTAAAAACATGAACACATTCTTATTTTAAAACAGCCACTGTAGATATTAAAAGTTATTTAAGGGGGTTGCAAGATGGAGGTGGAATGGAAGGATTTTTGGCTCACACTTTCTCTAAAGAGGGAAAAAGACACCTAAAATAACCAACCAACGACACCTGAAGAATAGACTTTTAACTTTGAGACCAGGGGGAAGGGCAAGGAAGCAAAAAGAACTAGCTGTGCTCCAACAGGTGGCAGGCCAAGGTTACCGCACGACCATGGGAGCTTCCCCCTGTGAGGAATGAAGCCTGGATCCCAGACTGGGCTCCTAAGCATGGAGCAGTGCCAGAGCCAGTGCCATAGCATCCAGTGGTGGAAGGCCACAGCGTTTCTACCTAATGGGGAGTAACAGAGTCCACTGGAAAGAAAGCCACTATTCTACTCAAGGGGCCAAAGCACAGGTTTTCATCAACAACCACTCACCTTGGGCTCCAGCAAAGGGAGGGCAGTATGGGTTGGAGTTGCCTAAGAAGAGTCTGGAGTGGGAGGCACCGGGGAGAGACATGAGGGAGCACCTGCTAGGATCCCTGTGCCAGAACATCCCCCAATACCACAGCTGCCATTTTTATTGAGAAGAGTAAGTTCTTCCCAGGGGAAAAACAATTACCCACCCTGTGGGATATCACTCATCCCACTCTCTGAAATGCTGCCTGCACCATCCTCTGGCATCCATCTCACCTCAACCTGCATCTTTTTTTTCCTTTCTTTTCTTCCCCGGCCTGCATCAGAAGCCCTACTGAGGAGACAGCAACACAGACAGACTCAGGGGGTATCAGAGACTGGCTTTAGGGTGCAGCCATTCCATACACTTTCGAGGGAACCAGACTGGTACTTTTCCCTTACAGGAGAGCCAGAGAAACACCCTCCTGGTTTCCAGCAGGCCCAAACTCTGGACTCTGGAGGCCCTGCCCTGCCGAGTTCAGACAAATAATCTGGGACAGACTCAGACATGTGGCTCAGGGGCAGAGGAAACACCCATCATCTTCCCTGAACTCTAAACAGCACCTCACCCCCATGGGAGATCCAGAGGGTGAAGAGATACCCTGATTCTGCCAGAAGCCCTCTGTGAAACAGGTCAGTGACTAGGACTGACATCAAGCCAGCAAGCAGAGGCAGGCAGAGGTGACTCCAGTGGTGCCTTGGGATGTTTGCTTACCCACTCATAGGCCCTTTGCTGATAAAAGCCTGCCTTTCAGCACAACTTGGCCCACCCCTGGGGAAGCCACAAACAACAGATGGCTTGTTGCCTCAAACAGGCTGCTAAGGGCTAGACACAGACAGGAACTGACATTGGCTTACATAAGCCTCAGAAAACATTAGAGCTTATCCAAAGGAAGAACCCAGCAGGCATGCACTAAACTCTGCTGAGACAAAACCACTTCATTCTTTTTTGTTATTTTTCTTTTTCATAGCCTTGTAATTGTTTTTCTTTTTTCTCTATTTTTTATTTCATGTCTCGTATTTCACTCTTTCCTTTTCTTTCTCTATAGTTTTCCTTCTTCCCATATTTTTAAATTCTTCCTCTTTCTTTGTTCTTTATGCTGTTTTCCTCTTTCTATTCCTTTCTCTTATTGTTTCTCTTTCATCTCTCCTCTCATAATCATTTTCTTTCTTTTGGTCTTTTTATATTCTTTTTTTCTTTCACTGTTCCATTTCCTGTTCCTTTTTTCTTATTCTTTACTCTTTTGGTGTTAATTTTGCTGTTGTTAGGGTTTTTTTTTTTTTTTGCTTGTTTTTATCTTGTTTAGTTTTCTTCTTTTGTTCTGTTAGCACCTGTACAACAATGTACAAGACGTGGTTGGGGTTCAACATCTCATTTTGTCAGCCAGTGGGGAAATACCACAACAAACAGGCCAATAACAATCAAGATGCAAATACAACAGAAGGGTTCACATAACCCACAAAATGGACATTCCTAGAGCATCCAGTTCAGGAGATCCAAAAGACCACACCACTGTATTGCCACAACTCCTGCCACATAAGGGCACCCCACAAGACAGGGAGTCAAAGCAGATCTATCTAATACATAGAAACAAACAAAGTCGGATAAACTGGGGAGAAAAAGAAGCAACCGCTAAACAAAAGAAAAGGAGGAATCCCCAGAAGAGCTAAATGAAATTGAGGCAAGCAATTTAGCAGACACAGAGTCCAAAGTTATGGTTATAATGATGCTCAAGGAACTTTGTGAGAACTACAAAAAACTTAGTGGGAACTGCATCAGTGAGAAAAAGGATATAGAAACTAAAAAAGAACTAGGTAGAAATGAATGCAATACCTGAAATAACTAGAAAGAATTAAAAGCAGGCTAGATGAAGCAGAGGATCAAATTAGTGATTTGAAAGACAAGGTAGAAGAAAAAATACCCATTCAGAGCAACAAAAAGATAAAAGTTTAAACAGAACAAGGATAGTTTAAGGGAACTTAGGAACAACATGAAATGTAACAATATCTGCACCATAGGCATACCAGGAGAAAGTGAGCAAGGGGACAGAAAACCTGTTTGAGGAAATAATGACAGAAAATGTCTGGAACCTGGTGAGCAGGAAAAAGTCACACAAATCCAGGAAGCAAAGAGAGTCACAATCAAGATGAACCCTAAGAAACTCACACCAAGACACATAATAATTAAAATAGCAAACTTCCAAGAAAAAGAGAGAATCTTAAAAGCACCAAGAAACAGTTAATTACATACAAAGGAGGTACCATTAAAATGTCAGTTGATTTCTTAACAGAAACATTATAGGCCAGAGGGATTGGCATGAAGATTCAAAGTAATGAAAAGCAAGGCCCTGCAACAAAGACTACTCTACCCATTTAAATTTAAAATCGAAGGCGAATCAAGAGCTTCCCAGACATACACACACAAAAAAAGGCTAAAGGAATCAATTATAACCAACCAACATTACAACAGATGTTAAAAGGAATGCTTTAAGAAGGAGAAGAAAGATAGAAGAACATGGATATGGAAGGGGAAAAATGACAGTGAATAAGTATCAATAATGACCTTATATGTAAACGAATTAAATAATTCATGGGTTAAATACTGAATGGATAAGAAAACATGACCCATATACATTATGCTGTCTATAAGAGAACCATCCCAGAATAGAAGATTAACACAGGCTGAAAGTAAAGGAATGGAAAAAACATTCCATGCAAATGGAGACAAAAGAAAAGCTGGGGTAGCAGTATTTATAACAGACAAAATAGACTTCAAAAGAAAGGCCATAACAAGAGACAAAGAAGGTCTCCACATAATACTAAAAAGATCAATCCAACAAGAGGATATATAACCCTGGCAAACATATATGCACCCAATATAGTAGCACCTAAATAATATAAAGAAAATCCTGGTGGACTTTAAGAAGGATATCAAGAGCTATACAGTCACAGTAGAGGTTTTTACACTACACTATCACAAAGGGATAGATCTTCAAGCAAAAAACAACAACAAAAACAGCAACTTTAAACAACACAGTGGATCAAAGGGATTTAAGGATATGTACAGAACATTTCATCAAAAGGAAGCAGAATACACATTCTTCTCAAGTGCAACATAGACTATTCTCAAAGGCCACATGTTAGGACACAAACTAAGTTTTAACAAATTCAAGAAAATCAATATCCTAATAAGCACTTACTCAGATTACAATGGCATGAAACTAGATATCAACCACACACAAAAAAACCCCTCAAAACCATTCGAACACCTGGATGCTAAAGAGCACGTTATTAAACAGTGAATGGGAAATAGGTGAAATAAAGGAAGAAATCAAAAAGTAACTAGAAACTAATGAAAATGAATACATAACAACCCCAAACCTATGAGACACAACAAAAGCAGTCCTGAGAGGGAAGGAAGTTCACAGCATCACAGTTCTACCTCAAGAAGACAGAAAAATATCAAATATACAATCTAACCACACACCTAAAAGAACTAGAAAAAGAACAACAAACAATTCCCAGAGTGAGTAGAAAGAAGGAAATAATCAAGAGAAGAGCAGAAAAAAATGACACAGAGACTAAAAACACAAGTCAAAAGATCAATGAATCCAGGAGCTGGTTCTTTGATAAACAAAACTGACAAACCTTTAACCAGACTCATCAAGAAAAAAACAGAGAGGGCCAAAATAAATGAAATCAGAAATGGAAGTGGAGAATTAACAACTGATATCACAGAAATAACAAGGACTATAAGAAAATACTATGAACAACTATATGCCAAGGAAATGGACAACCTGGGTGAAATGGATAAATTTTTAGAAACATACAATCTTCCAAAACTGAATCAGGAAGAAGCAAAAAACCTGAATAGACTGATAACAGCTAATGAAATTGAAGCAATAACCAAAAAACTCAAAGCAAACAAAACTCCTGTACCAGATGGCTTCACAGGCAAATTTTACCAATCATTCAAAGAAGAACTAACACTTATCCTTCTCAAACTATTCCAAAAAATTCAAGAGGAGGAAAGTTGTCCAAGCTCGTTTTACAAAGCTAATAGTATCCTAATTCCAAGACCAGGTAAAACAAAACAAAGAAAGAAAATTATAGGCTAATATCCCTGATGAACACGATACTTAAACCTCAACAAAATATTAGCAAACTGGATCCAGCAGTATATTAAAAAGGTCATACTCCATAATCAAGTGGTGTTTATCCTAGGGATGCAAGGTATTTACAAATCAATAAATGTGATACGCCACATAAATAAAATATAAGATAAAAATCACATGACCATATCAATAGATGCAGAAAAAGCCTGTGTTAAAATCAAACACCCATTTAGGATAAAAACTCTCAGCAAAGCGGGAATAGAGGAATCATACCTCAGCATAATAAAGGCCATATATGAAAAAATGTACAGCCAACATTAAATTCAATGGGGAAATACTAAAAGTGTTTCCCTTAAGATCAGAAACAGGACAAGGTTGTCTGCTTTCACGTGGGATACAAAATACTCAGGCATCAATGGCATTTTTATACACCAACAATGAACGATCAGAAAGAGAAACTAAGAAAAAAATCCCATTCACTATAACAAAAGAAATTAGGTACATAGGAATAAATTTAACCATTGAGGTACAAGACCTGTACTTGGAAAATTACAGGATACTAAAGAAAGAAACTGAGAAAAATACAAATAGCATATATACCATGTTCATGGACTGGAAAAATTAACATCATTAAAATGTCCATACTACCCGAAACAATCTACACATTCTGTTAAGATACTGGTGGCATATTTCACAGAAATAGAACAAATACTCCAAAAATTTATATGGAACCAATAAAGACCCTGAATAGCATCAGCAATCCTGAGAAAGAAGGACCAAGTAGAAGGGATCACAATATCTGATATGAAACGATACTGCAAGGCCACTGTAATAAAGATAGTTTGGTACTGACACAAGAACAGACTCTTAGATCAATAGAATAGAACAGAGAGCCCAGAAATAAACCAGTATTTTCATGGTCAACTAATATTTGACAAAGAAAGCAAGAGCATACAATGGAGTAAAGACAGTCTCTTCAATAAATGATGTAGGGAAAACTGGACTGGTATATGACAAAAAATGAAACTGGACCACCAACTTAAATCATACACCAGGATAAACTCAACATGGACAAAAGACTTAAATGTAGTCACAAAACCATAAAAATCATGGAGGAAAACATTGGCAGTAAAATTTCAGATATCTTGCATAACAATTTTTTTAATGATATATCTCTTAGGACAAGGGAAACAAAGGAAAAAAATAAACAAATGGAATTGCATCAAATTAAAAAGTTTCTGCACTGCTAAAGAATGATCATAAATATGAAAAGGAAATCCACTGTATGGGAAAATATATCTCCAATTATACATCAGACAGGGGTTTAATCTCCAAAAATATAAAGAGCTTATATTATTCAACACCAGGAAGACAATCCAATTGAAAAATAGGCAAAGGATCTGAACAGACACTTCTCCAAGGAGGACATACAGATGGCCCATAGACATATGAAAAAATGCTCAACATCACTAATCATCAGAGAAATGCAAAGTAAAACCACAATGAGATATCACCTCATACCTGACAAAATGGCTATCATTACTAAATCAACAAGCAACAAGTTCTGGTGAGCATGTGGAGAAAAGGGAACCCTGGTGCACTGTTGGCGGGAATGCAGGTTGGTGCAGCCACTGTGGAAAGAGTATGGAGTTTCCTCAAAAAATTAAAAATGGGACTCTTTCTGACCCAGCTATTTCACTGCTGGAAATATATCCTAATAATCCCGAAACACTAATGCAAAAGAATATGTGCACTCCTATGTTCATAGAGCATTATTTACAATATCCAAGGTTTGGAAACAGCCTAAGTGCCTATCAGTAGGTGAGTGGATAAAAAAGCTGTGGTACAACGAGGGAAGATGGCAGTGTGGTAGGAGGGAGCAGATTCCACTTCCCCCTACACATGGGAGAAAAATCTGTGGTACATGTACACAATGGTAACAGTAAAAAAGAAGGAATTCCTACCTTTGGTGACTAACTGGAAACTATTATGCTAAGTGAAAAAAGTCAGTCAGTGAAAGACAAATACCATATGATCTCACTCATAAGTGGAATCTAATAAACAAAATAAACCTATGAGCAGATTAGAATCAGAAGCATAGAAACATGGAACAGACAGCTCTAAAAGGGGAGGTGGGGACTGATGAAAGAAGGGGAAAGGATTAGTCAAAGAACATATGTGTGTGATCCATGGACATGGACAGCAGTGTGGGGATTGCCTGGGGGAGTGGGGAGGACTCAGTGGAGGGGGGTAGGGGGAAAATTGGAACAACTGTAAAAGTATGAACAAAATAATTTTTAAAAGTTAAAAAATAATATTAAAATTAAATAAATTGACATGGCATGAAATGAAATAATATAAAATGAAATAAAATAAAGAATCACTATAGACAATGCTCCTTCTCCTTTGATCCCTCAGTCCAGGTTGGGCCAAGTCCTTTACCAGGTCTATCTGTGGCTCCAATAAGGGTTATTAGGCTGACAGTTTTACTATTTGAATAAATCTCCAAATAAATATAATGGAAGTCACTGCAAATATATGATACAAAATTTAAAATGGTTAACAGTTATTTTTCATGAATGTACAGTAGTTCCTCCACATGGGATACCCTGCCAGACCCCCAGAAGATGCCTGAAACTGCAGACAGAACCAACCCCAGATATACTGTCCTATACATAATATCCTATACATAATCTTACCTATGATAAGGTTTCACTTATAACTTGGGTGCAGCAAGAGATTAAAATAGCACAATAAAACAGAACAATTACAACTATATATTGTAATAAAACATATGTGAATGTACTCTCTGCAGAATTTTTTCCTTTTTCACAACTTCACATGTAGAAGATTTGTTCTTACCATAGATCTTGGCAACCTAATCATATGATTTTTATTCCTTCTGTATTAACTCAAGAACTTTCACCTTTTCACTTAAAGAAAGCAACTTACAGCTTCTCTTTGGCACATCTGAATCACCAGCATCACTACACTTGCACTTTGAGGACATTATTAAGTAAAAAAAGGGCTACTTGAACACAAACACTTTAACACCTCAACAATCAACCTGATAACCTACACGGCTAAGGACTAAGCAGCGGGAGGACATAAAGCATGGAGACACTGGACAAAGGGATGATTCGTGTCCAGGGCAAAATGGAGGACAGTGTAAGCTTTCATTGTGCTACTGAGAACATTATACAACCTAAAACTTAAGGAATTTAGGGGAGATTCAAGATGGCAGTGGAGTAGTTGAGTGCTACATTCACCTCCTCCCAGAACCAAACTGGAATTACAACTAAAATATAGAAAGATCAACTTGAATAACCAACAGAAGAATAACTGAGCAGAGGAGTTTTACATCCAAGGATTTACAGAAGACATGTCCAGACTGGTAGGATGAGCAGAAACACCAAAAAGAGCTGGCCCTGCATGCACGTGTGGTGATTGAGAATCTGGAGGGATATCTCAGCTTCAAAGTTCCTCCTTGAGGAGCAAGACCCACCCCCGCCAAGCTCTCCAGCCCAGAGCAGCAGAGCCAGGCAGAGGCACCCACATAATATCTGGCTGTGAAAATCAGCATGAATTCTGCCAGGGAGAGACAGGACTCTGCTAAAGAGACAGGAGTCTTCTTAAAGGGCTAACTCACAAAATCTCATTTGCAGCAAATCATCCTGAACTCTGGTAGAAGGAGGGCAAGTGGACTAGAGACATGTAAGGAAAGACTGGGGTTTGTGGTTTCAAGGGGAGCTGAAGGGAAAAAGGCCAGGATCCCTGTGCTGAGTCTCCCTCCCACATCATAGATGCCATCTTTCCTGGGTGGAAGACTACCCTGCTTATGGCATCAGTCTGGGGAAACAGAATAGCCCCATCTTCAGGGATCCCTGCCATACCACCCTATGGGGCTCAAACCCTGCTGAGGAGTCAGCTGCCTGGGCAGGGGTGTAGAGGTCAGGACAGAATCAGTGTGGCTCTTGGGCTGGGACCATTCCTCCCTTTCCCCCAAAAGTCTGACCGGCACTCCCCTTTATAGGAGATCCACTACCAGGAGCCTTCAAACTCTCAGCAGCCTGGCCCTGGTGAGCTCAGGCTCCTGGGAAAATCTGGGACAGACAGTTGTGTGGCTCTGAGACAAGGGTCATTTTCCCATCCCACACCTGAATGGTACAGATCTCTTCCTTCACAGGGCCAAATTTTGGTCTGTTTGGGCCTGAAAAACTCTTGCTGGTCTCACCCTGACAATTTCCTGAGACCTCATCCCACCACAGAGGTCTGCAGGCACCTGGTGGATGGTAGCTAGACTTGATATATACTGGAATTTTTGCTGAGTGGCCTCAGACGCAGCACTGGCATTGAGATTGAACTAGTATCAATCTGGGGAGCACCACTCACCACTACCTAATGACTCACTGAGAACTTTCTTCTTACAATTTGAGTACCACCAGAGGCTCTTTCAGGGACTGAGCCCAACAAGCAGCCAGCAG
Organism: Phyllostomus hastatus; assembly: GCF_019186645.2. Classification (NCBI taxonomy): domain Eukaryota; kingdom Metazoa; phylum Chordata; class Mammalia; order Chiroptera; family Phyllostomidae; genus Phyllostomus; species Phyllostomus hastatus. Next base: position 4,192,614 of record NW_025333706.1, read on the forward strand.
GTAGAGGCAGGCAAAGGCAGAACTCAGGGTGTCTTGGGACTTTTGCTGACCTACCCCCAGACTTATTGCTGATGAAAGCTGCCCTTGGTGACAAGAGGTAACTGAATGGATAAGAAAATAAGGCCCATATATAGGCTATCTACAAAATACTTACCTCGGAACAAAAGATACACATAGACTAAAAGTAACCAGGTAGAAAAAGATAGTTCATGAAAATGAAAAAAAACTGGGTAGGAATACTTAATCAGACAAAATAGACTTAAAAACAAAGGCTACAGTTAAGTGACAAAGAAAGACTGTACATAATGGTAAAAGAATCAATTGAGCAATAGCATGTAACTCTTGCAAACATTTATGCATTCTATATATAGAATTTAGGAGCACCTAAATATATAATATAAAGCAAATCATGATGGACATAAAGAGAAAGATTGACAGTAACACAGTCATACTAGGGGATTTTAACACCCCATCGATAAATGAATAGATTTTCCAGACAGAAAGTCTATTCTGTCTTAAGGCCACAAGTGGCCTTAAGTAACACACTAGATCACATGAATTTAATTGGTATCGTCAGAGCATTTCATCCCAAAGCAGCAGAATATATATTTTTTTCAAATTAGGATAGACCTCATGTTGGGACGTAAAGCAAGTTCTCAATAAATTTAAGATTGAAATCATATCAAGCATCTTATCAAACTGTAATGATATGAAATTAGAAATCGATCACAAGAAAACTAAAAGAAGTTATGAAGGTAAAATAACATGTTACTAAACAATGAAAAAATTAATAACAACATCAAGGAAGAAATCAAAAATACCTTGCAACAAATGAAACTGAGAACACAATCCAAAACCTATGGGACAAAGAGAAAGCAGTCTTAAGAGGGAAATTCATAGCATTACAGGCCTACCTCAAGAAAGAAGAAAATCTCCAATTAAACAATCTAACTGTACATTTAAAGTAACTAAAAAACAAACAAAGCCCAAAGTGAGTAAAAAAGGAAATAATAAAGATCAAAGCAGAAATAAACAAAATAGAGTCTCAAAAAACAGTACAAAATATCAATGAAATCAAAGGCTGGTTCTTTGAAAAGATAAACAAGACTGACAAAACTTTAACCAGACTCATAAAAAAAAAGGGAGGGGGGAGAACCAAAATAAATGACATTAGAAATGAAAGAGAAGTAACAACTAACATCAAAGAAATTTAAAGGATTATAAGAAAATATTATGAACCACTACATGCCAACAAACTGGACAAGCTGGATAAAATGGATAAATTTCTAGACACATACAATCTTCCAAAATTAAATCAGGAAGAATCACAGAGTCTGAATAGAGGGATAACACCTAGTGAAATTGAAGCACTTATCACAAAACTGCCAACAAACAAAAGCTCTGGACGGGATGACTTCACAGGTGACTTTTATGAAACATTCTGGTAAGAACTAACACCTCTCCTTTTCAAATGATTCCAAAAATTTCAAGAGGAGGAAAGGCTCTTGAGCTCATTTTACGAGGCCAGCATTATCCTAACTCCAAAACCAGATAAAGACACTACGAAAAAAGAAAATTATAGGCTAATATCCCTGTTGAACATAGATACTAAAATCCTCAACAAAATATTAGCAAATTGGATCCAACAATACATTTAAAAATATCATACACCATGTCAAGTGGGATTTATTCTGGGGATACAAGGTTGGAACAAGATTCATAAATCAATAAATGTAATATACTACATAAACAAAATGAAGAATAAAACCATATGATCCTATCAACAGATGCTGAAAGAGTATCTGATAACATCCAGCACCCATTAATGATGAAAACTCTCAGCAAAGTGGGAATAGAGGGAACACACCTCAACATAATAAAGGCCACATATGACAAACCTACAACCAGCATCATACTCAATGGGCAAAAACTACCAGTGTTCCCCTTAAGATGAGGAACAAGAGAGGGATGTCCACTTTTACCATTTTTATTCAAAATACTGCTGGAAGTTCTAGTCACAGTGTTCTCACAGCAAGAAATAAAAAGCATCCAAATTGGAAAGGAAGAAGTAAAACTTCCATTATTTGCAGATGACATGATACTATACATAGACAACCCTAAATAGATACTAGAACTGATACCTGAATTCAGTAAAGTAGCAGGAAACAAATTTAATATCCAGAAATCAGTTGCATTTTATATGCCAATAATGAACTATCTGAATGGGAAATTAAGAAAACAATCCCAATCACAATTGCTCCAAAAAGAGTAAAATACCTAGGAATAAATCTAACCAAGGATGTAAAAGACATGTACTTGGAAAATTACAACAAACTGAAGAAAGAAATTGAAGAAGATATAAATATTTGGGAGCACATATTATGTTCACGGATAGGAAGAATTTAGATCATTAAAATGTCCATACTACCCAAAGCAATCTATAGATTCAGTGCAATTCCTATTAAGATACCAATGATGTACTTTAAAGGACTGGAACAAATATTTCAGAAATTTATGTGGAACCAAAAAAGGCCCCAGCTAGCAAAAGCGATTTTGAGACAGAAAAACAAAGTTGGAGGAATCTAGCTGCCTACTATGACACTATACTGTAATCAGAACAGCATGGTACTGGCATGAGAACAAGACACACAGAACGACAGAATGGAACAGAGATCCCAGAAATCAACCCACACCTTTATAGTCAACTAATATTTGACAGAGGATATAAGCATATACAATAAGCTAAAGATGGTGTATGCAATAAATGGTGTTGGGAAAACTGGACAGATTCATGCAGAAAAATGAAACTAGAGCACCTTCTTATGCCACACAAAAGGATAAATTCAAAATGGATTAAAGACTTAAACTTAAACCTGAAATCATGAAAATCCTAGGACAAAACATAGGCAGTAAAATCTCAGACACTGCTCATGGCAATATTTTTTCTCCTCAAGATGTATCTCCCCAGGCAAGGGAACCAAAAAAAAAAATAAACAAACATGGGACTACATCAAACTAAAAAGTTTTTGAACAGCAAAGGTACCATCAACAAAATAAAAGGACAGCCCACAGAATGGGAGATTCATACATCTGATTAGGGGTTAATATCCAAAATGTATCAAGAACTTATAAAACTCAATAGAAAAAAAAATTTAAAAATGGACCAAGGACCTGAATAGCCACTTCTCCAAAGAGGATATACATGACCAACGAGCTATGAAAAGATGCTCAACTTCACTAAGCATCAGAGAAATGCAAATTAAAACCACAGTGAGAATCACTTCACACCTGTCAGAATGGCCATCATCAATAAACAACAAACAACAAGTGCTGCTGAGGATGTGGAGAAAAGGGACCCTTTTGCATTGCTGGTGGGGATGCACACTGGTGCAGCCACTGTAGAAAGCAGTCTGGAGAGATCACAAAAAAATAAAAAATGTAACTGCCTCATGTCCCAGCAATTCTACTTTTGGGAATTTATCCAAAGAAACCTGAAACCCTAATTGGAAAAAATACACGCACACTTATGTTCGTTGCAGCATTATTTACAATAGTCCAAGTGTCCTCAGTAGATGAGTAGATAAAACAACTATGGTACATTTACACAATAAAATACTACTCAGCCATAAAAATGAAGAAAATGTTATGCTTTGTGACAGCATGGATTGACCTGGAGAATATCATGTAAAGTGAAATAAACCAGTCAGAGAAAGACAGGTACCACATGATTTTACTCATATGTGGAATCTAATGAACAAACTGAACTAACAAGCAAAATAGAGACAGACTCACAGATAGAGCAAGCTTACAGTTCTAGGCATGGGGTGGCTTAGAGGGTGGAGGAATCGAGCAAAAAAGAAAAAGGACTCATGAACATGGACAGCAGTGAGGAGACTGTGGTGTAAAAGGGTAGGCAGAGGTGGAAAAAGGTAGAAGGGATAAATGGGAATGGAAATAATACAATATAATTGCATTTTAAACAAACAAACAAACAAACAAATATACATCAGACACCAACAACAGTATGGTAATCACCAGAAGGAAAGGGGTAAGGGGATGCAGAATAAGGTAAAGGGGGATAAATGGAAGGAAACTTGACCTGGTTTGGTGAAAATACAGTATGATATACAGATGATTGTACACTTGAAACCTATATAATGTTATTAACCAATGTCACCCCAATAAATTCAATAAAAATTCAAAACAAATAACTCATAGATTGTTTATTTCTTGAAATTTTCCATCTAATATTTCTGGACCATAGTTAACTGCAGGTAACTCAAAACACAGAAAGTGAAAACACAGATAAGGAGGACTACTGTACCATAAAGTTAGGTCAAGTATATAATCAGCAACTTTTTCCTGCTAGCTTATAGGGAATTAAAGCTTAAATCTCTTTAAGTGATTATTTTCACACCCTAAAGGACCACAAAAATCAAGACTTAACCAACAGCCCCAAGGGCAAGCTTGCTGGCATCTGTCCACACAAGTGAAGATCAATATCCCTGTCATTTTCCTTGGTGACAATTTCAAATCAGAGTCTTAGCACTATAAGGGACTTTCCCATCTCTCCCCAAAACAAGAACATGTAGGGCACCCCTGTAGGTGAGCCATGAGGAGGGAAGGGGCAGGGAGTTAAGAGTTGCAAAACGACACTGGTAAGAAAAAGTAAGGGTAGAGTCCTTTCAGCACACATGTGTGCAGACCCCATGCGTCACCTCCACAGCAAAGGTGACCAGCAGCCCCAAGCTGGTGCTGCCTTGACTTGGCTCATTTGGCAGAAAGCCTGGAGAGGAATACAGCACTGCAGGCTGCTCTGGGCTTTGGGATGACAGTGCAAGACCAGTCCCTTGCACTTAACTGGGCACACAGCACTGGCTGGTGAGCTGTGCACGCATGAGTAAAGCCAGGTGACACAGAGAGATACACAGGGGAGGAGTGCTGAGTTACCAGACAGGAAGACTAGGGGTTCTGGTTGCTCCTACCTGGGCTGGCTTCTGGCTGCAGGGAGCTCAGAGGAAGTGGGGGCGAAGATTCGGGAGCCTCTGCAGCTGGGTGTTCAGCCACTGGACAGATGATAAACCACCTCTTCCCAGTGTGTAGGACTAAATAAAGGGCAGGACAAAAACAGCTGGTAAGAGTAAGCACATTTCTCCCAGCATGACCCTCACCACTGGCACCAGACTTGATAAATGACACTTTGGGGAACTTATCTCATACCAGTGAGGGGGTATGCAGCACACTCATGGGCTCCTTGCTGGCAGCCAGAGACCATAACAAGTACCCCCAACATGGGCCTAGTTCCCAGGACACCCAAGGTACTATTACTAAAGGGTTAATGCTGGCTGGGGACTAGCAGGCAATGGCAAGTCCATGCCATGCTCAGTGAACACCTGGGACAGACAGGGCAGGCATTTGGAGGCAGGGGGAAGGCAAGGGCACTATACACACACTCCAACAGCCCCTCAGTGTGATGGCCTAACTTCTGACAATATGCTCAACAGGTCTCTTATCAAATGCCTCCTGGGAGACAGAAAGAACAATGACAGAAATGCCTCCTATAAGGTAAGCCTGGTGGGGGTATGGCCCTGGAGGCAGACGACGTACCATTCTGCTGATACACCAGGGCGTTTGCTTGGGATTGGCGACTCTCCTGAGGGAGGTAAAGGGTCAGATATCAGCAGACTGCATGGACCAAGAAGTGGGAGCACAACATGGCCTCAGAACATCCGAGGGCCTTGGAGCTCGGGCATTTCCAACTGAGCTGCGGGCACCCTGTGCCCGGCCACTTCACCCAATGCTGCACACCCACCAGGCTCCTCCAGTCACCAGACAATGTCCCAGCATTGTTCTCAGAGCCTGGAGCTGGGGCATAGGCAGGCCCTGGCCCTCCTGAAACCCAGCATCCCGACTCACCTCTCCAGCACCCAGGCTGCTGGTGCTGAGAGGTGGTGGGCTTGCCCCAGGGTCAGAGCCATGGTCCACATCTGTGTCTTCACTAAGCATGTCTTCTGCCTTGTCCATGACATCCTTCATCTGCTCGATGAACGTCTCCCGTTCAGCCTGCAGGATGAAGTCGTGCTCCACCTGCAATATACACACAACCCTGCTGGTAGGGACACGCCACTGGTCTGTCGGATCTTCACTGATTGATTTGCTTGATTTCTGCTCTGCACTAAACTCCACTTTAGCGGGACTCCAGTGGGGAGACACAGCCAGGGACCTGGGCCCCGAGCCCAGAGCTGCACAACTCAGCAAGAGTAGTCATGGCTTGAGCAGCAGGCAGCGACCTGCAGAAGCCGGAGGATAGGGAAGGCTGATAATAAGCAGGGCAGGCAGCTGAGTGCCCAAAGGACATGGAGGAGACAGCCTTACCGACCCAGGAGATGATGTGCAGCTGTGGAGTCAGCCTGGCAGGACACCCACTTACCATGTAGGTGGCGATCTCGTCAGGTGCATCCCCATCCAGGTCAAACTTGAATGTCACCATTTTGTGGTTGTGTGTCTCCAGCTGGCACTCCACCATCTTATCGCCCGTGTTGCACACCTAGAGGACACTAGGGAAATGAGACCTGCTAGGAGACCGCACCCAGCCAACCCTGTACCTGCCAGCCCACCACACCTGTCTCCTCACATTCAGGATGGTCAGCCGGGGCCGGCTGGCTCTCTCCTGGCGGGAGCGCATGCGTGTGGACCTGCGGTGGTGTTTCCGGGCAGGCTTGCCTTCCAGCTTCCCCCCACCAAATGTGCCTTCACAGCTGTCACTCAGTTCTCTTCCAGAAGTGACATCAGACCCTCCATAGCTGTTGGAAAACTAAGAATGTTAATGTGTCCACGAAAACAACCTGCAATCTGGCCTCATCTGGGAAGCTTAGCTTTTCAGGAAACAGCCAAAAGATTTAACATCTGAGCATGCTCAGCAGGAAAACCCAGAGGGTCTGAAGCCAGCCATGACTAGGAAAGAAATCCCCAATCCAGAGCACCTCCTCTCCATCCTGGACAGCACCAAGGTTGTGGGGGTCACATGGGTTTTCTGACCCAGGACCTAGATCCTTTCAGCCTCCTGACCTGCTCATGGTAAAAATCAAAATTAACAAACAATCCTCCCCGATACCTCAGTTTCCCTATCTGCAGCAGCAACTAGAACATCACAACTGCATGGGGCTTTTGCAGATGTGAGGACAGCTTGCAAAGCAGTGAGCTTGGTATTGACATACTGAGAGGATGGGACATAGGGTCACTTCCTGACCAATTCCCTCCCAAACTCAACATGCCCCATGACTGGGTGATTGACTACAGGTGCCCAGCAGTGAGGCACTGGGAGACCAGGGGTGTGAGTTGGACTCTGCCCTGGTCCCCAGACTCTGACCTGGACCACCCTCAGCACATAGACCAGTGCTAAGACCCAGAACACACCCAGAAGCATTGTGTAGACAATTTCAGCAAGTGCTAACAGGTCTTAGAGGAACTCCCTGAGGCTCCATCAGGTCAGGCTGGGAATTGCTGATGTCATTAGAAGAGGGGACACAAGAGGGAAAAGCGAGGCAGGAACCCTGTGACACAGCAGTGGGCAGGCTGAGCTGGCCCATGAGCAATGCCATTCCCACTCCAGCTGAGCCATTACCTCTCACAGCTCTGCAGGAGACCAGGCTGCTTGTCCTGTGAGGACTGCTCCTGAAATAAAACCATGGAAAGGAGGATGGGTCACATTCGCTCCCCTACAGCATAGCCATAGCTAGCTCAGTCCAGCCGAGCCAAGCCCACTGCCTGATTCTTCTGACTTTAGCAAGTAGACCACACAAGGCAGCTGGTGTGAGGGTTTTCATGTTGTGAAAGCCAAGCAGATTCTGAAAAGCTGGGGCCCCCCTTTTTCCAAACATGGTAACCCTCTTTGATCATCCCTACAAAGAAGTACATGGGCCCAGGAAGGCTTGTCACAGGCCTTCCCATCACCTCCAAGGGAAAGTTCCCTAAATCTATGTGTAAAAGATCACACCTTCCACCTGGATGTGCATTTAAAGAAAATGTGATACCTACGGACAGTGGAGGAAGATAAGAAGGGCACCCATGGCTGTCCCAAGGCACATACTTCCACCTTCCCCACTCTAAGGCTGAGACCAAGCCCAGGAGCCAGGTATCAAGGTAACATGCTGGAGGCCTAGCCCCAAGGGTAAGGCACACACCTCTGGAGCCAACTCCATGGCCAACTGGATGGCTGGGCAGAGGTTGGAGATCCCAGGCCCACTGGTCAGTGGCAGGTTAGCAGGTGGCAGCAGCGCAGAGGTCTGGATGGGCAAGCTCTGAGCAGCAGCTACCACTGTGGGAGCCACGGAGCTGGGAAGCTGAGGCAGGAGCTCAGGGGTGGCAGGTGGCAGCACTTCCGGCAGAGGTGGGGAGAGGACGGCAGCAGGAGTGGGCACCGTGGGGACCTGGGCAGTGATGTCCACCGGATACGGAGGTGGGTGGCCAAGCAGGATCTACAGGCACAGAAGACAGGGATGCAAGCCGGGGTGCTATTGCCATCCCTGACGGGCCCTGGGCATCCTGGGGCACAGCAGGTGATTCCCTGTCCGGGCAGGTAAGCACACCTGGGGTGTGGGCATTGAAGGGTCTCTCTCTAACATATCTATACCTGCCACAGGCAAGTGTCCTAGCCTCAGAGAATGTTTTACACAGTCTTAGAAGAAACAACAACAAAAAGGCATTCTTGAGTCGCCACTTGTATAAATTCTAATCTAAAACCACACTTTACCTATGCACATCTAGCTGAGTCTGGCTGAGAAGACCTAAGTGGACCAAATACTTCCCCAATCCCTGCCTCCTGAGGGAGGGGCCCTGGATCTCAGCCTTCCTTGGGGAAACCTGGGAACTGGGCCCAATTCCCTGCTGTTCCCTTTTTTGAGCACTTGGTGGAAATACTAATAGCTGAAAGGAGGGCCCCAACTAGAAAGGGTGGAAGACTCCATCTTGCCGCAGGCTGGGGATGTGGTTAGAAATAGAATGACCCCTGCTGGGCCTGCTGGGCCTGCTGGCACAAGACTGATCAGCCACAGAGAAGACTGTGAGGTGGCTGGCCCAGCCCATCAATAAAACCCAGACCCCCTTTCAGCCAGCAATGGGAGGCTACTGGCCTGGAGGGTGACCTCTGAGTGTACAATGTCTTCTCTGGCCACTGAGCAAACAACCCAGTGCCAATAGTGTGCCAGACCAGCACGGGCAGCAAGGTGCCTGTCCAGGCCCTGAGACCTCAGACCGCAAGCCTCCAAATGGTCCTGACCCATGAGTGGACATTACTCTGGTGAGCTGTCCAGGTGCTTGCTCAGTCAGGGCACTGGACTGCTCTGCCTCTTCACACTCATGTTTATTAGTCATATTAATCAACCGAAACCATCCCTTCTTTCTCCAAGCACAAGCTGGGATTCAAATAGCAAGAAGCACATCCAAGACCACCTGCATTCACTTAGGATGTGGAGGTAAGTTCAGACTGGAGTAAGTGGCCATGAGTTGGGGCATCTGGCACTCTCCCAAGCTTTGAGGTGAATGTTTCTGACAGAACCAAAAGAGGGCATCCGCCCTGGCTGGTGTGGCTCAGTAGATTGAATGCCAGCCTGAGAATGAAAGGGTCATCGGTTCGATTCCCAGTCTAGGGCATATGCCTGGTCGCAGACCAGGTCCCCAGCTGGGGATACACGAGAGGCAACCACTTGTTGATGTTTCTCTCCTTCTCTTTCCCCTCTCTAAAAATAAATAAATAAATGAATGAATAAATAAACAAAATCTTTTTTAAAAGGGTGGGGGAAGGAAGATGGCTACCCAACCCACCTTATAGGGGAAAAGCCTAAGCTTTAAAAGGAAAGAATGCTGCCCACTGGCACAGGGCTATTCAGGTTGAGGGCCAGGTGGGAGAGCAACAAGGTGAGAGGTGTCCCACACCACTCCTCTCCTCAACACAAGGTTGGATAATAGCCCTGACACTCCAAAACATGCTGGGGCTGCCCCCAGGTATGTGGAGCCACTGGGAGGCTCACCCACCAGCCTGGCACATCTCCTTGTATCCCTTCACTGTCAGTGTGATGAGCTACCTGAGGTCCTCTCCTGACTCTGGGATATCATCCTTGCCTACCATAACCTCCGTGGAACCAGCAGCCATGTGCCCCAAGCCCTGCCCAGACCGCAACTAAGAGACCACCCTTCCCAGAACCCTGGTGCCCTATTTCGCTGCTGACATGGGGGTTATCCACCTACCTCATTTTGACAGGTGACAAGGAGGGCACTGTGAGCCTCCCTAGCTCCCACAGATGGGCTGACACCACTGCATGGAGGCTGCCAGGCCCCACCTAGGTGAGGGCAGGTGCCGCAACATCTGGCAAGGCTGGGAAACCCCAAACAAGCAGATGCTACTAACCCTGGGGAAGGACCCATGGTGGAACCTTTGGCTCCTGACATGTGCTGGGAGTGGGAGGAGGCAACAGATACCCCCACAATGAGAAGCCGAGCCTGAGGGACAGCGCTACCTGCTCACCTGACCCCCCTCTGCCAGCTCCCTCCATCCAAAGTGCTGAGGAGGAGCACAAGCCCACAGACCTTTACATCTCTTGGTACTAAGGGGTCTTCCCAGTGCCTGGAGAACAGGTCTTCCCGGCAGGTGGATTACCTGGCTCCCCACCCTGGGGGCTGAAGCAGTCTGCTCAGGAAGGTGAGCGATGGTTGGCTGGTGGGGCTGCGACAGCATGGGGGGCGCTGGCTGCAGAGGGGTGGCCCTGAGAGTCTGTGCCGTGTGGAGGGGAGAAGGGGGAATGTCACTGGGCACCACCTGTGGAAAGGCTGCCTGGTACACAGGCTGGGCTGGGAGTTGGGCCACCGCAGGATGGATGGGCAGGGCAGCCGCACCCTGTGGGGCCACAGCCAGCAGAGGGACGGCAGTGGTGGCAGCCGCCACATTTGGCATAAGGGTCCGGCATGGCACGGCCAGTGGGGCCCCGGCGGTGTGGGGCAGCTTCAATGCCTGCAGAGACATGGCTGGTGACATGGGCAAGGGGGCAGCAGCACTGAGCGGGAGGCTTGGCAAAATCACAGTAGGTGAGAAATATTGAGATGGGGGAGGCACAGCAGGCCCGCTTGCAGCTGGCAGGTCGGAGAGGGCTGTGGGGTGGCTGTCGATTGTGGTCAGTGGAGCAACTGGTGGGATGACAGGAAGTGGAGGCATCTGAAAAAGACATGAACCTGTCAGCTCCCTGACAGGAAGCATGCCTACCCCAGACAAGAAGAGCCACAACCCCTGCAGGTTCTGCCTGAGACACTTCCATGCAACTGCTGCCAAGGGAACCCAAAGGTAAACCCAATTTAAATGAAACCAAGTGCATGACCTGTTCAACCAGAGAAGGAAAAGCAGAAGGGTAAGGGAAGAACCTGTGGGAGAGCCCCCTTAGGCACCACCATGGAGGTTCCAAGGATGGGCGGTACAGCTCAGATCCAAGAGGTCACAGCGGTGACTACCAGCTTCAGTTTTCTTTCAAAAAGGCTAGGATAATCAGAGTCACCACACAGGCCCCAAATATCTGAAATTACTTTGCCCAATTCTCTCCAATCTGCATAAATTCACACAGACCAAATCTTTGTCAGGTTCCCTTGGGGAAAGCAGATCTCTGAGGCCCCACACTGGCTGTGCCATGAGGACTGGGGAAGAACAGCATCTCCACACACATGTGGAATCTCCCAAACCTTCCATGTCTAGTGGAAGACACCCAATATCTGATCTCATGGGCTCTGCACTTTAAACACTTTAGCAGATTCTCTGACAGTTCTCTCTCTAAAACAGTGATTTTTAACTGGTGTGCTAAAAGAATTTTTAAAATATGCAATACCCAACTATTTAGTCAGGGGCACTGGCCTCTTTCTTCACACTGTCAATTAAAAAATAACAACAGACAACACAATAGCCACCTGGTATAAATGGATCAAAATTATACCTATTTCTTTTGTCAGATCAGCAAAAATGTATCTTTTAGTGTGCCACAGAATTTTAGTAATTAGTTTATGTGTGCCATGAGATAAAAAAAGTTGAAAACTGTTGCTCTGAAATAAAGCCTTTCACCCTGGCTGGTGTGGCTATTTGTTGGAGTATCACTCCATACACCAAAAGGCTGTGGGTTCAATTCCCAGTTAGGGCACATGCCTGGGTTGCAGGTTTGATCCCGAGTCAGGAAGCCCATGAGAGGTAACCAGTCAATGTTTCTCTTTCTCTTTCTCGCTCTCTCTCTCCCTCTCACACCCCCACCATTCCTTTCTCTCTCTCTAAAAGCAATGGAAAAAAATATCCTCATGAACAGATTTCAAAAAATTAAAATAAAGCCTTTCTGGTGGCAGACACACAAGCATCACATGATCAATGACTGTGTATGATTTCAAGGTAGTGAAAATGTGCAGACTGATTTTCCATGACCACTAACAAGCAAGGTTGGTGGCTTAACTAGACAGTGAAAGCAACTGTAACATGACATAACAAGGACCAGGTCAGGCGACAGGTGACGACAAGTAAGAACCTCTGGGTAGTGGGGTGAACCTCACAGACACTCATACCTTTCATATGAAGTGGCACTTCCCATCACAGGCCTGTGACACATGTGACATACCATGAGGTGAAAGCTGTCCCCATGACCATCAGTGACATTAGCCCGGGCAATAGCACCCGAGCACCAACCACATGCTGTCAAGTCACTAGTAATATGACACCCCCTACCCCTGCCCCTAAGGAGTCATGATCAGTATGGCTTTGAATGGCTCCAAGGATAGGCAATGACCATAGCTGTGTATTCACAGCTCTTTCCTGGCTTTTCTCCATCCTAGATGTAGCTGATACAGACACAGAGGGCAGCAGGCACCAAAGTTCCACTGAGGGAGGAGGGTAGAGAATAGGAAGGGTAAGGTACCTGTGGAGGGACTTGAGTGAGTGGCTGCAGGGCCACTGGTGGCATCTGGAGGGGCTTCAGCTGAGCTGGGGCCACCTGAGAGGTTGGAGCCAGGTACGGAGGCAGATGGGGGGACACCGACTGGAGAGGACCCACAGGCTTCGGGCCCAGGACCTGTGGCAGGGGTGCTGGCTGGGCCAGCGGAGGAGGCTGGAGGAAGAAGGGACTTCTCTGAGACCAGCATCCTGCTGAGAGATGTCCCAGGTGCTTAGACATGACAGAGAAAATCAACAAGCGAGTGTGTGCACACACATGTGCACACATGCATGCATACCCACCAACATGCACTTGTACACATAATCACATACATGTGTGCATGTGCACACCCTGCAGAGACCCCAGGACAAGCATATCTGTGGGAATTGCTATGTGTGAATGAGGCCCCTCCAAGTGATATGGGTCACGAATTCTCCAGACACAATAGACCGACCTGCCCCCACTCCCATCTGTACCCTGGGACTAGGCCAGCCAAGATTGTCAGGGGGCACTAAGGCACCAATAGTGGTCATTAGGAGGGGCAGTCCACACTTACCTGGTGGCCTGAGGGCATGGGCTGACCTGGGCCAGTAGGCACAGGGGCAAAGCTCATGGCTGGCTCCGGGAAATGCTGTGGTGGGAGCGGAGCAAGAGTGGGGGGTGGGATGGAGCCCATCGACAGGCCAGGCTGCAAAGAGTGTCAGGTTCCACACTCAGTGGCTGCCCTGAGGAGCCCCACCCAGCCATGAGCTTGACAGACATAGGGACCCATCTCTTACTCCCTGTGCCCATTGTCCTGCCAGACATGGTTTTCCTAGGAACATGACTTGCAAAAGAAAGGTGTGGTGGTCCCTACTCCTCCTAACCAAGGAAAACATTCTGGAACATTAGTACCTCAGAATATTATGCAACAGTGAGAAAAGACCACTATAAGGGCTTGTGGAATTGTGGAGAAATGCCTGTTATGATAACCGTGGGGCAAAGATACAAACACATATGCTTCCTCTCTATAGCCTGTGTAACACATATAGTATATATACATTCACAGAATACAGAAATGTGGAAACAGATGGTGGGCCTGCACCAGACAGAGTGGCACTCTGCAGAGCTGGGGTCTCCAGTGACTTGGTCAAAGAAATGGGGCTGCAGCAGACGATGAATGGCACAGAGTCAGAAATCTGAGCATTAGGTGTTTGATGCTATTCAGAACTGCTGCTAATTTATTCATTTTTAGGTGCAGTAATGGTACTGGGTTTTGTTTTCAAACCCCAAAGATACACACTGTAATATTTATGGGCAAAATGTCTTTCTGTCTGGGATTTACTTCAAAATAATGGGGAAGTGAGAAGCAGGTGGGGAGGTGGAGGGAATAGTTTTGAACACAGAGATGACTGAGGGAAGAACCTGGATCTCCACAGTGACAGGGAAAGGTCTCTCACTGGAGGTTTTCTGGATGAATCAGGAAACAGTAGTTTGTCATCTGAAAACTGTTATTGGCTGTTTCCATGTTTCATAGGAAAAACATTATGAAAAGCAGCATAGGTGGGATAAAACCTGTCTGTGCATTACCAGAAGCAAGGTGAGGAATGAGTGGCCAAGTGCACCTGCTCCTCCAGCCACAGCCCCTGCCCAGCAAGACTAGGCACAGGAGGCCCCAGAGGAGTGGCTCCGCTCCCAATCCCTTTGCCCTATTCTCCTCCTTCACTGGGTTCTGGAGGTGCATCATGATGACAACCCTCCCCAGGAGACCTGGGTGCACCCTGGGGACTCCCTACAGTTCCCACCCTTCTGCCCAAGCTATTTTTTGCATAAACAGGCAAGATGGGAGAAAGTGCTCTGGCCGAGTCTTGGGGTACATCCTGGCTGGCCAGCCTTTGACCTCCCTGTGCTTGGCCTTCCCAGTCTGCAAGCAGAAGCTGGGACAGGCAGCGCGCTGCTGGACAGGCGGGTGGAGAGCCCACTATGGGTCGGCAGTTCTCTGATCTTGTGCCTGGGAAGGCTGAAGACCTGCTCAGCTCCAGCACAAGCAAACCCAAAGCCAAGAAACAAAGCTTCGAGCAAGGAGGAGCCTTTTCCTAAAGGAGCTGCTCATGCCACTTACAACTATATTTCATTTCATTTCATGACACAAGCAACACTGCAAATGTTAACTGCCAATGAGTCCTGGACTCTGATCAGCAGAGGCAAATGCTTCCACTGCTTTTCCAAAAGGGACTCTCTGAGCCCAGATGGACAACAGAAGGGAAGAAAGATGGGTAGTCAGAGAGGCTGCAGCACCCAGAAAGTGGCCACAGGGAGGGAGTGTGTGGATGGAAGCTTGAGTGAGAGCCGGGGGAACCAGAGCACCAGGCAGGAGGAGTAGCTCCCACAGAAAGGGGCATGGGCCCTGACCAGCTTCTGCACCTAGGAGATTAAAATCTCCCTCTGGACCCCATTCCACCACCTGCTTCAAAGGCAACCTCTCTGACTGCTTAGGACAGCAAAGCAAGCAATTCTATTGCTTTGGCATTAAAAATAAATCAAAGTTGAAAAATAAATGCCAAGTGTAACCTTTCACCTAGCAATTTCCATTTCATTTATTAGGGTTACAGATCATTCCACAGGTGTAAGCATGAGGCCCTTTCAATTCTGCTTATTAAACATCACTGAAAATGTTTCTCATGATTCAGCCCCTTCTACACCTCTAACTTTTAATGGCTGCATAATACCCAGTAGAGAGGTATTATGCAGCCCCCATCAGTGAAGCTGGACAGACAAAATCAAGGTTTTCATTCTTATAAATGATGCCTTCCTGTCACTTTTGCACCAGTCTGAGGGTGGGACCCTGCCAGGTTATCACAGCTTAACACACACTAGGTGTCACTGGCTCTGTTTTTTGTATTTTCTCACCAGGCAGGTCTCTCAGGATAGGTTACAGACTGCTCCAGCTAAAGGCAAGGATAGACCTCCTGAGCACCTGCTTTTGTATGGCTGGAAACTGACCACAGGCCAGCACAGCCTAGACGGCCCCTCACAGACTCCAGGCCATGTGGATGGGGGTCTCTGACTCACCGTGGCCAGCTGCTGGTAGGCCCCTAGTGAGGGCAGGCTGTGTGGCAGGACAGGCCCCTCGCTCATGCTTACGGGGGGACTGCACACACTCTGGGCGGTGAGTGGTCCTGCATCTGCCAGTGAGCCCAGCACCACGCTCTGCTGGCTGCTCTGCGAGTCCGAGTACACGGTGGAGCCCTGGCCGCTGTCGAACGTGCTATCCGCTGGGGAGGACAAAGGCACGGCTCAGAGTGGGGACCCCAAACATCACTCCCACGGCATTCCACACAAGGCTCAGGGAATGCAAATGTGGGCTCACACATGAATGCTCAGCTCATCCATGTTTTTTTCTGTAAAACAAACACTTGATTGTGTTTCCAGATCATGTAAATAATGAATGTGCATCATTTTACACAATCAACCACAGAGCAGTATAGGGGCTAAAAGTACCACCCAGAGATGGCCCTGGCAGCCCACCACACTGCCTAACACCTGAAGAAGGTGCCATGGTCCACCACAGACCCCAGGGGGGCACCTCACACAATCCTCAAAGGCAAGCCAGCTGCTTCCATCATGGCTCAGACAGAGACCTCACACAGAACTAAACATGGCCTTGCAAGTGAACCTTCATTCAGTTTTTCAAAGGTGCAAGGGGTCTTGGTGGCCTGGAATGTTTAGGAAAAGTTCCAATCAATTATCACCTGTGTTTTATGATGGGGGGAGGGGGTCTCAAGACCCTGACCACCTTCACTTACAGTCGCAAAGAGTCTGAAGCGAGAGATCTGAGTCCAGATACATCTCAAGTCATAGGCAGGTCTAACTAGATTGGAAAACAGGGCTGACAAGGCTCCCACCCCACAGAAAGGCCATGGGAGGAGACCTGGATGCTCCATGGCCTCACCTACAGTCAGTCCAGCACAGCCAGTGAAACTGGCCAGTGGAGGCACCCACCCACACCTGGGTGTGGGGTGGGAGGCAGCTGAGGAGTGAGCAGACAGGACCCACATGGCCCACAGGCTCCTCTGACCAGACATACCTAGGAGGACAGGTCACCTGTGTGGCTGTGCCAGTAAAAAGTGAAAACCAAAAACCTATTTAAAATGGCATTTCCAGTTTATTGCTTACAGGTTCCAAAAGCTACACAAACATTACAATTTGTCACCTATGAACATCAAGCTATTTCTATAGGGGGACACCTTTCAGATTGTCAACACTATATCCATTTGCAATTTAAACAAATAAAGCAAAAGGGAAATCTTGTCAGTTTTGTATAAAAATAATTTTTCCCAGGACTGACTAGAATGTTCTTTAACCTAGAAGACAGAAGAATGTTGAGGTTTGATTATACAAAAACCAATTAGACAAGTAGCTTTGATTTTTAATGAGGTGTCTGATAGTCATTTCCACTTATACAGAGAGAAGAGAGGGAGAAGCAGGGTCTGTCACCAGAAAGAGACAGACAGACAAAGAAAGACAAAGAGACAGAAAAAGAAGTGCACGAGAGACAGAGGAAATGACAGAGAAAGATAGAGACATAGAGACAGAAACAGAGACAGAGAGAGAAAGAGTTACACAACAGAATGTGAGAAGACCTGACAAATTTCACATAAGGTACCGTGGCTGGTGAAGCCCAGTAGATTGAGCGTGGGCCTGTGAACCAAAGGGTCGCTGGTTCAATTCCCAGTCAGTACACATGCCTGGGTGTCCAGCCAGGTCCCCAGTAGGAGGCACACAAGAGACAACCACACACTGATGTTTCTCTCCCTCTCTCTCTCTCCCTTTCCCTCTCTCTAAAAACATGTACATAAAATAAAATCTTTAAAAAATTGTTTTTAATTACTAAAAACAAATGTCACATATAGCAAACTCTAGCCATATTACGTAACTTTTAAATTTTTTAAAGTGTTATTTGTATAATTAAAATTAAATTTTAAAAATAGTTTTTAAATCTATCGATAAGTTACCTTCTCATCATAGTCATTGTGTGCCAGATCAAGCGCTTTCATTGAGCTTGGTCTGGACCGTAGTGGGCAACTAACAGAACACATAATGAAGACTCATAAAATATGTTTCCTCTACCTGCCAATGTATCTGTCCATCATGTTACCTATGATCAGGTCCTTTCTCTGGTGACATGTGTGCTGCTTGTTATCCCTATCAGTTCACCTTCATGAAGCACAGCATGTTCCAGCCATCCACAGGAACTGTGTGTGACCAGAGGCATGACTGTGCACAGGCTTTCTATTCTGACCTAGAGCAAGTGCTGAGAGTATGCAGGGTGCTCTGAGTTGAGAAACAGGGAGATGCAGCGGTGTGTGTGCAGGAGTGTATGTGTGCGTGCATGTGAATAATTACATGTGCAGGTTATCTCTGGAAGTTAATTAAAACACAGGTAACACCAGTGGCCTCCAGGGGAGAAAATTAACTGGCTTTTGCTCTTGGATATTTTGAATTGTATATTATATGAATATATTGCCTATAAAGAAACTACAATAAACGGGTAAAAACGTTTTATCCCTCAACGTTTATTTTTCATGGCAGGGAAGCATGGCTGCTGCACAAAGCACAAAGAATCCTGAGTCAGACAGGAAAGAGTCTGTTTGCAGACAAAATGACCACCCTGAAGTGAACTCATCTGTTGAACTCATCTGTTTAGACAGTGGGTCAAACCTGACATCTTACCACAGTTGAGTGGATTTTAGGTCCTAGACTGTGTCTCTTCAAAGTGCAATGAAAGGCAATTTCTTGATTCCTATCCTAGAAATTGTTCAAGCAACAATTACATTTTTAAAGTGTATAATACTTTTTCCTACAAAAAGTTTATGCTCTTCAATGAATATTTTTTTTGTTAATCATAAAATGGAAGATGATGATGTAGCAGTTTTGTTCTCCAAAACAAGCATGAGTAGATTGGAAGGAAGTAAATAGTAAGCAAACTGTCTCAAAGTGACGGCCAGCCCCAGTCTTAAACAGCCAACTTTGAAAAATATTCAGCTATTTTAATGGTAAATGAAGGATGTGCCTCTTAAATAAATCAAACAGACTGTTTAGTCTTTCCACTTGAACAACCTGAAACAGTGGCCTGGACAGGTTGAATGGCTCTGAAACTCCCTGTGCTTTCTCAGAGACAGAAAAGGCCACAGCTTCCACACTCAGTTCACAGCTGCATTTTCGGGAACCTTGAGGGCAAAGGCTGGAGACATGTCTGTCTAGACTCTTCCATTGGTCTGAGATGAAGACAGATACAAAGTGATCCCACTACCCACCAATAACCTCCCTAAGAAATGAACAAAGGGTCTCAGGTTCAACACCAGAATAGAGATAGTCTTGGGGATGGATGCTCCTGAAGACAAAGGTCACAGCAGCATGACTACTCGACTTTTGGTCCCCAGGACAACAGTGTCCTGGCACAGATGCCCCCACCAGATGTTGAGCCCAGGGTAAGAAACAACCCTCAGGTGCCCCATGTTGCTGAGATGGTATCCTTCAGGTAGGGTAAGTGGCTGACTGAGCTGCTCCAATCCCTACTGGCTTTGAGCACAGGAGGTCTGGGTCTGCCTGCACATTTGTCCTCACCTGTCCTGAGAAGCTAGACTTCAGTGAGCCTTAAACCTCTCTGGTCACAGATTTTTGTGCAACATCATGGCTCCCAATGCCCTCCCTGGAAGAATACTCACCTGAACCAATGTACCACACCCCCAGAGTGAGCTGGTGGGCAAGTGGGGAGAGCAGTACTCACAGGCCAGGGAGGCAGCACTAGCTGGCAGCGTGGTGGGGAGGAGGTGCTGGTCAACCTCAGGCTCCTCAGGCTCTAGTGGCCCAGTCTGTGCATGATAAGTCACCTGGACCTGCAGGGGCACATGCAGGCCCCTGGCCTTGTCAGGGCTGCCTGGGTCCTGCTGCTCCAGGGGCTGCAGCACTGGCCAGATCCTCTCCCGCCGCCACTGGATCAATGCCACTCGGTCACGGATGGACTTGGCCACAATCTTCATATCACTCTCATGGAAGAAACCCGACTCAATCTGCAAAGGAAGTCACCTGTCATTATTGGGACATCCCCATCCACACATCCCACTGCTGGGCCTGTCCTGCAACCTGTAGTGCCACCCCTCCAATTATGGAGTCTTTGCCCAAAGTCCCCTCCTCAGGGCCTCTCACCCCCTTCTTTCAAGGATGCTCTTGTCACTCCATAAGGATGTAACCTCCAGCCATTGACTGTAAGTCCATAGGGAGAGTGACCATCTGAATCTGTACTAACATGGGCTGAACGAGTAAGGGGAAAGGTGGACCCTGATCTGCCTCCCACCCTGGAACAGCCCACCATCTGAGCCCTGAGGCTTCCTGGAGCCCAACACTTGGGCTGCTCAAGGGTGGGAATGTGGTCCTGGCGAAAATATACATGTTTGTGGACAGGGACAACAAAGAGAGAGACCACCACTGTTCTCAGCATTCTCTGAGAAGTCAAGGAGACCGGAGACAAAGGCACATTCTGTAGCTTAAGACCAGGAAAGTGTGCACCACACCTCGCAACATTATGAACCTGATTTAGCCAACAGAGAGTTGGGGAGCATTTGTAAAGAAGCCAGTCCTCTCCAGGAAATACCACAGCTCTCTCCAAGGAGATTTATGATCAAACCACAAGAGAGGAGAAGCCAGGTTCTTTGCCATCGGCATGGGAGCCCCATGTGGAAGGGAGAAAACCAGAGAATAAACCTCACGGTGCTGGTCAGGGATCTGTGCAACATCAGGGATACTCCCAATGCCCTCCCTGGAAAAACACTCGCCCACACCATCTACCCATAGTTTTCAATGTACAACAGACAAACACACAAATGTCGACAGCAGTGTGTGTGTATATGAGTGATAGCACATGAATGCCAGAACTCAGCCACTGAGATTTCAGTAGGGAAAGGACAGGGGGCCTGGGCATTTCCTTTTGCCAGAAAGTGAAGATGTGTGTAGAGAATGAAGGACATGCAGGAACACACAGAAGCCAGCACCCAGGGCTACCCACTGGCCAAATCTGGGACATTCTAAGCATCAAAATACACAGCGACACCATGATGATTTGAAGGACATGTCCACAAATGCACACCTGAGGAACACAAATGGTCTGTGGTGGCAGGAGTGACAGGTGTCACTGTTGGTATGAGGTTACACAAAGGGGAGTCCATGGATGTGCATTCTGTTTGTTTGTCTCTCTCTCTGCCTTTCTCTGCCTGTCTCAGTCTCTTTCTCTCTGTGCCTCTATCTCTCCCATTCTGTGTCAGTTTGTCTGTCTCTACCTCTCTCTGTTGCTCTCTTTGTCTCAGTCTCTCTGTCTCTGTCTCTCTCCTTCCTGTGGGTCACTGGCTCACATGAAGCCACATCATGAATGGCCCTGAGGAACAACCTACCTGGCTGGAAACTGAGCCTCCCCCCAGCAGCCAGGTGAGTGAGCTGAGATGCAGAACCCCAGCCACACCTCATGAGGGACCCTGATCCCAACCACCTCAGTAAGCCACTCCTGAACTCCTGACCTTGGAGGCTGGAGGGAACTGTGTGTGCACAGTGCAAAGTTGGGTCACTTGTTTCACAATAAGAGGTAACTCACCAATGGAGCATATAACCTACTGATTAAAACCAAACCATGAGTCCACAGAGATAGAAATAAATAGAAAATTTTATGAAACTGGGACATTCCCATAGTTCCAAAGTACCTTCCCACAAAACAGTTATTAATGATGGCTACTCCCTGGCAGAACTCCTCAACCACATGATCACAGGGAGAGTCCTTAGTGGGCTGGTCTGCGCCCAGTGTTCCTGCAGACGCACTGACGGATTGAGAGGGAGCTGAGGGATGAGGCAGGCTGGCTGCGCCCTTCAGGGCCAGACTCCTGAAGACAGACACAACCCTGACCAGCACGAGCAGTGAAGGTGTCTCTGAACCACTGAGGACCCTAAGTGGGGCTGAGTTGCACTCCAGTTCTGACTACCCAAGCAGCTACATGGGAAAAACCTTGTCTGTGCGAAGGTGACACAGCGAACTCCAGGTCACAAGGCATCAGGCTGTGATATCATCTCAAACAGTTCTTGATCCTTGTTTGCAAATTTTCTGTTAGTTTGCAATTGCTTCAAAAACTTTTCAGGAAATGACTCTGACAAAATGAACCATGCAGCACCAGGGTGAGAGCAAGGGGCTGAGCCTTGGGTCAGCCCTGTCCATCACCCAGGGGACCCACATAGCAAATGAAAAGAAGGTGTCCCACAGACGCTTCTGCCTGACACTTCTATTTTCTGCCTATGACCCATTTTCTCTTCCAGCTCCATCTTTATAGATGCCCCTCTCTCCCAACCTCCACCCCAAGCGATTTCTTCTATTTTTTTCCCAATCAGGAAAGAATTTAGCCACATTGTGTGTCACCCTGAATGCCCCATTATCTGGAGGCTGTGAAAGCAGAAGGAAGGGTTGGTACCCTGACCTCAAGTACCCCCTAGGCTGGGCTACAACTCCCCCCACTCTCCTAGGGGTCCATACCGAGAGGACACCTCCAGATCAGAGCCAGCCCAGGCCCCAGAGTACTGCCTTTTTCTCAGACTCCCAGGCATCATTTGCTCTGATCCACTCCTCCATCCCAGTAACTGCCTGAGGACCTGCTGGGAGTTGACTTTAGGTGTGAATTTAGAGGAAGGGGAGAGAGCAGTCCCACCTGGCTCCTGACACCCAGAGGAAGCCTCATCAGAATGAGCATCAGGTTTGGGAACATCTTCCGCCCTCAGCACTCACTGATGTTGGCTGTTAAGACAAAGGCAGCCCAAATACCATTCCAAGTCCCCAGACCCACAGTGTGATGATGCCTCTGTGCTCTGAGTTTCCTTATGAAGTTATTGTCCCTTTATGACAAATGACACTATGTTTCACTCATGGTCATCTCTGTTACTTTAAGTTTTGAAGAAAAATGCATGTCGAGCTAAAGCTATGGATAAGTGACTGCCGCCAAACACAGCAGCCAGGGGCAGTGAGCTTCCTCAGGGTCCTGGCACTGGTCCAATGACAGCTCCAAAGGGCCCCAGACACTAGTGTTAACTCTAGTGTTTACGAATGGGCAGAAAGGTCAGAAACAGGCCAACAGCCAGCCATAGGTCCCAGCATCAGCCACATGGCCCAGCCAGGAGCCAGGAGTCAGGAGCAGTGGCCAGGTAGGGCTGGCACACTCAAGTAGGACAAGACCTGGGAGAGAATGCAATGCTTTCAACTCAGCTCCACCTAAGGCACTGGGCTCCTCTGTCTCCCAATAAGAGCGAAGGGGGCAAGGAACAGAAGGAAGAAAGGAGAAACACTGGGTCCAGGGGCCTCCACTGTGAACAAGCGAAGACACCACAGGCCCACCTGGTCAGTCAAGTGCCAAGGACTGGTGAGCATGGGCCTGGGAGTGGGCAGTGTGCTACAATCTACGCCAGCATTCTAGGTTGGGAACAGTCCTCCAGGGAGGGTGGGCAGGTCCCGGGAAGAATAGCTGGATCAGAGAATCCTGAGCAGGAGGAGATGACTGGTACAGTGAGGCACAGATGGCACTGGGAAGCGCTACCATGGGGCATCCCTCTGTGCCAACAGCCCTGTTGTCCTCCTGTCATTGCACAGTTGACTCAGCTTGGCTCCCACTGAATCTCAAATCCCTTCTGGGGCAGAAAGGCTCCTCTGGTGCCTGCACAGACACAGAACAGGCACAATGCTCTCAGGCAATGGGAGGGCTGCTTGCCACCTATGTCTCCTGAGCTGCTAGCACTGTCTCCAACCTCAGAAGCAGTGAGACATACCCCTCAAGGCTGTCCCAAGAACCCACCTCATCTCCACAGGGGGCCCTTCCCCTCCTCCTGCTACCTGCTCAGTGTGTACTACTGGCCAGGCCCCCTAGCCTCCAGTAGTAGGTCCCTCCAGGACACGGCACATGACCCACACTCCTGAAACGTGGCTCACAGGCTACTGGCCTACACAGCTCCTTGTTCATCACTTTTGTTTGTGCTTTAAATTTCAACAGAGAGTGGGAAGGAATCATGGTGCAGCACAAGGAGAAACTGTGGTGCTACATTCACAGAATAGCTGTGCCGATAATTATCTTAATGCAACTCTCAGTAAACATGTAGCAATTCAACAGCACACCAAGCAGTCACAGAAAACCCTCCCACAGAGCTAAAAGATCCATTAAATCTACTTATAGTATGTGTCTATTTCTGGGCGCAGGGATGGGACCAACAGCTGGGAAGGTGCAGGGTGGTCCTGACCTGGGCTCCAGGACATCTGTGGGACATCATACACACTATGAATGCTAGACACAGTAGGAGCACAGGCTGCTGTCTAGGGGAAGTTGAGGCCCTGACTGGCTGTGCAGTACCCACCCCATCCCACACTGACCTACCTACCGTACTACCCAGCCCCATGGATCCTCACCTCACCATATGTCTGGGCCCCAATAAGCCCATCAACCCACCCTTGGTCTGTGGCTCCCACACCTTACATGGCATGGCAAGCCTCTGTTTCTTCATCTGATCAGGGCCTGAAGAAAGAGCAGGAAGACCTGCTGCTCACAGGAGCTATACAGGTGCTCTCGCTGTACCTTTTCCAGACCACCCCTCCAGCACCTGGCCTACTTCCTACTCTTAAAGGCCAGGGAGTCCAGTTTTGAAGAATCTGTTGGCCATACCCTTGTGACTTGTGTACACTTTTGGCAGATGTACCATATTCAGTAAAACATGTTTACAGAAAGAGGAAGAGAGACATATACTTCATATGGCTATGACAGCGCACCCAAGCACACATTCTTGACAGTAACCATGCTGGTCTTTACTTCTGCTCAGTTTTTCTGAGGAATCAATCTCGTTAATTTCTCATGGATATATTTCCTCTCTCAGCAACACTGAACACCCCCTATAGTCCTGCTCCTTCTGGGCCTTCTAGGGCACAATTCCACTTGAAAACAAAATAAAACTCAAAGGCCCACTTTTATGCAAATTCAGCAAGAATCTGGTCAAAACAGGGCCTTTCTGATA
The DNA here is from genome assembly GCF_019186645.2 of Phyllostomus hastatus. Taxonomy (NCBI): domain Eukaryota; kingdom Metazoa; phylum Chordata; class Mammalia; order Chiroptera; family Phyllostomidae; genus Phyllostomus; species Phyllostomus hastatus. Next base: position 4,217,615 of record NW_025333706.1, read on the forward strand.
TACCAAAGTCCCTTGGCCCCCTCCAGGTCTGAGGAGGTCTGTGCTCACATGGCTCCTGCATATATGCAGCAGGGGATTTCCAAACTACGTTGTCCTCCACAGACACACTCGAAAAACAGTCCTCATTCTAACTGCCCTCTCACCGGAGACCACACACCCTTTCTGACTTTGTTCTAATCTTTGGAAACCACAAGTGTTCAAGGCACATACTGCAATTTGCACAGGCCTCCCACCACCCGCCACCAGCAAGTACCACGTTACCATCTCCTGTGCCACATCGTCCGGCGTCTCCCTCTCCAGATCGAAGGTAAACTCTATGGCCCCATTGTCCTTGGGCTTGCCCTTCAGTTTCTTGGGGTCCTCGACCCAGAGCCGCAGAGCAATGGTGGACTTCCTGCCATGGTCCTCCTCAGCCAGCTCCACCCTTACACCTGTGTCCTCCGCGAAGAAGGCGTGGCTGAGCAGGTCTTTGATCTGGTACCTGGGGAGGAAGCAGCTGAAGGGCATACCTGGTAGAGGGCTCTGGACATGGTTGCTAGGGCTGAGACCCACCCAGCTCTTTCCACAAAGTTATGACTGCACCACCTGCTGGGCATGCTCTATCCCTCCAGGGGGCACACGACAGTTAACACGTGCATTCCCTAACTCCTGGGGGAAGAGAAAACACATCTCGCTCTGTAGTATTTAAGACTTTTCTCCCTGATTACAAAAACATGCCCATGGTGACAGACTCAGGGAATCTTGAGAAGGGTTATAAACAAGGCTCTGCTATAGGGACACAGGCCTGCTGAGGGGTTGGTAAACTCAGTTGTCACAAAGATACCTGGCTCTGTTAAGACTAAACTGGACTCACAGGAGTCCAGAAGCCCATATTCAGAGGATTCTCTGGAAGCCCCTCAGGACAGGACAGGTATGCTGCTGGGTATTGCCACAGCAACCACTTTGCCCCCAAACCAGCATCCCAAATACTAGTTCCTGTCTCTGGCACAAATGGCTCCCTCCAGGATCAAATGTGTGGTCACCATGAGCTGCGAGCTCCAGAGGCCTGGGGATGGTGACCACCATGAAAGGTGGACACTGGGTGAGGCCACCCCCGGTGAGGTTGACAAATGCTGTGGGGTCCCTGGGGAGGGGCCAAGCTCATGGGCCCTGGACTCTGTAGGTCCTGAACTAGGAGGTGATCTCACAGGGACAGCTGTGAGGCCTCTTTGGCCCTATATGGTTTTTCTAGTACTTTTCTGATATGGGTTACAGTTCACAATTTTTTAGTATTTTTCCTTAAAAAATAAAATATGATAACCTGCAGGGGGTAGGAAAAAATGCCCAGAGATCAGGACAGGGCCCCTGCCTGAGAGATGATGGCTGTGGAAAAGGATAGTGATCAGTGCTGGAGACAGTGACCAGAGTGGTCATGTGCTGGGTATGCAGGGACTGGGAGGACACATGACAGGGTGAGGAAGAGGTGGTGGAAGATGAGGAGGAATGAGAGGGTGGAGGATGGGTAGAAGAAGAGCAGCAGGGGGTAAGGAGAAGGGAAGAAAGCTCAGAATACACGCCTAGTTTCCCAGTGACCACCAGAGGACATAAGAGCTGGTTTTGGTGGCATCTGACGTGAACATGAAAACCTGCAGGAGGGTTTGGGATGGGTAAGACAGAGATGCGTGGAATATGCATCCTGGAGTTAAAGAGAGAGGGCAGGTGAGAGACATTGGGAAGCCTGGGCATGGGGGTATCCTGCAGGCCAGGAGAATGGATGGGTCCACCACGGACAACACAGAGAAAAAGCAAGGGGCAGAGTCAGGGCCCATGAACCCCTCACTCCAGGCCGGGGTAGGTGAGAAGCAGCCAACAAAGGAGAGAAGGGGGCTCCAGGGCAGTCCCCAAAGTCAAGGAAGCTTTGACTTTGCTTATTGCAGGGGCTTCCCACTGACTGCTCAGCTGGCTTGCAGGCACCTGGGCCTGAAGCAGCCTGTCTCTCAAAGCTCCCTGCAGGCCAGCTGGAAAGATTTCAGCGGAAGAAACACTCCAGACTCAGTGACGCTTGGAACTCACCTCTCCTCCTTGTTTTTGCAGATACACTCCCCAATAATCTCCTTGATTTCTGGATCGTGTACTTTTTCAAAGCTGGCCGGCTTGATGCCCTAAAGATGAGATGAGCAGGGTCACCTGACACAGAACTGGCCTCTACAAGGGATTTCTTACTCACCTCCCACTAACCCCTAAAGAAAAAATGACAGGAAGGTGGAGGCTTAACGGGTAGAGGGATTGTTGTAGTGAAGTCTGGAGAAGAAAGACTGGGGACACTTGCTCACTTTGATGCTTGGAGGAGGTGAGGTGAGGCAGGGTTGGTGTGCCCGAGGCTAGGGCCTCTAGTGCCACCCAGAGGGTCTTGGAGGCTGGAGGAGAAAATGGCCAGCCTTTTCACCACACCCTTGCTCAATGGTGCTGAGGATGTGATGTATAGTCACTGCTACTGACAAAGGGCCACCAGAGACTCTGGCCCCATTGTGGCCACAGCAGGATTGGCTTCCAAGGCCTGGTAGCTCACAACTTCTGCAAACAACTGTGCTGCACAGTTCTACCTTTCAGGTCCTTGGTCGGCGACCAGGCCAGATGACTTTATAGCACAGGGTGCCAGGGGGTGGCCAAGCATCCACACTGACCAGAGATGGCATGGAGGGAGGAGAACTGGCAGACAGAAAGGATACTAGAAGCAGGGGCTAGACCAGTGTTTATTTGTCATCTGCTAGGAGAGAGAGTTTGTCTGAGGGGCACCTGGTTTTTAAACATTTTAAACACACCACCGAGAACTAAACCATCATGTTCTTTTTCCTTCAGCAAAACTCTGCCTTTGAAGGCTTGTCCTGATTTCTTTTTTAATGGGGAGCACACATTTTCCCACAATGAGGGAGGGCAGCCCAGGGGCAGACCTGAAAGTACAGGATCCCCACAACTCCCATGGCCCAGATATGGCCCCACTGCACCCACCAAATCTCTGATCCCCAGGATCCATGCCTGTAACCAACGGGAGTTGTATTGTGTCTGACATGGAAGGGAGTCTGCAGCAGACACGGAAACCTTGGAAGTGAGACTCCTGTGCTTTTCTACTAAAGCCAACAGAAAAATAGGCTTGAATATACCAGGAAGAAGAGCCAGTGTCCCTATAGGGGCAGGTGGTCTGGGGAACTGTAAGCACAGACAAGTGTGTGCATGCACTGTCACTGAAATCTCTGGAAAACCAAAGCCCCTTGGGTTAGGGGCATGTGCTAGAGGCTGGACCAGCTGTGGGTACGTAGTGAGTGTGCTGCTGGCAGGAGCACAAGGGTGTCTCTGAACAGAGGACAAACACACTGAGGATCAGGAAACATGCTTCCCATCTGGTTTCCTGGAGGAGGAAGGGTTTAGCTGCAGGAGGAAGGGTGCCTTGTTTTGCCCAAACCAACATGGGCAACACAGAAGCTTCAAGCCCCTGGCCACGTCTTCCTTCTGGGGGCCTGAACAGGGGCAGTGGAGCTGCTAGGTAAGTCAGGGTGGCTGAGGAACACATGCTCAGGTGTTCAGTCCCTGTCTCCCCACGCCAGCAGATAGACCAGAAGGAGGGTGTTCAGGCTGTTGTTCCCACATGCCAGCACTGATACCTCCAAAGGCCTGCCAGTGGAGCCCTGACATCCCTCAGGTTCCTCACCCCCCTGGAGGATAGGGTCCTCTCCTACCAGCACCACTGGGAGCTGTATACCTATCTGTGGGTCTCTGACCCACACCCACAGTGCCTCCAACCAAGAACCCTGCCTTCCTGCCTCAAAACCTCAGCAGCACACAGGAGGTGCTCAGAGCAAACAAATGACCACTAACTCAGAATTAAGAGCCAAAGAAGAGAGACAAGCTATGACCCTTAGGGAGGGCGGCAGTACAGAAGCAATGTGGTTACATAGAGGCTCAAACAGCCAAGACCTGGGGGCCATGGAACCTAATGCTAGGGGCACAGACAGACAGTGATAGACTAGGGACCAGAAAAGCCACAGTCCAGCTCTCCTGACTTGGACACTCCCTCTGTGCTCCCCACCAAGCAGAACAAATGCACAGAGAGGACAGGATAATAGGGCCAATTAAATTTTGGGGACACACCAGAAAATGAAAAAGCCAGCAGCCCCCAGAATGGCCCAGAGGAGGGGTTCCAGAGACAGGTAGACTGGGCACCTAGCGGGTGCCCTAGCCTTGCAGCACTGTGAACCCCCAATTATAGCCTCCAGCTACTGCCCTAGAGCCCATATTACTATTACTGCTGTGTGGCTTCTACGTTTAGCTCAGAGACCTGAGTGACCACCATTGTCTCACCATCTGTGAAATGGCCTTGTCCCCTTCCTCACACAGCTGCTGTGATTTCACAAAGACAGAGCCAGTTCAGTGGCCAGGGACTTACACAGGTGACCTTCCGATAGATCTGGGCAGCATTCTGGCACTCTGAGTAGGGGTACTCTGAGGTGGCCATCTCCAACATGCACATCCCGAAGGCGTAGACATCTACAGACTCGTCATAGTGCTCCTCGTACATCTCAGGTGCCATGAACTCAGGGGTGCCTGTGGGCAGGAGCAACAGATGCAGGGTCAGTGGTCATTGACCCAGAAACCTCCTCCCTCGTCTCCCATCCACATGCCATGCCATCAGTCCTGGGATCCTGCCTCAAACAGGAGTGTTCTTCAGACAGAAGTTTCCAAAAATCCCCGCTAGACCTTCTTGATTCTGGGTTGGATCAGCCCACAGAGTGGGGGACTATTATTTCCCAGGAACAGGGACTATGTCTGAAATGCTGAAGATGCCTCTCATCAAGGAGGCAGAGCACAGCCAGTACACCCTCCCTCCACAACCCAGAACAGACAAAAATTTCTAGTTGCCACAGGGCTGTTTAAATTGCAAAAACTCAGAAAGGTCCCAAATATCCCAACAGGCACACCGTATGGGAGAATGTCAGGTAGCATAGATGATGATCTGGGGGCAGCCGGACAGGTGCCACTCCCCTGGCAGGCACCGGGGAGAGGCTAAGGTAGAAACTGTTTGTGCTTCCTAAGAGCAAAGGGTTACAATAATGTTCATTTGGAATTTTTAAGGACATGAGGACTTGTGATAGGCTGAGTAAAATAAACAAAATATACAATGTGTGTGCACACTGGCCTCACCTGTATAAAACCATAAGCACAGACCAAAATGACTCATCTGGCAGGTGGGATTACAGCTGATTTTCCTTTAGTTACACTGGTCTAGGTTTTCAAATTTTTCTGTAACAAGCTTTTGCTTTAATAAACCACACAATCCTTTTATGAAAACAGGTCCAACTGAGCATTTGTCAAGCTAACTGCAAAGAGGAGAATCTATTCCAACAAGGCTGCTTTTAACTTCTCTGTTGATTTTGGAAGATTTTCAGACCCCCAGCTTAAAAAAAAACAGATGCAAAATAGCACATGGAGCCCTGGCCAGTGTGGCTCAGTTGGTTGGGCATCATCCTGCAAAGCAAAAGGTCACTGGCTCAATTCCCAGCCAGGGCACATGCCTGGGTTGCAGGTTCATTCCCCAATCAGGGTGTGCATGAGAGACAACTGATGGACGTTTCCCTCTCACATCCATGTTTCTCTCCCTCTTTTTCTCCCTCCCTTCCTCTCTAAAAATAGAATAAATAAAACTCTAAAAAAATATATAAATATTGAAATGTTTACACAGCTGTCTCTGGGATGTCTTTTAGTGCCACACTGGAGCCTTCATGCCCTGCAGCACACTGGTGTTTTTCAGATGTCCTGAACTCCATAAACAGCTCCCCCCAAACCCCTCCAAGTGCTGACTTAAAAAAGCCAGGAGGGCCCACTGCCTGGGGCCTGAACCCCATGGACAAAGAGTGCCTACTATGTGCTAGTACCCCACTGGGGACAGCACACACAATACCAGATGCACCTTGTCTCCACTCCTAACTGCAGCCACAGGTCAAAGGCCCCACCCAGGAAGGCTACAGAATGGTTTTACAGAGAAAGAAAATGCAGAGGCAAAAACAGCCAGTAAACCAGCATCCACATGGAAGCCCCCAGGTCCTGCCCATCCAAACACTTGGTCACTCCAGGCCCCAAACACCTTGGGGGCTTCTTCTGCCAGCCTCACATCCTGGGGGACACCTCCCCACTGGCTAAGGCCAGCTCCAGCATCACCAGCCAAAGTTCCAGAATCCCTCTGTCATTCAGGCCTCCTTCCTACTCCTGAGTGCCCACAGCCCCACAGGTGCCAGCCAGCCTCACTATCTAGCCCATAGCCAGGGACCTACACAGGCCATGCAGGGCCACAGCCTGGCTGAGGGGAATGGGGGCGCTGAAGGGGCTGGTAGGGCCTCAGAGAGGTGAGCTTACCTATCACACTCTTGGCAAAGGACGCTCTCTTGAGGGTGGCTAGGCCCAGGTCCCCAATCTTTACAGAACCGGTGGGCCCAGTAATGAAGATATTATCACACTTGAGGTCCCGGTGGATGATGGGGGGCGTCCTGGTGTGCAGGAACAGCAGCCCCTTCAGTATCTGCCGGCACCAGCTACGCAGCACCTTGGGCTTCATCACCTTGAACCGCTTCAGGTACCTGGGGGTAGGGGCATGGCTCACTGGCTACTCAAGTAAGGAAGGGCTTCCCACTGCTGTGGGCCATGCACTCATCATGCAAAAAGGGACACCCTGTGAGAGAGGACTGCTGACCAAAACCCAGAGAGGACCACCCAGCTATTATGGGCCGCATACCCTGAGCCACGCCCACCCTGAGGCCTCAGCTGTCCAGGCAGGCGAGGCACTCACGTCTTCAGCGTCCCCGAAGTCATCAGTTCAGTCACCAGCACAATGCACCGCTTCCCCTTGGCACTGGACTCCCAGAAGTCATAGAAGCGCACAATGTTGGGGTGCTGCAGGCCCTTTAGCATCTCAGCCTCCTCCTTGAACCGCTGTCGCTCTAGCTTGGTGAGCTTCCGGTCCTAGAGAGATACAAACACAGCTGAGAGGGACACCTGCAGAGCCTTTCACAGAGCCTAGTGACCCTGGGTGGAGGACAGGGGAGGGGCGAACCCTGATGAGCTACACAGGTAGCTCATCAAAAAGATTTCCAGAAGCTAAAGCAATCCGGAAACCCACTGCAACACCAAAGTGCTTCTTCCCTGAAAATGTCTGAGGCCTCGCTCATGACACACCTGCTGATGGAGCAAGGTTAGAAAAAAGAATTTACACGTGACTTTAAGGACACCTTCATGAACACATGACCATGGTGGATAACAACCAGAAAACCAGGAGAGAGATCAGAGCCAAGAGCAAAGAAGGAAGACTAGAGTCCCAGTCAAGCCCACCTCAGCGCTAAGGACATGACACACATTTCTAGGGCCTGGGGCCATCTGCACCCAACACCTTTAACACAACCTGAACACACTCCAGCACCCTGATCCTAAGACTGCACCCTGACCCACATCTGCCACCACCCAGGCCTCCATCTCATCTGTCCAAGCAGCCTGCTACTTCCAACTTCATCTCACAGGCAAACCTCACCTCCTAATGCCCTAGCACAGCATTTTCCCCATCCTGAGCACATGATCCCGTGTCACCTCTGTCCTGGTCCAAGAGGCCCACAGAGCCCATGCAGTACATGCCCGGCTCTCCCACTAAAAGGACCCCCACCAGGGAAAACAGAAACACAACTGAACGTGGACCAGGGAGTTCTGAGGAGCTGCAAGAAGACAGAAGAGGTGCATCTGGACATGCGAAGGGAGAAATCAGAGCTAAAAAGAAACACAGGCCAAGATCCCCGGGGTCCTTGCAGAAGACCTCAAGGATATCAAGACAGATCCTAACCAATCCAAAGAGGAGAGGGGGACTCTAGGATATGACGAGGTCATCTGGTTAAGGAATTCTATCCCAAGTGGCACTGTAACCATTTATGCACTCTCTGCCACTCACCAGTCCCACCCACCACAAACCCTCATCAGCTTCTCCATGCACAAGTGGGACCAGATGGCATGATCACCAACAGGGCAAAGGAATACCAGGAGAACCTTGGCACAGCTGATCTCTCCCCACCCCCGCCCACATAAAAAATAAGCCCAGGACAAAGACAACTTCAAAAACATGTAGCTTAAGTCCTCATAAAGATCTAAGAGGCTGAAACACATAAAAAGGATTGTTCCTTCTACTTAAAAAGGAAAAATCAAGAGCTCTTGCAAATTAAAGCTCAATATTTTAAAAATAAGATATTCTGTATCCAATGAAACATTAAGTACAAAAAGTCAATGTTTAATTTAGATGATAACATGGGAACACATTCAACTCAAGGCACCAACTGGGAGAAACTATTCCCAATATATGTATTTGACATTGGACTTGGATCCAGAATAGAGATGAACTCTCTATAACTCAATAACTCAATAATAACAAAAGAGGAATGAATATGTGTCATAATACAAGATGCAGAAATGTCCAATAAACATATAAACATACAAAACATATAAACATATGTCCAATAAACATATAAAAAATGTCCAATAAACGTATAAAAAGGTGCTCAGCATCCTGAGTCACCAGGAAAATGCCTATTACAATCACAAGATCCCACTTCACACCCACCCGCTAGATAAAATAAAACGGGTCATTCCAACCACTGGGTAGTGGGGAAACTGAGCCCTCCTGTCATGAGGCTGTTGAAAGTGCAGGTGGAAGTGCAGTGTTAGAAGCCTCAAAAGAGCCATGGCAGGTCCACATCCAGCTCTAGGCCCAGCTATACCCCACTGGTTACCCACCCATGACAAAGAAACAGAAGCCACAGAAGACAGGTACACGGGGTTCAGAGCAGTTCCACTTGCAATAACCCCAAACTCCAGAAGAGGCAGAACTAACAGTGGGGTTGAAACCAGAACAGTGCTGGGCTCTGCCATGGGGGACACACAGATAACAGAGGATGTAGTCACACCCATGTGTACAACTACTTGTACACTTAAGATATGTTTTATTGTGTGTCAATTAGTACTTGACGTTTCAAATGTAAAAAAAATAATAAAGTGAAAACATCCAAAGACCAAATGTGAGAAATAGAAGAGCAACATCAAAACACAGCAAACCAGCTGAAAGTCCTGACAATACATAAGAGGAGTTCAGAAGAATGGAAAGGGATCAGGAAGGAAAAGGAAAGAGTAGAATAGTATTTCCTTGAGCTGAGAGCAGAACTATTTAAAATAAAAGTGTGTGCCCCAGCCAGGTAAGAGTAAATGAAAAATGATCCACCACTAGACCAGTTCCAGCAAAATTCAGATTCCTCAGGGCTGAGAACAAACCCTGCCCACCTAGGAAGAGGGACTGGGCGGGAGGTCTCATCGACAATCATGATCGCACAGCCAATGAGGCAGCGTCCTCAAAGTGCTGACTCTGACCTAGAACTCTATATCCTGCCAAACAGATGTCAAACCCACAGATGTCAGCCCTAGGACTGATTCTCAGACACTGGATAACTCAAAGCTGATTCTCTGGCGCCCCAAGTAAAACACTCACTAGAAGGAGTATTTTGTCATAACACAGCAGAGGGAGTGCAGCAAGGGGTGCCTGCAGCTGAACTTGGCAGAAACCAGTAAAGGAAGTCAGGACGCAGGGTGTTCCCAGTGCCACTCCCAGCAGGACAGCTGGCTTTGGACAATGACATTTCAGTTCCTATTCCCTTCCAAAGGTCTGGTCACTGATTCTAGAGGAAACTCAGAGGATCACTTATAGTATAAATTGTTTTTGCTAGTATTTCAGCACCAATCAAGAGCAAAGTAAAAGATTTCATTGTAGTTTCAGAACAAAAGGTTTGTGTTATATAAATAGCATTACTAACAACAACAAAGAGGGGAGGAAAGTGCCCTGTGTATGCTATGGTCTTGTTTTCTGTGACAGATACAGGTTAATAGTGACAAAAATGTGGGTATAAAACAGTCGCATCTTTAGATAGTATCTCTTAGAGTTCAGCGGTGGGTTGGAGGGGAACAGGGGAAGCAGGCATTGGTGGAGATGGCAGGAAACAGACCTCATTTTATGTTCTAGCCACCAGGCTATTTTTAACTGCAAGACACACTGCTGATCATTTGAAAGGTCAGTTGGTATGTCTTCAGAGCACTCCCCTCACAGGGCTGGCCCAAGTCATTCTCACTGTCTGTGGATCGCTGTCTGGCCCCATGAGATCAGTAACTCAGCAGAGCCACCTCAGCGACTGGCCAATGCTTGTGAGATAAGCTAATTACCTGATGTGCTGAGGTGGCTAGAGGTCATGAACCAGGGCAGGAAGATAGCTCCTGACCTTCCAATTCTGCCAGAATCAGATTGTTCTAGAGGTACAGCAGTGAGAAGGGGGACTCTGACTGTTCACAGGGCCTTGATATGGGATGCGTCAGGTACCCAGACAGGGTGGACAGGTCACTCAGACCAGCCTCTCTGCCAACAAGCCCTGCTGCTACCTGAATTAGTGGCTCCTATTCCCCCAAAGATAGTGAGAGCCTATCAGATTACAAAGGAGAAAGCATTCTAGACATCACAGGCACTCCTTTCCTACAGGGAAAAAGCCCAGCCCAGCCCTGGCTGGTGTGGCTCAGTGGTCTGAGTGCTGGCCTGGGAACCCAAGGGTCGCTGGTTGGATTCCCAGTTAGGGCACATGCCTGGATTGCCGGCCAGGTCCCCAGTGGGGGGCGCACGAGAGGCGGCCACACACTGATGTTTCTCTCCCTATTTCTCACTCCCTTCCCCTCTCTAAAAATAAATAAAATATTTAAAAGAAAAAAAAAGAAAGAAAAAAACCAGCCCATTGCAAATGTCACCCAGTTCCAGAAGGTACTACCCCTCAGGTAGCCAGAATGGTCAGGGGACAACAGCCCTGGACTTGAAGGGCTTCTCCTGAGTGGCCCAGGAGTCACCAGCTCTGCTCTAATAGCCCCACCAGTGAAGGCTAAAGTCCTCCCTCTGCTCTCAGTGGGGTTCTGCAGCCATTTCCTTTCAGCAAGGCAAATCCCAAAGAACACATGAGGACAGAACTGCCTAGGGACCCCAAGACCAGCTAGGGAAAGGTGGGATCCACACACACAGGGCAGAGAGATAAAAAGCAGCCAGAAGGAGAGTGTCCAGAATTAGCATAGAATCTGGGGTGACACACTGGCCTAGGATCTCTCACCAGCCCCATTAGGTCATAAATCAAAACAAAGAAAGCTTCAAGAGACCTGTCACTTCTATAGGGAAATCAGCCCAGGATAAGACTCCAGGTACTAAGTCAGCTCAGAACAAGCAGCTCCAGGGACAAAGTTGGCCCAATACAAGGGATTGAAGTCGGCCCAGGACAGGGGCTCCATGGGTGGGAGTCAGCCCAAGAATGGGGGTCTAGGGACAGGTTGGCCTGAAGGAGAGGGCACAGCTCCCTCCAAGGCATGGGGAGCAGGAATGGGGAATAGCCAGCCCAGAAAACAGATAAACAAGCAATTAAGGAATAGGTGGATGATGCCAGCCAGCAATACCCCTGGGTCAGAGAAAAAATTCCTGTCGCCTGGGAGAAGGGCAGGACAGGAATCCTGGGAGGAAGTATCCTGTGGGCAGGTATGAGATCAGGGGAGAACAGGCCAAGTGTGGTTTATGTCACTCAGGAGCCAGCATCACAGGGACAGCAGGCAGGCTAGCACCTCTAAGGAGCTGTCCTGACCCCTCTCAGGACTGAGCTCCCACCAAAGGCCACCAATAGAGAGACTCAAACAGAGTGTGATGTCTCACACTTCTGGGCTGTGACCTGCTCCAATATTTACTGCAGTTCTAAAAATAAAGTCACTTCTTTTAAACCCAAGTGCTTTCCTCAACCTCATCTGAACAATAAAATATGGGAAATCACAGGTGAGTGGTATATGCTTTTTCTAGTCCACATTTAATCTAAAGGCATCATTAAAACAAGTAGTCCTCCAGCCACTGCTGCCACATAAGACATGCCCCCCACCCCACAACCTGGTCTGAGGTAGTGCATCTGAGGAAGTTCCCGCTGGGCAGGGGCTGAGGGTAAATCTCTGTGGACAGGTGGCTCAGGGAGGGTAAAGCAATCCAACACTCACATCTGCACTGTCACAGGAGCCAACAAGGTTATAATTCTGTGAGAAAGACAGTTGAATATTGCTATATGGCCCCTTACAGCTTTTACAAATACTATCTTTAAAGAGGGGAGGGGCACAGATCACTCAAAACTAGTGTCTTTAAGGGGACTTTGCTCTTCTTTAAGGCCATACTGGGACCCCTGCTCTTCCCTCCAAAGGCAAAGCCACCAGCATCCAGCAGGCAGGCCAGCCCTGACTGCCACACAGAGGGTCTGGAAAACTAGGTGCCCTCTCCAGGGGCACACTGGGGTTTGTACTATTTTGTCATAAGTTTATGTAGTTACAAAGGACATCACCTCCAGCATTTTGTAAATACTGACATTATTTTAACATTCTGAAATGGTTCCCATGGAATTGGATAGTCTCTCTGGCCGTTTTACAAAGACAGATGAATGAGACTGCATCCCAGATCTGTACTTCCTCTCCCACAGATCTAATGTACCAGTTTTCCTGAAATTCTTTTATCGACCCCCTGAGCACACTTCTCTGCCATAAGACAGTGCTTATTGTAATTCCACTTTATTTCCTATGGTCACACAGCTCCAAGAGTCAGCTTTTGCTGGAACAAGTTACCTTGACAAATCAGGAGTTTGCAGTTGACCAGAGAACAAATGTGACACACATCTCTCCCAACTGCTTTACAATCCTCCACAGTGAACCTTAATTATCACCAGAATGAGGACGGCCAGCATCATTCCTCTTCACCTTGGGCTCTTCAGCTGGCAGATGGGAGAAGGGAGCCAGTTATGCCGCATCAGAGAGCCCTCTAGACTCAATTGAGTGTGGCCCCAACCCCAAGTGATCCTTCAGGACCACTGGCAGCACCAACAGGGCCTCCTCAGATTCAATGAACACAGTGTGGTCTGTCACCCCATCCATGGTGACCCCCATCCCCAGGCTTTCACTGGGGTCTGGGTGGGGTCGACCATGAAGTGAAATTCGAGGTGGGGGTGATGTGCCCTCTGCCTGCCTGTCAGGGAGATCCTGTCCCTGACATGAATGCTGCAGGTCAGTGTAGGGATAAGCCCTCTGTGCTAGACACCCCTGGGATGAATGCTTCTGTCCCACCCCCACCCAAGCCATGGGCTAAGGGCAGGGCCCACCACCCTCTTCACGGGGTGCAGACAGGACCATTGTTGGAAGCCAACAGAAGCTGTTACTACATAGCAGAACAGACCAAGGAGGAGTCCAACAAAAGGCAGAGGACTTGGGTAGTGCAGGGAGGATACTACTTGTATGGGAGTAGGCAGATTGAGGGGCGTTGAAGGAGCATTTGCTCAGAGACATGGCCATATGTCACTAGCATCCCTAGGGGCAGGAGCAAGCTGGGCAGGCCCAAGTCTTTCCCCCTTACCCACTCCCAGGCCCTCCACCCCATGAAACCTCCCCCAAGATCTCAGGTCCCATACAGGCATGGCCAGACCTGAACCAACTCCAAAGACAGTTCAGGAAAGGGACAGACAGTCATGGCAGAGACAGGTTTCCTCTTGACCCAGGGTGCCTCAGTTGGCACAAGAGAAACTGCCAAGGTTAGGGCGACAGATACCACACAGGATGGTGGCGTCAAGGAGGGCCTGGCTTTTCTCAAGGATGCATCTGCTGTAACCCCCAGTGGTCCAGAGAAGCGTGTCATCAAGGTGTGAAATGCAAAGAACAGCAGGAAGGAGCATGCCCACTGGCCACTCCCTCAGCAGACTACCAAGAGGACACCTATGACCTCCCCAAGCAAGAGCATCAGCACTCACCTAGAGTGGCCCCAAAGTCCAGCATACAAAGCCTGGTCAGCAACCACCCCTGTGATAACCACACCACATGCCTGGTTTCTAGAAAGGGCCATCCCACCCCAGGCCACTGCCCCAGAGGGACACCTAAAGATTGACGTGGATGCACCATGGACATGGTCAGCAAAGAAACACTGCAACCAAGGATCATCCATGCCTATGGGGAGAGGTAGAATAGGACAGGCAATACCCCACACCCTCAGGGCCAGGCTGCTGACATGTCAACCCCATTGGAGTGGGGCCAGTCAAAAGGCCCTCCTTTGCCAAACATCTGCCCTGCCTCTGCAGAGGTCCAAAGACTGGGGCACCCCAGGGGAGCAAAGTCCTTGTGACAATCTGCTAAATTCTGTGGACCTGCCCCCCAAAAGCAAAATCCCCTCACCCACACACCTCCCACCCCAGTGAAAGTCCAGACCTGCAGCTCTGGATGCTCAGGAACAGAGAGGAGGGGGACCCAGATACCTCCTGCTGCAGAAGTCCCTATCTGGCCAAGTCCTCCAAGCCCCACACCCACACAAAGGCTGCCTAGACCTCACTCTGGGCAGCCTGAGCAATCCCACCAACAAATCAAAGATGACCTCACAGGCCAAGCAGCAGGAGCTTTGGCAACTGATTAAAGATGCTGCCTGGACTGAACATCCATGATATCCCTCTGGGACAGGTACTGCACCAGGGTACAGGACAGGGGAGTGTCTCTCTGGCCAGGCACTGGGCCCGGGTGCATGGTAGAGGGTGAGGGCCATCGACAGATAAACCAACCCACATGATCAGGGCCACAAAAGACCAAAGAGGCCCAGGGTAGCCTGGGATGAGGGAAGCCCCTACAGCTCAAATCTGCCCCAATCCTGTGAATTAACTTCTTGGCTCTTCCCCAAATTGGCTCTTCCCCAGTAAAAGCCTTGGGGCCACCATCCAGACCAGACAGCGAGCACACAGTGCACATGCAGAGATGGGCCACCAGCTCAGAGCCCCACATTTAGCACATTCTCCCCTAGAGTTGAGTAGTCCAAGACAATAGCTCTGATCATTTGACATGTGGCTAGTCCAAACTAGGTGTCAGAAACACACTAGATTTCTAAGAAGTAGTCATTTTAACAGGAACTTTGAAAATTTCATTAGTAATATTAATTACATGTTTAAAAGATAATATTCTAGATATATTGATTAAAGAAAACATATCATTAAAATTAGCTCTGGTTGGTGTGGCTCAGTGGACTGAGTGCCAGCCTGTAAACCAAAGGGTCACTGGTTCTGTTTCTAGTCAGGGCACATGCCTGGGTTGCGGGCCAGATCCCCAGTAGGAGGCACACAATAGGCAACCACATACTGATGTTTCTTTCCCTCTCTTTCTCCTTCCCTTCCCCTCTCTCTAAAAATTAATGAATATAATCTTTTAAAAATTAATTCCACCAGTTCTTTTACACTTTTAATGTGGCTATTAAACCAAGTATTACACATATGGCTCACATCACATATCTACAGGAAAGCACTGTCTCAGACTGCCAGCGCTATGCATTAGACTAGAAGCTGAGATGCTGGACAGAGCTTCCACAGTCAGACAGGGTCTGCTGAGGAAGGGAGGCATTGGGTAATGCCCAGACTTCTACTCTAGGCCAGGAGAAAAAAGCAACCAGTAGAAAATCAAGAGGGGAAAAAAAACCCAACAATAGTAACAAACCCCACAGAGGATCCAAATAGCATAGTTATCACACTCAGACTTTAAATTACTGTGATTAGTGTGGTCAAGAAAATAGATAAGATAGATAATTTCACCAGAACCAAAATCTGTGAAATAAAAATCAAATGAAAACTAGAACTAAGAAATGAAATTGTAAATTTAATATATGGGTTTAACAGTAGGTTAGACATAGCTGAAGCCAGGATCAGCAACTGGAAGACACATCAGTAGAAAAATACAGAGTGAGACATGGAGACACAAATGGATAGGAAAGAAGATAAAAAATTTATAGGACACTTCCAGTCAAGATGGAGACATAGGTAGACACAATTTGCCTCCTCACATAACCATAAGGATCACAACTAACCTCAAAACAAAAACATCCAGAACTGCCAGAAAATCAAACTGTATGGAAATCCAACAACCAAGGATTTAAATAAGCCACATTCATCCAGACAGACAGGAGGGGTGGAGACAAGAAGCCAGGGCAGAGAGGACACGGTGTGGCTGGAACAGACTGTGCCACAATTCACACGTGGTAGACAAAATCAGGAGGGATATCTTGGGAGCGGGCGAACCCAGTCCCAGGCCAGATGGCACAGCCCAGGCTTCTAGCTCTGGGAAAATAAAACCTCATAATTTCTAGTTGTAAAAACCAGTGGGAATTGAGGAGGTGGGAGAAACTGCTGATCTCTCAGGAGAGTCCATTTAAAGGGTCCTCATGGTCCTAGAACAAATGCAAACTCACGCACTCTGGGAACCACCATCAGGGCAGCAGGTAGAGGGGCACAAGTCACATACAGAAAGGAGGTGAAGTGACTGGAAACAGGGAGTGCTGAGCAAGCTCAGCAGCACTGTCCCCTCTCCAAACCCTCCTCCAAATACAGAGCCACAAAGTGGTGAAGCAAGTTGTGCTCGCCCTGGCGAATCTGTAGGGCTCCGCCCCATACAACTTAACAGGTGCATTAAGACAGGGAGTCAAAGCAGCTCTAGCTAATACACAGAAAAAAAAAAACACAAGGAAGCTGCCAAATCGAGGAAATACAGAAATATGGTCCAAATGAAAGAAGAGAACAAAACCCCAGAGAAAGAACTAAGCAAAACAGAGATAGCCAACTATTAGATGCAGAGTTTGAAACACTGGTGATAAGAAGGCTCAGTGAAATCACTGAATATAGCAAAAGCATAAGGGAAGAAATGAAGGCTACACTGAGTGAAATAAAGAAAAATCCACAGGGAACCAATGATGAAGGGAAGGAAGCCAGGGTTCAAATCAACAATTTGGAACATAAGGAAGAAATAAACAATCAACCAGAACAGAATGAAGAAATAAGAATTTAAACAAACAAACAAAAAAAAAACCCAAAACAAAACAAAACAAAAAACAAACTGAGGAGAGAATAAGAAGACTCTAAAGACTCTAGGGCATCTCCAAACACGCAAACATCCAAATCATAAGGATGCCAGAAGAAGAAGAGGAAGAGCAAGAAATTGAAATTGTATTTGAAAATATAATGAAAGAAAATTTCCCTAATTTGGTGAAGGAAATAGACATACAAGTCCAGGAAACATAGAGAGTGTCAAACAAGTTGGACCCAAAGAGGACCACACCAAGACCTATCATAATTAAAATACTAAAAGTTAAAGATAAAGAGGAAATCTTTTTAAAAAGATTTTTCATTTATTTATTTTTGGACAGAGGAAAAGGACAAAGAGAGAGAGAAAAACATCAGTGTGCGGTTGCCTCTTGCATGCGCCCTGACTGGGAATCAAAGCATCGACCCTTTAGTTTGCAAGCTGGTGCTCAATCCACTGAGCCACACCAGCCAGGGCAAGAGGAAATCTTAAAGGCTGCAAGAGAAAAGCACAGAGTAGCTACTAAGGAGTTTTCATAAGACTATCAGCTAATTTTTCAAAAGCAAATTTGCAGGCAAAAAGGGATTGGCAAGAAGTATACAAAATGATGAAAAGAAAGGACCTACACCCCAGCTGGTATGGCTCAGTAGATTGAGTACCAGCCTGTGAACCAAAGGGTGACCAGTTTGATTCCCAGTCAAGGCACATGCCTGGGTTGCAAGCCAGGTCCCAGGCCAGGGGACCACGAGAGGCAACCACACATTGATGTTTCTTTCCCTCTTCCTCCCTCCCTTCCCCTCTCTCTAAAAATACGTAAATAAAATCTTTTATAAAAAAAGGACAGAAATCTATAACCAAGATTACTCTATCTAGCAAAGCTATCATTTAGAATGCAAGGGCAGATAAACTGTTGCCCAGAAGGTCAAGTTAAGGAGTTCATCATCACCAAGCCCTTATTAAATGAAATGGTAAAAGGACTTATCTAAGAAAAAGATAAAAAACTATGAACAGTAAAATGAGAACAAACTCACAACTATCAACAGCTGAATCTAAAAACAAAAACAAAAACAAACTAAGCAAATAACTAGAACTGTAACAGAATCACAGAAATGAAGATCATCTGGAGGGTTATCAGTAGGGAGGAGAAAGGGGGAGAATTCGGGATAAGGTGCAGGGAATAAGAAGCATAATTGCTAGGTACAAAATAGGGGGATGTTAAGAATAGTATGGGAATGGAGAAGCCAAAGAACTTATATACATGACTCACGGACATGAACTAAGGGGGGACTGCCGTAGGGAAGGGGGTTACCAAGCAAAGGGGGGCAAAGGGGTGAAAAGTGGGACAACTGTAATAGTATAATCAAAAAATAAACTGTAAAATACAGAACACAATGAAAAGATTCAACCTATATGCAAATGGAGTTTTGGAAGAAGAGGGCATAAAGAATGGAATGAATGTGGTATTTAAAAATAACACCCCAAAGTTGTACAAAACTGAAACAAGAAGTTCAGACATAGATTTAAGAAGTGCTATAAACCCCAAGGTAAAACAAACCACAAGGTAAAACAAAAGCAAGGTAAAACAAACAAAACCACACCAAGGCACATTACAGTAAAAAACAAACAAAAAACATCTCCTGAAAATTGAACATGCAAAGAAAATCTTAGAAGCAATATCACAGAAGATAGGGTGGGAGTAGATGGAGTTCAACATTCTAAGACCTACAAGCTTATATCAGACTTTAATAATTAAGGATACACGCTGTAATCAGTAGTGAACTACTAAAAAAAAAAAAACATAAAGGGATGCATAACAGGCTTTCTAAGTACAAACTCTCAAATGCCCAAAGCTTAGAGCTCCAAGAATGGCTTGTCCAGCTACAGAACAGGCACATCTGAGACCACATCTCAGTTGTTAATATTACCACTATATGGATACACAAGTATATGATGAAATAATGACCAAAAATCACAAACACACAGTGAAATGAGGAAGCCAGCCCAGGTACCCTGCTCTCTGTCACCCTACACTCTGCCCTCTCCAGCTGTCTAGCTTTACAATGAAGGTCTCCCCAGGTGTGCCCATACAGAAGCATAACCATCCCTGTTTGCCCTGATTTCCTATGACAAGATGGTATCTTTGTTCCTCCCTCAGGAATGGAACAGAATTCAGATCCGGCACAGAGCCAGTGCTCAGTGGTGCTTCCTCCCTGCAGGTGCATTCACTCCTCAAGTAATGGTAAAGCCACCTCCTCATCTCACGACTAAGATCTAGAGAAGCTGTTATGTCTGGCATCCCACAAGGACTTCTCCACCTGTACCTGTGATGTGTCACCTCCAACACATGGGAATAACCAGAGGCCTAAGAGCAACTCTGAGGTCTGACATCATGTGTTCAGGGTGAGGAGAGCCGGAGTGGGGAGTCCCTCCTTGTTGTTCACTGTGGCAGGTGAGGAATGAGACTCTCCATACACACATCTATCTCTCCCTCAGGCAAACATTTACTGATGGCTATGACCTACTGGACAGCCACTTGCCAAGCCCACAAAGATGACCCTGAGGCAAGACCTCGACCTCTGCCCCTGGTGCTCACCCTTATGAGCCAACAAGTACATGCTGCTCATTTACAGAGAGGAACCTGAGGCTCAATGAGGCTCAATATCTGAGCTCCACAAGTGACAGGTCAGACATGACCCCCAGCCAGGCTGGCTCTTACTGCCTCCAAATGTGTGGCGATCTGATCGTCCCAAAGCCTAGGGTACAACAAGAGAGGAAGCAGTGTGGGGGTCTGGCTGAAATAAGCGGGCCTCTATCAGACAAAGTGACAGAGAAGGGCCAGCCCAGCTGGGACACTACCTTGCTCACACACAAGCATGCTGTGACCACACCTGGCAGATAAGCAACACCAAACACTGCAACAGGATCAGTTCTAACACCTAAAGCCAACATCCGCTTATCTCACCTTCCAGCCCCTGGCTTTGTGGAAACCCAGTAGCCCCAGAAGAAAGGGCAGGAAACCCTGCAGGGATTATAGTTCCCTACAGGCTATGAGGATGCTCCGCAACCAAAGGATGAGAACAATTAGTGAATGAAGAAGTGAATGAACAAACAATGAACAAAGAGTGAGTGCATAGATAAATGAAGGAGTAAGTGGCTGAAAGAATGAAGAATGAGATTAATAACCTAATGATGAATGAGGGACTGAAGGCTGACCCAAACCTGCACAACAGCCAGGGACAAACCAACCATATCATGAAGGCCCTACCTAAAAAAGCCTACCACATCACACAGCACACAACTGTGTACCATGTCATGTGCCATATGCCACACGTTACATCACATATCGCCATGTCACATCACACATATCACATCACACATCATGGCACACATCATATCACATCATACATAGCATGACCTTAACTATGGTTGTGCCTCTCCCTTTTTTCTGTGAGATCGGGGTGATTTTTATTTTATTTTTGCCTATCCACATCTTCTAAACATTACATCCTAGAGGCACAGGAGTATGCAACACAACCAAAGAAGACCTTCAAGTGGCAGAGTGAGGCACTCGTCTCATGTCCATGTGACAGGTGAGGATGCCCAGGCTAGCACAAAGTACTGTCTGATGGGCAGGCACCGTCTGATGAGGAGGCACCTGTTGAGTGCTGTGTGGGCTAAAGAGAACCCCCCACTGCCCTGAAATATGTCCTCCTGAAATCTGTCCCCCAGGGAGCTACTGGGGACCCAGTGGGCCCCATCAGCCCTCATCATACCCCTCATACATCCATGTGTCCCCCTAAACCCATCACCACAGAAGGACAGGGCATGTCTGTCCTGTCCCCTCACAGAAAAGAGATACATGGTTTACTGGGCTCCCAGGTGTAGGGCCTGTACCCCACTCAGCATCCCCAAAATGAGGGGTTCCTCCTAGGCATAGGGAATGCCCCTGACTCAATACCCCCAACACATATGGACGCTTGCAGGTATAGGGTCTGACCCTGATTTAGTATCACTGAGATACAGGGGTCCTCCCAACAAAGGTCCTGCCTCCCACTCAGCTGCCCAGGGACATGGACCTATGACCAGGCCAACAGATTCCGAGGAACATGGCTGGAGCAGGTGAAGCAGCACTGTAGATGGCAAGCATGTCTCAGAGTAGAGTACACACATCACTCTGGGACCCCTGCACAGGAGGAAAGTACCCACCCTCCAGTTCACCCTCAGCAGAGCTGCTCGGAGACAGCAGTCACACCCTCAAGCACACAGACAGGAGTCTGAGAAGGGCGCCATGCACAGTCACTGCATAACACAGGCTTTGTTCCTTCTGCCAGGAACAACTCTGTCCTGGGAGCTGCTCCTCCTGAGCCACACCCCCAGAAGCCCTGTAGACCCCAGGCCTATGGGCAGCCATAGGCTTGGCAACTGCACATGTGTGAACAAGCACACACAGGACACACAGGGGAGCATGTGTTGATGGCCTGGTGACAGGAAGGGGCAAATCTGCTCTGTAAAAATGTATTCCCTCTACTGTTTTCTAAATATTTCTCAGGAGAGCCCTGACTAGTATGGCTCAGTTGGTGCAAGTGTTGTCTTATAGACAAAAAGATCATGGGTTCGATTCCCAGTCAGAGCACGTATGCAGGTTGTGGGTTTGATCCCTGGTCGCAGTGCATACCCTACCCAGTCCAGGTGTGTACAAGAAGACAGTCAACCAATGTTTCTCTCTCCCTCCCTCCCTCTCTCTCTCCCCACCCCTTCCCTCTCTCTAAAAGCAGTGAAAAAATATCCTCAGGTGAGGATAAAAAGTAAAATAAAAATATTTCTCGGGAGAATACAAAGTAAAGGCAGGTTAACAAAGAACTCTATTCTCGGTCACAACATGCCATCCAGCATGCCTCAGGCTCTCACAGAGAGTCATCCAAAACCTTGCGTCCTGTATGTATCTGGAATTGCTCACTGGGCAGTCATTTATAGTAGCAAGAAACACTGACATCCTGAGATAGCCTGTTTGCTGATGACGAAGGCTGTGCGGACCTCAGGGGAGTTAGGGGCCAGGTGAAGGTGATAGTCACCAGGTTGGGATTTAATGAAAGTCACCCTCCCCAGAGCAAAACGGCAAGAATAGGGCTGTGGTCAGGGCAGAGTGGGAGTATTCGAGGACCTTCTCTTTGTTCCCGGTGTCCCCAGTTCTCTGTAATCTGCTTACCATGAAACTAAAAGCAGAAAGCTCCTGGCCATGTCCCCGGGCCCTGCTTTCGGCAGCAGTCATGCTACACAAGGCTCTCCTCCCTAGAGTGGGTGACAGTGGCACCGATTTCCTCAAGTGACCCCTTTGGTTTCTATTGCATAAGTGACATCTGGGTCTGCACTGAACGCACTCACTGCACATAGAATTCCAATTCTGTAAAACCCACAAACTTCTGACCACATCCCCCTGTTGGGCTCCATCTCCTTGAAGGGTAACGAGGAGGGGTGGACTGATTCCTGGACTGCACTGAGTGGTGAAGACATCCCTCTTAGGTTGCCTGTGGGTGCAGCCCAGGGCCTGAGAGCAGTGTAGGTGATGCCCAAATGTGCATGTGGGGGTTCATCCAGGTCTGAGGGTTTGAAAGGAAGACAAGCATAGGAGCCTCCTGATGGTAACTGGGAGTACAGCATGGTTTATTAGTCATTATCTCTACTTCCCGGTCTGTTTGGAATGGCCATGCTGACAAATCAGAAGTAACAACACTGGGATGTTCTGGTCCTCAGTAAGCTTCCAATGCTGCTGGCCTTGCCCCTGATTTGGACGCACCAGGCATGACCCTATCAGGATGCCCAGGCCAGGCACAGGCACTGTGGGCAGCCCTGTGGACTTCTACATGCTGCCATCACTCTCCCCTCAGAAGATGAAGAGACAAAGGGGCAGGGGGTGGCTCTAGGTGGCCCCTAGGAACTGAACACCGAGTTGCTTTCACAGCATTTCCCAAGAAAACTCAACAGAAGGGTGTAATGAGGCAGAGCTACACCAGACTGAGCTTCTGCCCTGATGGCAGCAGATGTATCACAGACCACCCTCAGCACCCAGTCCTCAAGGGCAGGCAGGGCACACATCAGCCCCAACACTGGCTTGTAGAACAATCCACCCCCTGCCAAGCAGCTGCCACCCTCCCTGGTCTCCCAATTTAAGGACACCTAGAAATTCACCCCTTCCCAGCCACAATACCAAAGCATGCCAAATCAAACCAGGGTCTCCCAGACATCCTGGGACCCCTGACAGGGGGTGAAGCCGGATCACAGTAGGTGCCAAACACTGGGATAACATGTGCTCACAGACACCAGGACAAGAATGAGGGGGAAAGTAGCCCTGACAGACAAAGAAATGGGGGGCCCACGTGGTAGGAGAAGAAGCCCAGACACCATGCCATTCAGGTGGCACTGAGAAAGCAAGATGCTGAGCAGAAAACACCAAGATGAGACTGCTGAGACCACCCTGACAGTGGCAGTGTCCTTATTTACATAACAGACCTGACCATGGCTGCCTAACATATTCTGTGAAGCTCCACATGGGGTCTGGGCTGACCTTGGTGCCAAAAGGCATCAGGCCTGGGAGACGCAGGTGAACTATCACTCTGACCACAGCTGGGGCTCAGCAATGTTAGTCAGGCCACCCTGTGTCCAGGCTCAACTGCCCTGGAATCCTCCTGTCATCCACAGTCACTGACCAAACACCCCAATACAGTGTGTGACCCCCATTATCTACTGCCCCACATGCTGCACAAAGTAGTCAGTATCTCTGTTCCATCCAAAGGATCCCATGAGGAAGGGCTTTGTCTACTGGACCCATCAGAAAAGAACCGAATCTAATGACCTCATGTAGAAGGGTCACATCTACTGGACCCCATGGGAAGGTCCGTTTCTTCAAGGCCCCATGGGAAAGAATCCATGTCTACAGATCCCCCGGGGAGGCCCTCAGGCAAGGCATCCCCGGAGCAAAGGCCCCCTTGCATGTTGCCCTCAGCTCCTTCTGTGTAGTACTCACTCAAAGAATAAAAGTCAACACCAAAGATAAAATAAAATAAAGTCTATGCCAAAAATACCACCCCATGGGATGAGGGAGCAGGTGTCAGCTTCCATAGCAGCAATGGTTGCTATGGATATGGGGCTCCAGTCAGCAGAGGGGGTAGGGATGGAGATGGGAGACAAGTGAAGGAGAGGGGACAGAAATGAGGGAGGAAAGACAGAGATGTATAGACCAGAGATGATAGGACAGTGGCAGAGAAAGGGAGAAGCAACAGAGACAGAGTGATGGGGGACAGAGATTGAGGCAGAGACTGGGGAGGAGGACAGGGATGGAGGGCAGATTTGAGGAGAAGGGAATAAGAGTTGGGGAGGATGGTTGAGATGTGGGCTGAAATGTGGGCAAATATGCATATAGATGGTAAGGTAGGGGATACAGATGAGGAGGGACACAGATGGGGGAGGGGACAAAGCAGTGATGGGGAAGGAGGACAGAGGTGGGGGTGAGACAGAGAGTGCTGGCCAGAGGCAAGAGAGACTGACTGTTAGTGGGAAAGAGAGAAGGTGCCACCGAAGCATGAGGCCAGCCCTGGCCCTCATACCCTGGCTCACTGGTAAAGAGCTGACCTGCAAATAAAGACTTTGGGGGGAAGGAGGTGCTGAACAATTAACATTTTTACCAAAAGGAAACAGAATCTTCCACAAACGTGAACAAATTTCTGATTTGAGCACCATGGGTTGAATACATTGCAACATTCCCTGACTCCTCCCACCCAAAATTGTCACTACCTGCAAGCTGGGTTTATGCTCAGCCTGTGGAGAGCAGCAGGGCAGCACGGCAGCCCTGCCTACCCCTGGGACACCACCAAGAAGAACAGTGCCTGAGGGAAGAGTCATGAGCATGCAGGCCCTATCTTCTCACTCCATGCCATGGAGACCCCAGTCCTGGCAGGTGAGGTCCACTTATATCACAGCCCCAGCACACGTGATGATGGGTAGAGAGGGCACTGTACCCCCTCCACCCCCACCCCAAGGACCAAGCCCCAGGCCCCAGGCAGGAGCTTTGAGGACAGAACCCTGAGTCCTCCTGCACCCCAGTCCCAGCCCAGCCACCCCTGCCCAGAGGTTCTGCCCCAGGTACTCAGGCTTCTTTAGAGCTCTCCTGAGGCTTCCCTCCCCTCTCAGAAGCCACCCCTCCTCAGGGGCCATGGGATGTTCGTCACATGCAGCCTTCAGAGGCCTCCCTACCTTCTGCCATTTCTCATACAGGCAAGAGACAGAAGCCAGGAGGCTGCCTGCATGGAGGGGTGTCTAGAGAGGGACCATGACCATCCTCTGGGTTGCCTCTCCTGGCACCTCCCACACAGCCATCAGGTCCCTGAATGCTGTTTTCATATCATCCTCTAAGGGTCTTCAACAGCCCCTGTACCTACTGACCAGCCAAGGAGGTTAATATACTCCCAGTGTGGCCTCAGGTGAGCCCCTCCTCTCTAGCACTTACTCCAGATACACCCCAGCCAGGTATCCCTGAAACCTGCCTGACCTGGAGGGGTGCCAACCCAGGATGCCACCAATGGTTCCTGCCCTGTTCAAAGCAAGTCTTGCCCATGAGTCCCCAACACTCCCCCCACAGGCAGCCAATCTCAGCCCTGGGCTGTGCTCTGGGAGACAGGGTAGCTTCCTGTCACTCCTGCAACAAGCCCCCACCGCAGCCCAAACAGCAAAAAAAGTGGTGTCTCATGAGCATAGCTGCCTCCTCGTAGGGCTTAGTGGGGAACTAGCCCTATGTCCAGCTTCTAGAGACCACCAAGCTCCTTGGCATCTTCTGTCACTACATCACCCCAAAGCCCTCCTGCCCCCTCTTATAAAGACTCCAGATGATAACACAAAACCCGCAGTGTAATCAGGATCATCTTCCACGTCAAGGTCCTCAAGTCAAATGCATCTGCAAAGGCCCTCTAACATGTAGGCTGGCTCATTCCCAGGCTGGGGCATACAGCTGCAGGCACCCCCATCACCCAGCCCTCCACACTGTGACCACCCACCTGACCCTGGGCCTGGACATGACAGCTGCCCCTGCTGGCTCCCTGCCAACTTTCCCTGTGGCCAAACATCACCAGGATTCACTCCATATGTCAAGGCAGTGCCGCCATCTCTTCCTTCTGTAAGTCAAGGAAGGCCCCGGCAGGCCAAATATCATCTGCACACTCACCTACTACAGCCCTCTGCTGCTGCCCACCCAGTCCCCTTGTCCACTGGGCCATGAGTGCATCCACTCCTGACCACCACACGTTCCCATAGGCTGCCACATTCTGACCACCAGCTGGTGTCCTGGCCTCAGCTTCACACACCAGCTGCCAAGTTCACCAAGCACACTCTGGGCTCCAGACAGCACCTCCACGAAGCCAGCCCACCAGCATGCGCATCACCACTGGGACTCTGAGCTCCAAGGGAACCAGCAAAGGCAGCTCTGGATAGCTCAGGCTGACACCACCAAGTGTAGCCTTTGTGGACCTCAGGTCCCCACTGCCCAGGGCTGCAGCAGGACACAATGAGAGAACACCAGCATGTGCCAGCAAGGGCCTCAATGAGCTTTCAGGAAATTATGTGGCTGTCATCACAGCCATTAGTAATCATACTCAGAGTCAAAGGGCTTTCCACACCAGCCTGATTCAACCTCCTCCAACCTATACTTACTTTGCCCTGCCCAGAGTATTTTCCCTTCCCCAAAGAGAAAACACAACAGAAGGCTTTTGTTGAAAGGCCATCAGCCATAGAACATCCGCCCCAGTTCCTGCCCTGTCCAAGAAGAAAGCCTTTGCTGAATGGCAGGGCTCTGGCCCCACAGCCAGGACCCTGGGCCTCAAAGGGGCTCATCATCCCCATGGGGCAGGCAGGCCTATTCCTTAGCAAGCAATCCCAAGACAGAACCTGTGCCCACACAGGCCAGCAAGGTCTCATGGGACACATACAGATTTTAAGCGCAGCAGCCAGAGGCCAGGGAAGCTGGGGACAGGCACCACTGCTGCCAAACACAAGCCACAGGAACAAGACCATGTAATGTTTCTGAGTGTGACCCTCCTGTGACCTCTGGCCCAGCCCAGTAACAGGCAGAAAGTTGGCAAGCTGATTCAGTTCCGCCCTGCCAGATTTCAAAGGGCCCTGCTCTGCTGGCAGACACAAAGGGCCTGACTCAAAAATGCACACATAAACTGCCCCAGGAAGCAGGGCCAGAACGCTCCAGAGTCACCATCTCACTCCCTCCAGGAATAGAGCTAGCTTTTGTATTTTATCATTAATGTCATCATACATTTATAGAGGCTGACACACTACTTCAGGCCAATCAGATGTGAGCCCAACGCCAGTCAAACACCATGCTTCCTGGGACCATAGAGGGGCAGGTGGGCAGACGGGGCAGTGAGGGGTGATACTGTGATAGTGTGCCTCCTTGTCACCTGGCGCTGAGCCCCATGCAGGCTGCCACCACACCAAATCACTACAAGAGGGGAGCAGGAGCAGATAAATGTCTCTGGGAAGCCAAGAGCAGGGGTCTCACACTGCAGAGGATCAGGGAAAGAGCAGTCCCAAACCCCCACGTCACCTCAGCCATCCCTCCCCCTTAACCAGGGACATCAGACTGTAAACTGCCCAGAATCTGATAGTAGGTGGGTGAACGACAGTCTCTGGAGGCCCACATGGTGGACAAGGGACCAACTGTTAATTGCAGCAGCCCAGGCTGAGTCCCAAAGAACACCCTGATGTTATTGTTCCTGATGAAGGGCAGCAGGAAACGCTGAGCCCTCAATGAGACCCAAGTGCAAGAAACTCCAGGCGGTCCATAGGACACAAAGGGGCAGAGGTGCCTGAGGCCAGAGGTTGGGGGAAGCTCCACCTCCATGGCATGGGCTCACAGCAACTGGCCCACCAGCTAGGCTCCAGCAGTTTCCCCTCCAAAACAATAAGGCAACGTGCCTCTATCCTTCAGTGTCCTATTTTTATAAAATACCATCTATCCATTTCTTTTTAAAAACACTTTTACTATTTCTTTTCATCTGTTTTTGCTTTATTTTATTTCCAGCTGACTGCTTTTAATGTGGTTTGCCACTTTCTCTCAACTCATTCTATCCTGTTCCACTGAAGTACGCCCAGCTGCGCTTATTCACTTTCTGGCCTCCTTTTTAACTTTTAACAAACAGCAAACAAGATCATGTGTGCAGACCTCACCTCATGCAGCACCCAAAATGCATACTAGCCCTGACGGTACCAAGGGATGCCATCCAACAGACATTAATCCCATGTTTGCAAAGCCTGCCAGCTCACAAAATGGGAGGAACAGACAAGCCCCGCAAGGCCCCCACACCCAGGAGATGCTGTCAGTGGGGTCAGTGCACCCACTGGCACCTAGACACAGAGAATCTCACCCATAGTCAGCCAGAAAACTGTAGGAGCAGCGCCTGGGACACCCAAAGGCTCATGCTGCCTCCACCCCCTCCCAGGGGGGGCTCTGTCCAATTCTGTGTATTTCCACATCATTCATGTCAGTACCCATGCACAGAGAGACCATGAGGTTCTCCATCACCCTGTGATCAGCCCAGAACCATCAGCTGCTCAGTCTACCCAATAAAGATACCATAAGCCAGCTACCCTCCCCACATAGCACAGCCCTTGCCCTTCCCCAGGGTACAAACCCCTCCTAGGAAAAACAATCTTTCCCCCAAGCGGGGCTCCAGGTTTGGGTCTGCTCAGGTGCCCATGTGAGACCCACAGTCTGGCCCCCAAGACCTTGTCCAGAGTCCTCACCTGAACCCCTCAAATGCCAACTCAGGCAGCTGTCATACGGAAAACCAACTCTGTTCAAAAATATCTGGAAGCGTGACAAAGAACAGCCAGCCACAGACAAGGGCAGCCTTTGTTCCCCATAGCTTCCAATGGCCCATGTGAGAAGCCAAATACCTACATCATGTCAGGAGTCAAACCATTTCAAAGCAAATGCTAGCATAGCTCACAAGTAGGTCACAGGTATTGCGCGCAGTCAGGGAGGGCCAGGCTGGGCCAGGCTGGACGTTGCATGTGCCCAGGGCCCAAGAACATGTAGCCATCTAGACCATTCCACAGGGTCCCCTAGACCTGGACTGCTCTGCCTGTGGCTATGGCTGCCCCACCCCAGACCCCCAGGTGCCTGCTCCCTGACCAGGAGCACAGAATGGTCCTTGACGCCATGGGGAGAATAAAGGAAAGGGGCCCTCTTCCAAGGGTCTTTCAACAGCAGCAGGGTAACTCTGTGCTGGTAACTGATGACCCTGTAGTCCTCTCAGTTCAGCCACTAGCATTGTGTAAAAAGGCTTTAGGATGACAGTTTTCCCCAAAATTAAAGCACACGGGAACCCCAACATACCCAGGAAGACATCCCATCATTGCACCCCATCCCTGCTCCCCATCCTCTCTCTTCTACCCTTTAAGTTTGCAATGATTCTTCCAAAAAAGATGAATTCATTCTCCTGCTGGAACCTCTTAATTAAATAAATTCCTGGAACCTGCCTGGGCAGGTGACAATGGTTTACTGCTGGCCAATTCGGCAAGAAGCCTTCCTAGCCTGAAGAAACAGCAGGTCAACCATCCTTCTGGGAGGCCTTGAAGCCCTGGAAGCAGCCAGACTGAGAAGACACACTCCACGCCTCTGGTCCACGTGTGAAGTCCCAGACCAGAGGCAAGAGGGACATGCTGGAGCCTGGGTGGGCTGCAGAGGCAGGGCTACTGCTGAGCCCACCCTGAATTCATACCCCAGGGGACAGAAGAGGCTGGTGGGCCCCTCATCCCAAAGTGGGCACACAACAAAGCTGGGGCAGGTGGGGCCACAGTATACTTTGTAAAAATACCCAAGAACATAAAAGACAGATAAGAAGAGCTGGTGCCAAAGTGAAAGCTATTGTGTCTCAGTAAGGAAATTTGGAGCCACTTTCTCTTTTTCAGGTTTCAGCATCTGTCATATCCATCATGCTCCTAGAAACTTATGTAGCTGGAAACATCCCCCATGAAGTGGCCTCCCCATCCATCACCTACCACCTCTTCCATCTCACTGACCAGGCTCACTGGAGGGGATCCAGCCTTGGCATGTGGGGACTAGCCCTCTCCTCCCCACCCACCCCCACTTCTAGGATGAATAGTGGTACCCAGTGGACACCAACCTCTTAAAGGCAGCAAGGCCTGAGGGAGGACCCCTGGAAGTCAGGGACCTCCTTCTCCTACAGATATCCATGCAGCCAGGCACCCGGGGTTCAGGAGTACAGCAACAGTGTTTCAACTTAAAGTAGGCAGGACTATCCTGTGCAAGTGCTATGGCTCAGGAAAGCAGGAGGCTGAGCAGCCGTGAGTCCCAGGAGGACAACATGTGCAGTCCAGCCTCCTAGCAGCATGCCTAAGTGGCCCAGATCAGGTCCCGGCTCTGCCACTGACTGCCCAATGGGCCAGGGAGGGGGATGTGGGACCAATAGGATCAAATCTGTGTTTCCAAAAAGTCCAGATGATTACAACAGGATCATCCACAGATGATGAGGCCCATGTCAAAGGTTGTGGGGACTACACCCTTCTCATCAGCTG
Source organism: Phyllostomus hastatus (assembly GCF_019186645.2). Taxonomy (NCBI): domain Eukaryota; kingdom Metazoa; phylum Chordata; class Mammalia; order Chiroptera; family Phyllostomidae; genus Phyllostomus; species Phyllostomus hastatus. The sequence continues at coordinate 4,248,164 of NW_025333706.1, forward strand.
AGATGGACTCGCCTTGGCCAAGAGACACCAGTCAGCAGTGCCTACAGGGGGCTGGCCTGACTGACATCTGCAATCCTAACTGGTATCACCCACAGCACCTTGCAGAATGTGGCCTGAGTGTACTCAGGCGGGAACACAAGACAGTCCAGAACGTGGTCTCTGTAAGAGGAAAAAAAAAAAGGCAAGGCCACAAAAGTTTCAAAAATAATGATAAAAAAACGGTAGGGACTGTCCTATATTAAAATTGACATGACAACCAGATGCAATGCACCACTCTTGACTGAGTCTTGGATCCAGATGGGAAACTGCTGAGCACCGCTGGGAGCACAGTCCACATCGAATTTGTGGCTGACAGCATCCAGTTGGCTTTACTTGTGACACAGCTGTGATTTTATGAGAAATGTCCTCATTCCTCTAGGAGGTGCTGCTGGAGTGTTCAGGGCGAAGTGTAAATGAGCCAGAATAAAGCATATGCAGAGAAAGATATAAAGCAAATGTGGCAAAATGTTAAAAACTGGTAACGCCAACTTCCCTAAGTTTTTCAAAACAAAAGAATTCATTGAGAAATTAAATTGCTGACAGAGGCGAAAGCTCCGATGAGGAAAGAGGAGAGGGTGGGGAGACCGGGTCACAGGATGGATGGGGATCCCCTCCACAGCCTAGTAATGGGAAGAACAGGACGGGGGCAGCAGTGGCCTCTGGAGGCACCAAAAGCTAGGCAGAGAAGAGCCTCATGGAACAATGGCACCAGGAAGATCCTGGACGGATGAAGAAACCAAGACAGCTACCACCCCTCCCTACCTACAAAACACACTATGCCCAGCTCCAGGGAACAGACCATAACCTACCTGTGCCATCAAGTCTTTCCCAGAGCCCCTTGAAATCCAATTCTAACCAGGGAGACTGAAGAGGATTAACAGTAAACATTTTCCTTTACAAATGAAAATGTGGACACCTAAACCTAACCTCTACCTAACCACCCACTTACTTCCCACTTTCAAATGTGGTTGTAATTCCTGGAGCTTTGACAGCCTGTCTGCTGCTGTGAGGCAGTAAGACTGGGGACAAATCAAACATGGCTGAGAAGTAGAGAGGTCTCTGTCCCTGCCAACACTGCAGCTCTCAACTGGACATCTCAAAGTTTCAGATTCTGGGGATGATCAAAGTTCTGCATCGCTTACTTCCATTTGGCTTGTAGCTGAGAGTTTCCCAGCCCTTTGGCTCCTGAGCAAGCGCACACAGAGCCAGAAAAGCCAGGGCTTTGGGGAAAAGTGGACATTGAAGGGAGGATGGATCCTTCCAGGGCAGCTTCCTGCCTAAGCAAAGCATGGAGTCTCGAGGGCAGAGCCAGCTTTCCATGTTGAACTCTCCAGCATAGCCAACTCCAACACTCTTTGCAAAAGAGCCAAGACATGCCCTGGGAACATCTGCACCTCTACAAACAGCTGGCCCAACACATCACTCCCCAGAGCCCATCCTGGTCTCATGAGACACTGGGAAAATGAAAGAAAAAAATGGAGGGGGTACCTCCGACACCCATCCCTTTAACAGCTTCACAACACAGCAGGAGCTTTATAGGCTCTGGGAAGTCCCAGACATCTTCTTTAACAAGGTGTCTGTTAAGGTCTTTGGCCCATTTCTGAATCTAACTCTGTTCTCTTATTGTTGAGTCCTTTTTTTTTTTAAAGATTGCATTTATTCATTTTAGAGAGGGAAGGGAGGGAGATAGATAGATAGAGAGGGGGAGAGAGAGAGAGAGAGAGAGAGAGAGAGAGAGAGAGAAACATCAATGTGCAGTTGCTGGGGGTTATGGCCTGCAACCCAGGAATGTACCCTGGCTGGGAATCGAACCTGGGACACTTTGGTTCCCAGCCCGCACTCAATCCACTGAGCTACGCCAGCCAGGGCTTATTGTTGAGTTCTTTAAGAATTCTTTGTATATTCTGGGAAACAGTCCATTACTAGGTATGTGTCTGGCAAAGATTTTCTTTGGGTCTGTGTTTTGTCTTTGCATTAGTGCCCTACTGAGCAGAAGTTTTTCATTTTAATAAAGTTCGACTTAACAGTTTTATTTGGCGTTGTATCTAAAAAGTTATCTCCACAACCAAAGTCACCTAGGTTTTCTCCTATGTTATTACCTAAGAGTTTTATAGTTTTGCATTTTACAGTTAGGTATGTGATCCAGTATGAGTTAACTTTTGTGAAGGAAGTAAGTTTTGCATCCAGATTCAATGCCTGCATGTGTATGTCCAGCTGTTCCAGCACCATTTGTTAAAATGGCCATCTCTCTCCACTGCACTGCCTTTGTTCCTTTGTCAACAGACTGTTCACCATATTATGTGGGTCTGTTTCTGGACTCTCTACTATGTTCCAGTGATCTATTTGTCTATTCGCTCACCAATGCACACTGACTCTTTTCCAAAAAACTTAATATATTATTAAAAAGCTGACAAAAATTAGATGTAGTAATCAAGTCTTCAAGGTAATCTCAGAATTCAACCCTCCCAGGAAAAGAGCCAGATTTGAAAAGTCTTTGCCTCATCTGCAGCTAGAAGGATGGGGCTAGGTGTTCAGCCTGCCTGCACAGAGGTCCCACACCACCCAGGGTGCTTTCTCTTGTCTGCAGGTAGCCTCCCTACTTCTCTAGGTGAATTGCTCTCCACTTCAATCTGTGCTTCTTAAAACTGTTTACTTGAAGTGGAGCAAGCATGGCAAGAGAAAAGCATCACTGTCAGTGCATGCTCTGTGCTGAATGCTGGACACACTTCTCAACAGCCTCCATGGCCCCCTGAAGGCTGGCTAACACTATCCTCAATGTACAGAAGGGTAAACTGAGAATCACAAAGGCAAGTACCTTTGAAGGGCCTCCCTGCCAGGAAGCTGTGGGGCTGGGGTCTTAATGCTGCAGGCCTCCTGCTTCTGGGATGTTAGTGTGCCTGGCTGCAGGGCTCCTGAACATCCCTTACAACTACCGTAGGCAGATGCCAACACCTACCTCACCTCTCAGCCCAGGTGGACCATAAAGGAGACCCAGGCAGGTGACCCAAACCTCTGCTGGACCAGGTCAAGTTTTCTTCCACCAAAGCAGTGGCCTGGAGCTCTGTGTTATCATGTTGGGCATTATTTAGTTCTGGCCTGAAGCTGGTCCAAGCCATGGGCCCCAAGAGATGCTCACAGTCACACAGAGGGCCAGAAGTGTGAGCTGTTAAGCAAGGTAAATGGCAAGCCCACCAGCACATGACTGTAGGGTAGATTCTCCCCACATGCTTCCCCCTGCTCTCTCTCCTGCAGGCTTCTCATAAACGCCCCTCCAGGAGGTGGTCCTGCTCACAGGATGAAACCAGAGCACACACCCAACAAATACTGGCTGAGTCAATGAACCACAGCACCCTACACTCTTGAGCTCTGGGCACTGGACCTGGCATCCAGAACCTTCTGGACCATGTACTCCCTCTCCTCCTCTTAGCAATTCTTTTTCTTACCACCATCATGTTCTGGCCCAAAACCTACCAGCAAAGTTCACCCACCTTGGAGTAAGCCCCCACCCACCACCTAGAAATGACACGGGGGTAGGGAGATGTCCACTAGCTCTCTCAGGGAGTAAGACTGTCTGGGCCCAAGTCACTTAGTGATCTGGCCCTGATTCAGGCTCAGCTGATGCCTCATACATCAGAGCCTCCAAGGGTGCCCACAGAGGCACACACAGCCTCAGGAGCATCTGTTTCCAACAGAGAAGGAGCCAAGAATGCCTGACATGCCCATGATGGAAACCCACATCTCAGGCCACTTGTCCACTGTCATTGACCACATCCATCTCACTAACACCACTTAGGCAGGGGTGGGGCCTTTGGGTGCTGGGCACCCACATCTCTGTACTAGCAGAGGGAGCAGGAAAGCCATCTTTACAGCCTCTAGGTAGCTGGTGCCAGCCTTTCTCACCAACCAAACCAGAATCATGGTTGGTGTGATATATGATTGTCACTCAGCGTTGGCATCCAACTAATTTCAAAATACAGATTTCCCAACAAAACTAAATTCTTCAAAGAGTAATAAAAATAACAAAGCAGGGTAACCGCCTGGCAAATTGATTCGAGCCCTTTTTAAGTGTCCTGCTATAATACGCAAGTATGGTCTCCTGGGCACACCAGCTGCTCAGGGCTCCTCTGAAAGCAGATGAGGCCCTTGGGAGCACCTCTCAACCCTGGGTAGAGGCTGCTTGGTACCGCAGGTTGTGTGCCTGGCCTGTCTATGAAAGGCAATTGTGAACCTGCACGAGCACGTGGGTGAGCTCACTCAGGTGGGGTACCCATGGCCACAGGAGAGACAACTGGGCCGCACCAACAACAGGCAGACCTGGTCACCCTCTGAAGATAGTAAGTGGACCAGTGCAGTCAGCATGGACACATTCAGCAAGCCCCCAGGTGCGCCATCCACATCCGAGGCACAGAGAGTAAATAGGACACAGACACCTGGCTGGGGCAGGCAGGTGGGGAACACAGTGCCTCTGTGGCCTCACCAAAGGAACACCAGCAGGTCACACATTATCAGGTCCTGTGGTCCCCACATCCAGAAGCCACTCCCCAGCCTGGAGCCCAGGCCACCACCACCCCTATAGAAACCCAGCCACCCGCAGGCAGCATAGAACAGCAGGATGGCTTCAAAACAGCACTTGGGAGATCCAGGGCCTGAGTAGTGGGGCCCAGCCCCCAGGGTACCCTGAGAGGGTCCGACGGTGCTTGGGTGCAAGGTCAAGGACTCGCAGCCCCTTGAGGTAGGAGGGCCCTGCATGCCAGACATCACCATGGGAAGCAAAGTCTCCACATGGGATCCCCCAGGAAGTGCCCAGCCCTACAACGGCAGCTCACAGGAGCCTCCCATGGGAGGAGGCAGCACAGAGAGCAAAGGCCCTGAAGGCAGGGGCCAGTGACAGGAGGGGTGGCATTGGCAGGCGGGCTGAAAACATGGTTCTCTCCGAGGCGGTCCAGGCCACTTCCAACTATGCTTCCAGAAAGTGGCTGGATCTAGAATGGCTTTGTTTTCTCTATTCAGGTCTCATGCCAGCACAGAAGTGAGAGAGTGACCCGAGTTACCCAGAACAGGATCAGTGGTCCAGACTCATTCCTTCCAGGCAGCCCAGAGTCAAGAACAAGCCCTATGGACCGGTTTGATAGGACCTGTTTGATAGCGCTGTTTGATAGGATGGGGTCTTTGTGGGAGCAGAGCTAGCCAAAGAAGGACCTGGGTATATGGGAAACATGAGACAGCGAGGGCGGTGATTCTGGGTGCATCTGTACTTCCTCCATTGCTATCGTGACATGGTCTGATGCCAAGAATGAAAGTTCATTAAGAAGAAAAGAGACAGGGAGGTACTGCTTTAAAGTGGTTCCCCCCAAATCAGTGTCACCTCTGGACGGCTGGAAAATCCAAGAGGTGACATACCTCACTGCCCTTCACTGTGAGGTGAATATATACTGCTCTCTCTGCAATAGTAACATGGGAGGAAATTGGGAGTCAGGGGGACCTGATGGCCTCCAAGCTAGACTTATAAGATCCAGGAATGTGCCCTGACCTTCCCTTGACAGGAAATCCCACAAAAGTGAGCAGGTTATACTGTGTCAGTTCTGGGGAAGCCAGCAGGTACCAACACCTCCCTGCATCCAGAGGGTAAGAGAATTAAACAGACTTTGGAAGGTGAGCTTTCAGGGCATTCCAAACCTGCTGGCCAAGGTACTTCTGGGGATAGAGAAGAGAGTTCACGGGAGGGAGGAATCCTTCCATATAAAGCTCCCTGGCTGAGGGCAACACTCTAAGAGACCGGCCCTCCACTGGGAGGGAGACCTGACACCCAGGAATTCCGGGGCGGGGTGGGGGGGGGGGAGTAGAAGAACATCTCTACACTGTAAACCCCTCCCCAGGCACAAAGCCAGCAGGCCATACATCACATTCTTCCAATGCACAGCGGTCGAGAGGCCTAACCTGGCGCCCTACCCTCCACACTCATCTCCAATCCTAAACAGACTGTCATACCAGGCCAGGGCCTCTTCCTACGAAGCTACAATCTCCCTCTGCCATGCAGGTCCTCGCTGGTGGCCTTGGGTGGGGGGTCCTCAACAATAAAGTGGGAGAAACAGCAGCCCCCTTGTCGGTGAGGAGGAAGCTAAACACACAGCAAGTTCTTGGCTGTCCTAAGCTGGTCCCTCTCAGCCCTGCCAAGCAGAAGGCAGGCAGCTGACCCCAAATGCTGCACACTGGCCAAAGGCAAACCTTACACTATATCCCTTGTTGGGGCAGATACTGGGATGGTTTCCGTACTGGCTTAGGGCTCCTAGTATCTCCTGGTCAAGGAATGTCACCGAATTGGAAGCCATCTCCAGCCTTTTCACCACCACCCAAAGTCCAGGATAAACAACTCCTGGACAGCAACAGGCTCTACCTCTCTGAGCTCTGCTCAGGAACCAGGAGGCAAAATCACTTGCCTTCCCTTAAAGGAAACGGGAGGTAACAACCTCCTCCTCCAAAGGTCACAGCACCTACAATGCCTCAACCAGATCACCAGGGTTCTGCTGCTAAAGTCCAACTCAGAACTGTGCCTGCTGCAGCTACCCCACTCTTGTCCTCCCTGGCACAGGCATTCCACGAGGGAGCACTGGTGGGTACTCAGGCTGCCATGTTGGCTCACTTGGCAAGAGCAAGAAGGTGAGGAGGCATGGTTATTCTCAAGAAGCAAAAATCCTCTTTCCCCCGCTGATCTTCCCTCTCCGTATCTTCCCTCCACTATCCATTTTTATGCAGCAGTGATGTCCACTCACTCCCAAGCCATCGCCAGCACACCTCAGGAACCTCAAGGCACCTCTCAGCAGAGCCATGAAGGAGACGAGCTGTCAGCTGCTCACGAAGGACTCCCTGGGACACCTACATTTCCATGGCAGAAAAGGGGCTTCAAAGAGGGGTGACCTCTGGAGTTCTTTGTCTCAGGAGAAAGGCTAAGGGTGGGCCAGCCAGCACCAACAAATTAGCCCAGTTCTCGCTCGCCCGCTTGCTCTCTCCCTCTCATTCTCACACACACATACATACACACACACAAACATACATATGCACACTCCAGCCAGAACCTAGAGGACAGAGCAACCAAATCCTTTTAAGCCAAAAAGGCAGGAGGCCTGCAGTGTGGCCAGTGGCTTTGCATCAAGCCTGAAAGGCTTGGTTAACTTTACAGGGTACTGGTGTAGGCTTACACCCCTGAGGCCAGCCCCATGCTGGACAGCTGCCCACCCCCCCCCAAAAGACAGAGGGCCAGTAAACACCCACTGTTACAGGCAAGGATGGCCCAGGGCTGCTCGGGTTACGGTTTATATAATCTTCCAGGGCTGGGGCTGACACAGCCAATGAGGGCAAGGTTATGAAAAATGCATGCCCAGAGCATTTGCCTTTAAAAAAACCCACCCACTTGCATTTTGCGTGACTTGGTTTTAAGACCTCATGCACCCACTTTGTGAACAAATGGGTTTTGAGCCCTCCAGGTATTTCCCTACAGGCCCACCAGGCCCCACCTTAAACAGACTCTGGGTCAGAAGAAGCCCCTTAGAAACCCCAGGCCAGGGCACCTATACCTTGCAAGACTTGGGAAGGTGCACATTTAAGAACAGTTCAAAGTTCTCAAGCCCAGGACACAGGGTCCTGCAGCCCTCACATTGCTTCTGCAAAGACACCAAGATCCATACAACCTGGGTCCTTACAGCCCTGGAATTAAAAGTCAAGAAGGAACAACACTGATAAACACACCCTTCAAGTGCCCACTCTCTGCCCACTCTCCAGTGTGGGCCACCTTGTGACACACTTGGATGCCACACACCAGGAGATTCCTCCTCCATCACCCAATCTGCATCACACAGAGCCACCCTTCATCCGCCGCCATACGTCCAGTCACCCATACATAAGATGACAAACGGCTGCACAAGGGCCACCTACGGCCAGGTAGGACACCACAGGAACAAGGACATGCAGGAGGACACACTCACCCACCCCCTGCCAGAGCACGCCTCACCTGCAGCTCGCACCAGGCCACCTCCACCCAGGTTTCCGTATCCAGACCCTTGTACACGGTCTTGAAAGAGCCACGGCCCAGCTCGATATCGAACTTAAGGAAGCGGCCGTCCAGGGAAGTGGCCACGGCCTTGAGGTCATCCTCATCGTCCTCCTCCTCCTCGGGCTCATCCCGGCGTGCGCGCCCCGGCTCCGGCCTTTCCTCCGGCGTCCCTACGTCCTCCTTCCTCACTGACACCGCCTCCTCTCCCCGCCCGCCGTCTGGGGCGGGCGCCAGCACCGGGTCCAGGCCCGGCTCCTGCGCACCTGCAGGCTCTGAGCCAGGGTCGCTGGGGGTACCCGGAGACGCAGCGGACACGGTGGGCACTGGGGCAGCGGGGCGGTTGCGTGCCCGCTCAGCGATGAGGCGCCGGGTCTTGCAGAGTAGCAGCACCCGGCGCTGCAGGGGCTGCGGGGGCTGCGTGCCCGGCGCCTCCGCAGCTTCCAGGCCTGGCGGTTCCTCCTGGTCCGACTCCACCACGCTGCGCCGCAGGAAGCGCTGCGGCCCGGGCCGCGCCACCCGCGCCCGCGGCACCACCGCGGGCTCCGCCATGCTCGCGGGGCCCGCGCCGCGCCCGGCCTCCATCAGCGCTCCGGGGGAGTCTAGGCGGCTGCCATCGCCGTCCATCTCTGCGGGCAAGGACACACAGGCCGGCGTGAGAGCGGGCCCCACCGCACCTGTCCCAGCTGTAGGATGAGACAGCGCAGCCGCAGCACCCGCGCCCTGCCCCTCCTGTCCCGCCCTTGCCACGGAGGGTCCTTCTGGGCTTTCCCTGAGGAAGGGGCTGCTTACGTGACCCGGAGACTGTTCTGGGGAGGAGGCCGTGCCCTACTCAGCCTAGCCCAGCTCAGTTGGGCTGTCCCTAGGCGGCCGGGGCAGGCTGAAGAGGGGACTGGGAGGTTGTGGAAGACGGAGGAACGGGCTAGGCGGTGGCTCCACAAAGGACGCGGCCGGGGACGCAGCAGGGGTGCGTGAGGAAGGGGTCGCGGTGGCAGGCACACAAAGAAGGCGGGTGGGGGTGCTCAGCACTCACAAGAGCGGGAGCCGTTCATGCCCGAGGCCTGGCAGCCGGGACGAGCAAGGGCGCGTTTCGGGTCAGGAAAACGCGCTCCGGGCCGGGGTCGCTCTCCGGGTCGGGTCGTGACTTGCTCCCTGGAGCCGCCGGCTGTGGGGCTGCGTCTCCGCGTGCTCCTCAAGCTCAGTGCCGCTGCGTTTCGCTGGGGCTCCAACCCGGCTAGGAGGCTCCGCGCGCTAGGAGGGCGGGGCCTGTGCTGCCGGCGCCTGGGCAGGCGCGGTGGGGCGGGGCCTGGCACGCCCACCTGGCCTCCGGGGCTGTCGCCGGCACCTGAGGGCCCGCTCCAATGCCCTCTCTAGACTCTGCTGGCTTCCGCAGCAACAGAAGCCCTCAGTGTCCCCTCAACTCCCACTCTAGGCCGCACTCCTGGGCCCCGAGGCGCTTTGGACTTCCTTGCAGGTCTGTTGAGGGCCCCATGTGTACCGGAGAAGAGACACAGGCTCTCTGCCTCACCTAGCACAGCAGGTGTGCCAGACCTTTGAGCCCTGTGCCAGGGCAGAATGGGCAAGCTCGAGGGCCAGCGACCAGAGCCACTCAGTGGTTCGCCGCCCTCAGAAGACAGCAGGAAGAAGCCTAAGCCCCACTCCCACCCCAACCTGGGCTAAGCCTCCTTGGACGATGGTGTGCTCTTCTCTCACTTAACCAGGATCCATCAGGATCTCACCCCTCACCAGGAGGGCAAGCGCTATAATTATTTTCATTTTTCGTTAAGCAAACTGAGGCTCCAAAGGCAAAAGTTATCTGTTCTAAATCCCAGAGCTCCTAAAACAGGTTGAACTCGCATGTAGGCACATAGGAGCAGGAGAACCTTGCAGAGGCCCCTTGGTCCACAGAGTTCTTCCTCACCCACCTCTGTTAAGTGGTATTGCCCACTTTTACCAGATCTCCCCCACTCCCTGCCGCCTCTGAACTCCCCACAGGCAAGTTATTCTCTTGAGCATCTTGAACCTTGTTGTGGGGAAATGGCATATGGCAAAGACTACACTACTAGTTTTCTAGCCCTGCTCCATGCAAGGCTCTCACTCTGTCCTCCGTAAGCCTGTGATATGTAGTCATTGGCCCATTTCTGGAGCAGGACGTAGAGGCAAGGGGAAGCAGCTGGTCCAAGGGAGACAACAGGCTGTTCTCATGTTGGCCCCACCCCTTGGCATGACACACTGTCAAGCACACAGAAACTTTCAGACACATGGTGTGCCTGTGGGCTGCTGGACCTGGAGCTCTTGGCACAAAGGAACTCAAGTGACATCATACCCTCACAATTAGAGTGGGGTGGGGGGTGTCAAGCTGACTTAAAAGATCAGCAGGACTTTCCGAGATCCTGCAGGGTACTCGAGGGTGCTGATGGGTGCTGAAGCCAGCAGACTGACTTGTGAGGGCTGGCATCTCTTTCCAACTCTGTTCAGTGACACGTGGTAAAGCTGGGAGAATTTACACCATGGGAATGGGGAGATGCCATAGGTAAGGACTCCCCTCCTTCCATGCTCAGAGAGCCATGGTTCCACAAAGTGCTGGCACTGGGCTGGGCATTTGGCACACACCTGTGAAATGTAGTGTGCAGTCCTCACATCCACTTCAGGGATAGGCATCAAACTCTGAGTCCACATGAGGAAGGGACAGCAGCAGACAAGAGCTCTGCCAGCCTGAAGACACCCTTCAATGTGGGGATCTGAGTGATTCCTCCCCCCAGAGTGGGCCTTCCAGGCAGAGGTAGGTAGGTAAAGACCTTACTGTCTTTCCTGTTGAAACTAGAGACCTCAACCTTGCACTACCATTTGCATGGCCTTGGGCCAGTCCCACCCTTGCCAAGCCTCAGTATCCCCCCTGAAGAACGGGACCATCCTGCTTTGTCCCCATGGAAAGACTGCCAATTTCTCCAAGACTCAGTAAGTCTTCGAGGGCACTGTGAGTCCCAAGCCTGTGACAGGCATGCCCAGGCCTGTCCAGGGAAAAACCAAGAAGGGATGGAGCTATGAATGTTCCAGAGAGATGCATTTCAATCTGGCCTCCTCTCAGCTCTCAAAGGGCCAAACAGGTGGTGTGTGGACATTGTGCCTCCCTTATGATGGAGAAGATGGCTGGTCATTCACATTATTGCCTGTGGGCCACTGCCCATCCACAGCTGGCTGATATGCCCAGTATGGCAGCAGCATTCCCACACGTTACAGGGGCAGCTCAGGACCTGGGAGATCAGGGAGAACCTGCCCTGACTGGGTACTACATGCACTTTCAGCCCTTCGGTGTGGTTTCAGGTACCCTGCTTCCATGCCTCCTGTGACAGGGAGCTTACTTCCTCTGCTGACCCATGATCATCATATCAAGACACTTGACATCTCTGAGCCTGCATCTGCCTGACTCTGATGGGGAGAACAAGCACTGCCTGTTTGCTTTACTCGTTGTCCTAAGGATGATATGAGCCAAGCCGGCAGAAGGCCCTCTGCAAACTGCCTGGCCCAGGCCAGAGCTGGCAGCACCTCTCTCTGCTGCCTGGAACAGCTAGCCATCTCAGTGGCTATCAGGCCAAGTGGGTTGATTATCTCCATGGCACAGATGAGTATATTGAGGCCCAGCCCAGAAACTTTCCAAATTTAAGTAGCTTGCTCAAGGCCACAGAGCTAACCACAGTGCCCTTCCCACCTCCCATAGCTGTCACCCCGGCTACCTGGGACTCTAGTGCCAGGAAGCCCCAAGTCTAGTCTGCTCTAATGCCCAGCCTGGTCAGTGAGATGGGCACCTGCAGGCACATACCTGCCCATGTAGATGCACTTCTGGGGCCAGAACCCAGCATGCAACAGAACTAGGTCATCAATTTGCTCATCTGTGAGATGGACATAATAGTTGTGATTAAGTGTTGAGGTACAGTTGGTGTTCAACAAAAGCTCACTCATGGAAGCAGAGAACCCACCCTCTACCTCTGCTCACATCAGGCCCCAGAAGGCTCACCAGTAGGAAGGGTGCGGTTTATCTTGCCCGAGGGAGCCCAAATGCCAGGTACTATCCCTGTGTGAGCTCAGGCAGCCCAGGACAGTGTAGCGATCAGACCCAGTGCAGCTGGGCCACCTCCCTGAGCCCTCCTGCAGGCCACAGCACAGGGAGGCAGCCCCACACCTGTGATAAGGAGCCACTGGCTCACTGGACAATAGTAGACAGAGATGGGTCAGAGACGGCACCTCAGGGACCTGCACCCAAAGGAAAAGTGCTGTTGGGTGTCTGAAGGAGGTCAAGCGTGGCTGGGAAGGTGAATGCTGGGCCCCTGTACTCTGACACTACCAGATGGGGCTCCCCACCCAATTGGGGGCACAGTGTTCTATAACATAGTCTTTATTTTATTCTTCTTCATAATTAATTAATAAGTTGATATAACACTTCCTTTACTCCAAAATTTAAAAATGTGTTTGTTTTTTAAATACCAGCTTTATTGAGGCATAATTCCCACACCATAGAATTCACTCTTTTAAAGTGTACAATTCAGTGGTTTTTAGTGTCTTCACAGAGTTGTATGACCACCACCACTCTCTAATTCCAGAATATTTTCATCAGTCCAAAAGGAATCCTGTTCAGCCCTGGCTAGTGTGGCTCAATTGGTTGGACCATCATCCTATAAATCGAAAGGTTGCCTGTTCTATTCACAGTCAGGGCTCATACCTAGGTTGTGGGTTTCGTCCCTTGTCAGCCTGCATATAAGAGGCAACTGATGGATGTTTCTCTCCCTCTCTCTCTCCCTCCCTTCTCCTCTCTCTAAAATCAATAACCATTTCCTTAGGTAAGCACTTTAAAAAGAAGAAGAAGAAGGAGAAGAAAAAGGAGAAGACCCCTCTCCCTCTCTCAGGCCCAGGCAACCAGTAATCTACTTGCTGCCTCTATGGATTTACCTGTTCTGAACTTTTTATACATGGACTCTAAGAGTATGTGGTCTTTTGTGACTGGCTTCTTCCACTCAACATGATTGAAAGTTTCATCCATGTTGCAGCAGGTATCAGTACTTCATTCCTTTCTGTGGCTGAAATATATTCATTGTATGGATATACATACTGATTTTTTAAAAGCATATTCTCATTATAGAAAATTAATAAAATAGTGTGTGGGGGGGGAGGGGGCTCTGCCAGCAGGACCCCCCCAACCCCCAGCCACCATGATTGAGAATAAGTCTACCAAGACATGATCTGCTTGGGGAGGAAAAGTGGCTGATCTCTCAAAGGAGAAGGGCCAAAGAGCCTTTTCTTCAATGGGTTTTTATTGGGTCCCTTTGCACAGGAATACACGTAAAGCTCATTAATCATTGTCAGGCAGTAAGGATCAAACAATAGGTAACAAAGAACTCTGAGGGCCTATTTTGAGTCAGGGTCAGTTAGCCAAAGAGTAATAAAACTTTTGAGGAACAAACTCACTTCTTGCTTGGACCCTTATTTAATTGAGAGCATTCTAAACAAAGCTTTACATATGCTTTTCTAGGCCTGATTGCCCTAGGGAATCCACCCTTTCCAGCACAGGGTGATAACCACCACCAGCATTGTCTCAGGCTTAAGTCAGGCAGGGGTAGCAAGGCAGCCAAGAGATTAGGAGACTTCTCGCAGACAGAGTGAGGACTCAGGCCATGTCATAGCCGAGGGGCAAGGGTCCATCACCCCTTTTTGTTTTAGCCCTCCCAAGTCCTTTCTTGGGGCCTCCACGTGATCATGCCTGTCTTAGATTGTTCCCCTCTTGGGGAATCTTACCTGTCATTGGCTAACCAACCAAGCATTGGTGGCCAGTTATGGATGAAGTAAAAGGAGCAGAAGCTGTGCTCCTGCCAGGGAGATAAGCTTGGTCTCCTTAGTGGCTTCTGTTCTGAAGGTTGCTCCCTCAGCCTTAGCCATGGGGAGAGGGGTTACAGCTTCTGAACCCAGGCAGGGCAGTTCCTAACAAGATAGAAAAAGTAAAAACAAAACTTTTTAAAGTGGTGCTTGTGTTGGTATCAAAGTGTGACTCCCAGGGCACCCACTGTAGCCAGCACAGGTCTGTTCTCAGCAGGCTCACATCAAATAAGCAAATTGCAATTCGAATATTTTACTCTTACCTATGGTTATTATTTAATTTTACTCAATTAGGTCCAAACCAAATGTAAGCCATAGTTTGGTCCAGGGAACACAGCTTTATCCTTCAGATGTCCTGGGATGTGCAGATGTTTGATATCCTCTCCCACCATCCTGCTGAAGCAGCCAGGGCCAGGAGGAGGGGAGGGTGCCATCAGCCCCCCACCTTCCCCGAGGGTCAGCTCTAAGCCCTAGAATTGTTTTTTAAATGGACACAATCACTCTTGGAAACCGTTTACTTTTGTTTACTGTTTAAAAGTTTTAGGAAGAACTAAGACCACTCAGTGTTCATTCCAACCAGACTACTCAGCGGCCTGAGTAGTGGCGGCTGCAGACCAGCCTCCATGGGGAACAGCTAGATGGGCACCAAGGTCACCTGCATGCCTTCACACCAGCCTGCGACCTTGGGGCAGTCACAGTCATTTTGGGAGTAGGAGCAGTTCATTCTCCCTGGTTTCTCAATCTCTTCTACACTTGGTAGAAGCAATCAGGTTCGACCTCTCAGGTGCTCATAGGATAAGGTGCTGGCATCCACCAGCTGAGGCCCACCCCCCCGGCAAGCCCCATTTCAGCATCCCAAAGCCAGATTCAAGTTGGTCTGCATACAAAGGGGCCTTGTAGCCCAAACAGCCTGCATAGATCATGAAATACAAGGATGAGCCAAAGAAAACACTGGCCATTTTTCATATTTTCATTTCTCCTAATGAAACTGAAAAAGTCAGCATTCATGCTGCCTGTCACTACCAGAACCAGTAAGTAGAGACAAGGATTGAATCTCCAGGGGTACTTTATTCAGGTGGCCGGCAATCTGAGAAGATGGTGGGGTATGTACCCTACTACAGACTGTCTTACATTTCATCTCAAGCTGACCCTTTTTATAAGGAGAAGGTAGGTAGTAAAAGTGTAGGTAAGGGGTCTGGAATTCAGGGAAAAGATTAATCAGATAAAAGCTGTGGCCTGGCAATTTTCCTAGCATCCTTTCTTCTCTAGACTAGTGATTCTTTATCTGTGTCTTGGGCCAAGGATGTGTTTCCATGGAACACAATGTCTCAGATACCGTCTTGATTGCTTGCAGCCGCCCTCCTGGGGCACAAAGGTTGAATTGCTTACGAGTCTCCTGGAGTCAAGGTGGGTCTGGTTATACAACCCAGTTCCTGGAACAATAGCTTTTTACCTGCATTAATTACTAAATGTATTAACTATTACTTAAAACTAAAAATTTTTCAACTCTAAAGCTCCCTCATCACTTAAAGCCCCAGAAATTTGGCCTAGGGATCTTGAGAAATGGCTAGCCTTCAAAATGGGGGCAGTTCACTGAACCCAGTGGATGATGGATCCCCAAATAAGTTGAGCTGCTGAAATAAAGATAATGATGATGATGCCAGTACTACTGGGTGTACGGTATGTGCCCAGAACTGAGTGACATCCGTGTGCGAATTCTCTTGCTCACCCCACACTGTCTTAGAGGTGGCCCTGTTAACAGATGGGAAGTAGCAGAGTTCCAGCAGATCTGCCTGAGCTTGATACCCACAGACAGTGGACCTGGAGGTGATTCGGCCAGCTCACCCACAGTCCACTGGAAGTTGCCATTCAGCCTGCAGCCTCTGCTGTTCAACCTTCTTCAGGCCTCTGTGGCCAGTCCCTGACCCTTGATCCTCATTAACCCCAGTGTCTGGTCCTATGCCAAACTGGTACACAGTCCCCAGCACCAGGTCTGTCAACATGTCCATCCAAGCAGCCAGCGGTGGCAGTGCAGGTATTGGAAGGAGATTGACTGGGAAGAAGTTGTCTTTGCTTGTTTCTGATAACCATCAACATCCACAGGATGGGGAGGGAAAGAGCATCCAGCATTCTTTGAACCCACACCTGGTTACAACCCCCACCCATTAGGCCTGAGCAACATCTCAAGTGGCTACCACTTTAAAGCTCTGGGCTTCCTTCTACCCCCAACACAAATGCAAGCTTCTGTCTGGGCCCCACAGAGCCCCTTTGTTCTCACTTGGCATGCCAGCACCTGGCAGCTGTACCCTGCTGTGGAAGCCCTCTATTATAAGTGCTAGAGGGGGTTCTCTTTGCTGAATGGATGATCTGCCCAATCTCAGCTTTAACTCTTTGATTCTAAACCCTTACCTCTTTGGGGCTCCATATTAATGGACAAGCCATAGGGTCAGGACACTCCCTTAATTCTAGTTTGACCTCAGGCCCAACACGTCCATCCACTGCTCTCCAGGGTGGCCACCACCTGTGACACCCTGAATTCTAGACTATGTTCTCTTCTTGACCCTGAGAGCTCATGCTCCCACCCCTATCTTGTCCTGTTGCCTTCAAACAGTTCACTGAACAGACTGGCCCAGGCTTCCTAGAAAGCAGTTCAAGGTTAGAGCAAGAGCCTAAAAATGGTCTTACCCTTGAAGTCAGTAATCCCCTTTTGGAAAATTTACACAGTGAAGTGACCAGCTCTGCAGCCAGGGGTGCATACAGATGTTCACTGAAGGGTTGTTTATAATGAGCATCATGAATAATGTTCAGCAATTGGAAAATGGTTCAGAAAACTATGTTATTCCTACACAATCAGACATGGCGAAGCCTTTCAAATGTTGTTTATGGAGTTGTATAATGACACAGGGAACAATTGGAAACAATGAGAAGTAACAGTACACAGGAGAAATAAAACAGAAAGAAATACACCAAAGTGTTAGAGTGGATGCTTCTGTTTTTGTGCACTTTTCTGCACTTTGGTCAAGAGGCAGCTGCACCTAACTTCTGGCCAACATCTTTGGGAAAGAGGGTGCACTGACAGACACTGGTAATGAGCTAAAAGAGGAATCAGTAGAGAAAAGTCTGTCTAGAGGCACAGGTCTGATTCAAGTCCTAGTGCTGCCCACTGGCCGTGACTGTCGATCCATTAGTTACTTTTTCTGAACTCCAGTTTCTAATTAGTCATTGGGCAGCTGTTGTGCCCACCTCCCAAGAGCTGTAAGGGAATCTCTGAAGGATCCCAGGGTTCCAGCAGCCCAGTAGGACTGAGGGATAGTGGCTGTCCTGGACTCTGGCCTACTCTAGTGTCTACTTGAGACACTAGACACTAGACACTAGACACTAGACTCAAGACACTACTGGTGGGAGCCACCATGAGAGAGAAATGGCCCCTGATTCAAGAAAGCTGTCCAATTCCAGTTTCCACAAGGGGACACACAGCTTTGGGGTCTTGGTGATGTTTTTAGGACCACAGAGCTGATGGGCCTAATGGGCTCTTGTGGATAGAGCAGACAGAAGGAGCATGGGGAGCTGGGTGGCCACAAATCTAGGCATCCAACCAATGGGCTTGGCTTGGGGTCCTTGGACCAGAGCCCATATCATAATGCAGGGTGGGTTCTGACAAGGAGCCAAGATGTGTTTTTCTCCCAGCTCAGGTCCTGGAGCTTACAGGGGCCTCTCCTCACCACAGTTTCCACTTTGTACTCAGTGGGCTATGTGCAGCCTGGTGATGGAAGCAAGCAGAGTCCCCCTGCCCCAACTGCCCTGTGAGAACCCCAGGGGTTCCACATCACTCTCTGAGTCATAGTCATTAGAATAGGCTTTTTCCACTGGCCCAGAACTCTCCTGCCTGACTTTCAAGTTTTCTAGCAGGCTCAGTCCGAACTGTAGTGCCAGCCCTTGGGAGCACCTACTTGTTCAGGTTAAAGAGATGCCCTCATGACATAACATATCATCAAACACCTGCCAGGCCTACTGTGGGCTGGCCCAGGGAGCACTGGAAAATAACCATGTTACACAGAGAGGTACTGCCCACCCAGGGAAGCAGGAAAGGCCCCAAGGAAGGGAATACATGGGAGGAGGGAGGCAAAAAGGCGTATTTCTAAAGGGACACACACAGTGCAGAAGCTAGGTCTGCTGTATATATATAGTCAATTCTTGTTACTCACGGTAGTGCTGTCTGTAAAGTGACTGCAAATGCTGGGTTTGTGAATCACTACACCTGGGTCAACACAAGGTCTGGTGCCTATAAACCTCTGGTTACATGTTTTTCCTCAACCAACTGGTCAACATAACCTGTTCATGTGTGTTTCTATTTAAGGGCACCTTAGTTAATATATATAGTTAATTCATTAACATTGAACTTATGGCTCCTGCCTCAGTGAACCTCACCTGTATTTTCTCCATGAGGCCCACCATGGTTCTCTGGGGCTCTGGAACTGTAAAGAATAAGAACTTCAGGTCTGTGATTAAGAGCATTTCAAATTGCAAAATCACAAACAAAAGGCAAAAAGATGCAAAAACTGTGATGCAAAGGGATTGTGAAGAGGACACTCATTTATGTTTGGTCTGAGAGCTGGAACAAGAAGGCAGTGAGCATCACCTCATTCACCCCAGCTGGGAACGGGTACTTCAAATGGCTCAGATTGTTCCTTGCTTTGTACGTGTCCACCAAAGACCTTGAAAGTGTAGCAACTATGGGTTATGGGGTCACAAATAAACTTTAGCGAGTATATACATTCACAAATACAGAATCCACAGTTGGATGAAATGTCTCAAAGAAAAAACTTAAAAGTTCTTACGGTAGAAAGTATATTCTCGAGAATTATCAGTACTACATTTTTAGCCCTAGCACCCACCCAGAACAATTATCAATCAGATGGCAGACACTCAGAATAATGGGAACCAGGTGGTCCAGCAGGTGGGTATCACAACATCTAGTCACTTCTGTTGTTCTGGGTAATCGATGTCAGGTGGAGGTACACATGAGTCCTTCAGGGGGTAATTAGAGGATTACCTGGAGGTCCAGAGGTATATTAGGCATTGACCAGGACTGGAAATTCAAAAAAGTTTAAGTTCCCAGGCTAGTTGGAATAAGAATGAAGTCTTTCCTAGTGTCTCAGCCTTCATAATGTGAATAATTCTAACAGCTTAGTTAAAATGATTCCATTTTATATATCTCCTCTCTTCACTCTTTCCTAACCTTGAACACAGGACCATATCCCCAGGAGTTTACCTGGGCATTTCACACTGATGTACAAGGACCGAGCAATTGGTTATAAGTGATGTTTTTTTTTAAGATTTTATGTATTTCAGCCCTGGCTGGCATAGCTCAGTGGACTGAACGTGGGCTGGGAACCAAAGTCTTGCAGGTTTGATTCCCAGTCAGGGCACATGCCTGGGTTACAGGCCATGACCCCCAGCAACCGCACATTGATGTCTCTCTCTCTCTCCCTCTCTTCCCTCTCTAAAAAATAAATGAAATCTTTAAAAATAATTGTAAGCAAATTAAAAAAAGATTTTATGTATTTCTTTTTAGAGAGAGGGGAAAGGAGGGAGAAAGAGAGAGAGAGAGAGAAACATCAAGAAACATCAGTGTGTGGTTGTCTCTCAAGCTCCCCCTACCGGGGACCTGGCCTGCAACCCAGGCATGTGCCCTGACTGGGACAATGGAAGCAGCGGCCCTTTGGTTCAAAGGCTGGTGCTCAATCCACTGAGCCACACCAGCCTGGGCTAAGTGACTTCATTTTTTGATGTATTGCAGCAGGGCTCACCTGGACTCCTTTAGTTATGTGTGTAAAGGTTGCATTGTCTCCACATCTTACTTCCTCCAATGCCTGAGAGTGAGGCCCTTCCTGTGTCAGACTGTAGCCTGTCACAGATCAATGTGCTAGCCTCAGGCATCCCTCTCAAGGTGGTGTTGGGGGGAGGGTCTTGGCCTATAGACCAAGGTGCTATGGAGGGGCCAGGCCCAGATTTGAGGTTTCTCAGCTCATTCCCACTGAGGCCATTATCCATTGCCCCATCCACCCCACCCCACCCCAGGGCAAAGACCCTTCCTACACAGGACTAGCAGCTTAGGGACACCCTGTGTCATGTAGATACAGGAGGCCACCTGACACAACACTCATAGCCTTCCATGCCATCACAGGGCATGTCCCCCAACACCCTGAAAGCACTGACTGTCACTCCCTGGACTGGGTTGGTTCAAGCCCAACACACAAATTATGATTTTAGGTCTCAACACCACTTCATGAAGTAGGAATTGTAACAACTCTGCATTTATAATGGGAAGCCAAGCTCTGGGACACAGCCAACCACCTGCCCAAGGTTATAGGCACATGGCAGGTCCCTAAGGGGCAGATACAAACTGAGGCAGAGGCCCAGCTACCCCACCATAGGCTCCAGGTCAGACATAGCAGCAACTCTTGCCCCTGGTGCCCAATATAGCATGTCCTCCACAACCCCACTATAACTCACATAGGGTTGGCACAGGCTTGTTTTTGTTTTTCTCAACCATATTTTGAAAATTTTGAAACTCACAGGAAAAGTTGTGAGACTTTGCCATGACTGCATTTTATTCTTTCTGCACACACTGATCACTGCTATGTCCCTTTCAGGTGCTTCTGCTTCTGCCCCTTCTGCCTGCTGCCTGTCTTCTAGACTAGTTGTCTGATGGGACCAGACAAGTTGTGGCTCCTCTTTCGTGCCCATTGACTCTGGGTATAGAAGTGGGAAGTCTTCTGATTCTCTGTGTGTCCCCCTTCTAAAAGTGCACATTACTCAAGACAATTATCTTGCAAGAGACAAAACTGTAGCTCAAACTGGTTTAAACCAAAAGCGGAGTTTATTGCATCATTTAGTGGAAGATCGGGTGAGGAGCTACAATTTCAAATGTGGCTGGATCCAGGCACTCCAGTGTTGTGTCCAGGGCTCTCTCTCTCCCATCTCTCAGCTCTGTTTCCTTCTGTGGTTTCTTCATGCACAGTCTGACTCTTCCTCAAAATGGAACCCACAGCCTCCAACAGCTCCAATCTGACATTCTCTGCTTCTACCTTGGTGGCTCTAGGAAAAATCCATGGAACAGAATCTTATCAATTAATAGGTCATGTATCCAACCGTGAACCATCCCTGTGAACAAGGCTGGAATACTCCAATGGGCAAGACATGTAGCAGATGCCACTTATAGACTGAAGGACTGGGTGTAAGAGAAGGGCTTCTCCAAACCAATGGGGAATTGCTCCCTGACCTTGACCTTGGGAATGCAGCCTGGCTCCCCTTGCTGATGTGCACCAACTCCTGGGGGCAAGGGCAGGCTTCATCCTTGTGGCCTCAGATGGCGTATCTATCAATTGCCTTGCCTTATCATGCCATGCAAGGCAGGATGAGAATGTCCCAGACAACCTGGCACACAGGGGGTGCTCCTTAAATGCTTACGCCACCCTCCCAGTCTCAGCACCCCACACATACCTGCCAAGGGAGCAGGTGGCACCCTCTTGAAGCCTTTAGGCTACAATTTCTGTTTGTCAAGGTTTTATGTAAACTGCACACCCAGGAATGAAGTCACTGATCAATAAACCACAGCAGTGACCATTCGATGAACAAACTGGAATTGCCATTTTTCAAGATAATTGGGCACTGATAACCAGAAGTGTTCTCTGCTTTAAGCAAAGACCTAAAATATGACTGGCTCCCACAGAGCACCATCAGGGTACTTTAGGCAGCCTTGGGCTTGGGGCATTGTCCAATTAGCATTGCAGTGATGACTAGACAAGAGCTAAGCCCTGGCATCCACAAGATAAGGACAGGGAGTGGTGGGGAACATTGAGGAGGAGGGCATATCTACTGCATGGGGTGAGAAGTGGCTCTGGTCTGGATCTCTGAGGGTGTGGGGCTGGGATGAGGTGGCAGAGGGGCCTTGGGCCTGAAAGTGACCGGTGGAAGCTTGTGCAGATGAGAGCAAAAAAGGTCTTTACACTGATGGAGAAACCAAGTTCAGAGTAGGAAAGGATGCCAACCAAGGGCATGCAGTACGCAGGCTGCAGAATGAGGGTTCCAGGTCCTAAGGAGGGCTGGTCCCAGCCCTGAGGGAGCTTTCTGTGAACATTCGTATATATATGTGTGTGTGTGTGTGTGTGTGTGTGTGTGTGTGTGTGTGTCAGCTTCTGAACAAGAGCTATGGGGGGCTGGGGGCAGTTAGATAGGGGATGCTGGGCTTAGAAAGGAAGATAAAACTGAATTAAAAATATTCAGAAACCAGATGGAAAAGCAGGCATTTCCTTAAGAAAAAATATTTGAAGCGGATATGGAAGGTGAGAGAGGCTCATCACTGATATGCAAAAAGCTCATGGGTAAATGCAGGCTCAGTGTAGATGGAAAAGCCCAAATTCCTGAGAGAAAAGAGAGCAAAGGCCAGGCTCAGACAAAAGGTTATGGAATGCACAGAGCCAGGTTCTGTCACACCAGGAACTATCAGAGGGCATATTCAAGTGGAGATTAGCAGTCCTTGTTTTACCAATAAGGCCTGGAGCTGGCAGAGGGGTGCAGTGGCAGGCTGTGGGACAACCCATCAGCCTTTCAGGAGAGTCACTTGGCAAACTCTCACACTTACTCCTATTCTTGGACCACTTATTGGAAACTACCCCTAGGAAAGCAAAGATTTAGGTTTAGAGTTATTTACCTCAGAGTTACTCAAAGTGCAAAAATTGGGAACAATCAAGTTCCAGCAAGAGGACCTGGATAACCCCTCATTTATCCTAAGCACTTGGCTTTGAGATTGGGTCTTACCACCACAACAAAGGTGGGCTCATACAATCAGCACTGGGTTCCAGGTGCAAGAGGCTCGAAGTATCATGGAAGTTCAATGAACAATGGTTAAAACAGCAAATAAAGAATAATTTCAGAAAAAAGTACTGCACAAAAAAGACACTGGATATTAACAGTGCTTATATCTGTTTTGGTGAATTCCATTTTTCCTTTGTGCTTTTCTGGTATTTTCAAATGGTAGCCACAGCTGTCCCACCGCTGTACTGTGCATTGTCCACATGTGGCCAGCCCTGAACCAGCTGCTGGGGAAGAAGTTTATGCAGCTGAAATTGTGATAGATTTTGCCAAATGATCCTCCTGAAAGGTTCTACCAATTTACCCGCACCAGCCATGCAGCCTTGCCCACAAAGCACATGCTGTTCACTGACTTTGCATTAGGATAACAGTGGTACCCTAGCCAGGGTTTAATTTCCATGTCTCTTATTAGGTGTGAGTTCAGCCTCTCAACCCTCTCCACCTAGCTGTGAGTCCTTGGTCTGGGACTCAATGCAGGACCTCCAGCTCCCAGCTTTTGATAATGTGACCAAGCACTGCTCTCACTCTCACACAGGAACACAGTGTGAATGATACCTCCCCACAGAGCAGATGGGCCAGCCATATCCGAGATGAGGCTCAAATCCAGGGTCAGCCACCTGCCTTGTAAATCAGGAACAAAATGTATGTCCACTCTCAGGACTTTGAAAAGATTCAAGTCAGACAGCCTGGCTGCAAAAGGTTCTGTGTTATTGTCAACATTACTCTTGTTTACCATGGGTCAAGGTGAGACTTGAGGTCACTTCCATGAGGTACCAGTGGCTTGTCTAAGCCCTTAACCAGTCCATTTCCCAGCCCATAGCTGCCTGTCACTGGAAATCACCAGCATTACTGTTGTCGTCGTCATCATCATCATCATCATCATCCTCACTGCAACTGCCTCTTCCCTGCTCAACAATCAGGTCTCAGCTAAGGGACCCTGCCCCTCTAGTTCCAGCACCTCCCTCACTCTGGCAGGTCCTGAGCTGGTCTGAGCTGGATGGGCTGGGCAATGAACCCACCTCCTCCTTTCAGGGACCCCATCAAGCGAAGTCTTAACGAGTCTTAGCCTCAAGATCATGGCCAGGGAAAGTATTTACTTATTACTTAGTTGAATAAATGTATCTACTCCAAGGGCAACTTTGGAGTTATTTAGAGTTAGCCCTACTCCAGGGCCTGAGGGCTGACTTCTGCAAGCACAAAGCCTTCAAGATGCCCAGATTGGTCCTGCTGCAGATGCAACTCTTCTTTGGTGTCACTGTCCTGGGACCACACAGCAGGGTCCAATGGACAGTGAATACTGCCAACCCTAGCCTGCACGGCCCAGTCCCTGAGCTGCACCACCTCCCTGCAGACACTCTCCTGTCTGCCACATTGTAGTTTCCTACCCTGCCCATTCTATGCCCTTGCCCAGAGAAAGGGAGAAATGAACAAGAACATGAATTCAACAGAAAGCTGAAAATGTCTGGAAACAGGGCAGAAATGTATAACAATGTTCTGGCAGCAGGAAGCCAGGGGAAAGGGGTGCTGCAGGGCCAACATTTCAAGAACATGAACACAATATTTTCACACTAACCAACAAAGTCTTTTTAAGAAATTGAGACATAATTCACATACCATGAAATTCCCATTTTAAAGCACAATCCAGTGGTTGTTAGCAGTCACAGACTTCTGCAGGTACCTCCACTAATTCCAGCACATTCTCATCTTTTCAAAAGAAGACCTGGCTTTCCTGGCTGAAGTCCAGAGACCATGTTCCCATGGAGCTGATAGCCCTCAACTACTATGGCCTGCTGCTTCAACTTTAAAGATGAAACAGAATTTAGAAACTTTATGGTTCAGCTTGAAGACCAGAAAAACAGACACTACCAGATGGAAGACAGAGGTTATTTAAGAAATATCCACAGCAGTGACTTGCTCAGGTTCCTTGAAAAGTATCTAAGGGATCTCAGCCGTCCTTTGAAGACTCAAGAAGCTTTAGCCATTACACTAGAATATAGACATAATGCTGAAAATACAAGAACTTGTACCTGACAACACAAAAAATACTGACAATCCAACTACAAACACAGGGCCCTGAACATTTTTGATGTAAATGATCCCATTTGAGGCTAGTGATATTGCTCTTGCTCCCCTCCATCCCCAGCCCAGTTCTCATTATGACCCAGGAGCCCTGGCACAGGACATAGGTGCTAACAAAACTCAACATAAGAGGGCTTGCCTGCTGCTTTAGACAAGCATGTTCCTGGCTTTGACATAGGGCTGGTAGCTTCTAATGGAGTTGTTCCAATTCTGCAGTTTCTGCCTACAGAGGGCTCAGAGAGCTATAGACAACAGCGAATGATGCCACAGTGGACACAAAGACAAACCACAGGCTGGGGAAAGGCAGAAGAAGATCAGTTTAGGGTTTCAGCTTCTCACCTGTTTAGTATACTCTGGCATGTGTCTGGAATTCAAATGCCATGTTTTCAAGGGCAGAATCCCCCAAACTGACTATCTTCTAGAGATTTATCATCATTGCTTCTTGATTTAATTTAAAAAAGTTTGGGTAAGTGGGGCAGGGGAAGGCCTTATCAAGCAGTCACTCTCCACTTCCCACCATCTCCCCCAGATCCTGAACAACCACTAGTCCTTCTGTCTCTATAATTGCCTATTCAGGACATTTCATGTATGCTATGTGGCTTTTGTGTCTGGCTTCTTTCACTCACATAGTGTTTTCCAGTTCATACACTTTGTAGAGTGTGTCAGAGCTTCATTCCGTGTATGGCTGAATACCACTCCATTGTATGGATGGCCCACAATTTCTTTATCCATCCCCCGCTGATGGACATTTGAGTTGCTTCCACTTTTTGGCTGCTGTGAACATTCATGTGCATATTTTTGTAACTATGTGGGACTGATGGGCCCCAAGGTCTCTGTTAACCATTTGAGGAACAGCTAGACTGTCTCCCACAGCAGCTGTAGCATTTTATACACCAACAGCAGCACAAGAGGATTCCAGTTTCTCCATATGCTTGTCAACATTTATTTTCTTTTTTCTTTTTTTTAAATTTTAATCTTTGTTCAAGTACAGTTTTCTCCCTTTTACTCCCATTCCAGCCCACCTACCCAACCCTCCCCACTTCCCTCCCATTACCATCCTCCCCCTAGTTTTTGTCCATGTGTCCTTTAAATTTGTTCCTGTAAACCCTACCCATTCTCCCCTGAAATTCCCTCTTCTCTCCCCTCTGGTCACTGTCAGTCTGTCCTCTATTTCAGTGATCTTGTTTATATTTTACTTTTTCTTTGTTTAGTTGTTTAGGTTCCTGTTAAAGGTGAGATCATATGGTATTTGTCTTTCACTGCCTGGCTTATTTCGCATAGCATAATGCTTTCCAGCTCCATCCAAGCTGTTGTAAAGGGCAGGAGCTCCTTCTTTCTGCTGCATAGAATTCCATTGTGTAAATGTACCATAGTTTTTTGATCCGCTCATTTACTGATGGACATCTAGGTTGCTTCCAGCACCTAGCTATTGTAAATTGTGCTGATACGAACATCGGGGTGCAAAGGTTCTTTTGTATTGGTGTTTTAGTGTTCTTAGGATATAGTCCCAGCAATGGAATTGCTGGGTCAAAAGGCAGATCCATTTTTGGTTTTCTGAGGAAGTTCCATACTGCTTTCCATAGTGGTTGTACCAGTCTGCAGTCCCACCAACAGTGCACTAGGGTCCCCTTTTCTCCACAACCTCTCCAACACTTGTTGTTTGTTGCTTTGTTTATGATGGCCATTCTGACTGGTGTGAAGTGGTATCTCATTGTGGTTTGAATTTGCATCTCTCTGATAGCTAGCGATATTGAACAACATTTCATGTGTCTTTGGTCTTGGTCTGTATATCCTCCTTGGAGAAGTGTCTGTTCAAGTCCTTTGCTCATTTTTTAATTGGGTTGCTTGTCTTCTTAGAGTGTAGTCGTGTAAGTTCTTTATATATTTTGGAGATTAAAGCCTTGTCTGAGGTATCATTGACAAATATGTTTTCCCATCCAGTTGGTTCTCTTTTTATTTTGATACTCTTTTCTTTAGCTGTGCAAAAGCTTTTTATTTTGATGAGATCCCATTTGTTTATTCTTTCCTTTATGTCCCTTGCTTTAGGAGACATATCAGTAAAAAAGTTTCTGCATGAATTATCTGAGATTTTCCTACCTATGTTCTCTTCTAGGACTTTAATGGTGTCACGGTTTATATTTAAGTCTATTATTCACCTTGAATTTATTTTTGTATAAGGTGTAAGTTGGTGCTCGAGTTTCATTTTTTTGCATGTAGCTGTCCCATTCTCCCAACACAATTTGTTGAAGAGGCTAATTTTATTTCATTTTATGTTCCTGGTTCCTTTGTCAAATATTAATTGACCGTAGAGACTTGGGTTTATTCCTGGGCTCTCTGTTCTGTTCCATTGGTCCATGTGCCTGTTTTTATGCCAGTACCAGGCTGTTTTGATTACAGTGGCCTTGTAGTATAGTTTAGTGTCAGGTATTGTGATCCCTCCTACTTTACTCTTCTTTGTCAAAATTGCAGCAGCTATCTGGGGTCGTTTATGGTTCCATATAAATTTTTGAAGTGTTTGTTCTATGTCTGTGAAATAAGCCTTTGGTACTTTAATAGGTATTGCATTGAATGTGTAAATTGCTTTGGGTAGTATGGACATTTTGATGATATTAATTCTTCCAATCCATGAACATGGTATATGTTTCCATTTGTTTGTGTCTTCCGTGATTTCTTTCCCAGGTGTTATGTAGTTTTCTGAATACAGGTCTTTTACCTCTTTGGTTAGGTTTATTCCTAGGTATTTTGTTTTTCTTTTTGCTATTTCAAATGGGATTTTTTTCTTGATTTCTGCTTCTGCTGTTGCATTGCTGGTGTACAGAAATGCCTTTGATTTCTGCATATTGACTTTGTATCCCGCTGTTTTGCCAAATTCACTTATTAGGTCAAGCAGTTTTTTGGTGGAGTCTACAGGATTTTCTATGTACACTATCATGTCATCTGAAAACACTGACAGTTTTATTTCCTCCTTTCCGATTTGGATGCCTTTTATTTTTTTTTCTTGCCTGATCACTGTGGCTAAAACTTCCAGTACTATATTGAATAGAAGTGGTGAAAGTGGACAGCCTTGTCTTCTCCCTGATCTTAGTGGAAATGATTTTAATTTTTGCCCATTGACTATGATGTTGGCTGTAGGTTTCTCATGTATGGACTTTATTATGTTGAAGGAATGCTCCCTCTATTCCCACTTTGCTGAGTGTTTTCATCATAAATGGGTGCTGTACCTTATCAAATGCTTTCTCTGCATCTATTGATATGATCATGTGTTCTTTGTCTTTGCCTTTTTTATGTGATGTATTACATTTACTGATTTGGGAATATTGCACCATCCCTGCATCCCTGGGGTGAATCTCACTTGGTCATGGTGTATGATCTTTTTAATGTATTGTTGGATGCAGTTTTCCAGTATTTTGTTGAGGATTTTAGCATCTATGTTCATCAGCGATATTGGCCTGAAGTTTTCTTTCTTTGTTGTGTCTTTATCTGGCTTCGGAATTAGGATGATGTTGGCCTCATAAAAGGAGTTTGGGAGTCTTCCATCTTTTTTGGATTTTTTGAAATAGTCTGTGAAGGATAAGGGTTAGCTCTTTCTTAAATGCTTTGTAGAATTCTCCTGTGAAACCATCTGGCCCAGGGCTTTTGTGTGTTGGGAGTTTTTTGATTGCTGCTTCAATTTCTTTTGCTGTTATTGGTTTGTTCAGGCTTTCTGCTTCTTTTTCATTGAGTTTTGGAAGATTATATTTTTCTAGAAATTTGTCCATTTCATCTCAGTTTTCAAATTTCTTGGCATACAGTTCTTCATAGTAATTTCTTACAATGCTTTGTATTTCTGTGGTCTCTGTTGTAATCTCTCCTCTTTCATTTCTGATTGTGTTTATTTGGGTCTTCTCTCTTTTTTTCTTGATGAGTCTGCTTAAAGGCTTGTCAGTTTTGTTTATCTTTTCAAAGAACCAGCTCCTGGATTCATTGATTCTTAGAATTGTGCTTTTAGTCTCTATGTCATT
This sequence comes from Phyllostomus hastatus, assembly GCF_019186645.2. Classification (NCBI taxonomy): domain Eukaryota; kingdom Metazoa; phylum Chordata; class Mammalia; order Chiroptera; family Phyllostomidae; genus Phyllostomus; species Phyllostomus hastatus. Next base: position 4,277,069 of record NW_025333706.1, read on the forward strand.
TAATTCTGCTCTGATCTTGGTTATTTCCTTCCTTCTACTTGCTCTGGGCTGTCTTTGTTGTTGTTCCTCGAGTTCTTTTAGATGTAGGGTTAGCTTGTTTGCTTGAAATGCTTCTAACATTTTTAGATGGGCCTGTATCGCTATGAACTTCCCTCTCAGGACTGCCTTAGCTGTGCCCCATAAGTTTTCGGTTGTTGTGAATTCGTTTTCATTTGTTTCCAGAAACCTTTTGATTTATTCCCTAATATCATTCTTGACCCATTCATTGTTTAATAGCATGCTATTTAATCTCCATGATTTTGAGTGTTTTGGGTTTTTTTGGGAGGGTTGCTGTCTAGCTTCAGTCCCTTGTGATCTGAGAAAATGCTTGGTATAATTTCAATTTTCTTGAATTTGTTGAGGCTTGTTTTGTGTCCTGTCATGTGGTCAATCTTTGAAAATGTTCTGTGTACATTTGAAAAGAATGTGTATTTAGCTTCTTTGAGATGGAGGGCTCTGTATATATCAGTAAAGTCCATTTCATCTCGGGTATTGTTCAATACCACAATATCTTGATATTTTGTTTAGAAGATCTGTCTATTTTTGATAGCAGGATGTTAAAATCCCCCAAAATAATTATGTTGCTGTCAATATCATTCTTAAAATCCTCTAAGATTTTCTTTATGTATTTGGGTGTTCCTATGTTGGGTGCATATATATTTACAATATTTATGTCTTCTTGGTGGATTCTTCCCTTGAGTATTATGAAGTGACCTTCTTGGTCTCTCTTTATGGACCTTTTTTGGAAGTCTATTTCATCTGATTTGAGTATTGCTACCCCAGCTTTTTTTTTTCCTGTCCATTTGCTTGGAAAATTTGTTTCCAGCCCTTCACTTTCAGCCTGTGCAAGTCTTTTATCCTGAGGTGGGTCTCTTGTAGGCAGCATATGTGTGGGTCATGTTTTCTTATCCAATCAGCTATTCTATGTCTTTTGATTGGAGCATTTAATCCATTTACATTTAAGGTTATTATTGATAGGTACATATTCATTGCGTTTTATGTATGTGTGTTCCTCTCTCTCTCTTTTCCTTTCTTTCCTTAAAGCAGTCCCTTCAGAATCTCTTGCAGAGCTGGTTTGGTGGAGGTGTATTCTTTTAGACTTCTTTTGTTGAGAAGGTTCTTATTTGGCCTTTTATCTTGATTGAGAGTCTTGCTGGGAAAAGTAGCCTTGGTTGCAGACCTCTGGTTCTCATTACTTGGAATATTTCTTGCCATTCTCTTCTGGCTTGGAGTGTTTCCATTGAGAAGTCAGCTGTTAGCCTTATTGGGGCTCCCTTGTATGTTACTTCCTGTTTTTCCCTTGCTGCCTTTAAGATTCTCTCTTTGTCTTGAAATTTTGCCATTTTAATTATGATGTGTCTTGAGGTGGGCCTCTTTGGGTTCTTCTTGATTGGGACTCTCTGTGTTTCCTGGATTTGTGTGACTTTTTCTCTCATCAAATTAGGGAAGTTTTCCTTCATTATTTTTTCAGTTTTTCTATCCCTTGCTCTTCTTCCTCTCCTTCTGGTATCCCTATGATACGGATATTATTACGTTTCATATTGTCCTTCATTTCCTTTCATCCCTCTTCATTCTTTCTGAGCCTCTTTTCCTTTTCTTGCTCTTTGTGGGTAGTGTCTTCTACTTTGTCCTCTAGCTCGCTGATTGATCTTCTGCTTCATCAATCCTGCTTTTCATTCCTTCTACTGTGTTCCTCAGTTCAGAAATTGTATTCTTCATTTCCTCTTGGCCCTTGTTGAGAGTTTCTATTTCCTTTTTCATGATGACATAGTTTTCAGTGAGTTCATTGTAGCTTCCCTGTAGTTTCTGGTAGCTCATTGTGAGCTAATTGAGCTTCCTGACAATCGTTGCTCTGAATTCAATATCTGATAGTTGAATGCCTCTATTTCATTTAGAATTCTTTCTGAGGCTTCCACCTTTCCTTTCATTTGGGGATTGTTTCTTTGTCTTCCCCTTGTTGGTGAGACTCTCCTTTTAGCCTCAGCTTCTTAAATTGTTCTGTTCTGGCTCCCTGGGTTGGTGGTGTGAACTTCTGTAGTAGAATAGCAGTGAGTTTCAGTGGTGCAGTTTCCTTGATCTCCGAAGCTCACTGGTCTTGGGCTGTCATTTAAGTGGGCTTTGTGTTTGCCTTTGGGTTTTGATTGTTTTTGGGTCTTTCTTTGGTGGTTCCTTCCCACCAGCTGGTTAAATGAGGGTCCCTCTGTCCACCACCTCTTGTATTTTTTTGTGCTGGTGAGGGAAGGTTGTGTTGAAGCTGGTTCTTCTGTGTGTAAAAGGTTTTAAGGATTCTCTCTTGCTCTTGTTCAGTTGTTTGTATTGGGTACTGTCTCTACTGTTTAGTTGTATTTCCAGATAGGTCCTGGATTGAGGTTTGTGTGGTTATCATTCCCTCCTTCACCTTCTTCTGTTGTTATCTGTTAATGGTTCCTTTGTTGTTGGGTTTCCTCTTCCAGTGGGTATCTTGGTGTTCACTGCTTCCACCTACTCTTTTTTGCGATCAGTTGGAGGGGGAGGCAAAATGGTTTAGGACAGCAAGAGAGTATTCTATGATATTTACAGTAGCAGCCAGTAGAGAATAGATAGGAGATCCTTTGACTATGTATAGTGTTAACCGTGATCTTCCACCCAGCTAGCTGAGTTTTAGAAAGGATGGAAAGAAGATAAGACTCTTGTTGGGGAAGGAAGGATTGTGAGTTGGATCTAGAAAGCAGGGAGGTTGTGGGAGGTCAGATTCTAATGTAAGGTGAGAATAAAAGATAGTAAATAGGTGTAGTGTGTGAGAGAATATAGTTAAGCACTACAGTATTAGAGTTCAGGAAACTTTGAAATGGGCTAAGTTCTGGGAGGGGTGTTGTGAGGTAATTACAATTGCATGGAACAGCAATTATTTACAATAATATTAGGTCAACAATCATATGACAGAATCTATGAGATCTAGGTAACAAGAATAGAGAGTTCAGAACCTCGAGTAGGGTGCTAATGGGACACAGGTGAGTTAAAGAACAGTAGATTAGCAATACACTATGAAAGAGATATCAGGGGAAGCTGTCAGGTCATACAAAATAACTAGCCTAGCAAAGCAGACTATACAAAAAGAAGAGGGATACAAAAATACTATTTAAAAAAGATGTAAGAATACTGAAAAAATAATAATAATACAAATATGCAATAACTTGCAGTTTCTCTGTAATAGCAGAGTGAAATTTGTCTCACTGTCCCAGCTGTTGTGATACCCCTTCTTTGGGTTCAACTTTGGGTTTTTCACAGATCCAGGGTTTTGTCTCACTTGTAGGTATTTAAAAAAATAAAAATAAAAAAGGCAGACAATGGAAGGAAGAAGAGATAAAATTGGAGGAAAGAAAGGAGGAAGGAATAAAACAAGAGAGCAGGAAAGAGAGGAAAAAGAAATTAAAGGAGAATAAAAATAATAAAAATTTAAAAATTAAGAATTATTTAGAAAAATAGAATCAATTTAAAAAGTCTCTTGGTTTCAAAGTGGCCAAACCGGTTTTTCTGCTCTTTCTGGCTGAGGCAGACTGAGGGGTGATTGGTATGGCTTTTCTTCCTAGGTCAGTGGCATGCACTGTCTGGGAAGCTAATGTGGCTCCTCAGCCCTGTGCCCTGAGTGTGGGAATCAGGCCTTTCCCCAGGGTTACTGCCATGGACTGGGGTGTGGGGATGCTCTCCCCGTGCACCTGTGCCTGTGTGCCCTTGGCCGGGTGGCAGGGAGGCTGGAGTGATTGATCACTTTAGGAGAATTCCCCAAACAGTGTCTGTCTATTCATTCCTTCCTCTTGAGAAATTCCTCCTGTTCAAGCCTGCTGCTCCACACAGTGGTCTGGCTTTTCGCACCGCCAAACTCTCCAGCCAGACCAGTGACTGTGGGGATCAGGGTTCGCTGAGTGACCCAGTCCCTCAGATGTCCACAGCCTCCAAAGGTGCTCACAGCCCTTGTGTGTTTGCTAGCACCTGGATTCCTCCCGGTGCCGCTCAGACCTTGTTTGGCTGGGGAGGGAGCAGTTGTCCTGGCTCTCTCCCAAGGACTCTGTGGCAAACCCAGCAGAGGTCGCTGGGCCTGGGGCTGCAGCCCCTGGACCACATGCTGGTCCCCGGGACCCTACCATGTTGCAACACTCTTCTTAGGGTCCAGTTTTTCGGTTCTGTCACATTCCTTCATCCCTTATTTTCACATATGTTGAAGTATGTTGGTTGCTTGCTTCTCTACTCCATAGATCGGTCAGGATTTTCTCCCCTGAGCAGAGGGAAGCCGAATCTGCTCCTTCCTACTCTGACGCCATCCAGTTTAGTTTCAGACCACTTGTGATTAATTGAGGGAGACAAATTTTAAGTGAAACCAAGATTCCTTTTGTCTTTGATTAAATTTAGCTTTAAATCCTAGCTCTTCAAATCCCGTCTGTCTGTCTATCTGTCTGTCTCGCTCTCACAATGATAATCAGCAGAAGACAGTAGCCCAGACCTGACTGATGGTCACAGAGTCTAGACCTCTGGCAGGCAAAAGATAACATCTTGACCTAGGTTATATTTCGGTTCCTGAGCCCTAAGGTGCAATAACCCCCCAGCTACTTTCCCATGAAACTGGACACCAGAACAGACGTTTATTTTCTATGTTTGTGATTCTAACCACCTTAATGGGTGTGAGGTGGTTTTGATTTGCATTATGTTTATGTGTTTATTGACCTTTTGCATATCTTCTTGAGAGAAATATCTATTCAAGTCCTTTGCCCATTTTTGAATCAAGTTGTTTGCCCATTTGCTGTTGAGTTTCAGGGGTTCTCTATATATTCTGGATAATAGAGCCTGGTCAGGACTATGATTTGCAAATATTTTCTCCCATTTTATGGCAGTCTTTGCACTCCCTTGGTAGTGTTCTTTGATGCACCAAATTGTTTAATTTTGATGAAGTCTCTTTTTCTCTTGGTTGCCCGTGCCCAAGAAAATCTTTAATTAAATTTTCCACACTGCTCTGGCCAAGTCCTGGGCCCTGTCCTGGATCAGTGCCTTGGAAGGCAGGGCTTTTTTCAGCCCTGGTGTGCTGCGCCTCTTGCTGGCAGCTATCCAGCATGGGAGCAAAATAGGCTGTAAGGCTTAATTCAGTTCGGAGAGCTCGGAATGCTAAATTGTGTTCAAGGTTACTTTTCTTCTGAGAAGAGAAGAGAGGAAAACATTTCTGCTTCCCTAATGTCATGGCTGTCTCTCAATGTATCCTGCTCAACGCGAGGTGCATAGTGGTGTCCACATTCTACAGAAGAGGAAACTGAGGCTTCAGAAAGTGCAGTAAGTGTCTGAGGTCCAGAGTTACTGGTATGGCTGCAGGGACAAACATTTGTGAGGACACGAAACATTTGTGAGGACACGTCTCACACAGACCCCTCCTGGACCTCAGAGAGCTCACAGTCTCACAGTTGGACAGACTTAACAGACCAGCGCCATCGCGGAGTGCATGTCAGGGCCCCCAGGAGCCTGGCCTGGCCTCTGGATTTGGGTAATGGAAACCTGGGAGAGGGGTTGTCGTTATTCCCCACCCAGCTGGCAGTCCAGAGCTGGCCACTGACCAAAGAAACTCTGGGCGGGGGCCGGGTGGGGGGTGTCCAAAGCCTCACTGGTCCTGCTTCTGCTGTGTGTGAGCCTGTCACACACAGAGCCCCTGAGACCCCTAGAAGCTGGCCAGGTGGGCCCCATCACCACACAGAAGAGGTAGGGAAAATGTGCAAAGTGCAAGACTGTGAGAGTGCAGCCTGCCATCACCCATGTGTGTGGGTAAAGAGCACATCTATTCCCAACTCACTGCTTATCAACAAGAGGTTAGAGCAGGAAATGTGGTGGTGGTCTGTGAATGAGGACCACTAAGTGGATGGGGGCAGGCATGGAGGAGAGGACTTCATAAAATGTTTGAGGCACTTAAATATGACTATTCAAAAATTAAATTAAGATAAAAAAGAATGATCAAAGTGTCCCAGAACTGATTATGGGGATGGATGCACAAGTGTGAATATACTTGAGTGGTGTCCATTTTATGTGCTGTGATATGAGGGTGTGATTGTTAACAGCTTAACAATCAAGCTGTTAAGAGGGGAGTTGTCTGTGGTTCTGAGTGTCACTCAGTGAAGCAGCAGCAAGAAAGAATGAGCTGTCAGTAGTGCTTCCATTGAAGCAGGGTGCCTGGTGCCTTCAGAGTTGAGCTGACTTAGAAACCATAAGGGATGGATGAAACATGATTCCTGGCCTCACCCCCACACAGAGGCAGGGGCCTAAAAATCTTCTTTTTTTTTGAAAATCCCCTATGATCCTAGGCTAGTCCAAGGACCCACTTTGAGAACTGTAGACCTGGAGAACTTTTTTCCCCCATGGGGCCAGGAGAAAGGGGGACAGGTTTCACTACATGTCATTTTGAATTTTACACTGTATGATCATGATACTTAACAAATAATATATAAATAAAATTTAAATTTTAGAAATTATTAAAACTTATTAGAATTAGGTATGTGTAACAGAGATGCTTAAGTACCCCTCCACTGTCCATTCTCTTTTTCCTCCATCACCTTGAACTTTAGTTCAGAACATGGGTGCCTGGACTAAAAAGTCCATCTCCCTACTTCCATCATATCTAGATATAGCCATGTGGATGAGTTCTGGCCATAGATGTGAGTGAATATATCCAGAAACTTCTGAGAAGTGTCTTAGAGTGTAGGGTGCACCCTTCTTTTTTTCTTCCTCCTTTCACTGTAAGATGCAAGCATGATGGCTGGAAATAATACAGTTATCTTAGGCCACTAGGTGGAGGCTATGTGCTGAGTATGGCAGAGCAGAAGGATAGGAGAAACCTGGCTTCTAACTGCATGGAACTACTACAACAGCCCTGTTGTGCTTGGCTCAGGTGTCCTCTGTGTGGTAAGAAAAAGAAAAAAACATCTTTCTTGCTTAAACAACTGGTACTTTGAAGTTTGTGTTACTTGTAGTCACGCTTACCATATGTGACACAGCATATAAAGTACCTGGCTCATGGATTGGAAGGATTAATATTGTTAAAATATCCATGCTACCCAAAGCAATTTACAAATTCAGTGCAACCCCTATCACAATACCAATGATATTCTTCTCAGAACTAGAACAAATGATTCTAAAATCTACATGGAACAACAAAGACCACAAATAGACAAAACAATCTTAACAAAGAACAAAGTGAGAAGTATCAAGTTCCTCGAACTCAAACTATACTGCAAAACTATAGCAATCAAAAAGGCATGGTACTGGCATGAAAACAGATACACAGATTAATGAAACAATAGAAAACCCAGAAATAAGCCATTGCTTATATGGTCAACTAATCTATAAGAAAGGAGGCAAAAATATACAATGGGGATAATACAGTTTATTCAACAGTGGTATAGGGAAAACTGGACAGATACATGCAAAGATGAGACTGGACCACTTGCTCACATCATACATAAAAATAAACTCAAAATGAATTAAAGATTTAAATTTAAGACCTGAAATCCTAGAGCCCCTAGAAGAAAACATAGGCAGTAAAGTACTTTGTATCAGTCTGAGTAATGTCTTTTTGGATATGTCTTCTCAAGCAAGGGAAACTAAAGCAAAAATAAACAAGTAAAACTTTATCAAATAAAAAGCTTTTGCACAGTGAAGGAAACCAACAAAGCAAACATACAACATACTGAGTAGAAGAAGATATTCACAAATGATACATCCAATAAGGGGTTAATATCCAAGGCATATAAGGAACTCATATAGCTTAATAACAAAAATAAAACAAAATAAACAATCCAATAAAAAATTGGACAGAAGACATGAAGAGACATTTCTTCAGAAAGAAAGGATATGCAGGTGGCCAAAAAACATATGAAAAGATGTTCAACATTACTAATAATTAGAGACATTCAAATTAAAACCACCATGAGATACCATGTCACACCACTCAGAATGGCTATTACCAAAAAGTCAATAAATAACAAGTGTTGGCAAGGATGAGAAGAAGAGGAAATTCTTGCACACTGGTGTAGAATGCAGATTGGTGCAGGTGCTATGGGAAATAGTATGGAGGTTCCTCAAAAATTTAAAAAATGAACTGCCTTGTGACTGAACAATTGCACTTTTGGGTATATAGCCAAAGGAACTCAAAGCATTAATTCACAAAGATATATGCATCCTTATGTTCACTGCAGGATTACCATATTTTGCCATGTAAAATGCACACCTTTTTGCCCAAATTTTTGAGGGAAAATAAGGATGCACATTATACATGGATATAATGATTACATAACATGGGTATAATAATCTTGTGTATAATGTACACAAAAATGTGGATGTGAGTTATACATGGGAGTACATCATACATGGAAAAATGTGGTATTTGTAATAACCAAGATATAGAAGCAACCTAGGTGTACATCAATAGACAAATGGATATATGTGATACATGCATCCATGGAGTATTAGTCAGAAATTTTAAAAAATGAAATCTTGCCATATGTGACAACATGGACGATCTAGAGGGTATTATGCTAAGTGAAATAAGTCAGAGAAAGACAAATACCATATGATTTTACTTATATATAGAATCTAAAAACAAAACAAAAACAAAAACAGACTCATAGAAACAGAGGTCAAAGGGATGGTCCCCAGAGGGTTGGGTGAAAAGATAAAGGGCAGTATATTTAATAAAGCTGTGATAAGTTTGCATGGTGACAAATGATTACTAGAATTAGTGGGGTGATCAAATTGGAAGGTATGTAAATGTCAAATCACTATATTATACACCAGAAATTAATATAAGATTATGCACCAGCAATACTTAAATTTAAAAATAAAATTAATTTTAAAATAATAAATAAAAAGAGCCTTGGCTGGGTGGTTCAGTTCATTGGAACATTGCCCCATACATCAAAGGTTATGGGTTTGATCCCAGGTCAGGGCACAGGGCACATACTTAGGTTGCAGGGTTGATCTCTGGTTGGGAGTTTCCAGAAGGCAACCGATTAATGTTTCTCTCTGTCTCTCTCTTGCTTCCTTTCTCTAAAATCAATAAACATATCCTTGGGTTTGGACTTAGAAATAAATAAATAAATAGTCTCTGGCATAGCACCTGGCCCATCATAGACGTCCCAGCCGAGAATCTGACCCAGTCACACAGCTCTAACTGAGGTGGGGTAGAAATGAACCTAGGAGAGGAACTTACACAGAAGAGAGCACAAAATCCAACTGTCTCTGCCTTAGCGCCAGCCAGCTGTTTGGCATTTATTCCCTGTCTCTGAATACCAATACCATCTAATAAGATATGTGTCGAGGAACATTCTTTTCTTGACCACACATTTTGTCAAATGAATTAGAATTTCCTCAGGTTGATATTAGCGTGAGTCTTCATTTCTTGATTATCTGCTGTTTGGGTGGTAGGAAAGTCCTCTGGGTGCCAGAGGAGAAGTAGCCCAGAACTGAAAATGTTCCATGGACATTCCAGGAGAAAAGGGATTGATGGTGCTGTTCCCAGGGAGGCCCCAATGGTCACACCACACACAGAGAAGTCCAGGTCTGCCCGCAGGGGTCTGAGTCCTAGTCCAGAGTCTTTCCCACTTTGGATACCTGTAAAAGTGGATGAAAGTCAGCTCAGAGTGGAGGGGTGTGTGTGAGAGAGGGCATGTGTAAGTATGTATATGTGTGTATAAATAGTGCAACCATGTATGTGGGTAAGATTGTGTGAGTGTGTAATTTGTGTGTGAGTGAGACTATATCAGCACGTACATGTGTGTATGGGAGACAACAAGAATGTAGGGGGAGCGGGCAAACAGTGCTCACACCCCTTGGACCCAGCAGTATAGCACATATGTGGCTCAGGTCATTTGTCTTCTAAATCCCAGGGGTCTTTCAGGGATCTACCCAAGCCTTCCCATACGGCCTTTCTGACTCTCACCTCCCTTGTCTTAGCACAGAGCAGACACTCAGCAAGGATTTGACGCAGTCATCTACATATTGCATCTCATACTTGTACACTCAAGCTCACAACAACACTATTCACAATAGTCAAGAGGTAGAAGCAACCCAAGTGCCCAACAACAATGGGTGGATAAAGAAATGTGTTGTATACATACATACAATGGAATACTATTCAGCCTTGGAAAAGGAGGAAATTCTGATACATAGTACAATGTGGATGAACCTTGAGGATATTATGTACTCAGTGAAATAGCCAGTCACAAAAGGACAAATTCATAAAGACAGAAAGTAAGATATGGATGTCAGGGGCTGGGAGACAGGGACAGGGAGTTAGTGTGTAATGAGGGCAGAGTTTCAGTTGGGAGGATGAAAAGTTCTGGAGATCTGTTGTACAACAATGTGAATATACTTAACACTACTAACTACTTAAAAATGGTTAAGATAGTAAAATATATATGCATATATCTCATTTCTAGTGGTCACAGACCTTCTCAGAGAGTATGTGTAGATGAGAGGCTCTGTGGGTGCATTGGTCTGTGTCCAGTCAGGGGATAGGGGCCACACAGTGACCTGAACAGGACATTTAATACAATGAGATATAAGATAGCTCCAGGGAACCCCAGGACTGAGAGATGACTAACCTGGAAGGGTCTAGGTCTCCATATGGAGAAGGTGTGCCTGAGTCCACTAGACATCATGGGGGTCTGGTGGTTCACGTGGGCCAGGCTGGTTTCCAGCCACTGCTGTGCATGCTCTGCGCCTGGTGGTCAGGCACATAGTGGGTGAGCTTGGGGCATCATAATGTATGCAGAGGCCTACAGCTGAAAACCTGTACCAAGAGGCCATAGGAAAGTAATCAGAAGGCCAAGGTGAGGTTGCAAGTTGGCAAGGGAACACCATTCAGAGCATGTGGCTGGGCACCAGATCTCCTCACCTCACAACACAAACCCTCAGGTAGCAGAGTTCCTTCTTCCTTATCATCTATTTTCCAGTGCCCTGTACTGAAAGAGCCTGACACTGCCCTCACCAGGAAGAAGAAATGTCATTGTGGACAAGGAATTGAAAGGTGTTTGGAACTCAGAGGCAATGAGCTTGTATGGTGATCTCGGGAGAACAACAGGACTCCTAGACAGGACACCAAAAGAAATAACCATAAAATCTGAGAAATTTAACTTAACAAAATTTAAAACCTCTATTCATTAAAAGATACCATTAAGAAAATAATAAACAAGACAAACTTTAGAAAATATTTATAAAACGTATATCCAAAAAAAAGGACACATATGCATAATATACAGGGTCTGCCAGAAGCAATGCTTGCTTGAGTGTGGTTGGTAGGGCAATAATATGAGTGTGATAATTTATAGTTTTAATTTGAACATTTCACCTAAAAACACACATATGGTGTGTTTGAGTGTGATAGTGCTATATTACAAAATTACACACTTATGATTTTGTAATAAAATGTTTTGTAATAATAAAGGGCTTTATTTGTGCTGGACCCTGTATAAAGAACTCCTCAGAGAAAGATAAATAATGCATGATATCTCTTATATGTGGAGTGTTAAAACAACAACCACAGCACAAAAAGCTCATAGATACAGAGAACAGATACGGTGGGTGCCAGAGGTGGGGGATAGAAGAAATAAAATTTTAAAAAGTTAAAAGGGAACTCCTTAAAAATCAAGTCTAAAATGACAAATAAACCAAATTTCTTTTCTAACATTGTATTTATTTGTTAGAGAGAGGGAAAGGGAGGGAGAAAGAGAGGGAAAGAAACATCAATGTGTGAATGAAACATCTATTGGTTGCCTCTTGCACACCCACAACTGGCCCACAACCCAGGTATGTGCACTGACTGGAAATAGAATTGGCAACCTTTTGGTTCAAAGGCTGGTGTTCAATCGACTGAGTCACCCCAGCCAGGGCTAATCCAAATTTCTAAGTGAGCCAAGGACTTGGATAAACACCTAACCAAAGAAAGTATACAAGTGGCTGAGTACATGGAAGTGTTATCAATGCCATTAGTTATCAAGGAAGTGCTCATCAAGAGGGTGTGACAACCAGTTAACCTTCAAGCTAGACCCTGACCAACGTTCTGCCCACTGTTCTCACACTAAGAGCTATTCAAGGATGCAGCCTTGATTGAGCAATGTGTTGCTGAAATCACCTAGGTGGTATATGTGACAGAACCCAGTTAAGGACTCTATATAAGCTTTAAGGTTCTGGTGCGCAAGTGCAGAGATCCACTCATCTTGTGGTACCCAAGACAAACCTAGTACGTATGTTTCCTTGCTCATTAAACCTGCCGCCTACCAATCTGGAGTGGCCTTCTGCTTTCTTCAGTTTCTCCTTGCTCTCCTTGTATAGAGACTATTTTATGAACCAACAACTGGCAATCTAACCAGGAGACTGAAGTCAGCCTTGAGAAGGAGGCATCCTTGGGGAAATCTAACTTAGTCATCGATCTCTGTGAGGTGGAGTAGCCCCTACATCAGATGCCTCTGGACCACTGTGAGTAAAAGGACACCACCCAACACTGGCTGCTCTAACTTGAACTACTCATAGCAAACAATGTAAAAGAAGAGAAACAAGTGACTGCCTAGCTAGAGGCTGAAAACTCAAGTTAGAAAATTGAATGAAGAGCTGAGATTAGAGACAGACAGAAGGTTGTTCACTGCCTGTTAGCTTCAGGGCTGGCAGATAGGGTGAGAGAATGTGCTGTTTTACAAAGCTAAGAGAGCATGAGTTGCTTCCCATGAAGGTCCAAGTGTTTGTGACAAAGCTTGACTAGGGCACTAAGGTAGAATTCCTAGGAAAGTAAGGATAGACAAGGGGAGGACATGTGGTGTGTGACTGACAGTAAAATAAATGGAATGCCTCATGCCATTTAACCCCTAATACAAAGGGAAATGTTAACTAGCAATCAACCTACTCTTCTGATAATAGAGAAATATGTCCCAAAACCCCTAGAAGAAAACTTGCATTCTTTCTCCGTCCTTGAATTTGTAAATCTTATCAAGTTTTTGAAATGTACACATCCCAGGAGATAACAAAAATACTGCCCCAAATCACCTGAGACTGAAGAAAACAAAGGGGGAAAGAGGCTTTTTAAAACACAGATTGCTATAGAAGCTCTCCTGACCCAAATACAGTTCACAGCCTCTATAAGATTACCCTTTGAGGAGTAGTGTTTTGGAATTAAAGGTGTGGGGTCTCTGTTTGTATGTTTACCTATTATCTATGGATATATGTTATGTGCTTTTCCTACCTCCACAGAGTATTGCTAAAATTAATTTGTAAAAGAGTTATATTGAAATGGCTAAAGAAGAATAACCTTTAATATCAGTAGTGTACTTCTGTAAAACTGAAAATGAATTCTCTTCCATCTGCTAGAAGGACAAAGAGTTCTTGGACAATATTGGTCTGTTTTTGATGGAATTGTGAAAAGTTTTTCTTTCTCTTTTATCAGATTAAGATTTTTCAGATTTATTTATTTATATATATATTTTATTGATTATGCTATTACAGTTGTCCCATTTCCTCTCCTTCATTACCCTCCACCCTGCATACCCTCTTCTACCCACATTCCCCCCTTTACTTCATGTCCATGTGTCATAAGTTCTTTAGCTTCTACATATCCCATACTATTCTTGCCCTCCCCCTGTCTATTTTCTACCTACCATCTATGCTACTTATTTTCTGTACCTTTCCCCCCTCTCTCCTCCTCCCACTCCCCTGTTGCTAACCTTCCATGTGATCTCCATTTCTGTGGTTCTGTTACTGTTCTAGTTGTTTGCTTAGTTTCTTTTTGTTTTTGTTTTAGGTGTGGTTGTTAATAATTGTGAGTTTGCTGTCATTTTACTATAATGTTTTCTATCTTCTTTTTCTTAGATAAGTCCCTTTAACATTTCATACAATAAGGGCTTGGTGATGATGAACTCCTTTAACTTGACCTTATCTGGGAAGCACTTTATCTGTCCTTCCATTCTAAATGAAAGCTTTGCTGGATAGAGTATTCTTGGATGTAGGTCCTCACCTTTCATGACTTGGAATACTTCTTTCCAGCCTCCTCTTGCCTGTAAGATCTCTTTTGAGAAATCAGCTGACAGTCTGATGGGAACTCCTTTTTAGGTTACTGTCTCCTTATCTCTTGCTGCTTCTAGGATTCTCTCCTTCATTTTTACCTTGGCTAATGTAATTATGATGTGCCTTGATGTGTTCCTCCTTGGGTCCAACTTCTTTGGGACTCTCTGAGCTTCCTGGACTTCCTGGAAGTCTATTTCCTTTGCCAGAATGGGGAAGTTTTCCTTTATTATTTGTTCAAATAACTTTTCCTCTTGTTGCTCTTCCTCTTCCCTCTCTGGTACCCCTATAATTCAGATGTCGGAACATTTAAAGATGTCCTGGAGGTTCCTAAGCCTCTCTTCATTTTTTTGAATTCTTATTTCTTCATTCTTTTCTGGTTGTACGTTTTTTTCTTCCTTATGGTCCACTCCACTGACATGAGACCCAGCTTTCATTCCATCACTATTGGTTCCCTTTGCATTTTTCTTCATTTCACTTATTGTAGCCTTCATTTTTTCATCTAATTTGTGACCAAAATCAACCAATTCTGTGAGCATCCTGATCACTGGTGCTTTGAACTGTGCATGTGATAGGTCAGCTATCTCTTGGTCGCTTAAAAGTACTGATGGTGGGGCTTTCAATTCTGTTTGGGCCATCTTTTTTTTTTTCTTCAGTCTGGTCATGCCTGTTATGTATGGGGGGCAGAGCCTTAGGTGTTCACCAGGGTAGGGCACCCCAGTTGCTGGGTTGTGAGGGCAGGGAGGGCCTGAGAGGGAACAATGGCACTTGCTCCACTGTCCATCGGACCTCAGTCCCTTCCACTGCTTCCCCCAAGCAAACGGCCCCCTCTGGTGCCAGTTCCCCTGTGGCTGGACTTGTGCACCCTGTTGGACTTTCCAACAACCTCTCCTGTGAGGCTGGGGGTCTCTCCCTGCACCTCAAACCCCACAGGTGTTTTCAACCAGTGCCCGAGGCTCTATTTCCCAGTGCTGGGATCCTGGGTTGCACGCAGTGCCTTGTTTCACAATCACTGCCTCCCTGGGTCTGCCTGTTGCCACCCCTAGGCCGGGGTCAGCCAGCTGCCACTTGCGTGCTCAGGGTCTGCTCAGGGGCTGCTCAGGGGCTTGTGCCAATTCTAGGACCCATGGGTCTCTCCAATGTACTCTCCTGTGAGGCTCGGAGTCTCTCCTGGCACCTCAACCTCCACAGGTGTTTTCAATCAGTACCCCGAGGCTCTATTTCCTGGTGCTGGGACCCTGGGACTGCCCGGTCAGCCAGCCACCTTGCGCATAGTACCTTGCTTCACAATTGCCGCCTTGCTGGGTCTGCCTATTGCCACCCCTTGCCCAGGGTTTGCAAGCTGCCCCCTGTGAGGCCAAGATCCACCTGCTACAGTCTTGCACACTCGGGATGGCTTACAGGCTCGGTGCCGCCGCTTTTTGTGCCTTTACCCCTCTTCACCCTGCTGTCCGATTCCACCTTTCCTACTGGTCTGGATGAATGTGTCTATTTTAACTGCTTGGTTGTCCAATTTCCATACAGTTCAAATTTCTGTGAGTTCTGGTTGTTATCTTGTTTCTAAATTGTTGCTTTCCTTATTTTGGTTGTGTGAGAAGGCACAGTATGTCTACTTATGCCTCCATCTTGGCCAGATGTTCTGATCATGATTTCTTATCCATTCTGCTATTCTATGTCTTTTGATTGGAATATTTAATCCATTGACATTTAAGGTTGTTATTGTTAGGTACTTATTCATTGCCAGTTTTTTGTACCTGTGTTCGTTTCTCTCTCTCTCTCTCTCTCTCTCTCTCTCTCTCTCTCTCTCTCTCTCTCTCTCTCTCTCTCTCTCTCTTTCTCTCTCCCCCCGCCCTCTTTCCTTTCCTTAAAGCAGTCCCTTTACCATCTATTGCAGAGCTGGTTTGGAGGAGTTATATTCTTTGAGGCTTCTTTTGTGTGGGAAGCTCCTTATTTAGCCTCCATTTTCATTGAGGGCCTTGCTGGATAGAGTAGTCTTGGTTGTAGGCTTTTGGTTTTCATTATTTGGACTATTCCTTGACAATCTCTTCTGGCTTGGAGCATTTCCATTGAGAAGTTTGCAGCTAGCCTTATCGGTGCTCCCTTGTATGTTACTTTCTGTTTCTCCTTTGCTGCCTTCAAGATTCTCTCTTTGTCTTGGAATTTCACCATTTTCATTATGATGTGTCTTGGACCGGGCCTCTTTGGGTTCCTCTTTATTGGGACTCTTTGTGTTTCCTGGATTTGTGTGACTTCTTCTCTCATCAAATTAGGGAAGTTTTCCATCATTACTTTTTCAAACAGGTTTTCTACACCTTGCTCTTCTTTTTCCTTCTGGTATCCCTATTATATGGATATTACTATGCTCCATGTTGTCTTGCAGTTCCCTTAACACTTCTTCATTCTTTCTGAGCCTTCATTCTTTTTTTGCTCATTCTGGGTGTTTTTTTGTACCTTGTCTTCCAGCTCGCTGATCTGATCCTCTGCTTCACCGAGCCTGCTTTTGATTTCTTTTTCTGTGTTCTTCAATTCAGAAATTGTATTCTTCATTTTCTCTTGGCCCTTGTTGATAGCTTCTATTTCCTTTTTCATGTCGATATAGTTTTCAGTGAGTTTATTGTAGCTTCCCGGTAGTTTTTGGTAATTCTCTATGAGCTCATTGAGCTTCCTGGTAACCATTGCTTTGAACTCAATATCTGATAATTGACTTGCCTCTATTTCATTTAGCATTCTTTCTGAGGCTTCCTCCTTTCTTTTCATTTAGGGGTTGTTTCTTTTTTTTCCCATTGTCTGTGAGACTCTTCTTGTTAGCCTCTGCTTCTTAAAGTGATCTGTTCTGACTCCCTGGGTCTGTGGTGTGAACTTCTATGGCAGGAGACCTGTGAGATTCAGTAGTACAGTCTCCTTGATCTCCTGACCTTGCTGCTCTTGGGCTGGTGTTTGTGTTGGCTCTGTGTATGTGTTTGGGTTTTGATTGTTATTTGGTCTTTTTTTGGTTGGTCCTTCCCTCCATGTTGTTAACTGAGGGTCACTCCATCCACCATGTGTTGTATTCTGTAGTGCCAGTGTGGACAGTTTGTGTTGAATCTGGTTTTTCTGTCTGCATGAGGTTTTGAGGCTTTACTCAGGCTATTGTTCAGCTTTTTGTTCTGGGTAATTTCTCCACCATTTACTTGCATTTCCAGATTGGTGGCCTTTGCTCAATCCATTGAGATATATCAGGAAGGCCTAAGATTCTATGTTTTAGTAAAATAACTTCTTGTGCTTCATGTTGTCTTTGTCAGCTATTTGATTACTTAACAAAGCTGAGTTTTCTCAACAATAAAAGAGCTAAGATGTTATGCAACTATATAGCTTTTGCATTTGTCTTTGAAGTCTTTAATTGTCATTTTGGTTAAATTGATAACTAAATATTTTTCACAGTTACCTTAAAGTGAAACCTTTTGATATTTTGAAAAACCTTTCCCCAAATGAGATTCTAAATAAAGTCTTCTTGACCTTGAACTAACTTTAAAACTTTTCAGAGGGCTCCTGGCACATCTCAAAAGATGTGTTCTCTCTCCTTATACAAGAAAGATATTAAACTAATTAGGCTTATTTGGTATGTTATATTACATAGTAATATCAAATTAAAATAATGCTAAACTTTCTTTAGGGTATATTTCTAGTTATTAGTTTAAAATGAAATCACAGAAATAACCAAATTCCCTTATTAATTGCAATATAGCCAATTCTTATCTGATCCTTAACTATGGCCATTTTAATCTTTTTGTCATTTGCCAACTGTCTTTGTTTTACTCACAAGCTTTTGCAAAAGTGCTTTATCTTCAAGAACATTCATGGGGAAACTGACAATTACAGGTTTCTAATAACTAAGAACAACTGGCCTTCAGGTGGAAGGGACAATAATCACCCTTTCTGGTGGTTCCCCCAGGCTCCCTACACAGCCCAGAACATGCCATGGAGTGGTAGCCCACGACCTGGCCCTATTCTCCTCCCCACATCCGTACAATGGGTGCATTGCTCTGATGGCACAAATGTTCACAGGTGGCAACCTGCCTCTGAGGCAGGATGCTCTGCAGGCTCTGCTGGAACATCTGCAAGGGGGAGAGTGGGCATGAGCCCACAGAAAATTTATGTCCCAGGTACCACCATAAGGTTTTTGGGAGTTGTACAGTTGAATGAGATGCATATTATCCTAGAATTCCCTAAGGAAAGAGAAAAGGAGGTGCAAACCTTTGTGGGGACATGGGGGTTTGGAGGATATCTATTCCCTACCTTGCATAATGCCTTGACCCTTATGCCACCTGGTGAAGAAGGGGCATGTGTGGGCCTGGGGATCAGAGCAGCAAGCTACCTTTGAGAAGGCAAAAGTACCAATAAAGCAGATTAGAGCTGAGTTCTGGGCATCTCCCAAGCAGGGCTATCATTCAAGTGGGCATGTCCGTGACTCCAGAAGGCATGGGCCAGGTACTGTAGCAGAGGCAACAGAAGAGGAGAGTGTTCTAGTTGTGGAGGTGATAGAAATCCCTGTAGAGAAGCAGCTGATAGCAGTGCACACTGTGCTCCTCCAGGTGGAGCTTCTTGGGAAGGAATGGACAATGGCTTCCATTGGACTGAAAGCAGGGTGGTTTGGCTGGTGACCACTCATGACCCTTGGCCATTAGTGCTCTGCACTGATGGTTGGGATGTTCTAAAAGGTTTAACTCCATGGCTTGGACAATGGGAAGCTGAAGGGCGCATGACCATGTGTGTGACTTGTAGAGTCAGGATGTTCAGGGGGACATGAGTTTGCCTACAAGGGTCTGAGGCAGTTCTCACTGTTTCCCACATCCTGGTTCATGAGGCACTGACTGACACATTTGGCCATCAGGAAGCTGATGCCTTAGGTTGGATTTGACCCCTTGCATCAATTGAGTGGACTGGGTGAATAGGAAAAACAGCCACCACAGTGCCCAGGAAGGATGGCACTTGTTATGGATGCTGATTGTCTTCGAAGTACAATGACTTTCTCATGCAGCACATCCTATGTGTTCTAAACAAGGCCTCAGGAAACTGCCAAGGAAGTCCAGAGGCACCCACCAGAGTCCTCAACCAATGAGGAATGGCACATTAATTGTATTGGCTCCTCCTCCTGAATGAGGGATCTAAACATGCCCTGGTTTGTGAGACACAGTGCGTGGCCCAATTCAAGCTTTCTCCTGTCCCTGTGCAAACCAGGCTGCCACTAAGAGGGGATTAGAGAAGCTGAATGCCATGTGTTGATATCTTCATAAAAAAGACAGTGATCAAGGGTCACATTTCAGAGGTCATGATGTGCAATAGTGAGCAAAAGAACATGACACAGTGAAGGAGGTTCTATCTCCCTTGTAACCCATGAGCAGCAGGGCTGGTAGACAGAAGAATGAAGTAGTAAAACAGCAGACTACTAACAAGTAAAACCACCTTGGTCAAGTGTACTAATACACTTGGTTTTATACATTTGAATGATCAGCCAGTAGGACCTGTTGCTGCATATACCAGCCTGAGGACCCCTGCCAAGACTCCCAATATGGAAAAATATAGAAGTCACAGGAGACATGTTTCTATTGCTCCAGAATTCAACATGGATCAACAAGCTATGCTGCTGAGAACATGAAGCACCATCGTGCTTGGGAAAGGTGTCATCTATTGGAATTTGCACCAAAATGTCTCATTGGTTGGGTAAGTTACCTCCCACCCCTGGGTGGGGGAAAATTACTCAATATCTACTGGGGTCCCATTGTCCTGCTGCAAAGTGAGAGCTATTGGAACATACTATTCCTGGGATGCAACATGAGCCATTAAAAGAGAGGAGAAGGCAAGAGTCCTGGTCTGCCATGTTTTGTCACCAGGCCTAAAATTTTCAATCTCCCTCTGCTCATGGCCAGGTGGGCACATTCTTTTTCCTACTAGTAAGATCATTTGGCCACCATCTTTGTCCTCTCCATTGGCCTAGAGAATGTTACAGCACACATAGAAGCCCTGATTAAATTCACCCAATAGGCCCTAAATGATACCCAAGAATGCCTGTCCTTACTGAATTCTGACATGTTCTTAATTAGTAAGGCTGTCCTCCAAAATGACCTTAGACCTGTGCTATTATCCAAAGAGTATTGTGTATTCAGACCTAATGAGTCTGCTAATGTATCATCTTTATTAAATCACATGAGGATACAATGAATGCCCTGAGTGATCCAACCTACAGACTAGGGGACTTAATGAATCAGTGGCTCAGATCATCGGGCTCTTGGTGGAAAAAATAGTTTGGGGAATCATTATCTTAATCTCACACTTGCCTCTACTGTTTCATGGCATCTGCTTCCAGTGCAGCCAGATAGCTGCCAAATGAGCCACCTTTGTGCTAGTGAAACCCCTTGCTGACCAGTTGGGGCATATTGCAGAAGATGACACACAAGATTGTAAGAGCTGGTCATGAGGTATAAAATGTTAAAGGAGGTCATCAAGAGAAACTGCTAGCCAGACCTGCCACCCACTAATCTTGAGTGGTCTACCTCTTTCTTTAGTCTCTTCTTGCCCTCCATGTATGGGGGCCAGTTTACCAACCAGAACCATTATAATAACTAAAATTTAAAACAGAAAGTACCCAGTGTTAGGGAGAAGATGGAGCAGCTGGAACTCACACTTTGCTGTTATAAAATGGTACAGCATCTATGAAAATGGTCTGGCAGTTTCTTACACAACTAAATACAGATTTACTAGAAATTCCACTCTATTTGCCCAGGAGATGTGAGAACATATGCTTACATAATCTTTACACACAAGTGCTAAGAATAACTTCATTTACCACAGCCCCAAACAGGAGCCACTGCTGTCCACTAGCAGGTGAATGCATAAATATGCCAGGTGTACCCACAATGGGGTGCAGCTCAGGAGTAAAGAGGATGCTGCTGACACAGGTAACAACCACAATGAGTCTCAAAAACATTTGATGGGTCAAGAAGCCAAACATAACAAATGATTCTGTTTATTTGTGGTCTGAGAACAAGCCAAAGCCTCTATGGTGGAAAAAAACAGAACAGTGATATCCTCTGTAGTAGGGGGAGAGGGCTTGACCACAACAGGGCCTGAGGGAACTTTTCAAATGATATCAATATTCCAAGTCTTGATATTCACAATGGTCTGTGCATATAATTGTCAATGTACATTGACCTGGACATCCAAAATGGCTGCTTTCTTGGTGTGTCTGAGCTAAAATTCAACACTAACATTTAAACCATGTCTCACACTGTCCAGTTCCACCTGACCCACAGGATATCAACCTAGGGACCACTTTTGAGAGATCCCTGGGCCTAGTAGAGGGAGACTCAAGGAGAGATATACAATAGAGAGGGACTCACAACACACAAATGGAAAAGCTGAAGAGAGTGAGAGTGTTTTATCTGGAGAAAACAGCAGCATTTTTATAAAGGAATAGTATTTCACTCAGCTGACAAGCAGAAAGACAGTGCTCCTCCTGTATCAGCACCTCCCTAACAGCCACTGCTCCTTCCTTTTGTTCTTCCTTTGAAGAACAAAATTCTGATGTATTAAGGTGGTGAGTTGGAATGTGTAAAAAAAAAGCCACTTTAAGATGGAGCCAGAACCTGGGTTTCCCTGCCCTGGTGAAAAACTAAGGCTCGTCTCTTATAGTGCACCTTAACAGGTGCACTGAGATGAAGAAATATAGCACAAATGAAAGAAAAGATCAAAGCTCCAAAAAACAGAACTAAGTGATGAAGAGATAGCCAACCTATCAGATGCAGAGTTCAAAACACTGGTAATTAGGATGCTCACAGAGATGGTTTGAGTATGGTCACAAAATGAAGAAAAAAGTAAAGGCTATGAACAGTAAAATTAAGGGAACAAATAGGGAAGGGAGACTGGGACTCAAATCAATGATTTGGAGCAGAAGGAAGAAACAAGAATTCAAAACAATGAGTACAGGCTTAGGAAACTCAAGGACAACTTTAAACGTTCCCACATCCACATCATAGGGGTGCCAGAAGGAGAGGAGGAAGAGCAAGAGATGGAAAACTTAGTTGAAAAAAATAATAGAGAACTTCCCCAATCTGGCAAAGCAAATAGACTTCTAGGAAGTCTAGGAAGCTCAGCGAGTCCAAAGAAATTGGACACAATGCATCACACACTAAAGTACATTGTAATCACATTTCCCAGGATTAAAGATAAGGGGACAATCTTAAAAGCAGCAAGAGAAAAGGAGACAGTTACCTACAAAGGAGTTCCCATCAGACTGTCAGCTGATTTCTCAAAAGAAACCTTGCAGGTAAGAAGGGGCTGGCAAGAAGTATTCCAAGTCATGAAAGGCAAGGACCTACATCCAAGATGACTCTATCCAGCAAAGCTATCATTTAGAATGGAAGGGCAGATAAAGTGGTTCCTAGATAAGATCAAGTTATAAAAGTTCATCATCACCAAGCCATTATTATATGAAATGTTAAAGGAACTTGTCTAAGAAAAAGATGATCAAAATTATGAACAGTAAAATGATAACAAGCTCACAACTATCAACAACTGAACTGAAACAAAACCAAAAATAAACTAAGCAAACAACTAGAACAGGAACAGAATCACAGAAATGGAGATCACAGGGAGAGTTATCATCAGGGAAGGGGAAGGGAAAATGGGGGGAAAGGTACAGGAAATAAGAAGCATAAGTGGTAAGTACAAAATAGACAGGAGGAGGTTAAGAATAGTATGGGAAATGGAGAAGCCAAAGAACTTATATGTACGACCCATGGACATGAACAAAGGGGAGGTGGGGAATGCTGGTGGGAGGGGTAGTGCATGACAGAGAGGCATAAAGTGGAGATAAATGGGACAAATTTGCTAGCGTAATCAATAAAACATCCTTAAAATTAAAATTAAATATTTTTTAAAAAATGGATCCAGAAGAATTACCTTGCATGTCTTACTCCTCAAACCTTTAGAATGTTAAAGAAGGGCAAAATAATCTTTGGATGGGTTTTGTGTGTGTGTGCAAATATAACAAGGGAATTGTTATTATGGCTGCTAGACTAAAAATTAAATTACTATGTTATATTATTTGCACCAATAGAAATGCCTTCCTTCTGTTGATGTAATTGTTCCCCCTTCCCCTTCTCATAAATACCCCTAGACTCTGCCTCTAACCTATTTGGGCTTCTGCCTGAATTAGTGATTCTCAAAGAGCAATTATTATTAATCTTAAACACTTGTTTGCCTCTCACTTTGAAGGATATTTTTACTTTTAAGTTAACAAATGTAAGTTTCAAGGTCCCCAAATAAGATAACTTAAACAACAGAAAAGTTGTTTAACTGGTGTGGGGCCTGCCCTCCACCAGAGCTTCTGAGCCCATGTCCCTGACTCCTGTGGCTCTGCTTCCTCCACAGATTCCTCCTTGTCATTAGATGCCATCTCATGCTCCTTGACCCAATGTCTATGCACATCATTTCATTTACATCTCACTGGACAGAATCCAGTTCTTGTGGGCACACCTGGCTGTAGGGGGAAGAGGGAGATGTAGTCTTTGTGTGTGTGTGTGGTGGGGGAGTTGGGTAATACAGATAAAACTTGGTGGACCAGTTACTAAAAATCAAGAAGGAAAGAAAGGATATTGGGTGGCAATCTCTTGCCTATGGGACAACATAGTCAGACCAAGTCACAGGTCAAGACTGGCCAATTCTGTTCCATATTTCTTAGCCTTCCTTGCAGCTAGGTGTGGCCCTAAGACCCAAAGGGCAGGCTGCTGAGATAATTCTGCATTGTCAACCTCATTCATTTTATTTTATTTTTAATTATATTTTATTGACTATGCTAAAATAATTGTCCCAACTTTCTCCCCTTTATACCCCTCCACTTAGCACCCCTTGTTCCCTCAGGCAATCCCCACACCATAGTTCATGTCCATGGGCCATGCATATAAATTCTTTGGTTACTCCATTTCCTACACCATATTTTACATCCTGATGGATATTCTGTGACTACCAATTTGTGCTTCTTAATCTTCTCATCTCTTCACCCATTCTTCCACAACCCCTCCCATCTGGCAACTATCAAAATGCTCTCCTTATCCATGATTCTGTCTCTGTTCTTGTTTTCTTAGTTCATTTTTAAATATTCATTTGTTGATAGATATACATTTATTGCTGTTTTATTGTTCACAGTTGTGATCTTTTTTAAAAAATAAGTTTCTTTTACATTTCATATAATAATGGATTGGCGATAATGAACTCCTTTAGTTTTTTTGGTCTGAGAAGCTCTTTATCTGCCCTTTGATTATAAATGATAGTTTTGCTGGGTAGAGCAATCTTGGCTGTAGGTCTCTGCTTTTCATGACTTTGAATATTTCTTGCTAATCTCCTCTAGCCTGCAAAGTTTCTTTTGAGAAATCAGCTGATAGTCTTATGGGAACACTCTCAGGGGTAACTAACTGCTTTTTTTCTCTTGCTGCTTTTTAAAATTTATTTTTAGAGAGGGAAGGGAGGAAGATAGAGAGAGAGAGAAACATCAAAGTGTGGTTGCTGGGGGTCATGGCCTGCAACGCAGGCATGTACCCTGACTGGGAATCGAAGCTGCGACACTTTGGTTCACAGCCCATGCTCAATCCACTGAGCTACACCAGCCAGGGCCTCTTGCTGCTTTTAAGATTCTCTATTCCTCTTTAACCTTTGGCATTTTAATTATGATGTGTCTTGGAGTGGGCCACTTTACATCCATTTTGTTTGGGACTCTCTCTGCTTCCTAGACTTGCCTGTCTATTTCCTTTACCAAATTAGAGTTTTGTTTCATTATTTTTTTCAAATAGATTTCCAATTTCTTGCTCTTTCTCTTCACTTTCTGGCACCCATATGATGCCAATGATTTAACACCTGAAGCTGCCCCAGAGGCTGCTTATACTATCTTCATTTTTTGGCTTCTTTTTTATTCTTGCTGTTCTGATTGATTGTTTTTGTTTCCTTATGTTCCAAAACATTGATCTGATTCTCAGTTTCATCCACTCTACTGTTTCCCTGTAAATTTTTTTTTTATTTCAATTAGTGTATTCTTCATTTCTGACTGGATCTTTTTTATGTTGTAGAGGTCCTCACTAAGTTCCTTGAGCCTCCTTAAAACAAGTGTTTTGAACTGTAAATCTGAGAGATTGCTTACCTCCATTTTGTTTAGTTCTTTTTCTGGAGTTTTGATCTGCCCTTTCATTTGGGCCATGTTTCTTTGTCTTCTTGTTTTAGCAGCTTCCCTGTGTTTGTTTTTATGTATTAGGTAGAGCTACTATGACTCCCTGTCTTGGTAATGTGGCCTAATATAGTAGGTATCCTGTACAGTCCAGTAGCCCAGTCTCCTCTATCACCCAAGCTAGGTACTCAAGGTCTGCCCTTTGTGTGGGCTGTGTACATGATGTAGGAGACTGTTCTGCATGGCATGGGCCCAGCTCCCACTTGGAGATGCACAGGATCCACACCCATGGATAGGTTCTCCCATGGCCTGCAATGTGCCTAGGTCACTTTGAGTCTTACTTTTGCTAAAAACTTTCTCACCCTGATTTGCAGCAAACATTTACTGCAAAGTAACTTCCTAAAATCCGTGCTAAACCTTTCAAGGATGAGTGTAACTGGTTCAACCACTTTTGCCTTTTCATTTGCAAATATCTCTCCTCTGTGGTGTGATTAGCAGCATTGGCTCCTTTGTTTTCTACCAAAGAGTAGGAAAATAATCCCAAAAATCTGTTAACCTTATCCCTGAAGAAATCAGAGACCCAAAACCACATTAACACATCAGTAGAAGAATATTTATAACAAAGATCTGAGTACAAATAAGTGAAACAAAAATATAAGATAATGACTAATAGAACGAAGGCTGATTCATTGAAAAATAAATAGAATAGACAGCCCAATAGTAATACTCATCAAAGATGGAACAAAAATGAATAAAATAAAAAATGAAAATGAAAATGTCACGTGATGCTACAGGTTTAAAAACTAATTAAAAAGTATTACAAACCATTACATACCAATATATTTGACAATCTAGATAAAAGAGGTTTTGGAGAAAAACATGCAGCCTCCCAAGGCTCAACTAGAAAGAAACAGAAGATTGCTATAGACCAATTCCTAGCAATGAAATTGAGGTAGTAATAAACTCCCAACAAAACACAAACTCCCAGGATCACATGACTTACAGGTGAAATCTTCCAAATATTTAAATTATAATTAGTACATTTTATCTTCAAACTATTTTACAAACCATATAATAACACTTCCAAATTCATATTATGAGGTCAGCACTAATCTAATAACAAAACCAAAGAAAGATGAAACAAAGTAAAAGGTTACAGGCCAATATTCCTAACAAACACAAGTGCTACAATTCTTAACAGAACAATAGCAAACAGAATTTTTCAGTATTCCATGGCTGGTGTGGCTCCGTGGATTGAGTACTGGCCTGTGAATCAAGGGTTCACTGGTTTAATTACCAGTCAGGGCACATGGTGGGTTGGGGGCTAGATCCCCAGGAAAAGATGCACAAAAGGCATCCACACTTTTATGTTTCTCTCCCTCTGTTTCTATCTTCCTTTCTTCTCTAAAAATTTAATCAATATCTTAAAATAAGAATTTATCAGTATATTCAAAGAATTATATGTTGTAATCAAGTAGGAATTATGCCAAAAATATCTACTTCAACAGTTTAAAACATTGAGATGACTGCAGCAAAGATGGTGGTGAGATAGGTTGGACTGGAGTCTACTTCCTCCTGCGCAGGGGTGAAACACCTAGCCAATTTTCTGAGGAACAGAGTGAACAACCAACAATATCCCAGCATGTATGAAGAATGGAGACCAAAAATTGTAAAGGACATAGAAAAATCAGACAGTAAGGAGAGTGCTTCAGGAAAATAAGGTCCCTGGGACCAGTGTGGGGAAAAGGGCAGCTGCAGCCCCAGGCCTGGTGCCCACCAGGTCTGCTGCAGGATTCTTGGGAAAGAGCCAGGTCAATGGATCCCTCCCCTGCCAAACAAGCTTTGAGCGCCACCAGGAGGGACTTAGATGCTTTAAGTCCCAGTGGGGGAATAAGGAGGAAGTGGCAAACACGCAGAGGTGGTGTGCACTCACTGAGACTGTGGATGCTGGCTGGGATAAGTTTGGCAGTGACAGACCCTGACTGTGTCAGTCGCTGCTCTGGTTGGAGAGTTGGGCTCTGTGAGAGGCCAGGAGCTTGTTTGGAGCACCAGGCTTGAATAGGAGAAATTTTTCAAAAAAAAAAAAAAGAAAAGAAAAGAAAAAGAAAAGAAAAAAAGAGGCACTCAGTGGCTGTTTGGGAGATTCTCTGCAGCAGCTGCTCCCACCTCCTGCACCCCTAACCCCACATGGCCATGTGCTCATAGTGTAAGCCCCAGGAACAGTGCACACCAGGTCCCTTGGCCTGGCAGCTGCCCATTCCACCCCAGCAGCAGAGGCCAAGTGCTCAGGGCTGTAGCCTCTGGATGGAGCAGGCCTGACCCCACTGCCCAGAGGCTCCTCCCACCTGGCTCTTGCTCCCAGGGCTCTGAAGAGCCTGCTGGCTCTCTATGAGGAGTGTGGAGACCCCCCCCACAGAGAGCTGCAGGGCTCAGGGAGTTAGCAGTACCAAGAAAGACTTAACTCAGTGTCGGGGGGCAGGGCTGAACTATCCTGAAGAGACTCTGAGAGTCCCTAGCATCTAGAAGGTGGTGTGTGAGTTTTCCCTAACTGGTGCACCTCAAGGTCAGCACAACCAGTAGACTGAAGGTGTAGGCCAGGCACAGAAGGGCATTGGGAGCCCAGCAGTGAACTGAAGAACTGAGCTGGAGGATGGGGAACTGCAAAGACTGTAGCCCAGGAAGGGGAAAAGCAAAACCCATCCTCCCTAGGCCTGCTGCAGCCAGGAAGACCAGAAGAACTTCAGAAGGCTCTTTATTTAAGTCTTTCTCTCTCTTTCTTTCTTTCTTTCTTTCTTTCTTTCTTTCTTTCTTTCTTTCTTTCTTTCTTTCTTCTCTCTCTTTCTTTCTTTCTCTTTCCTTTTTTCTTTTTTTATTCCTTCTTCCTTCCTTCAATTTTTTTTAATTCCCACAAGTGTGACAATAAAACCTGGAGCTGTGAAAAGACCAGAGTTAGACCCAAAGAGAAGTCATACCAACAACTGAGACAATTAGACAAATTTCATTTTTCTACTCCAGAGAACTTGCAAGTTATTGTATATTTGTATTATTATTTTTTTCATTATTCTTACATCTTTAATTTTATTAGTATTTTTGCATTTCTCTTCTTTCTGTTTAGTCGTCTTTGCTTGGTTTGTTAAATTGCATGGTTTGACTGGTTTATCTTGTTCTATCTTTCATAGTGTGTTTTTAATTTTCTGTCTTTCACTTCACTTGTGTTCCAATAACACCATACTCTAGTTCCTTTACTTCCTATTCTTGTCATTCAGATCACATAGATTTTGTCATATGATGGTTGCTCCATTGCTATTGTAAATAATTGCTGTTCCATACATTTGTAAATACTACAAACACCCCTTCTGGATTTTAGCTCACTTCACTGTTTCCTGAACTTTATTACTGTTGTGGTTAACTGTATTCTCTTGTACACGACACATATTTTCTATCCTTTACTCTCACTTTAC
This sequence comes from Phyllostomus hastatus, assembly GCF_019186645.2. Taxonomy (NCBI): domain Eukaryota; kingdom Metazoa; phylum Chordata; class Mammalia; order Chiroptera; family Phyllostomidae; genus Phyllostomus; species Phyllostomus hastatus. The sequence goes on from NW_025333706.1 coordinate 4,305,812, forward strand.
CTCATAATATGACCTCCCACAATCTCACTCCTTTCTAGAGCCAACTCACAATCCTTCCTCACCCCTAACAAGAATCTCACCTTTTTTCCATTCTTTCTAAAATGTGGCTAGTTGGGTGAAATATCACAGTTAACACTATACATATCCAAAGGGTCTCCTATCTCTTCTGTATGGATTGGTACTTTAAATACCATAGAATACACTCCCACTGTCTTAAACCATTTTGCCTTCCCCCTCCAACTGCTAGAAAAAAAAGAGTATGTGGGAGATGTGAACACAAGAATACCTGCTGGAAGAGAAATCCCACCAACAAAGGAATCATCAACAGATAACAATGGCAGAAGGTGAAGGAGAGAGTGGAAGCCACACTACCCTACATCCAGGGCTGATCGGGAAATACAACTAAATGGTGGAGAAATTACCCAGAACAAAAAACTGAACAAGAGTGAGAGAGAAGCCTCAAAACCTCATTCACACATAAGAATCACCTTGTCAACACCTGTACATCACAATACAAGATGTGGTGGATAGAGTTACCCTGAGTTAACCACCTGGAGGGAAGGATCCACCAAAGAAAGAGCCAACAACAATCAAAACCCAAAGGCACACAGAGAGCCAACATAAACAATAGCCCAAGACCAGAGAGCTCAGGAGATCAAGAGACCGCACCATTGAATCTCACAAGTCTTCTACCATAGAAGTTCACACCACAAACACAGAGAGTCAGAACAGATTAATTTAAGAAGCAGAGGCTGACATAAAGAGTCTCACGAACAATGGGAAGACAAAGAAACAATCCCCAAAAGAAAGGAAAAGAGGAAGCCTCAGAAAGAATGATAAATGAAATAGAGAAAAGTCAACTATCAGATATTGAGTTCAAAGCATGGTTATCAGGAAGCTCAATGAGCTCACAGAGAACTACCAAAAACTATAGGGAAACTACAATAAACTCACTGAAAACTATATGAACATGAAAAAAAAATAGAAACTATCCACAAGGGACAAGAGGAAATGAAGAATACAATTTCTGAACTGAAGAACAGAGTAGAAAGAATCAAAAGCAGGCTAGATGAAGCAGAAGATTGGATCAGTGAATGAGAAGACAATGATGGAAGAAAACCCTCATAAAGCTCAAGTAAAGGAAAAAAAGGCTCAGAAAGAAGAAGGAGAGGTTAAGGGAAATGCAGGCCAACATGAAATGTAATAATATCCATAAAATATGGATATCAGAAGCAGAAGAATAAGAGCAAGAGATAGAAAGCCTATTTGAAAAAGCAATGATGGAAAATTTCCCTAATTTGATGAGATAAAAAGTCATACATACCCCAGAAACACAGAGAGTCCCAATCAAGAGGAACCCAAAGAGGCCCACTTCAAGACATACCATAAATAAAATGGAAAACTCCAAGACAAAGAAAGAATTGTAAAGGCAGAAAGGAAGAAATGGGAAGCAACATACAAGGGAGCCCTGATAAGGCTAGCAGCTGACTTCTCAATGGGAACACTCCAAGCCAGAAGAGATGGCAAGAAACATTCCAAATAATGAAAACCAAAGGCCTGCAACCAAGACTAGTTTATCTATCAAGGCTTTCAATGAAAATGGAAAACTAAATAAGGAGCTTCCCACACAAAAGAAACCTTGAAGAATATAAATCCTCCAAACCAGCCCCACAAGAGATGTTAAAGGGTCTGCTTAAGAACAGGAAGAAAAACAGTGAGAGAGAGAGAGAGAGAGAGAGAGAGAGAGAGAGAGAGAGGGACACAGGGATGAAAAATGGAAATGAGTAAGTACTATCAATAATATGCTTAAATGTGAATGGATTTAATGATCCAATAAAAAGACATGGAATAGCTGAATGGATAAGAAAACATGACCCACATGTATGCTGCCTACAAGAGACCCACCTCAAACAAAAGATATACACAGACTGAAAGTGAAGGGCTGGAAACAAATATTCCAGACAAATGGATAGGGGAAAAAAAGCCAGGATAGCAATACTCATATGAGATCAAATAGATTTCAAAAAAAAGAGCCATAAAAAGAGACCCAGAAAGTCACTTCATAATACTCAAGGGAAGAATCCATCAAGAAGACATAAATATTGTAAATATATATACACCAAAAATAGGAGCACCCAAATAAATAAAGAAAATCTTGGAGGACTTCAAGAAAGATATTGACAGCAAAACAATTAAGGTAGAGAATTTGAACACCCCACTGTCAAAAATGGACAGATCTTCCAAACAAAATATCAACAAAGATATTTTGGCATTGAACAGTGTCCTAGATCAAATAGACTTAACTGATATATATAGAGCCTTTATCCCAACAAAGCAAAATTCACATTTTTTCAGATGCACTTGGAACATTTTAAAATCTGGACCACATGACAGGACACAAAACAAGCCTAACAAATTCAAGAAAATTGAAATCATATCACTCATTTTCTCTGACCACAAGGGATAAAAAGTAGAAACCAACCTCAAGGAAAACACCCCAAACCACTCAAAATCATGGAGATTGAATACCATGCCATTAAACAATGAATGAGTCAAGAAAGAGATTAAGGAAGAAATCAAGAAGTTTCTGGAAACAAAGGAATTGAACTTACAACAATCCAAACCTTATGGGACACAGTGAAGGCAGTACTGAGAGGGAAGCTCATAGGGATACAGGCCTACCTAAAATAGATAGAAACATTTCGAATAAACAACCTAACACTATGCCTACAAGAACTTGAGGAACAACCCAAATGTAGCCTAGAGCCAGTACAAGGAAGGAAATAATCAAGATGAGAGCAGTATTAAATGACATAAAAGACTAAAAGCGGGGTTAAAGATGGTGGCTTTGCTCCAGGGAGCGTGATTCCTGGCTTCTGTGCAGGGGAGGGAAACTCAAGGATCAGTGGAGGAACAGAGCAGTGGCCTAGGTTACCGAAACATTTATGAAAACAGTACATCAAAAATTATAGTGGACATTGAAAAACCAGATAGTAAGGAGACTGCTTCAGAACACCAGGGACCCAGGGATCAGCGCTGGGACCAGGGGGGTTGCAGTCCCCAGGCCCAGTGCTCCCAGGTCTGCCTCAGGGCACCCGGGAGAGCAGAGTTGCTGCTCCCTCCCTGGACAACAGTGGTTGAGCAACACCAGGGGAGACCTTGTGGCTTGAAGGCATAGAGAGGGGAGTTGGACTGAGAGACAATCACACAGGGGCTGCAAACACCCACCCATAGCCCTGGGAGAAGTGAGTGCCTCCAGCTGGCATGACCAGGGGTGGCCTGGAAGTGCGCCCACACCCCCAGCCCTGTGGGAGTGTGGATCTGTGGAAAACCCAGACCTCGAAGCCCCGAAGCCCCGATCAAGGAAAGGGTGCGGGCGTTCTCAGGTTTCTGGAGCCTGCAGTGGTGAACTGTGGAGGCACACACCCCCTCAGGAATCCTGACTCTCTTGCTGTGAACCCGGAAGGGACGCCATGCTCAGAGCGGTCCTAGAGCCCGAAACTAAAAAAATTGGTGGATGGGTGTGCCCCTTTACTATCCCCAGAGACTGCACCATGAATCCAGAAAAGTTGCGAGTGCTTCCCGACAACATAGTGCCCACCGCAGTGAAATTTGGGGGAAGGGCATGTCTCCTTGTGACCCCTGGAGCTTGCATCATGAAACCAAAAAGACCCAGGAGCCCTGTGGGGCCCCAGAGCCCAGGAGACTGCAGCAGTGAGCTCCGGAGAGCGTGCTCCTGAGCACCTAGGGTCCTGTAGGGGACAGTCAGATTGGCTCTGGGGAGAGCGCCCTGCTGGCCCTGGGAATAGTACCTGAGAGACTTACTGAGATTTGACTGGGAAGAGTGATAAGTATTTCAAATGCCCCTCAGCCTGCTGAAGCCAGCAAGACCAGAAAAACTGGTCTGGCCAGTTAGAAACCAACAAGAGGGTTTTGTTTTGTTTTGTTGTGTTGTGTTGTGTTGTGTTTTTGGCTGTTGTTAATTGATTGATTTTATCTAGTGTTTTAAGTGACTTTTTATTTTTCAATTCTTATTATTTTTATATCTCTCAGTCCCTTATGTCTCTCTTCCATTCATCCTAGTATTATTCCTTCTACTCCAAATTTATCTTTCCTGCACTCCATCTTCTGCTTTTTTTCACTTTTTTTTTGAGCTTGCAAGTTACTGCAAATTTGTATTATCTTTTTCTCACTTTTCTGGCATTTTTTATTTTAATAGTATTTTGGTATTTTTTTTCTTTCTGTATAATCTTCTTTGCTTGGCTGGTTATACTGTCATTTGATAGGTTCCCCCTGTTTCTCAGTCACAGTGTGTTGATAATTTACTATCCTTTATCTGTGTTCCATTAATACACCTCTCAAGGTTCTATACTCCTTATTCTTGTTATCTAGATCTCATAGTTTCTGCCACAAGATTGTTGCTTTACTATTACTGTAAATAAGACCTATTTCATACAATTGTAAATACTACTCAACACCCCTACCTGATCTCAGCCCACTTCGCAATTTCCTGAACTATATTATTGTGGGGCGTTGTCTCTATTCTTTTACACACTACTCCTATTTACTAATCTTTATTGCAACCCTACCTCAGAATCTGACCTCCCACAGCCTCACAGCTTTCTAGATCCAACTAACAATCCTTTCGTCCACAATAAGAGTCTTACGTTCTTTCCTTCCTTTCTAAAACATGGCTAGTGGGGTGGAGGATGACGGTTAACACTATAAGAAGCCAAAGGATATCCCATCTCTTCTCTGCTGGCTGCTAATGTAAATATCATAGTATACTGTCTTGCTGTCTTAAATCATTTTGCCTTACTCCTCCACTGATCACAAAAAACAGTAGGGGGAAGTTGTGAACACCAGGGTACACAAAGGAGACTGAAGCACTGAATCTCACAGGTATTCTACCACAGAAGTTCAAACCATAGTCACAGGGAACCAGAACAGATCAATTTAAGAAAAAGAGGCTAACAAGAAGAGCCTCACAAACAATGAGAAAACAAAGAAACAATCCCCAAATGAAGGGAAAGGTGGAAGCCTCAGAAAAAATGCTAAGTGAAATAGAGGCAACTCAACTATCAGATACTGAGTTCAAAAGAATGATTATCAGGAAGCTCAATGAACTCACAATGAGCTATCAGAAACTACAGGGAAGCTAAAATGATCTCACTGCAAACTATATCAACATGAAAAAGGAAATAGAAACTCTCAACAGGGCCAAGAGGAAATGAAGAATGCCATTTCTGAATTGAGGAACACATTAGAAGGAATGAAAAGCAGGATTGATGAAGCAGAAGATCAGATTAGCGAGCTAGAGGACAAAGTAGAAAACAACACTCAGAAAGAGCAAGAAAAGGAAAAGAGGTTCAGACAGAATGAAGAGGGATTAAGAGGAATTCAAGACAATATGAAACATAATAATATCCGTATCATAGGGATACCAGAAGGAGAGGAAGAAGAGCAAGGGATAGAAAACCTATCTGAAAAAGTAATGAAAGAAAACTTCCCTAATTTGATGAGAGAAAAAGTCACACAAATCCAGGAAACACAGAGAGTCCCAATCAAGAAGAACCCAAAGAGGCCCACCTCAAGACATATCATAATTAAAATGGCAACATTTCAAGACAAAGAGAGAATATTAAAGGCAGCAAGGGAAAAACAGGAAGTAACATACAAGGGAGCCCCAATAAGGCTAACAGCTGACTTCTCAATGGAAACACTGAAGCCAGAAGAGAATGGCAAGAAATATTCCAAGTAATGAGAACCAGAGGTCTGCAACCAAGGCTACTTTTCCCAGCAAGGCTCTCAATCAAGATAGAAGGCCAAATAGGAAGCTTCCCAGACAAAAGAAGTCTAAAAGAATACACCTCCACCAAACCAGCTCTGCAAGAGAGTCTGAAGGGACTGCTTTAAGGAAAGGAAGGAAAAAAGAGAGAGAGAGAGAGAGAGAGGAACACACGTATATAAAAGACAATGAATAAGTACCTATCAGTAATAACCTTAAATGTAAACGGATTAAATGCTCCAATCAAAAGACATAGAATAGCTTAATGGATAAGAAAAAATGACCCACACATATACTGCTTACAAGAGACCCACCTCAGGATAAAAGACATGCACAGGCTGAAAGTGAAAGTCTGGAAACAAATCTTCCAAGAAAATGGACAGGAAAAACAAGCCAGGGTAGCAATACTCATATCAGACAAAATAGACTTCCAAAAAAGGTCCATAAAGAGAGACCAAGAAGGTCACTTCATAATACTCAAGGGAAGAATCCACCAAGAAGACATAAATATTATAAATATATATGCACCCAACATAGGAGCACCCAAATACATAAAGAAAATCTTAGAGGATTTTAAGAATGATATCGACAGCAACACAATTATAGTGGGGGATTTGAACACCCCACTGTCAGAATGGAAAGATCTTCCAAACAAAATGTCAACAAAGATATTGTGGCATTGAACAATACCCGAGATGAAATGGACTTTACTGATATATACAGAGCCCTCCATCTCAAAGAAGCTAAATACACATTCTTTTCAAATGTACACAGAACATTTTCAAAGATTGACCACATGACAGGACACAAAACAAGCCTCAACAAATTCAAGAAAATTAAAATCATACCAACCATTTCCTCGGATTAAAAGGGACTGAAGTTAGAAACCAACCCCAAGGAAAAAACCCAAAACACTCAAAAATCATGGAGATTAAATAGCATGCTATTAAACAATGAATGGGTCAAGAATGATATTAGGGAAGAAATCAAAAGGTTTCTGTAAACAAATGAAAACAAATTCACAATAACCCAAAACTTATGGGACACAGCCAAGGCAGTCCTGAGAGGAAAGTTCATAATGATACAAGCCCACCTAAAAAAGCTGGAAACATTTCAAACAAACAACCTTACCCTATGTCTTCAAGAACTCAAGGAAAAACAACAAAGACAGCCCAGAGCAAGCAGAAGGAAGGAAATAACCAAGATCAGAGCAGAATTAAATGACATAGAGACTAAAAGCACTATTCTAAGGATCAAGGAATCCAGGAGCTGGTTCTTTGAAAAGATAAACAAAACCGACAAGCCTTTAAGCAGACTCATCAAGAAAAAAAGAGAGAAGACCCAAATAAACACAATCAGAAATGAAAGAGGAGAGATTAAAACAGATACCACAGAAATACAAAGGATTGTAAGAAGTTACTATGAAGAACTGTATACCAAGAAATCTGAAAACCTAGGTGAAATGGACACATTTCTAGAAAAATATAATCTTCCAAAACTCAATGAAAAAGAAGTAGAAAGCCTGAAGAAACCAATAACGGCAGAAGAAATTGAAGCAGTAATCAAAAAACTCCCAACACACAAAAGCCCTGGACCAGACGGTTTCACAGGAGAATTCTATAAAGCATTTAAGAAAGAGCTAACCCCTATCCTTCACAGACTATTGCCAAAAATCCAAAAATTTGGAAAACTCCAAAACTCTTTTTATGAGGCCAACATCGTCCTAATTCCAAAACCAGATAAAGACACAACAAAGAAAGAGAACTTCAGGCCAGTATCACTGGTGAACATTGACGCTAAAATCCTCAAAAAAATACTGGCAAATAGCATCCAACAATACATTAAAAAGATCATACACCATGACCAAGTGAGATTGACCCCAGGGATGCAAGGATGGTGCAATATTCCCAAATCAGTAAATGTAATACATCACATAAAAAAAGCAAAGACAAAGAACACATGATCATATCAATAGATGCAGAGAAAGCATTTGATAAGGTACAGCACCCATTTATGATAAAAACACTCAGCAAAGTGGGAATAGAGGGAGCATTCCTCAACATAATAAAGGCCATATATGAGAGACCTAGGCCAACATCATACTCAATGGGCAAAAATTAAAATCATTTCCACTAAGATAAGGAACAAGACAAGGCTGTCCACTTTCACCACTTCTATTCAATATAGTACTGGAAGTTTTAGCCACAGTGATCAGACAAGAAAAAGAAATAAAAGGCATCGAAATCAGAAAGGAGGAAACAAAACTGTCAGTGTTTGCAGATGACATGATAGTGTACATAGAAAATCCAGTAGACTCCATCAAAAAAACTGCTTGACCTAATAAGTGAATTTGGCAAAACAGAGGGATACAAAGTCAACAACCAGAAATCAAAGGAATTTCTGTATACCAACAGTGAAACAGCAGAAGCAGAAATCAAGAAAAAAAATCCCATTTGAAATAGCAAAAAGAAAAATAAAATACCTAGGAATAAACCTAACCAAAGAGGTAAAAGACCTGTATTCAGAAAACTACATAACATTGAGGAAAGAGATCAAGGAAGACACAAACAAAGGGAAATATATACCATTTTCATGGATTGGAAGAATTAATATCATCAAAATGTCCATACTACCCAAAGCAATTTACACATTCAATGCAATTCCTATTAAAGTACCAATGGCTTATTTCACAGACAGAACAAACATTTCAAAAATTTATATGGAATCATAAATTACCTCGAAGAACAAATTAACCCTGCTGCAATTTTGAGAAAGAAGAGTAAAGTAGGAGGGATCACAATACCAGACACTAAACTATACTACAAGGCCACTGTAATCAAAACAGCCTGGCACTGGCAGAAAAACAGGGACATGGACCAATGGAACAGAATAGAGAGCCCACAAATAAACCTCAAGTCTCTACGGTCAATTAATATTTGACAAAGGAAGGAGCAACATAAAATGGAATAAAAATAGCCTCTTCAAAAAATGGTGTTGGGAGAACGGGACAGCTACGTCCAAAAAAATGAAACTTGAGCACCAACTTACACCTTATACAAAAATAAATTCAAGGTGAATAAAAGACTTAAATAAAACCGTGACACCATTAAAGTCCTAGAAGAGAATGTAGAGAGGAAAATCTCAGATATTTCATGCAGAAACTTTTTACTGAAATCACTTCAAAAAACAAGCATGTTTTTGGTAAAAACTGCATTTCTCTAAGAATGAACACTAATGAACTGCTTCAACACCACTAATTCTCTGTGAAATGATACATACTTGGAGAATACATGTTTACTTAAACATTTTGTAGTAGTTCATAAATTTACTCACTGTATATCTTTCAATAGAACTGAAATTATGTGGTTTTTACAGTAATGTGTTGAGTTTTAACACTTCTGTAGCAATAATTCTCAGAAATGCTACATTTGTAGTAGTTTTCATGTGAACTAACTTCAAATGACAAGTATGAATTTTGGGTAAAAACTGCATTTCTCTCAGGTAGAACAGTAATGAACTGCTTCAACACTACTAATTCACTGTGAAATGTTATATATTTGGAGAACACACATTGACTTAAACATTTTGTGGTAGTTCCTAACCTTACTCACGGTATCTCTTTCAGTACAATTTGAAATAAGTGGTTTGGACTGTATTAATTCAGTTTTAACACTTCTGTAGCAATAACTCACAAAACGGTACATTTGCTGTAGTTTTCATGTGACCAAACTTCAAAGAACAAGTATGACTTTTGGGAAAAAACTGCATTTCTCTAAGAATGAACAGTCATGAACTGCTTCAAACTAGTAATTCTCTGTGAAATGTCACATATTTGGAGAACACGTGGTAACTTCGACATTTTCTAGAAGTGCATAACATTACCATATGTGTCACTTTCAGTAGAAATGAAAATATGTGGATTCTACAGTAATGTGTTCAGTTTTAACACTTCTGTAGAAAAATGCTCCATTTCCTGTAGTTTTCACGTGAACTAACTTCTAAGAACAAGTATGAATTTTGGGTAAAAACTGCATTTCTCAAAGAATGAACAGTAATGAACTGCTTCAACACTACTAATTCTCTGTGAAATGTTATATATTTGGAGAACACACTGTTACCTCAACATGGAAGTGTGTTCGCCCCAGGCGGGTTCCCTATGCTCTGGGCACGGGAGGATGGTTCCCGTAGAGGCGCGCGCGCCCACCGATGTATTTCCCCTAACGCGGGTTCCATCCGCACCCCACAGGGAAGCCTGCTTACTGCGGTCCTGGCAACCAGGAGAGCTATTTCGCCCACCCGGGTTACCCCCACACTCATCAGGAAACGCTGGTTCCTGTGTCGGGTGACCACGGAAGTTTGCTCGGCCCAGCCGGGTTCCCTACGCTCTCGGCATGGGACACTGCTTCCTGTCTTGGCGCGCCTGCCGATGGCGTTCGCCTAAGGCGGGTTCCATCCGCATCTGACAGGGAAGCCTTGTAATGGCCCTCTGGGCCACACGGAGTTAGTTCGCCCAAAACCGATTCACACCGCAGCCGGCAGGGGCGCCCGTTCCGGTCTGGGCAGGCTGGCAGAGATCATTCGCCCTACATGGGTTCCCTGCTCACGCGGCAGCAGATGCTGGCTCTGGTGCCGACGCGCGTCAGGAGAGAAGTCGCTGAAGCCGGGTTATATCTGTCCCCGCCAGGGGCGTCTTTTTGCGGTCCTGGCTGGCCAGCAGACTTCGTTCGCCCTACCTGGGTCACCGCCGCAGGAGGCCGATTTGGGTGGCTGTGGTCCTCCATGGCCCGCGGAGGCCGCTAGCCCAAAACAAGTTATCTTTGTACCCTGCGCGGGGAGGTTGCTCCAGGTCCTGGCTGGCCAGCAGAGTTCCTTCGCCCAATGCGGGATCCCTCCGGCTGCGGCCCGGAAGTCTGGTACCGGTCCTGTCTGGCCAGCGCAGTTTGTACGCCCACCCCGGCTTACCTCCGCACTCATCAGCAAACGCTGGTTACCGTCCTAGGTGACCAGGGAAGTGTGTTCGCCCCAGCCGGGTTCCCTGTGCTCGGAGCATGGCAGGATGATTCCCGTTGTGGTGCGCCCGGCGATGTCTTTCCCCTAACGAGGGTGACATCCACACCCAACAGGGAAGCCTGGTTACTGTGGTCCTGGCAGCCACGAGGGCTATTTCGCCCAACCCGGGTTACCTCCACACTCATCAGGAAACGCTCGTTTCTGTGTCGGGTGACCAGGGAAGTTTGTTGGGCTCAGCCATGTTCCCTAAGCTCTTGGCATGGGACTCCCCTTGTCCTTCCCCGCCTCCTCCTCCTACTCCTCCTTCCGCTTCTTCTTCTTCTTCTTCTTCTTTTCCTTTCTTCTTTTGCAATTGGAAAAATCTCCTCCTCTTCCTTCTTGCTTTTCTTCTTCTTCTCTTCTTCTTCTTTCTTTCTTTTTTCCATATTGAAATCCCACCTCCTCCTCCTCCTGCTGCTGCTACTTCTTCTTCTCTTTTTCTCTTTTCTTCTTCTTCTTCTTCTTTTTCTTCTCTTCTTCTTCTCCTCCTTTCTTCTTTTTCTGATTGAAAACCCTCCTCCTCCTCCTTTCTTTTCTTCTTCTCCTCCTCCTCCTCCTCTTCCTGCTTCTTCTTCTCCTTCTCCTTCTCCTTCTCCTTCTCCTTCTCCTTCTCCTTCTCCTTCTTCTTCTTCTTCTTCTTCTTCTTCTTCTTCTTCTTCTTCTTCTTCTTCTTCTTCTTCTTCTTCTTCTTCTTCTTCTTCTTCTTCTTCTGTTTCTACTTCTTCTTCTTCCCCTTTCTTCTTTTCCAAATGGAAATACCTCCTCCTCTTCCTCCTTCCTTTTCTTCTTCTTCTTCTCTTCTTCTTCTTTCTTTTTCCATATTGAAAACCCTCCTCCTCCTCCTCCTGCTTC